>NC_092789.1:28473432-29677796 GCF_047496795.1 Chiloscyllium punctatum | reverse complement strand
GGCGTTTACTTTCCAATAACTCACGCAGAATTGCTCTGTCCCCTCTCTTAGTTTTGGAACTAAGACAATCAACGAACTCCACTCACTCTGGCTTGGTTTGATGGTATCCTCTTCAGGCATGGCCTTTACGGCCTTTGATATCTGTCTGGCTTTGATAGGATTAAGCGGTTTCGGCTTGTTTCATTGCAGCAGTATTACGTACATCTACTTGTCTCCTCTCCCAATGATACTTATGTCCGAAACTGCAGTAAAAAATCTTTCAATTACGTTCCATGGTCTTGAGACAGTCCGCTTACTGACCTATCCCACTCCTCAAGATCTTCTTCACTTTTTAATCTATTTCGAGGCACATCAAAAACTACATGATCTGGATTTGATTCCTCACTTTACGGTGCAATAACTAACACCTCTTTCTCCAGTTCTTTCTCGTATACAATGGTTACAACATGTTCAAATTACAGACTGATGCTTTTTTTTCGATCTGACGTCTTTACTAGTTAGTACAACTGGCTCTACTTTTTCTCAGTTTGATAGGGACTACTAGACTTCGCTTTGAAGGGATCTGCTGTCACCAGAAAGAGCACTGCCACGTCAGCCCCTCGGGAAAACTTCAGGTTCACAAAGCTTTGATCTGCCACCTGATTTATTCAATACTGAATACTTTATCGGTGTTATTTATTAACTCACCTATTCGATTTAGTCTCCCCCACAACAATACATAATCCAAATGTGGGATCTCCCAATTTTGTCCTGCCAAATTTTCTTGAATTAACCTCAAGCGCCTCTCACTTTATCACCAAATATTAACTGGAAGGGACTGCGTGGAGTCGTTTTGTTTGCTTTAGATCTAACTGCCAACAATATGCCCTTGCTGAGTCCTTCACTCTCTTAAAGGTACAGTAAATCTCTATATCTTCATAATATGAGAAACAGGATTTACAATTATTTGGATGATAATATCTTGATTAAAGATAGTCAGCAAGAGTTTGTGAGGGACAGATCATGCTTCACAAGATTTACTGAATTCTTTGAGAATGTGACAAAACACGTTGATGGAGGTGGAGCAGTTGATGTGATGTACATGAATTTAAACAAGGCGTTTGATAAGGTTCCCTACTGTAGGCTCATTAATAAATTAAGGAGGTGTGGGAAACAGGGAAATTTGGTTAACTGGATACGGAATTGGTTGGCCCATATTTGAAAGAGAGTGGCGATTGATTGAAAGTATTCAGTCTGGAGCTCACTGACCAGTGGTGATACGCAAGGTTCGGTTCTGGGACCTCTTCTCAATGTGATGTTTATTAATTTCTTGTGTGAATAAGTGGAAGGGTGAGTCAGTAAGTTTTCCAATGACACAAAGGTTGCAGATAGTGGGGTGGAGACCTGTTTCAGGTTACTATGGTACTTTGACAGGATGCAGAGCTGGGCTGAGAAGTGGGAGATTGCGTTCAACCTGGAAACGTGTGCATTGATTCTTTTTGGTAGATCTATACTGAATGCAGAAGACAGGGTTGAAGTTAGGATTTTTGGCAGTGTGGAGGAACGGTGGAAGCTTCTGTCCTCATCCACATTACGGTCAACTCTAATAACCAAGTTGACAGGGGTGTAAGAAGGCGCCGGGTGTGTTGACTTTCATTGGCATCGGGATTGAGTTTAAGGGGAGTTGGGCCATGCTACACAGATATGTTGTTTCTATCCCTCTCAGAAACTGCCATTTCCCCTCTGTTTATGTCGTCAGAACGTTGGGGACGGGAGGATCACTTCCGTACTCCAAATTGTTAGTACTGTGCAGATGCGACCTTCTCAGTCTATCTCCTCGCCTCAGGTGTGGTAACTGTCCAGTGAAATCAACGCCAGTTTGTCCGCAATCTGATGATTTTGCTACTTTATAAGGGTTATTTTGTCTTTTTTTCCACAGTCGTCATAAAGGCACAGGCTCTGGCTATCAAGTCAGAAAACTGCAAATCAGTAAGGCAGCGTGAGCTAGCAGAGGGTGTGTCGGCTTTGATCGCAGAACGATGTCGAAATTTGTTTAGGAAAGTAAAAATAACGTAAATACAGATATTTCAAGGCAAAGATTTGCAAGATCATTTCTGAAAGCTAATAGATATTCCAAACTGTGAAGGAGAAAGACGAAGTCAAGCAGTTGCAACATTGCTTCAAAATATTGGAATAAGTCAATAATCTTGCATTGTTTAGCATTATAAAGGCGCATGCACATTAGTTTGGATCAATGCTTGGAAGAACGTGCACGAGTGGAATTGTTCTCAAAGCGAAAATATCGGGGAGACAATGCACTGTTAAATGTATATTCATTCGTCGAGAAAATTTAGTGTGAACATGTGACAGACTTATTGGAGTTCGCAAGACGATCTTACATCAACGAAAATTATTATGAACACGCATTCTCAGGAAATGAAATGAAAAGTGACTTGTTCACGGACGTTTCGGGAAGATGCGACTTTGTGACTGTATTGTTGAGAACATGCCTTGGTGCCTGCGGGCCTGAAAACCAATCAGAAGCATATGGGTGTAGATCAGTAGACCAGAAGACCAGATGGTGACTGACATAACGTAGTGGGAGAATAGGTTTAAAATTAAGGCATAAAAATGATGGTGAAAATAAAAATTGTATAAATTGTTCCATGTACCAGCTGTTAGTTGTAGCAGAATGTAAAGTGTTTTTGTTCTTTATTAATTCATGGTACGAGGGAATCGCTGGCTGGCCCAGTACATATTGCCCATTTTAAATTATCCAGAAGGCAGTTAAATGTCTAATATTCAATTAATTGAAATAAAGCAAAGGATCAACTCTGGACAATTGAATAAGAAGGAGGATAATGAAATGGATTACGGTTGTACATTATTGCTCAATCTAAAAGTAATGACCAAAGTCTGTTTATTTCTCGATTTCATTTTTAAAAGCCTAAACAGGGACAACAGTGAAAAAAAAATGAATCACCCCTCAATTGCAATGATGCCAAGAAGTTCTGATGCAAATTACAAGGCACATCAGGTAAAATTCCGAAAGGGATGTGGATGCTTGAATTCTGAAACAAAAGGAGGAATCGGTTGAAATTCTCAGCAGGTTGGCAGCCAGTTTGCAGTAAAATTACGGTTCAGGTTTCTATTCCAGTGGCCTTACATCAGCTCTGATCGCAGCTTGGAAAATAATATTTATTTTTGCACAAGATGGAATGTGGGAAGTGGAGAGAAGGGGAATATGAGAGTAAATGATAGTTAGAGATAGTGAACGATGCTGCTTCAGTTACAATGCTATGTTGCCGTTTTCATCAGAGATATCGTAAAGGCAGAGGTTTTGATATGTCTGGAACTATCCATTTGAAAATATTTTAAGCATGTTTTCTTAAAAACAAATTTATACAACGTGTAACCAGTCCTCTCCGCTGAGGTTATTAGGGAGCAGTCTGTTTGGCGCTGCTGGTTAGGGTTTAACTGTGGTTTAAGGGAAGCAGGTCCATGCTGATCATTTCGTTTTCTGCCATTTCTCTCAAAACCCTGTGTATGATTGTAACTTTTTTTTTTGACAAGGGGGTGCTGATGTGGATAATACACTTTTTATTTCGCACAGCTTATTCATTTGTCATAGAGTCAATCGGGTTTTAAGATCGTTTATGTTATTCCAACTGAGCCACAGAGACAAATTCAAACATGAAGAATGCGTATTGCAACTTTAGTAGATGCACGCTAGAATTTTCTCCAATTTGCATTTCTTGTTTTATTCCACCTAATGTTTTAGCCAAAATAAAGCTCCCTGATTCTACATATTTGACGACTGTGATTATGTAACTGAGTGATTTCCCCGAAGGATTGAGGTATGTACATACGTAGATTCCCTTCGACTCCCTCCGCTCTGTGTACTCAAAGTGTTTAAACTTCTGCAGACACCATACACTGTCACATGAAATGGAGAAGCCTGCAATTCTGCTGGTGAAAGAGCTTTATTACCCATTACTTGCATATGTAGCTATTCCTGGTGAGTGAATTCTGCTTTTTTTAAACAGATTTTCCTAATCAATTTCTTTCGTGACACCGTTTCTTAATACCTAACTTGTAGAACTGTTTATCTCCCTTGCGTTTTATTCACTGTTTTTGCTTTATCTCTTTCGTGCGATCATACTGATACCGTGTATATTTGGACTGCCTTGTTATCCATTTCAAGGTAATCTTAGCACGAGATGACAAAATAGATATTGGATGTTGTTAAGCACATGAAATTGACTGACATTGTCATATTTCATTTAAATCAGGCACTGACATATTATTCACTGCTATTCTTTCTGTCTCATAGCGAACATGGCCACAATTTGGATTCTTGCACAAAGGAAATGTGGTCGTTCCAAATGTATCACTGTTTACATGGTGGCCATGGCAACAACGGATCTACTGGTCCTGATCAACAATGTAATATTCTATCACATCTGCAGTTACTACTTCCCTTTTTCATTTCTGTCCCATACTCCAGTTTGCAGAGTCATTATATACATGACCGCTGTCACTCCCGATTTATCTGTTTGGTGCCTTGTTTTTTTCACACTTGATCGATTTGTCGTGATTTGTTGCCAGAAATTTCAAACAAAATATTGCACCAAAAGAACGGCAATCATTCTGGTAATTACGATCACGATTGTGATCGTAATGAAGGAACTTCCCGTTTTGTTTGCTTATGAACCTGAGAAAATTATTAACAACGTGCGGTGGGGCTGCCGGTCAAGTGCAGCTTTTTTCTCATCTTCTGCAGGTGTAGGTTATGTCTGGTTTTACAGCGCCTGTGTCATTTGGATTCCCTTCACTTTGATTGCCTTATGCAATACATTAACTGTCCAACGCATTGTCCTGGCGAATAGAACCCGCACTGAACTCCGCAGCTCCAAGAGTGGAAATCCGTGTGACTTAGAAATGGAGAACCGCAGAAAATCCATCATTTTATTACTCTCAGTATCAGTAAGTTTTCTCTTGCTCTGGTTGACAAATGCCGTGAGTTTAGGCGTTACCAAAATAACAAATACGGTTTATTACAAAGGCAAGTTCACAAATCCTGAATTTATTGCCATTGAAGTGGGAAACATCTTGAAGTTTTTTACTTGCTTGCTGAACCCTTGTATTTATGCAGCAACCCAGAACAAATTCAGAGCAGAGTTTAAAAATATGGTAAAATCTCTATGCGCATTAATCCAAATAAATTTCGACAGAAGTCTATAAAATAAATTTCGTCTAGAAATTGTTCTGCCCTCAATGTTCCAGTTTGAGGTCTTTCTCCATCATAAATTTGCCTTGTTTCTGATAAAATGTAACATGATTAATTTGTACATTCACATATCTTGAAAATTCTAGAGCACCTTCAGTATGTATGTTGTTTTGTTTTTACCTAACAATTTGTTGAGCGAACACAACATATTCCAGTTGGTACAGCAAATCCTGCAGTCAAAAAAATTAAGTTTTTGAGAATGTTTGAGAATTTAATCATCTATATGAAAAACAGATAGTTCCATTTCTGCCACTGAATTCAATGAAGTCTATTTGAAAACATCAATCAAATTCATTTAATCTGGAATGCATTATGGCATGATCACATACCTTGATAATTCTCACGGAAACTGTATCAGAATATTCTATTGCTTGGACACGTTATGGGAGAGATGTCGTCAATGAGAAAGTTGACAGGACTTCAGACAACGGATGTCATGTGGAGGAAACTACACACTCTCACCAACCCTAATTTCTACAACAGTATATTTTGTTGCGTTATTACTTTAGAATTGATGGAGAAAATCATCTGGCAAATTTGCTAAGAGAGGCATTGGCGTCAAGAGGCTTATCTGGATAGCGGGGAAGAGAGTTACTGAGAGCAGTGGAATGGAGAATGCAGTCAGTGCAATGGGGGCTATCCGTATGATGGGATGTAGAGGGTGTATGAAAAACCGAGGACTTCTGGGTTTAGGGGAACGTTCCATTGTTCTCAAACACTCTCCTCCAACTCCTCAAATTGTCCCAAACAACCCAGAACGGCTTGCCCTCACCATGCATCTCTGCCTTCCACAAGGACCATTTTCTTTTCAAATCCTTGGTACGTGCTACGCTCGTTCCTTCTCCCCTCCACTGGCACTTTTCCATGTCTGTGCAAAAGATGCAACAGCTGTCATTAAAGCATCTCCCTCAACTCCATCCAGGGTATGAGGCAGGTGAGACACATGTTCACCTATACTTCCTCCAACCTAGTCTACTGAATCTGATCGTTCCTGCTTGTTTTTGTTTCTAGGAACCAGTCTGTTTGACACCGATAATCAGGGTTTATCTGGAGACCCAAGGAAGCCGCTCCATGTCGATCATCTTGTTCCCTGCCATGTCTCTTGTAAAAAACTGTGTTTGATTTTGCCCATCATTGCCAATGGAGTTTTTACTGTGATTATGCACTTTTTTTGATCACCATCATTAATTTATGATACGGTTAAACGCTTTGTCAGATAGGTTATGTTATTTCATATCGTGTTCACTTTTGTTCATGGTTTTTCCAGTAGTCCGTGAATAAATTCTGTTTCGTTTAAAACTGTTCCAAGATAGAAATGTTCTGTGAACAGATCACTTGGCAAATAAATGAAAATTCAAGCATAGATTGTGACATGCAATTCTCCAATCCAGAATGGGAAGAAAAATCAAATCAAAATGTCGTCAAAGAAGCAGCTAAGAGATGTTCACTGAAGTTTCCAAATGTTTGAAACTCCAACAGCGTCCGAATAAATCTAGACTGAAAAAGCAGGAAGAAACTAGAACGTTCCCTCTGTGACACAACTCAGGTTGTTCTATTGTTGCCAAGATTAAAAAACAAGGTCAAAGCTTCGGAAGCTGAGTGATCGAGTGGTCTTCAGTAGCCAGGTCTGAAGAAGTCATTCAACCCCTCTGTGAAAAGACATCAGGAAAAGGGAATTCTTATAGCGACTGCATCGGCACAATGAGGACTCCAAGTGGCTGACGATGGCGATTCTGTTGGACCCGCACGTGACATCATGATGAGTGGTGTGTGGGATTGGCGAAAATCATAGGGGAAGGTACTCGATCTCAATGATTGATGAGCTCGGTATAAGTCGTCAGTATTCACATTCAGTAAAAGATGTACTGATTTTCCATATTGCACTGATTTTCAATACAACAAGCCTGATACAGGAGCGATCACCCAAAATTGGATGGTATGTTGAAATAAAGGGCAACATGGTCATGTCTGTAGACAGAAGCTAAATGTACAAAATACAGTAACATGGTCTGCGTTTCAGTTCCGCAGTGTACAGTGCACGACATTGCAATCAGTGAATAAAGAAGGCTCGATTGCCTGAAGGCAAGATGCAACCTTGTCTGGAACAAGGGACAATCAGGAGTGACAGTGTAAACAGACTCGAGTTAAACATTGTACAATTGCACAGAAATGCAACGTTAGGTTTGAATATGGTGGAGAATCAGAATTTTGACACAGACCTGAGAGAAATTACCCAACCAGAGGGGTTGTGAAATTGAACGAACTCATTTCCGAAATCCGGGTCTTGGATATCTAACACTCTAACACTCTTCCATATGCCATTCTTTCAGTCTTTCCAGTCATTTACCAGTCACGAGTTAAGTATATTTAAGCAAATCTAACTGACTTTTTCGTGAGCCAGCTTCCCAGTACAGCACAGTGCACATGGACCTCAAAGTCAGTAAACACAGCCAATTACAAAAGAGAACCTTTAAGGAAAGAACTTCTAGGTTACTGTGTGAGCCACGAGGGCGCTGGCAAGGGAGAAGGAAAATTGAAACTCCGCAGATCAAACACGAGTGGTATCTCTAACGACATATTGTTGAATTAGAATATTACCACAGTTAACATCTGTTTGCAATTATCAGAATATTCTTGGTCTCCTTTCTTCCAAATGATTTTTGTAACTGCTCTCAATGTAAATGAAGTTACCTGAGAAAATAAGAAAACTGTAACAACCTGAACAACATGACATTCTTTGGAATATTGCTGCCCGTGGGAGATTACTTCACTTAATGTATCGCCACTAATTTTGTCAATGCAATTGACATATTTCTGAACTGTGTGTCTCATGACTTGAATGAAAACAAGACTTGGAGCTCAATTTGCACGAGTGAGAGGCCAGCACAAAGATGAATGATTTCACTGTAACACAGCAAAATGAAAAAAGGTTCCGGAAATTCAACAGAAATGACAACATGTGTGGAGACTTATTAACGTTTTAAATGCAGTGGCTCATTTCAGCACAATTCTGGTTAGGGAGTTTGAACTGAATGAGGTAAAGGCAGGGGCGGAGTAGGGGAGGAGGTTCGAATATTGAATTAAGGATCATTTTTGAAAAAAAAGCAGTGAGTTCTCTAATAAGCTTTTGAGAAACAGCCTTCTTTACTTTGCCTTTTTTACATGTGATGCAGACTCACGGCACTGTGTTTAACACTTGACTGGTCTCTGTCAACTTTACCAACAAATGCTAGTGCAGGCTGTGACACCGATATCAAGTAAATGCTTTCTTTTGAATAATTCGTCGGAATGTGCTTGACAGAATTGTTCCATGTAACAGCTTTGCAGACTTTAATTTCCTGCTTATAGCTGTAAACGTAGCTGCCAGGGCCTTGAGCCGTCTGCCACACTTCTTCCCCAGCCATTCTCTTTCCCCCTTACAACTCCAATAGTGATCACCTTATCCGCTACCACCAGCATCAGCATTCGATGGACCATTAGCCGTCGTTTGTATCACTCGATCAGTTTGCCACAACTAGTTATGTATTCCCCTCTGGTCTCATGTCAGACTTCCTTAAGGAGCATTGACGCTCTGTTTCCCTGGTGTAATTTGTGACGGGCCTGTCATTTTAATAAGATAATGTTGTCCTATTTTTGTTCATGAGAGGTTGTATATACAGAGGTACTGATGGGTCCAAGAAGAGCGCAGCTTCGAAATGCCAGACAAGTGGCTGATTTTCTCAGTTTAGGTTATTTTTAGCATGGTTTAGCTGGATTGGACACAAAATGCTGGGTTCCAGGACGGGTTGCAGACTCCAGGAAATGTTTCCGGACTGATGTTTTCTCCGAAATATTTTTGAACGCTGTTCCTTCCTACCAATAAGTTTTTGTATTCGAATTTACCATTTTTGCCGATAGTTATCCTTCTGGGATAATTTTTAAATTGGAATAGTTCCTTGGCTCAGTTGCTGTGTCGGGCCAGTTAAGATTTCCAAAACCTAAGTTAATCTAAATTCCTTGTTCTTTTGGTTGTGTTTCTACAGTTGTGTTTAAATAGATTTTGTTTTGCTTAAAACCGACTGGTTTGACCAGCTGCACCACACCTGAAATATCCACTTCTCATCTGCCTATAAAATATGAAAAATTAGGGTCAAGGATACCTACTTAACATATGTCTGAGATGATCTGGCCTTGTCCATAACAACTCCTTCTTTTCTCCCAAGTAGACTCCGCAGTCTCATAGAACATAGAACATAGAAGAATACAGCGCAGTACAGGCCCTTCAGCCCTCGATGTTGCGCCGATCAAAGCCCACCTAACCTACACTAACCCACTATCCTCCATATACCTATCCAATGCCCGCTTAAATACCCATAAAGAGGGAGAGTCCACTACTGCTACTGGCAGGGCATTCCATGAACTTACGACTCGCTGAGTGAAGAACCTACCCCTAACATCAGTCCTATCTCTACCCCCCCTTAATTTAAAGCTATGCCGCCTTGTAATAGCTGACTCCATACGTGGAAAAAGGTTCTCACTGTCAACCCTATCTAAACCCCTAATCATCTTGTACACCTCTATCAAATCACCCCTAAACCTTCTTTTCTCCAATGAAAACAACCCCAAATGCTTCAGCCTTTCCTCATAGGATTTTCCTACCATACCAGGCAACATCCTGGTAAACTTCCTCTGCACCCGTTCCAGTGCCTCCACATCCTTCCTATAGTATGGCGACCAAAACTGCACACAATATTCCAGATGCGGCCGCACCAGAGTCTTATACAACTGCAGCATGACCTCAGGACTCCGGAACTCAATTCCTCTACCAATAAAAGCCAGTACGCCATATGCCTTCTTCACTGCACTATTTACCTGGGTGGCAACTTTCAGAGATCTGTGTACATGGACACAAAGATCCCTCTGCTCTTCCACACTACCAAGTAGTCTACCATTAGTCCAGTAATCCATCTTTTTATTACTCTTACCAAAGTGAATCACTTCACACTTAGCTACATTGAACTCCATTTGCCACCTTTCTGCCCAGCTCTGCAGCTTCTCTATATCCCGCTGTAACCTGCCATATCCTTCCTCACTGTCTACAACTCCTCCGACTTTCGTATCACCCGCAAACTTGCTCACCCAACCTTCTAACCCTTCCTCCAGGTCATTTATAAAAATGACAAACAGCAATGGTCCCAAAACAGATCCTTGCGGAACACCGCTAGTGACGGCACTCCAAGATGAACCTTTGCCATCAACTACTACCCTCTGTCTTCTTCCAGAGAGCCAATTCCTAATCCAAACCTCCAACACACCCTCAATGCCATATCTCTGTATTTTCTGCAGTAGCCTACCATGGGGGACCTTATCAAACGCCTTACTAAAATCCATATATACCACATCTACCGCTTTCCCCTCATCTACCTCCTTAGTCACCTTCTCAAAGAATTCAATAAGGTTTGTGAGGCACGACCTGCCCTTCACAAAACCATGCTGACTATCCTTGATCACATCATTCTTATCCAGATGTGCATAAATCCTATCCCTTACAATTCTCTCGAAGACTTTGCCCACAACAGAAGTGAGACCTACTGGCTGTGTTAACTGTGGTAATATTCTAATTCAACAATATGTCGTTAGAGATACCACTCGTGTTTGATCTGCGTAGTTTCAATTTTCCATCTCCCTTGCCAGCGCCCTCGTGGCTCACACAGTAACCTAGAAGTTCTTTCCTTTAAGGTTCTCTTTTGTAATTGGCTGTGTTTACTGACTTTGAGGTCCATGTGCACTGTGCTGTACTGGGAAGCTGGCTCACGAAAAAGTCAGTTAGATTTGCTTAAATATACTTAACTCGTGACTGGTAAATGACTGGAAAGACTGAAAGAATGGCATATGGAAGAGTGTTAGAGTGTTAGATATCCAAGACCCGGATTTCGGAAATGAGTTCGTTCAATTTCACAACCCCTCTGGTTGGGTAATTTCTCTCAGGTCTGTGTCAAAATTCTGATTCTCCACCATATTCAAACCTAACGTTGCATTTCTCATCATCAGGCTTTGCATTAACAACAAAAATCAGACACATTTTAATGAACAGCCACTCCTTCAGGAGCCTCCGGTATCTCCGTAAGGGGGAGAGTTAGAGAGAAACTGAAATGTCGTTCCAAGAAAGAAAACATCACCATAACCTTTCTGTTTCTGATCTCTTCCACGATTAACCTGTCATTGTCAATATTATTTATGATACTGGATGCATATTTTCGGTTATCACTCAATACATCTAATTTACGTTGTGCAGGATTTGCGCTTCATTCTGCAGGTTCTCAGATGCTGAACCGAAACTGCAGTGTATGCTCTGACTCAGTCTGCATTCAGTCGGCAGCCGAAGATGGTACTAAAGTATCTCCTAATATATCATTCAATCAGAAGTCACTGCTGACTCAATAAATGCAGAATTTTACAATATCAAATCACGTTTGCAGAAATGAAACAGCCTGCAGTTGTGGTCAAATTCCATGCGACGTTCTGGATTGTCCTGTCTTCTCACACAGGTTATGGGGCACGTTTCAACGTCTCTGTCAACTTTGGGGGGGCTGTTCACTTCCTCTGTCAACAACTGCAACTTGTGAGTTAGAAGAGCGTTCATTTAAAATCGCCAAGCGGCAGAGCTAACTGGTGATTTCGCATTTTCGTTTAAGGGGCTGAGCGAATTAAAGACAGACTCAGATCCAATGCGTGGTCCTCAGGGAAGGTGAGGTGATCGGGAATGAGTTCAGGAGTGGGGATCAAGTAGCCTTGTTCTTAATTGCGCTTCTGAAGTTACGACTCACTCTGCGCCTAGCCCTCCTACTCATTGCTCCACCCACGCTGGAAAATCTCTCTTTCCCAAACTCTCTCCTCTGCCTGCCAAGTCCTCCCCTTTCCTCACTGTCTTCCATTCTTACTTCCCCCTCCTTCTTGCTTCACACTCACTGCCTCGTGAACTTTCTCAGTAACGGGAGTTCTCTGAGCTAAAAATGTCTTCACTAAACCCATATCTTTCCTTTAGCTATTTCTCGCTCTTCTACATTTCCCTCCTTCTTTCTCCATAGTTTTTCTCTCACTCTGTCTCCCTCTATCTCTCCATCGCTCTCTTTCCCATACTCTCCTCTTCTTTTGCATTTCTGTCTGTCTCACCATTATTACGAAAGAACAAAGAAGAGCACAGCACAGGAACAGGCCCTGTGGCCATTCACTTATGATCCACCAAATTTTGTCCTTCCATTTTAAAGCTGTGTTCACTTACAGGACCCATACCCCTCAATTCACTTCCGACTCATGTATTTGTCCATTGATTCCTGAATACAACCATTGTGTCTGCTTCAACTATCTCCTCTATCTGTACGTTCGAGGGACTCACCAACATGAGTTTGAAAAATTGACTCGCACATCTCATTTCAACTTCACCACCGCCTACCCACACTCCTTGAACACATGGTCCCCTCCACCCATGGATAAAGCTTCATAAGTTGCATATCTATCCCATTCACAATCTTATAACTTTGCACAGATCGCTCCTCAAACTCCAGCATTCTCTTGAAAATCGTCCACAACGTAATCGATCTATGTATCGTCTGCAAACTTATTAACTGGACGAGCCACGTTTTCCTCTGAATGATAAATGAACATCACAAACAGCAGAGATCCCAGCACTGATCCCTGCATGACACCGCTAGTGAAAGGTCTCCCTTATGAGAAGCGTCCATCCACCCTTATCCTCTGCCTCATATGACTTAACCAGATCTGTATCCATCTTGCCAGATCTCCCCTAACATTGTGTAAATTTATCTTTTATACCAGCCTGCCATGGAGACATTGTCGAATGCTTTACTGAATTCCATGTAGATAACGTCAATCACTTTGCCCTCATCAATCACCTTCATTCCCTTGGCAATGAAACTCGATCAACTTAGTGAGGAAGGACCATCCCCGCAGTAAAACATGCCATTTATGGCTAATTAGATCTTTTATTTTAAAGGTGCATAGATCTTGCCATGGGAATCATTTCCAATAATTTCCCGACCACTGATGTGACACGCACAGGTCTATAATTTCCAGGATTACTCCAGTGACCCTTCTTAAATAATGGGACAATACTGTGTATTTTACAGTCCTCTGGGACCACGTCTGTGGCCACGAGGATAAGAAGATGTCTATCAGTATTCCAGCAATTTGGCATTTTGCCTCCCAATATATTCTTGGAAAGATCCCATCAAGAGCGGGTGATTAATCTAAGCATGACATTTTTGAAAATGCTCAGAATCTCTTCCTTTTTGTCTGAACTTGGCTAAGAAATTTGACACTCCGTTACCTGAGAGCATTCTCAACCAGTTCCTTCTTTCTAGTGAATACTGATACAAGGTATTCATTTCGGGCCTCACGTACCTTTCAGAATCATGGAATTCCTACAGCGTGGAAGCAGGCCTCTCAGGCCATCAGGACCACAATGACATGCCAAAATACATCGCACAACATATCCTCCCCATACATCCCTGAACACTATGGGTAAATTAATAAGGACAATTCACCTGAAGTTCACATCTTCAGATTGTGGGAGGAACCTGGAGCAGACCCGTGGATAATGTGCAAACTCCACACAGACAGTCACCAGACAATTAATCGAATACAGGTCCCTGGCACTGTGAGGCTGCAATGCAAACTACTCAGCCACGGCGCAACGCTGCCCTCAGCACCCGGATTCCCACCTTTGAGTTTGAGAGGATTAATGTTTTTCCTGATTACCCTCTTTCATTTTGTAAATGTAGGATAAATATATTTATGAAAATCCTCAGAAATCTCCTTAATTCTATTTGCTAATCTTTTCTCATCACCTCTGATTCTCTCAGGAAAATTGCCGCTCCTGAATTTTTAGCAATTGCCTGTTGAAATACTCGCAAGTGTCACGTGTGGATTTCCCCTCAGCACGCGGCTTCTTTTTTTTTCCCACTTTCTGTCTTATGTTTTTTTCGTTACCTTTCCCCAATTTCACACCGTCACCTGAGGACTGCTGTCATCCCCATCTGTGTGCATCTTAAAACTCACGTTATTTAAAAAATAATGACACTGAATGGCCTGGACAAAGTGATTGCTGGAAAGATGTTACCAATGATAGGAGAGACGAGGACCCGTGGTCACAGCATGCGAGAAAAGGGAAGTTATATTTGAGGGCGATAAGGAGAAATTTCTTCAGCCAGAGATTGGTGGTGGATGTGTGGAACTCACTGCCAATGTACGGTGTGTAGGCTAGGTATTAACCAAATTTTAGCAGAGATAGATAGGTTCTTGTTTATCAAGGGAATCCAGGGTTAGAAGGAGAAAGCGGGAGATTGGGGATGAGAAATGTATCAAAATGTTTGAATGGCAGAGCTGACTTGATAAGCTAAATCGCTAATTTCTGTGCCAATGTGTTATGTTATTATGATATTTTGGTCACTGTTCCCGAAACGCACTTCAGCATTGAAACTTCACTGACCTGGCCCAAGGCTCATTTCCAACGAGCAGGTGCAGTTTGACGTCTTTCCTGGTTGGAATATTTGCAATCTGTGCGAATAAACCCTTCTGAACTGTCCACCTCATGAAAGCCAAGAGCATGAAGTGATTCCCAGTCAATTTGGGAAGTAAAAATCACCCATCACACCCTCCCGTTTTTTAAACATATTCCCAAACATTGTCCATGTATTAGATTAGATTAGATTCCCTACATATGGAAATAGGCCCTTCGGCCCGACCCTCCAAAGATTAACACATTTCCGTCTGAGTAATGCACCTCACTATGGGCAATTTCACATGGTCAATGCATTTCAACCGCACATCCTTGGACTCTGGGAGGAAACCCACGCAGACACGCGAAGAACGTGCAAACTCCACACAAAGAGTTGCCCGAGGCTGGAATCAAACCTGGGGCCCTATTGCAATGAGGCAGTAGTGCTAAACACTGAGCCACCATGCCGCCCCTCTAGCTCAAGCTGGAGTTTAGCAGGCCTGTCGTTCATCAAGAGCATTGTGATTTCACAATTGCCATGCATGAGTTTTACACAGATTGCCTTGCTGCACGAATACTGTGATGTATCGTCCCTCAGTTATTATTAATGGATACTCCTTTAACAGGGATGTAACTAACCCTCCTGTAACTTTTTCTACCACATATCAAATATCTCATTCCTGGGACATCCAGCTACTGGTGTTGTCTCTCTTTCAACAAAGAAATCGCAATAATTGTGTAATTACCATCATATCATTGTACAAGCGCTAACCAAATCTGTAGGTACACTTACTTGCCAATTAAATTTCTTTCATTGACACGCATGCATTTCCAAACACCTCCCCTGCTCTTTTGAGCAGCGTATCAAAGCCTGTTTTGCCCTTACTCGTGTTTGCCTTGATTTCTAACTCTCCCTCAACTTCTTCATGTACTGCCCTACTCCTCTGGTTACCATCGTTCGGCCACATGAGGCTAAACGCTCCCCAAGCAGTCTAACAAGTAATACCAACAAGTCCTTTCCCCCAGTCAGGACATCAGTCCCAGTCCTAACGAGCTATGAACAATCAAGTGTATACACGTCCCACTTACCCCAGAACTGGCCCCAATCTCCAACAACATCTTTTCAGCCATGTGTTGTTCAAGATGTCCTGCGGTTCTTGCTCTGACCATCACGTGACAATGGCTGCAATCCTGCGATAACTAAATTTGAGCTCCTACATTTCACCACCGGTCGTAATTCTCGATATTTTACTTTTTGGACCTCCTTTATTTTTAATCTATGGTGTTCGCAACATCATGTACCACAATCACTGGCCCATCTGGGTTGTCCAGCAACTGCTCAGTGATATCCGGCAACCGTGTTTAAGGGACACAACCTACCATAAAAAACTATTTATTCGCTTAACATTTGAATCCTCAATGACTTCGTCTTTTCTGTGCGCATTTTACATTCCTTCTACAGCAAAGCCAACCATATTTGTAGGATTTTGGATGCTGCTGATCTCCAAAACGGTATGTTCGTTTTGCATACGAACATCCACAGAGGATTCCTGCACCGCACGCTTAGCCGCCCTGCCCTGTCTTTTTGAATCTGAGTCTGCAGTGTGACCACATCTCTCTCCATGCTTTTCAGGATATGCTCTCCGATTCTCAAACATTTCTCAGTGTTCCCACATCAGGCAATGTGGATGGCAGTTTGGATTCAGCTGCCACTTGCTCACATTGTACATAATTAATCCAGACAATATCAAATACCATTAACATTAAATTGAAAAAGCTGTTGAATTGAATAATCAGATAACAATTTCACAAAATTTTTACGCTACTCACCAGCAACAGCTTTCAAAAGTTAGGCCACATTCCTCTCCAGTACCCGCTGGAATGCTCACTGCCAAACTTTCAGTGATGTTTAGATTAGAGTGGTAGTGGAAACGCACAGCAGGTCAGGAAGCATCCGAGGATCAGAATATCGACATTTCGGACAAAAGCCCTTCACCAGGAATGGAAGCAGGGAGCTTTCAGGATGGGGAGATAAGTGGGTGGGGGTGGACGGCTCGGGAGAAGTTAGCAAATAGTACAATTGGTGAATGGGGTGTGGATTGAGGTGATAGGTCAGAGGGGATGTTAGAGAGGAGAGGTGGGCAGGGAGATTGGCAGGTAGGAGATATCATGAGAACTGTGCTGAGCTGGAAGGTTGGAACTACTGTAAGGTGGGGGAGCAGTAATTTGGAAACTGGTGAAGTCCACATTGATGCCCTGGGGTTCAGTGATGTCCCGATATTCTGTCACTTCTTCTCTGGAAGTTACATTTATTTTTTTTTGGAATGGAAGGAAGAATGGAAGACTGGAGATTAGCTGAGGCTAGGCCATTATTTAAGATGAGATGCAATTAAAAACCATGGAACTACAGACCACGAAAGCTAACATCGATGCCAAGTGATTTATCTGAAAAGATTCCAACAGATAGGACAGACAGGGTTTTAGTTGCAAAAGTCAACATGGTTTTATGTGTGGTAGATCATGCCACAGTATTAGGAAATCCAACACCTGAAAACGCTAGAATTGGAAAACATGTTCAGATTAGAAGAAAGAGTGGCGACGAGCAAATCAGAAGATGGAAGACAGGCAGGAAATCTCAATGAACGGCAGTGTCGAACATTCGGTGAAATGTCGTCGGAGATGGACATGTTAGCAGAGTACTCAGAAGGCGTGGGCAAGGTATATCGTTTAGATGGACAAGGGACAGTTCAATCAGAAGGTGAGGAATGCACAGGACACGATGAGGGACCGATCATCAGACCAATATGAAAGTGGAGTGGGTCGTGAAGTGGGTCAAAAATGTTCATCATAAAATTTAAGGACCAACGAAGTATTTTGGTAGGAAGTAACATGACAATAAAACAGAAAAAAGTGCAAAGCACATCAATTGACAAATGAGGGCGGAGATTTACGTGTTCAAGTTCATGGAAAGAGCAAAGCGAATGGAGGCATTGGGCCTGAGAACAATATGGACATAGGCACTGATCAGTTGGAGAACTCGGTTGTGGTGGGACTGGACATGAGAGGCAACCAATCCGAGAAAGAGGGATAGTTAATGCCTCCTACTTTCAGTTCCACCACCCACCTCACTATGTTCTCTAGCTCTCAAAGCCCAACTTCAACCCATTTACAAACCTTATCCTCCTCCACGCCTCCTTGAACTTACCTTGTCTGTCCATTTTTCTTTCCACTGACGTATCACAAAAAAAACTCCCTAAGTGGTTTCACCTATCACTACCCCAACTAACGTTACCCTAGCTGCAACGCTTCACCCTCTTTATATCAGAATTAACTGCCCCCTTCCCCATTCTTTTGAAGGCTGCAGAATTGGAAGTGGCCTTGCCCATTTGCGATATCATGATTTTGATAAACCTCTATAAGGTTACGCCTCACCCTCCGTTTGGACAGGGACGATTGCCCCAGTGTATTCAGCCTCTTCCTAAACCTCACACCTGGAGGGCTGGTGGACGATGGAAGGAGATATTGAACGGTTGCAGAACTGGGCTGATAAGTGGCACGTGGTATTCAATGTGAAAAACTGTGAAGTCATTCATTTGTTAAGGCCGAATAGTAGATATTTCCGTTTAAAAGCACATATTGTAATGCAGCATACAAGGAGCAGAAGGGATGACATTTCAGGCATTTCAATAAGGCTAGTGTGAGTGGTGGAAGGAGGCTGAGCGTTGAACTGAAATGTGGCGTTGACTTTGGGGGAAGGTAGATCTGAAGGCGATAGGTGGAGATTCGCACAGATCTTTGTGGATGGAGGAGGAGTATTTATTCCCAGTGCGGTGTGTGATGGAGACTTTGCAGTAAGGGTTTAGGCAACTAAATAAAGTGAGGACTGCTGATGCTGGAGAGTTAGAGTCAAAACGTGTGTCTCTGGGAAAGCACAACATGTCTTCCAGTCTCTGAGGAGCAGGAGAGTCTTTGTTTTGAGTATAAGCCCTTCATCAGGAGTTTTTGAGGGGGAATAGGGCTGAGATGTAAATGTGGTGAAGGTCCAGGTTAGTGTGGGGCTTGGTAGAAGGTAGATGGGATGGCGGTAGGTGGATGTAGTTGGGGGATGATTGTGATAGGTCGGTCAGCTGGGTAGAGAAAAAAGTTGGGAAGGAAGATGGGCAGGTAGGTCAGATCAAGAATGCAGTATACATTGGAGGATTCGGTCTTGCATGAAGTGAGGGAGGTGAAATTTGGAAACTGGTGAAGTGCATGTTGCTGCGGTGTAGTTGTCGGGAACCAAGGGAAAGATGAGGTGTCCTTCCTCCTGTCAATGGATGGCTTTGAATTGACAGTGGATGAGGCTCTGGAATTTCATGCCCGGGAGTAATTTGAGAGGATGTTGGAGTTGTTGGCTTGATGTCTAACATTTTTAGTAGTGAGTTACTTGATGCGTGTAGACGAGCAATGTTCTCTGAAACACTCACCAAGTTGAAGCTTGGTCTCCCTGATGTAAAGAAGATCATGTCGATATCATACGATGCAACAAATTTGTTCTATTTATCTCTCAGTCCCTGTGTTGCATCACTTTCCTGAATGCAGGGCTTATGCCCAAAACATCTACTCACCTGATCCTGGGATTTCTGCCTGACGTACTATGCCGTTTTTGCAGCGTAACACTTTTCACCAATGATACAGGGATCTGATCGCACACTTTCTCACACACATGCACACAATGACTAAGGGATACGAATGTCAAAATACTGTGGATATTTTGAAACATTGAATCTCCAATAAACAAACCCTGATGTCTAATTTACACAGAATATTCACATAGCTTGATCAGTCTCAGGACCCACCTCTCTCGACTTTCAAACACGGTATTGGAAACATTGTTGCATTTAGAAGCAGTCGATCGCAGATGGGATGCGGACGAATGTCCATGTTCATGTTAAGTAACGGAAATCTAGCACGGAATGAAAACAAAACGCAGACAAAATGAGATGCTGGAGATCAGAATCGAGAGTTTGGTGTTGGAAAAGCACAGCAGGTCTGGCAGAATCGGAAGAGCAGGATATTTGAAGTTTCGGGCATGAGAACTTAATCAGGAATGAGACTCTTAGGTGTGGTCTGAGAGATAAGTAGGACGGAAGTTGGGTTGTTGGGAGGTAGCCAGGAATGCGATGGGTGGATGAAGGTGAGTGAGAAGTTGATAGATTAGAGGGGGCAGAGATGGACGGACTTACAGTGTTGTGCTGAGTTGAAGGCCTGGATCTGGAATAATGTGGTGGGAGGAGAGATGAAGAAGCTGTTGAAAGTCACATTTATCTCATGTGTTTGCAAGGTCCCGATGCAAAATACGAGGGGTTCCTCCTCCAGGCGTCAAGTAGTAAAGGTTTGGCGGGCAGGATGCCCAATACCTGCATGTCCTTGACAGTGTGGGAGTGGGAGTTGAAGTGTTCAGCTACAGGGGGTTGAGGTTGGTGGGTGCGGGTGTCCCAAAGAAGTTACCTGAAACCATCCAGAAGAAGGCCTCCTGTGAACCCAACGTACAGGAGACCACACCAGGTGCAGCGGATGCAGTAGATGACAATGCTAGATTTACAGGTGGATTTCTGAAGGCTGTGGGAGGATGTCTTCTGGTCTTGTACGGATGTGAGGAGAGTGGTGTGGGTGCAGGGAAGGTTGTCAGGATGTGCACTGGTGAGTTGTGTGGACCTGACACTGATCCGCAGAGGGAATGGTCATTTCTGAATGCTGATAGGGTTGGGGAGTGAAATATATCTCTGGCTGTACGGTCCGTTAGGAGGTGGCAGAAATGGCATAGGATGATGAGTTATATGCAGACTTTGGTCAGGACCGCGGAGTCCTGCCTTTGTTCCGTTATGATGGACAGTGTTCAAGGGCAGTGGTGTGTGAAGTGGAAGAGATGAGCGGGTGGGCATCGTCAATATTTTTGGGAAGAGAAGTTTTCATTGTGGAACAAGGAGTGCTTCTGTATCTTTCCGAGTTTGAATTGGTCATCCTGGGAACAGATGAAGAGTAGGCAGAGTAATTAAAAGTAAGCGTTGGCCTTTTTTGAGGAGGTAGGATGGGAAGAGGCATTTTCTAGTGAGCGTGGTGATCAGTGTGCTTATAGAACATCGCTGTGGTTAGACACTCGCTAGAGACGATGATGACGTCTTCCAGAAAGAGGAGAGAAGCTGTTACAGGTTGGGGCTGTTTTCTCGGGATCGTCGGAGGCTGAGGGGTGACCTTATAGAGGTTTACAAAGTTATGAGGGGCATGGATAGGATAAATAGACAAAGTATATTCCCAGGAATCAGGGAGTACAGAACTTGAGGACATCGGTTTAGGGTGAGAGGAGAAAGATATAAAATAAACCTAACGGGCAACTTTTTCATGCAGAGGGTGGTACGTGTATTGAATGAGCTGCCAGAGAACGAGGTGGAGGCTGGTACAATTGCAACATTTAAGAAGCATTTGAATGGGTATGTGAATAGGAAGAGTTTGTAGGGATAACGGCCGGGTGCTGGCAGATGAGAGTAGATTGGGTTGTGATATCTGGTCGGCATGGACGGGTTGGACCGAAGGGTCTGTTTCCATGCTGTACATCTCCATGAGTCTATGATGATCCAGGTCGGGGTGGAAGGTGTTGTTAAAGTCTGAACACGAGGCCATGCCAATACAATCATTGCTGTCGCGGAAGCACAAGTGTGGATTGATGCTGGTATAACGGTGGAAGATAGACTTTTCCACGTATCTGACAAAGAGACAAGCATAGTTGGATCCAATGCGGGAGCCATCCCTACCACATTTGTTTGAATGATGTGGGAGAATTGGAAGGAAAAGTTGTTGAGGGCGAGGACCAGTTCAGTCAGGCTGATGAGGGTGTCGGTGGAAGTGTACCAGTTGGGACGGCGTAAGAAGAAGAACCGGGGGGCTTGGAAAAATTCATTGCGGTGTATCACCGTGTACAGAAACTCGAAGTACATGGTGCTGATGAGGCGTTGGGAGCCAGCGAAGCGATTCTTGTATGGGTGATATGCATGGCGTTGTCAATCATGTAGATGGGGAGTTGCTGGACTGAGGGGGACAGGATGGTGTTGAGCGAGGTAGAGATGAGTTCAATGGTACAGGCGCAGGCTGAGACGATGGTTCAACCGGGGCAGTCAATAAGTGAATGTTAGGAAGGCGGAACAAAATGGGGAAAAACCCGAGAGAGAGAAAGAGAGATAGAGTTGAGATGGTCACCTTCTCCAAGACTTTTACACAGGAGGCACTGTCAGAGGGAGACAATGTCCTCGTGACACTGACCACGGACATGTCATTCAGAATTTCTCCCATGTTTTAAGGTTTAAACGTCGCCATGGCAGATGTTGCAATTTGAATTTAATAAATAAACCACAGCTAAATAAATGAAGAGGTAGTTGTCTATTCCCAGGTTTAGGGGAATTTCATGACTCGTGGTGCACGCTTTTCAGGGGAGAACAGAGACATTTAAAATAAAAACACACGAGTGTTTTGTTTTTACACCCAGAGTGATTCATGATCTGGAATAAACTACCTGTTGTAGTGGCAGATGTAGGTAGAATTGCAAACTGCAAAAAGTATTAAGTTGGATGCAGGAATAGGAAATGTTTGGAGGACTGTGTGCCAGGAGATTGCAGGTGGGACAAGTGTATTTCGAATCATGTTCGTAATGGATTGGTTGGACCAAAAGAGTCTGTTTTGTGCTGTGTGACTCTGTGAACAATGTGTACAGTAATGACCATGATACTCATCGCCATTGTTTGAAAACTCCATCTGGTTCACTGATGATATTTCGGGAAGGAAATCTTAACTGGTCTGGACTAGGTGTGACTCTAGGTCCACATCAATGTGTTTGATTCTTAATTCTCCTCTGTCTAATTATGAATAGGCAATGAATGATGGTCTAGCAGGCTATGCCAATTATTCACTTGTGAATGATTTTGAAAGAAGTGAGAAGGTTGAAAATGCAATTTCGCCTGATGTTTTCTGACGAGATCTGACGAAAGAGTAGCGCTTGGAAATGCAGAATTTCTCACTAACATAGCTGATGGTTCACACAAGGGAGAAGATCTAACAACTTCAACAAGAATGTGCATGGATATGGGCAGGTATGCAGACAGATAAAGATAAAATGTCGGTCATGTGAGTGGTCCAAATGATGGCCGAAACCTGCTGTTCATACAGGAAGACAAACGAGGATAGTTTGGGTTGGGAGAATGCAGCAAGTGATTATCTCGAGGCCCATTATACCCGCCTTTGAGTACTGGAACTACCCAATAGATAACTAGAAATGGAGGTTTTCAGTTGAGTAGAAGCAGACGTTCAAGGAAGGTTATTCCTGAAGATCAGCGTTACCACTTCGCAAGTGGCCACCCAGGAAAAAGCAGAAGGGAAAAACAGGTGGAACCCCATTCTGAGAACCATGCATCACGGAAACAAGGTTTTCATTCAAAATTGTCCATGCCCCCGAGTTTCGCAAACAAAACGAGTCCCACTTACCTGCATTTAGCCCATACCCTTCTCAACCTTTCCTGTGAATGCATCTGTGCAAATGGCGTTTAAAGGGAAATCTACCTGCATCTCCCATTTCCTCTGTCAGAATACTCAGCATCGGAGCTACCATCATTTGGAAAAGGTTGCATCTCCGGTCCCATTTAAATCTTTCTCCCCTCTCCTTAAAAATATGTCCCTTTGTTTTTAATCCCTCAATTTAGAGAAAAGACATTTGCTGTACAACCTATCTTTGTCCCATATGATTTCTTACGCGTCTATAATGCCTCATCCTCCTTTGGTTTGGAGTAAGTGGGAGGGTTGGAAAGTGAAGTTGTTCAGAGTGAGAACCATTCAGTCAGTCGAAGCAGGGTATCAGTGGAAGAGTACTGGTTGGTTCGGCAGGAATTGAAGAAGCGGAGGGCTTTGAGGCCTTCGTGATGGGGGATGGAGTTGTATAGGGACTGGATATCCATGGTGAAGATAAGGCGTTGAGGGCCGGGGAAGCGAAAGTCATGGAGGAGGTGCAGGGGTGGGTGGTGTCCCGAAAGTAGGTGGGGAGTTCTTGGACTAAGGGGGACAGGAACGTGTCGAGGTATGCAGAGAAGAGTTCGGTGGGGCAGGAGCAGGCTGAGACAATCTCCAAACAGACCCCACCACCAAGTATATTTTCCCTCCCCTCCCCTATCAGCGTTCTGGAAAGACCACTCCATTCGCGACTCCCTGGTCATGTCCACACCCCCCACCAACCCAACCTCCACTCCCGGCACTTTCCCCTGCAACCACAAGAAATGCAAAACTTGCGCCCACACCACCCCCCTCACTTCCCTCAAAGCCCCCAACGGATCCTTCTATATGCATCACAAATTCACCTGCACCTCCACACACATCATTTACTGCATCCGTTGCAACCGAAGTGGCCTCCTCTACATTGGGGAGACATGCCAACTACTTGCGGAACGTTTCAGAGAACACCTCTGGGACATCCGCACCATCCAAAACAACTGCCCGGTGGCTGAACACTTTAACTCCCCGTCCCACTCCGCCAAGGACATGCAGGTCCTTGGCTTCTTCCATCGCCAGACCATGGCAACACGACGCCAGGAGGAAGAGCGCCCCATCTTCCACCTAGGAACCCAACGCCCAACGCATTGCCAACGCCCCTCCCCCAAGTCCCTCCTCCCTACCATTTATCTTAGCCTGCTTGGCACACCCTCCTCATTCCTGAAGAAGGGCTTATGCCCGAAACCTCGAATCTCCTGTTCCTTTGATGCGGCCTGACCTGCTGCGCTTTTCCAGCAACACATCTTTCAGCTCTGATTAGAAATTGACAGAGTACTGCAGAAGAGTTTTGAATAATTGAAAATTATATTAGAACTCCGATACTGATTGGCTAAGCAATGGCGTCAACCGTGCGATGCACGCTCTTGGCTCTCCTGTCAACCTGTCATACACAGAACGATGTCTTGGAAGCTCTGGGTCTCTCGGTTCAACAACACGACTCAGAGCCTTATCTGTCAGTCTTGCCGTTGTTTGTTTTACCAAAATAGAATATCTTGCGCGAATCCTAACTAAACAGTACCTGTCTCTTTTAAGTCCATTGGCCTAATTGATCAAAATCCCTTTGTAATATTCGCTAAGCTTCTTCCCTGTTGACTGTAGTTACATTTTTGGTGTCACCTGCACTTAAAAATCATGCCTCCTCAATTCTTATCCAAACCGTTTAAATCAATGACAAACTGCAGCGGACCCACCTCCGATTGTTGCAGAAAACTGCGATTCACAGGCCACCAGGGATTGTGCTGTGAAGCTCTATCGTCAGAAGAGTTGACAGACTCTGCATGTCTCCGATGACTTCACAAATGATAAACTTCTCCCCCGGGCCAGAAGACACTCTATCAGAAAATACAAGCCATTTTTCTCATGAGACAGAGACACGTTAGGAAGGAATGCGATTGTGAAGGAACCTTAGGTGTGAAGAGATGTGAAACATCTTGATAACAGATAGAAGGAAGCTGACACAAGCTTGAGGAAGCATGTATAAACAGGGCTCTGCAAGATTGCAAAGGAAGTAATTGAGGAATGGATTTAGGAGAGCGTGAAGTGGGCATGAAAAAGCCTTAACGGGAAAGATTAATTAAAAACGCAAAGCATGCTGCATTTATGTGAGTAACAAGACGGTGGTGAAGGTACGGTCAATCACAGGTTAGATTAGATTTCCTACAGTGTGGAAACAGCCCCTTCAGCCCAACAAGTCCACACCGACGATCTTAACAGCAACCCACTCAGACCCATTCCCCTTACATTAACCTCGATTACTGCACCCAACACGAAATGCAATGTAGCACAGCCAAGTTGCCGAACCTGCACAGCTTTGGACTGTGAGATGTAACCGGATCACCCCGCAGCAACCCACGCAGACGCGGGAGGAATGTACAACGTCTTGAAACTGGACCCTTGGCACGATGTGGCAGCAGTGCTAACCACTGAGCACGGTGGTGACACAGGAGCATCTACGTGGAGGTGACGAAGGTAGTAGAACTCTTCGTTGAATATTTTGCTTCATTACTAACTGAGAGTGGGACCTTGTCGTTGTGAGGATAGCGTGAAAAATGAAGGTGTGCTCAAGAGTTGAATGTTTAGAAGAAGGATGTGCTGAAATGTTTGGAAAAAAATGAGAATAAAAAATTAGCCTGGGATGGGATATATGGAGGGACAGTTGGATAGGGATGGAATACAACCACCGTTACTACAGAAAGGGAGGGACGAGGGTACTGCAACCTTAACAATGATCTTTACATCCTCATTGTCCATTTGATTAGTACCAGACATTTGGAAGCTAGGAAATGTTATTACCTTGTTTAAGAAAGGAAAATAGGGATTATCCTCTAAATTACATACAAGTCAGTCTTACATCAGTAGTGGGCAAAGCATTTCATAGGACTGTGAGTGAATGGACTTATCATTCTTTGGAAAACCATAGTTTGATTGGACATAGTCAGCATAGTTTTGTCAGAGGCAGGTCATGCCTCACAAACGTTCTTGAATCATTTGCGTATATCACAAAACACATTAATGAAGGTACACCGGTGGATGTGGTATACATAGAATTTGTAAAGGTCTAATATGAGGTCGCGCATGGGCTTATTCAGAATTTATTGAGGCATGGGATACAATGGAATTATGCTGTCTGGATGCAGAATTGATTGAGTCATCGAAGACAAAATATAGTGGTTGATGAAAAATATTCAGTTTGAACCACGGTGAGCAGTGACGTTCCACATGGATGTGTTCTGGGACCGTTGTGAATTTTAAAAATCACTTGAATGAGTTAGTAATGTGCCAATGACACGAAGTATTGTGGAGTTATAGATATTGTAGAAGGCTGTGCATAGAAGGCCCGAAGTGCTGGCCCTCGATCAGTACCTCAAAACTGACACACTAACAGTCCCCACCATCTCAACACTGACCAACCAACAGTGCCAAACCCTCAGCCCTGGCATTCTGACAGTGCCCACTCGCCAGACCTGACCTCCAGACAGTGCCCACTTCTTCAGAACTGACACTATGACGGTGCACATACCCTCAGCACTAATACTCCAACATTGCCCACTCACTCAGATCTACCATTGCACAGTGCCCACTCTCTCAGCACTGATGCCCCGGCAGTGCCCGCTCACATAGCACTGATCATCTGACAGTGTCGGCATACGTTCAGTCCGGTCGCATTGCCCCACCCAATGACCTGCTGTGCGTCAAGAAGGGACAGACCTCAGGTGAGTGTCAATATAATGATTTTATTTCTGAAAACTCTCTATTATTCGACTCACTGAAGCTGCAGGATTTGATGGGTCTGGCGAATGTACACTCTCACAAGACTTATTTCGAGGTCGTGTCTACTACCTTGGTGCCCTTCCCAACAACTCAACCATTGCGCAGGCAGGTGCAGCAGCCATAAATCAGAGACTGCTTCTCCGGATCTCTGCCAGATCACAACAAACAAACAATACAACCCTCTGGCCCTGTGGCATCCAATTGCCGACCCTGAATGCAATGTGATAGGTTATCGGTTTGTGGTACTCAGCAGCGATGCATGAGAGAATTGCCATCTATCCCTTTCCCCTTCATGTATATCTTTTTATTCAGCATCCCCATTCACTCATCTGCATTATTTATTTCATCACTCCCATATCCGATGGCTCATATACACTTAGATGCACAGTCCTATGATCTAACTGCTTCATGTGGAATATACGAGGAATATGGTGCACAGTTCCCTCCTATTTTTCTTCGTTTAGTCCCATATTGGGAGCCCTGTCACGGTCCCTATCTACCTATCACTCGGACCACTCTGGGAGCAGCGTCCGCCATCCCCAGGTCCGTATCTCTCAGACCACACTGGGAGCCCCGTGCACTGACTCGACCTTCCAAACATTTAGTTATATCCCATACTGGAAACGCAGTGCACAGCCTCCAGCTCCCTATTCTTCAGACCACACTAACTTTACCACCAGTTAGACGACACTGGTTGCACTTTGGACAGTTCCAATCTCCATACCGTGGAATCAGTGAGAACTTCAGATGCTGGACGTTACAGCCAAAAACATTGGGATCTGGAAAAGAACAAGTCAGACAGCATCTGAGAAGCAGGGACATCGACGTTCATTAGGAAACGCTTTCAGACTGAAACATTGACTTTCCGAATCATGGGATGCTGTCTCACTTTTTGTCCTTTTCAGGCTTCGCTTTTTACCCCATCCCACCTCCTAAAGCTTCAGTTGCATCCACACCAGAGCACTGTGCACAGTTCAATTATCCATTTCCTGAGGGGAATCAATTGATCATTTCATTCGACCGAGCTCTGGTTTAAATGGAAACTTGCAAGGGTTCTAAGGAGAGTTCAAATTCTCGGGTTATCCCTTCATTGTCTACTCCAACTGGAGATTCATGAGCATTCCCACGGTTAGCTCCTATCTAGGCTGGGACCATGACAGTCAGGGTATCGGAAAACCCTAGGTTATTCGCCTGAAGGCATACACTGGACGGCATGTAAGCATGACAGTCAGTCTCCACAGAGACTGCTTATTGTGATGAAAGTCAGTTGGACGCGGGGCATTTCGAAGGGGATATGTCTTGTCGGGTCGGGGCATTTAGTGATGTGGAGGTCGGTACAAAAACGCAGTGTGGCAATATCACTTAGCTATCTGTTCACAATTCGGCCAGCACAAAGCATTTGAGAGCTCGCAGGTCAGCAATACGAAGAGTGGACAGGCCTCTGAACAGTACCATCGCTGTCTCCTCTTTGGCGTTAAATGTCTGCAAAACGAGCGGTGCTGCACATACGAAAATCAATGCTTTCTGCATCGTTCCTTCCCTGACCGAAAGAGATGGCTGCAGTGCAGTTACTTTTCAATTGAATTTGGGTCGGCATTCTGGAGTTATACATCACTCGAGCAGGTTGTCATTTGTCCTCGCCTTGCACCTAGTTCAATGGTCAATTGAGTCACCGATGCCAATAGCAAACAAATTCAACGAGCAGAAAATTCCACCAGAATAGGCATTTTATTCACTGATGTTATGGAGATCCAGTACATGGGTAAGTGGTGTGTGTGAATGTGTCCATGTAATTATGAAGATATATTTGTGAATGTGTGTGTGTGTCTGCATGTGTGACTGTGTGTATGTGTTTGTACATATGTACATTATAATGCATGTGTAAGTTTGTGTCTGGGGGTGCATTTGTGAATCAGCACGTATGTGTGTGTGTTATTAATTATGTGCATGTGTGTGTCAATATTTATTTATGCGTGTATAAGTGTGTGCGTGAATGAGAGTGTGATTGTGTGTGTGAGAGTCACTGTCGGTGTATGTAGTGCATGTGTGTATTTGCTGGTATACCGTGATTGTGTGTGAAAATTATTCCTTTTGACATTATTACTAAATAGAAACACTCTGCTATCGGATCTATTGAATTCGTGTTCCAGTCACCACAGCGATGAGCTTGGCAGTAAATGAGGAAAACACGTTCAATTTTGGGTTTCTGCTGCAGGCTCGGCTGTTCAGTGCACATCAGGCATTTTGTGCCATGTGGCTAGTTTTTGTATTGAACAATCCATGACAGCTTCTGAGCATGAGCAGAAAGGGATTCTGCATTATTACTCCATCCTGCACCTGAATCCGATCATGGCCAATTAGAATATCAGCAAGTGCTGTCGCCTTCAGTCACTGCAAATTCTGACATATGAATCTCAGTTTTGGAAATTTTACAATCATTGTGCGTCACTTTTTTCATTAGATATCCTCAGCTGATGGCCTCAAAAAAACTGTCATCCGTTCCAAACACATACTACCTCTCAGTAATATCCTGCAATAAATGACTTCCAGGTTTGCAAATCCTCCCCAAATTCTACATCTGCAATCTCATCTGGCATTAATATTCCACATGGTATGGTACACTTGAAGGTGAAGTTTTCTGGAATTCAGAAGGATCTGGCAAATTGGATACACAATTGGCTTGATTGTACAAAGTTAAAGATCATACAACACCAGGTTATTTTCCAACAGGTTTAATTAGAGGCACACTAGCTTTCGGAGCGACGCTCCTTCATCAGGTGGTTGGTGTTGCGTGATTTTTCACTTTGTACACCCCAGTTCAACACCGGCATCTCCGAAGCTTGATTGTAGGACGCAAAGGTAATAGTCGAATGATGCTTGTCGGACTGGAGTCCTTTGACTAGTGGAGTGCCCCACAGATCAATGTTTGACCCAATGGCTTTTTGCTATCGATACCAATAATGCGAATGTGAATGTACAAGCGATGCTAACTAGGTTTGCAGAAGACTCAAAATTGTGTGATATCGTGGACAGCGAGGAAGATTATCAGAAATTGCAGTAGACCCTTAACCAGCTGAGGAAGTGGGCTAATAAACAGCAAATGAAGTTTAATACATATATGTGTGAGGTCTTGCATTTTGGGAAGTCTAGGCAAGTAATAGTTTCACAGTGAGGTGAAGGGCCTAACGGAATACAGTGGAACAGAAAGACTTTGGAGTTCATGTGCTTGGTTCTGTGAAATTGTAATCAGATATACACACAGAAGTGAAGATGTCTTTTGGCATGCTGGCCTTCAGCAGTCAGTGCTTGATGAATAAAAGTTAGGAAGTTATGTTGCAGTTGTTCAAGCCGTTGGTGAGACTGCACTTGGAGTATAACGTTCAGCTCTGATTACCTTGCTGTAGAAAGTATGTTTTTGAATTGGATTTGGACAAACGAGGACATTTTCTTCAGAGCGTATGATACTAAGATGGGATCTCAATCGAAGTGTATAAGAGAATAAGAGACATTCATAGTCTGAATACACTCTTGTTTCCCAGGGTTGGAGAATCAAGGGAAAGATAGCATCAGTTTACGTTTCGACTGGAAAGAATTAAAGGGAACATGAGGAGAAACTTTTTGACACAAATGTTGGAACGCATGTTGAATAAGATGTTTAAGTAAGTGGATGGGCAGGGTGCATTAACCACATTTAAAAGGAATTTAGGCATATACATGAATAGAAAATGTTTGGAAGGATATGAGCCAAGTGCAGGGAAAAGGGTTCAGCATGGATAGACATTTTGGTTGGCATGGACCAGTCTGCGAAAACGGGCCTGTCTCTGTGCTGTGGGTGTCTATTCATCTATGACTGCATTTAAAATAAATTTGTATTATCGCTGCTTTCTTCCTATTTTCAGCTCTTGTTCGGTATGTGAGTGTAACCACAGAGATAACGGGTTAATCTTAGAATGAGAGATCGAGCAGCTATAACGTCAGAGAAACATAGAGATATAGATCACGGAAACTGAACCTTCAGTCCTACTCGGCCTTTCCACCAGATATTCTGAATTAATCTGGTCCTATTTGCCAGCACTTAGCTCATATTCCGCTAAACACTTCCTATTCATATACGCATTTCTGATGTATTTTAAATATTGCAGTTTACCAGCCTCCACCACTTACTTCGTTAGCTACATTCCAATACACACCACCCCCTTCGCCAAAACGTTTCATATAGGTACATTTTAAATTTCCCCCATCAATCTAATCCTATGCCCGATCATTGTGGCATTCACCCCAATTCAGAAGCAAAGACTCTATCTATTTACCCAATCCATGTCTCTCATAATTTTTAAACTAACGCTAATTCATAAATGACCATCTAATGCTCCAGGTGATAAAGAAACTGTCCCGGATTATACAGTCTCTCCCTGAAGCTCAAACCCGTGAAACCGGACAAGATAATCGTTTACCTTATCTGAACCCTTTCAAGTTTCACAACATCCTTCCTTCAGTGACCAGAATTGCACAAAATATTCCGAAAATAAACGAACCAATGTAGTGTGCAGCCGTGACATGAGCTCGCAAATCAATGTACTGCCCAATAAAGGCAAGCATACCAAACGCCTACTTCATTTTACTTAAAATACTGTAATCAGTTCTGGTCATTCTCGGAGGGATGGATAAGCTTTAGGCAGGGTGCAGATAAGATACACCAGAATGTTTCCTGGAGTGGAAGGCATGTGTTCTGAGGAAAGTTTGTGGGAGTGAGAGTTTTTCTCATTGAACTGAAGAAGAAAGGGAGGTCTCTTAATAAAGTTGCACTCGCTGATGAGAGGCATAGATAGAGTTGGTAGCCAAAGACATTTCCCAGTTCAGAAAAGCAGATCAAGAGGGATAATAATTTTAAGTTGATTATAGGAAGGTCTATTGGATATGTCAGAGGTGTGTTCTTTACTCACAGAGTGGTGGGTGCGTGGGATGCACTGCCAGCAGTGATGCTACAGTCAGACACATTATGGACACTAAAGCGACTTTTGGATAGGCACATGGATGTCTGTAACATTGAGAGTAGGTAAGTTAGTTTTATCTGACAGCAGGATAAATGTTCGGCACAACATCGTCGCGTGAAGCAGCTGCAGTGCTTCTATGTTCTGTGTTCTATGAGTTATGTTCCATCCAGCATATCAACAACCCTACTTTCAAGGAACTATGTGCCTTGCCCCCCACCAAGGTCTCTTTGTTCAGGAATACTCCCAAGAACATTACCCATTAACAGAATAAGTCCTGTCCTGATTCGCTTTTCCAAACATCGCCACTACTTCTCTGTTCTAAACTGCGTTCATACTTGACCGAGCATTCCTCAAATGTTAATATTTCTTTCAAATAAATGTCCGAATGTCTGGATTCACCGAAATCTCTTTAAGACAGGACATTCGACAGGACTCGATTTCCCCTGCAGCGGAAACAAACGTGGCGTGAAGAGATCTGAGCACGGCGCCATAGGAAGGATACGTTGGTGATGGAGGGAGTACAACATTGTATTACAAAAATAATACCTGTCCTTCAATGTTAAGTTATGATGATTAAACAAATTAAGCTTTGTGCCTCTAGAATTTAGAAGATCAGAGATCTGATGGAAATCTTTAAGCTGTCAAAGTGGTGGGATGGGGAGGGGTAAAGGTGAATTAATATCCATTTATTCTGCTGATTGGATATTTCTGAACTATTGGACAGAGTCTGACTGTTAGGGTCATATTGCTCAGGAGACATGTTAAGAAGAGTGTCTGCACACAAAGGATCATGGAAGTTTGAAACGGTCTTCCAGAAGCCACAGTGAATTCTGCATCACGTGTCTGATTTTTTTTAATATAGTTAAAATTGAAAACTTTTTAAAATCTTATTTTAAAAGACTAAGTAACGAAGTGGGCTTTTCTGGGTGTTTGGTTTAATTACAGAAGGATTCAGCACCATGTCGCAATATTATATTTAAAACTGAGTTACATAGGTAATTGAGTATTGAGGGGATCAAAGAAAGTGGGAGTATGGAGGTCGAAACATATCAGCCCTGATTGACATTTGGAACAGACTCCATGGGGCAAATGACCTAATTTTTGCTTTGACATCTTATGGTTTTGTGGTCCAGAGAAGAGTGTGGAAGTCGAACGACATAAAAGTATGTCAATCGCGATGATATTGCATTTGCACAGGCGTGAGGACCTGAATGGTCTCTTCTCCTTCCCAGGATGTTCCTACCAAGAGTGCACGGTTTGATATATTCATGCCCAGCAAGATCTACCGATATTCATGCAATACCGATCATAAGCTGCACCAGCATTGGGCCAGGAATCCATTGAGAAAATGCAACACCTTTTTCGTTCATTCCTCTCCTTCTCATAGAAACAATGATCTGCCGGAGAGCAGTTGTGAATTGTAAATGTGGTGAGCACACAATAGTTGATAATGATCCCAGATTCAATGCAGTTGGCCCCACGTTGGAACTGTTAAAGGGACAGATCTCTCAGCAAGAGCAGCAGGTACTAAAGCTGAACTTTCAGACCGTTCTTCAATAATCACAAATTCGTCGCTGATATGCACAAAAGATAAATCATATGTTCTATTTGCGTTGATAATTGTATTCAAGTTGTGGTCATTTTAAAGACATTTCATTAAGACCAAATGTAACTTGAATGAGCGATTAAGTTTTTATGTGAATCAGTTATTTCTCAGGGATTCACGTCGGTTAGGTTGTTTTCAATGTAATATGACATTTTTCACAAAAGCATTAGCACACAGTGTTACTTTACTGGATTTAGGAGTAAGGTTTACAGACGTGAAACGTATAAAACATAGAAATAAAGAAAAGGGTAAGCTATTCAGTCCAGTGTGTCACTGATAGCCCTTTGTGTGAGAACTGAAAAGAGCCAGCGCAGGAACGATGGTTTACTTAGCTTGTCCAGTTTGAGCATTTCCTGTGAATCTTCTTGACGTCAACAACTAGACAGTTCGATCTCTCTCTTCACTGATAAATGACTGATTGACAGAAATGCTTAATCTTTAATTTCAGTTACATTTTATCTTAGATTGTGAAATGACGTTAGAATGAACACAACGTGGATCCAATCATCAACGTTGATCTCCGGTTATTAACTACAGAACAGCGTCTAATTTGGTACAAAGTGCCTCCCTGTTCTAGTCAGCTCATCGTGACTCTGAAAGACTCTATAGAGAAAGATGAAATCACTGGTTTTGCTGCAAATCGTTCTGGTGCTTGTCGACCCAATCATTGCGGATGGACAACAAAGACCTAGGTTTTTCTTTACTGGTTAGTACATTTAATTGAAAACGGACCAGAGCACAACCAGCCCCTCAAGCGTGTGCTGTTTTGCAATTGAATTTTGACTGATTGTTTGCCTTCTTTCAATCAGGCCGAATTCCCATCCCCATCTGCTCTGAATGAAAAGCTATCCCATTTTGAAAAATTTTCGAGGAAATTTTAAATTTAATTTGCTGATTATCGACCCTCAAAAACTATTCAGGAATAAGCTGTTCTCAGCAGCTTCGTTTCCATGTTGAAAAGGGAGACGTTTAAAAATCTGTCTTTGACCCGCCGCTCCTGAACTCTGCAATATTCTCCAGTCCCGATAACACTTCTGGATGCCCATACCACTCTAATTCAGATGAAGTCTCGCAGATTAGGCAGTGACTCATTGTTTGCATTTTGTTCAGCTGCATTATCCCCGTGTTTTGGAATGCACTCAGTACAAACACAATGTATTCTCGAAAACAGTACTTCAAACAAAATAATTGGTAAACGGGCGGCACCGTGGTTCAGTGACTCGCACTGACGCCTCAAAGCATCAGAGTCTCTGCTCGGTTTCAGCTTCTGGCGACTTTCTGTGTGGTTTTTGAATATTCTCTCCGTGTCTGCGTGGGTTTGCTCTGGGTGGTCCGATTTTTCGCCCACAGTCCAAAGATGTGCAGGTCAAGTGGTTTGGCTATGCCCGTGCTAGGTGCATTAGCCAGGTGTAAATGAGTCTGGGTGGGTCACTCTTCGGCGGGTCGGTGTGGACTTATTGGGCCGAAGGGCCTGTTTCCACACCGTAAGAAATCTAATCGAAAAGGGATTGGTAACCAGCTCGTGTGTATCCCCATCTGTATTTTTTCCTTCCTGTTTGAAATAAAAGACTGTTCACAGAGAGAATTTACGTATCCATTGATTAAGTCACACTGGGGGCACTTTGCGCAGTTCTGGTCCATCTGTCCCTTGGTAGGACGCTACTTGGAACTGTGAAGGTACAGCCTTGATCTCACTGGGTAAGACAACACGAGACCCCTGTGAAGCTTCATATTCTTCTTATCTCTCTGTTTTATCTTACTTAGTCCACACTGGGGTAGGACCTTGTCTTCATATTCCTGAGTTATTCTCCACCTTGTTCACTGTACATAGAGATGGTTCAATCTGCCTTTGTATGACCACACTAGACATGGAATCTGCACTTCACATCTCTCAGTTCGGTAACAGTTGCAGGGCAGTGACTACATTCGGAGCACTGGACAGTTCCAATCTCTATATCCCTTCATAACACAGTACTGAGAGCGTTGGTTGTGGAATCATCCGTACACCTCTTCGTAAGGCTACACTGAGAATACGATGCAAAGCTCAGTTCTCCGCCTCCTCGATTGAATCACTCTAGTTCTGGATGTCATAATACTTGATTTAGCGACATACTGAGTGTTAATTGTTTTGCTGTGGACATCATTGTACTATCCCATCCTCTTTAAAGGTTTCTTCAAAGCTTGTGAATTTCAGAAAGGAATCTGCAAACGATCCCCTTGTCTTCAGCATGAAATCCCGATAATAGGCATGTGTGAAATCGGAGAATATTGCTGCGAGGGAAAATTGATGTGAAGCAAAACTAATCTAAATAGAAAAACGGAAGATGGACCAACTGATTTCTGTAAATTGTCTGTGTTTTATTGCGTGGATCAAATGATACTTCACCTGCTGCTTTCTGAATTTTGTCAATAAAATTCATTGCATTGTCTGTTGTCCATGCCCTAGTGTTTTTTTCCCATTTGATTGCAAGGAGGGAAGTTCATAGGAAAAAATAGACAGAATCATTCAAAAATTGTAGTTTCAGCAACGCTAGGCTCACAGATTCACATCGTTCAGCCACATGCATCTATCACCACCCGCGGAGTGGCCCTGTAATATTGGAAGATATGGTGATGGAAACTTCCTTCTGGTTCCCACCTACCACTCTTCTTCAGCTGATGGTCTTGTCCCCTACAATGTTAAACAATAACAATAACTATTCGTGAGAAGCCAGCCCTCCTAATCCTTTCTGTAGTTCATCATGCACATGGGACACTGTTGTTTCTGAGCTTCCGTGCTGCTGGGAGCAGATTTGGTTTTTGAATGTGGCTGCGAAACATACACTCTGTTTTCATAGAATCCCAAAACTGAGGAAACAGGTTTTCGACCCAATGGGCCCATTCCGTCCTTCAGAAAAGTATCACACCTAAATGCAGTCCGCTGTTCTACAAACTTACATTTCTCCTGGCTAATGCATCTACACTACAAATCGCTGAGCACTATGGATCATGTAGCAAGGCCAATTCAGCTAACCTGCACAGTTTTGGTCTGGGGAGGAAACCGAAAAACCTCGAGGAGACCCATGCAGACACTGATATTTGAGTGTATGCAGGTGCTGCCAAAGCTGCTGAGTTGCTCCGGATATTTCCCATTTTATTTATCTCTGAGCCAGAAGGTTCTGTTTCAAATTCCACTCATTACAGAGGCGTGTCCCAACATGTCCAGCTGATGAATGACCCTGTGCAATGGATAGAGCAATGGCAGTCTCCCCTCCCATAATCCAACGCGGCTGTGAAAGGCGTTTGTCTCTCAGCTCGTGTTGTGGTTCACAGGGAAGTGCGAAATTCCCTCGGGGGCTAGGATCGAACCAGCCTCTCTTCCAAACGCAGAGCTTAATGGGCAAAGGATTCTGGATTCTCTTCCTCCTTCCATGCAAGCCACGAGGGAGAGGTTTGATTTAGGCTGCAGAAGAGATGGGAACATGTTTTTAACTCTCAGCGCTGAAGTTATGTCCCCAATGTTGCTCAGAGCACCGCGTATTTCTCTTTATGCTTTTCTGTCCCCATTCCTTCAGCCCTCCTGACAAAGGTGTAAAACCACAACAAGAACCAACAGTCACCCACTGACTAATGTCTATACCCTGAAAACGCTGACCCCAGTTCAGAAAGACAACTTCCTTCCACATCCATTCGGTGAATGTGGCTGAGCCAAAAGTTTACGTGTTCGCATTGATCTTCCTGTATTTACGTGTTTTAAAATGAGCTTGAAGCAGTCACTTTGAGTTGCACTATTCGATGTTGGGATGAATTACGGCAATGGGTTGTTCCATCAGATAGCACTTGCAGAGCCAGCCTGTCAAAACTCTGCAAATGTTGTCAGAACAAATCAACCAAGGCAGCGCTGACTATGGATTTCAAGTTTCATTCGGTTCCTTTTCTTATGAACTAGGCCACACCATTCACAATATTCTTAAGCATGCAGCCACAGACCCGAAGTTTCCAATCGGTTTTGGTAAGTGTGCAGTGAAATTTACCCTGACTAAGATAACTAGGTTGAGTACTACATTTTAAAGCAGACAAACATTTATTCACAAAATTACACAACGAACCAAAAAGGAGAGATTAAAGACTCCCTACAGAACTCACTCTATCCAACTCAATTAAATTATGCTGTTGCGAATATACAAAACAGTCCCAATAAGCAAACTCACTTTAAAAATCGGTATAAATAGAACACATACTTACATTGAAGTTGAATGGCAGAAAAGAGAGAGAGTTTCCGCACAGCTCCTTATTGAACTTCCAACCAGATCAAGAATGAACTAAAACTGCTTAGCTCAGCTCAGCTACCTAGAGATCTAACCACTCCCCTTCCATTAATCAGGACTCTTCCAAAACATGATCACTTTGGCCTGAAGTCAGATCTGTTTACATATAAACTGAAAGCCTCTCAAAATAATTTTCATCTCTGTACCAAATCAGACTGATCGAAACCCGGCCTGGTTTATTCTTTTCTGTAAAAAAAAAGGCCAGAGTCTTCTTGAGCCACAGAACAGTTCTGATGAGTAAAGTAGGGTCGCTTTCTGACACCTACCCACTTACAAAATGAACCATCAACTTCAAAAGATGGCTTCATTTTTAACCTTTCACAGCACAGTTAGTCTGAACACATAAAGATACACTTTACTAAGTATAAACATGCAAACATGCACAACCATTTGCAAATTCAGGCCGTGGTGCACTTCCTTATCTCATTCGAGTCTTCATAACGCATCAGAAATCATGTTTTCGCGAGTTGTCACATGCACAAATCTGAACTTGAATCGCTTGGAACAACACACTCCATTAAAAAAGTCTGGAAATTTGACCTTACATTTTTCCAAAAGTGTTAATTTGTTGTGACTTGTGTGTACAATTATCTCAGATAACTGGCCGGTAATATAAATACTGAAATGTTGCAATGCCAAAACAATGTTGAACGTCTCTTTCCCCACCGTTAACTTACTCCCAACTGTGAATCAGCTATATCACTTTTAAGGATAAATCGTGTTCCTGGAGCTGAGCCTGTCCAATATTCCTACCACAATTTCTCCACAATTCTCTGGTCTCTCAAGAGGCACTTCACGTAACTGAGCACAGTTTGTCTCAATTTCCTATTGCAGAATTCCTGCTACCAGCACCTTTTCTGGAAATAAACTCTCAGGAGTGCATATCTCCTCATTCATCAGCATTGCAGACTGAGAGGATCCTGTGTCCCTGAATATTATAAGCTCGCTGCATGTTACCTTTAGCCAACGCGAATACTCTCTAACCTTGCATGTATACCTTTAAGCAGATCTAGCTCTTCCTCCTTAATCAACATCTGATCATCTTGTACACTATGAGAGAGTTGTGTAACTTCACTTTTGCTTATTGTTATTTGACCAACGAACCTTCCATTCTTGTCTGATTTTCCTACATCTGGCTTTCTCCGACCCCACCAACACTGTGATTTCGTGTGGCCAACTTTATTACAATGAAAACACATAAGCCTCTTAAGTTATTTGTCCCCCTCAAGGATTTCTTTTTTTTTTTCATCCTGTGGTAAATTATCCTTCTGATCTTCAATGTGATGTGCCTTTCCCTTTCCACATGAGGATTTCTCTTTTCCCCAGTTGCTATCCCTCATGAACTGAAATTGAGTATAAAAGACAAACCGTGCTTTATAGACCAGCTCATAGTCATCAGGCACTTCAGATGCTAAACTTACTGTTTTAACTCTCTTGTCTTCCACAGGAGTTCGCTACATATCAGGCAGTGGATTTCTGATTTCCTCCAAAATAGTTACCTCTCGAAGGGCATCATAGGTTTATTCAAATCTGAACGGTACTATCCACCTGTCAAAATTACTCTGTTTGAACCTTTCATATTCCATGTAGGTTTACCCATTCTCCCTCCTTCGATTCCTGAGACGTTGGCCACAAGCTTCTGTTAGAAACTGTTATGCACTTAAAATGGCTTTTCTCCCCCTCATAATCCACAGATACCTCCACTGATTGGGATGCGCACAGCTCAGTAGCCCTACCTGCAAGTTTTGTCTGGACCAACAAAACCCACATGGCCACTGGACAATGCATTTTTATAGCCCCCTTTTCAAATGAGATGAAAAAGGCTTCAACATTCTTCTCATTGATTTTCTGCAATCCATGTACATGCGTAAAGAGTTTCTCATTCGGGTTCTTTCCAACAGGGGCTTGTTCATCCTCACACTCTTCCTCACTCAGCCTACAATCAACATTTATGTCCAACCGTGAACTCTAACTTTCCTTTTCTACTGTCAGTTTTTGAATTTCAAAAGCTTTCTGTGTTTCTCTCTCTTTTACTGCTCCCTTTTTCGTTGTCTTCTGCTTTTAATCGGAATTAAAACTGACTCATTTCTGTTCACCGTTCCTTATCTCTTAACTCTATCGCAAGCTGCCTCATTTGCAATTGAATTACTGCTATCTCTGTAGATACAGTTTGTTTCTCCAGCAAGTTGAACTACTGCTGGAATTATCTCTCCTTTCCGTACAGAAGCAGGCAGTTCCAATTACAACTTCTCTATTAATTCTTGCAACTCGGTCTTATTCACATTTTGCAAAACTCCCAGTCACTGCATCGACATTTTGAAAACTTCTGGCGAATGAAAGAGTCATTATTATTATAAGCGTTGTCTACTCAACCAAGCCAATAACCAAAATGAAGCCACTAGCAGCTACCACTCGCTGTTTAACATTCCGCAAAGAGTCCACAATCTGGTCCAGAACAGGACTGAAGACACAAAACATTCTTAAGCAGACAGCCTCAGACCAAATGTTTGCAAATTACAGTGAAAATTACCAGGAGTAAGACAGCCAGGTTGATTGCTAGATTTTAAAGCAGATAAGAATGTATTCACACAATTACATGATAAAGCACAAAGAACAGAAGAAAGAATCCCTACAGAACTCAACGTATCCAACTAGAATTAATTATGCTGTTCCAAATATTAACAACAGTCCCAATCAGCAAACCCTCTTTAAAAAACAGAGTAAACAGAACAGGTTCTTTCAGTTTTAAGTTGAAGCCAGAAAATAGAGAGTTTCCACACAGCTCCCAGTTGATCTTCCAAAAAGTTCAAAACTGAACTAAAATAGCTCAGCTCATATCGCCAGCTGGAGAGCTGAACACTAACCTTTCACTGTACAGGCCACTTCTAAAACTTGACCACTTTAGCCTGAAGTGTCATCAGTTTACATGTAAACAAAAGACCATTCTAAAACCTTTTCATTTCTGTACCAAACCAGAGTGATCGGAGTCTGGCCCGGTCTATTGCCTCTCTGAAGATAATGAAAGACAGCGTCTTCTTGAGCCGAGGCACAGCTTTTTGGAAAAAAAAGGACGATAGTTCCGACACTTTGCTGATTTTCGGTTTTTCTTTCAGTCGGCACTTAATATTGACACAAAGAAAGGCATTAGTAGAACAGAGTATGCCATCATGAACGTATGTTTATTTTGGGACCTTACTGTGCATCCAGCTCTTCCACACCTCCAACAGTTTCACACCTCACTGGCAATTCATTTCTCTCCCAAGTCACAGTAGGAAAGTTTCACCTCTTTTTCCCTTTTCTCTGTTTTCACATTTCTCCTTACCTCCACCGTTCACTCCCTTTTCATGTGATAGAATGTCTCTTTCTCTTCACAATTATGTCAGTTTCTTCCCATACGTGTCCCTACTTATATCGTCGGTCTCTCTCTCAGTTTCTCTCCCTATCTCCTTCGTCCTGCTTCCATACCATTTTCCTGGATGATTTCGATTGTAAATCCATTTCTGTATCCTAAAGTTTCATGAGTAAATTCTTTCTCTGCTTCCCTATGTTTCCCTCATGCTGTCTTGCGACATCTCTCTCCCTCTCTCTTTGCCTGATACATTCAACTGCCTCGGATATTTAAATAGTCATTTTCTTTTATTCACTCGTGGATCTCGTATTTACCATGATTAATAAATGCCCCATGAGAAGGGAGGGCCTTCTGGAACTTATATGTTCCATGTTTTGTACGTCAGTTCCATAGTGCCATTACAAAAGAATATCCAAGATTCTAACCAAGCAAACATGAAGCAACAGCGAAATATTTTCAAGTCAGGATAGTGATTGCCTTGGAAGGGGACGTACAGGAGGTGGTTTTCCACTTGTCCTTCCACATTTAAGTGTTTATAGTTTTGGAAGATGCTGTCTGAGGATCTTTGGAGAATGTATGCAATACGTTTTGCAGTTGGTATATATTGCTCCTACGGGGCCTTGAAGGTGAAGGGAGGGCATACCTGTGGATGGCGAAGTAAATCATTAACTCTGGTTTGTTTTCACAGATGGTGCCAGACCTGCAGAGTTCTCCAGCAATATCACATTTTGTTTGTCCCTAAACCTTCAAAAGCGTTCTTATTCATATACTCATTCAAATGCCTTTTAAGTGTTATCTTCTTACAAGCTTCCACGCCTCCGCCTGGCTGCACATTCCAGTAGTTTTCAATAAAGTAGCCAAAAACGCCTGTCAGCCACAGTTAGATTCTTACTTCACTTGTATTTCCCTCTAACATGTTGCATTTGGGGGATAATTTGCATCAATTTTACACCGCAGTTGGAACTCAGGTCAATTGATCTCGCGTTACTCCTCTTTGGTAATGATCTCCAGTCAGTCGCTCCTGCACGTCACCTGCATTCCTCCAAATGTCGATTCTGGGAAAGTACGTGATTGTCTTTCTTCTGTCTTGGTCATTGTTCCCTCATGATACGGAGCCCCAATATGCCTAAAAGCGTCTGAACCGTACCACATTCCCACACCGATTTTAACAATCTCCTTGCACACAATTACTTCCACCGAAGGAAATGATGGTGTGACATATTAGCTGCTCATGTCATCCAGTCAAATGGTTATTCAGTCATCTCCAGGTGATTCAGTCATGTCAGAAATTTAAATTCTGACAGAAGGAGAGATATCAGCTGCTTATCTGTAAAGCTATCCAGTTTTCGACACATCCTTCTGTTAGAACTTAATTGGAGCACTGTGCACTTTCCTGGTAATCATGTCCCTAACTGTGCAAAATTCTGATGAACATATTCCTCAGTTTGATCATACGTGGAGCATTATGCACTGTTCTGCTGTCTACGTCCCTCAATAACCACGCGTAGAGTACTATGCACACTTCCAATCCTCATGTACCGAGGTTACATCACACTGGAATCTATGTACACTGTTCTGGTCATCAAATGCGTCATTACTCTATTTCCTGGGGTACTGTACACTCTTCTGATCATTATATCCCTCGGTCAGATATAACTGGCACACTGGACTTTATTTTGGTAACCAATAACCCTGACATCGACCATATGTGGAACACTGTATGGATTTGTTGGCTCTGTGTCACTCACGTCTGGAGTCATTGAGTTCTTCAGCATGAAGTTATGCCCTTTGGCTCAAGCTGGTCCATGTTGGCCAAAATGTCCACTTAAAATAACCCCATTTGCTGTCACTAGACTTACATCCTTTGAAACATTTCTTACTCATGTGGTTGGTCAGATGCCTTTCAATGTTGCTAATGTACCTGCCTCAACTACTTCGAAGTTATACCACACTTGGAACCCTGTGCATAGTTTTAATCTCCATGTCTCTACGGTAGACCACTCTGGGAATAATGTACACTGTTCTATTCATCAAATACCCCTGTTCGGCCATACTAGGAGTCTCAATTTATTAATTGAGACTTCCTTTCCTTTCTCAGTTAATCCTATGGAACGTGAGGGTGATGAAAGGATCTGCAGAGAAGAAGGCTGCCATGCGCATGAGATCGCCCAAATAAGAAGGCTGTCATGCAAATGAGATTGTCCACAGCACGAGATGTTCCTTCAATGCCATCTGCTGCTTTAATATATGACACGAAAAATGCAATATTCCCAACTGTGAGACTCGTTTGAGTTCCGACTAATGCTAGCTGCCGTTTTTATAGTTCAGTCTCTGCTTGCCTCTCACAATATAACCATCCACTGTCCCGTTGGTTTCTAAAAGATGAGAATAAAGCTTACTGCATTAACCACTTCTTGGCCATCATTCAGTTCTTCACTGGGATTAGTGTACACGCACACTGTCAGGAGAAATGGACAGGTCAGAAAACGGGAGGGGTACAATGCAATCATGCAACTCCATTCTTATCTACACAGACACCGATGGAATGTCACCGATTCCTCCATTGCTGTCCCTGACGTTGTCTGTCTTTTTTATCTCAACTTCACCTCCTGATTTTCTCGACTCTTGCCTCCCACCTACCTCTTTCAGTTTTCTTTCTAAGTTTACCGCAGCATTGCGTCTCCAGCTCTGTTTATATCGTCATAAGTCTTTGTTCCTTACATTCCCCCTCTGTCTCTGTTTACCACTTTTATTTCTCCCTTTGTGATTTCCCATCTGTTCGCGTCTCCTTTCATCTCACCTTTGTTTCACCAGATCTGTTTCTTCCTTTGTATTTTATACTTTTTCTTTTCTCAGATATTTATCCCTATTTGTTTCACCTCATCTCCGTTCCTTAACCTTCTTCTCTCCCTCTCTTATTGTTTCCTTCGGTTTTTGTTTAGCTGTTTCTCCCCGTTTCCTTTCCTCATTTGCTCCTTCTCTATTTCTCACCCTTTGTACTTTGCCTCCTGTTTCTCCCCAGGTATTTCTATCTGCTTCTCCCTCGCTCTTTCAAAGCATTCCTATTGGGGTTCTATTCAGCCCATCGAGCCCACAATGACCCTCTGATGCTCACAAACACCTAACAAATACATGCCTAAACTTCACATGGCTAATCCATCTTGTTTACGCATCAGTTGACAGTCTGTGCTAGTGATCATGGTCCAATGACCCAGCCTGCACATCTTTGGATTATGGGAGGGCAGTGTAACATCCAGAGTAAGCCCACACAGACTAAGAGGGAAACTGCATACAGGCAGTCACCCAAGGGTGAACTCAATCTCGGGTCCTGCCAATGTGTGGCAAAATTACTAACCACTGTTCTGCCCCTGTCTTCTTCTTTTCTGTTCCGTATTCTCTTTATCCATTCATGTTTCTTCTTCGAACTTGTTTCCTCTCTGATTCTCTGCCCCATCTTCTCCCAACCAGATTTCTGCGCTGTGTCTCCCTGCCCAATTCTTCACTTATGTTTACTCCTTCCTCTGTTGTTCACCTTGTTGTGACCTCATAGTGATTGCCATGTGATCTAAATCAGCATCCGTATCCCTGAATCACTTCTCATGAAAAGTAAAACATTCAATGATTTTCAAAGAGCTGATATCTCAAACATTTCCTGATGTTTTCCAGATTGCCGTTCCTTCATCAAAATATCAGTAATCCTTCAACTGAGGATAAGACTGAAGAGAGAGAGAGCAGAACTCAAAACAGCTTCCAGTCCAACAGCTTCCACGCACACTGCCTTCTCCCCAAACTCAGGATTAAACCATTTCAAACTGCATATTTCATGATTCTCTGCGAATGAATGGCTATTCCAGTCTATCATTGATTGACCCGTCGAAATCCAAACAACTGTTATTTTCTGAGCAACGCATTCTAATGCCAAAATTTGAATATTGTTCTGGAAACAGCAATTAACCTGCAAATATCTATCCAGGCCAGTTCCTGCAAACAAATATATTTCTTTCTTCCTTCCAAATATAATCTGCTCCTCAAAGATCAAATCCAACTTTCACTCCAGGTTCTACAATAGATTTGCGAAATATTGAAGTCACAAGTGCAAGTTTCAACAACAAGCATATTCCCAATCTAAATCTCACACACATACATGCTCCAGGCCCATATCCCTCAAACCCTATCCTATTCGTGGACTTTACCAAATATACGGTTAAATGTTGTAATGGTACCCACATCCATTACGTTCTCAGGAAGTCCATTCCACAAACTAACCGCTCTCTGTGTTAAAAAAAGACTCCGTTTATTTTCTGAATGCCCCATGTCTCATTTTAATGTTGTACCTCCAGATTTGAAATTCCCATCATATTGAAATGGCATTCAGCAAATAATATGACGTTATGGCAGCGGATCAGTTATCAGCATATTATGGGTCAATTGGATGACTCCTTCTCCGAATATACATGATTCTGGGTCTTTCTCTCTCTGCCTGTGTGAATTTCTCTCTGTTTGTCAGTCTGTCTGTTTGGTTGCCAGACCCTCCAGGAGAGGACCAGACCTGGTCATGTGAAAGGGAGGAGCAGGTGTCTGGGGATAAATGGTTTATGCATGTTACTATTTTATGTGTTTAGGATTCTCTCTCTCTCTCTCTCTCTCTGTGTTTGTGTGGGTGTATCTCTCTGTCATTTTCTCTCTGTCTTTCTTTCTTCGGGAAAATCATCAGCAAGCGTCATATTGAATGGGCCAACTGGCCTAAATCCAACACTGGTTTACGAATTTCTGTGTTTGGTCTCCCTGCTAATTTGTCTCGTTCTATAAAGAGGATGCTGCCAATACCAGTCGGCAAGAGTTATGAAAAAAAAGTCTTGCCAAGATCGGACTTTATTCCTTGGAAAGTAGGTGAATGAGGGGTGATCGTATTGAGAAGTGTTCATTCAACAGTGGCAGAGATGAGTGCATGTTGTATTGTTACATAGGGTTGGCTAAAATCGTGGGCATCGGATTCAGGTGAGAAGGGAAAGATTTCTAAAAGACCTCTTCACCCAGAAAGTGGTACATATCTGGAATGGCATGCCAGAAAAAAATACGCGAGGCAGGTGCAGCATCAATATTTTGAAAAGCATTGGGATATGTACATGGATGGGAAGGAGTGGAATGATATGGACCAAATGCAGGCAATTGGATCTATCTGAGTGGGCAGCATGGTCGGCACGGATCATTTTCAGCCCAAGGATGTGTTTCCATTCTGTGTTACTCTATGACTCAATCATAAGAGGATCAACCAGGTCAGATCAAATGGAGGAACCGGCTTGATTGGCTGACGAACCAGTCTCTATCTCCCCTTTCAATCTTAGCATGCAAATATCACAGGAGTCACTGTCAGATGGTGGACTCATGGGAACTGGAGGATTACTAGGAAGAATAGGCTTGAATGGAGTGAAGCCTGGAATCCGGCTGAGATATCATCTCCTGGGAAAGCGGGCACTATACTTTCACTGTGCCAGCCAGCTACTCGACAAGCCCCATCCACACGCCCACATGTGGTGGCGACTGGCCTTTGTGGATCACATGCCACCATGGCAATGGACAGTTGTGTACAGACACATGACCATGAATCCACGCATGAGGAAGAATATACTTTTCCTCTTCCTTTCAGCTCCTCCAAGCCGGGGGAGTAGAGGGCAGAGGTAATGTTGCACCGTTTACAATCCTAGTTCCACAGGAATTATCTCCAAAAACCCAACATTAAGAGGCAAGTAAAAAGCGGAGACCTCCAAACTGGTAACTGTTCGAGACTAGTAAAAAGCAGTCTCTCTGTCTCTTACTTTGTTTTTGTCTTGTTCTCAGACTCTCAGTCTTTTTTCTACTTCTCTCTCACTCGACCTCTGTCGTCTCTCACACACTGTCTTACTGTCAACTCCTGTCTTCCTATTTTCTTGCACACTCACTCTGTCGCTCTCTTTGTCTCCTTTATTTTTGCCTGTACTTCTGTCTCTCTGTCTCACAGTTTCTCATCATTCTCACTCTGCCTGTCATTTTATTGTCCTACCCCCTCTCTCGCTGCCCCTTTATGTCTTACTCCGTTTCTATGTCCTTGTCTGTCTGCATTGCAATCCCTCATTTCTCTCACGCATCCTCTCATTCCTTCTATTTCCATTTATATATTGTTCAATCTGTATTTGTGTCTCGCTCTGTCGCTCTGTCACTCTTTCTGTCATTCTCACTTTGTATATATCTAGGATGATTTCTATTTACATCTCATTCTCTCGTCTCTCTCAGACTCTTGTCATCCTTACATACATTGTCTCTCATTTTGTGCCGTCTCAATCTCACTTACTGTGTAACAATATGTCATATTGTCTGTCACTTGCCGCCTCTCAGTCCCACTGCCTCACTTGTATCTGTGACGTTCTCTGCCAGTCGCTCTTCCCCTCTCCTTTCTTGTTCTCTCCCATTTTCTGTCACTCTTTCTATGTCTGTAGCGCTCTCTGTTTCACTATCCGTCCCCCTCTGCCTCTCTGACTCTCTCTCCATTCCTCTCTGCCACTGACACACAAATACTCATTTACTCCCAATTTCCATCTCTGTCTCTGTCTCACTCTCTCATGGTAGTTTTCCGGTTTCTTTGTCTAATATCCTCACATCTATTTTTAGTTTTTGATTCCGGATTCTGCTCCCATTGTATTGTTCCAGCAGTTTTTCCGATGAAAGACATTCCTCACTCACACGGTGAATTAATTTCGCTGCTTCAATTTCTTGTCTCTCAAGTGACCGGGAGATGGCTGCCAATTTGTATTGGGTGATGCTGTTCGACGCCAGGATATTGTGAGGAACGATTCTGGGCAAGGTCCGTCCTAACTCCTTGGAGATGAGTAGTTCTGAACGAACAAACCCAAAACAAGACGATTAGAACAGCCTCGTTCCTGCTATGATGGATCACTACCGGCTGAATCCATGACTGCTTGAAATCGGTAAATTGCGCAACCACTCTCTGAAATATCCCGGGATTTCATGGGCACACTGAATCAGCATTTCAGAGGATCTGTCCAAAGTTTATCACCTCCTTCGCTGGGTTAAAATGATGTTCGTTTTCCCAATCTCACTGGGCGACAGGGGGATGGCTATTCGAAGCTTTATATTTAGAATCCCTATGCTGTAGAAGCAGAATGGTGAAAGGTCTGGTCAGAGTGGATTTCGAGAAGATGTGTTCATTAGCACGGGTGTATAGGTTATTAAAGCACAGCTTGAGGGTAAATGGACGATATTTTAGAATAGTGAAAAAGAGAAACGTCTTTAGCCAGTGAGTGGGGAACCGATGCTGCTCTCTCTTACTCTGTTTCTATATCAATGCCTCTCTGCCCTTGACTTCCTCCTTTCTCTCATTCAATTTCCTTTCATCAATATGTCTTTGATGTTCACTCTATCTCTTTTTCATTTTTTTCTGTCACTCCCATTCTGACTGCTTCTATATATAATTTTCTCCCTTGTCTCTCATTGTCGCTTGTCATCCTTGCTCACATTGTTCCACTCACTTTCTCTCGTTTCAGTTTTACTCAGTGTAATAAGCTGAATCAATCTCTTTCACTTACCGCCTTTCACTCTCTCTGTCTCCATTGTATCTGTGACTTTTCGTGCGTCTCACATTGTCTCCCTCTCCTTCGTCACTCTGTCTAGCTTTCTGCTTTTCCTTCTCTTTCTGTCGTGCTCTCTATTTCGTTGTCCATGCTACTCCACCTCGGTCACTCTCTCTACATTCCTATCTCTGCCGCTCAAAGACAGTCTCAATTGCTCTCAATCTCTCTCTCTCTCTCTCTCTCTCTCTCTCTCTCTCTCTCTCTCTCTCTCTCTCTCTCTCTCTCTCTCTCTCTCTCTCTCTCACACACACACACACACACACACACACACACAGTTTGATTGTCGACAAGTTTCACATCGATTTGAAGTTCTTGATTCCGTATTCTGCTTCCACTGCACATTGTCCGTCGGTTTTGCCTATGGATTATCTGCCTGACTCACAGGCCAGGTATTATGAGGAGCGTTTCTGGACAAGGTCCGTCCAAACTCCCTGGAGCTGAGTTGTTGCAAGCCTAATAGACAAAGAAAAAGACAACGAAAGCGACCCTGATTGCTATGAGTACGGAATTCAAAAGGCTGAGTTCTTGACTTCTTTGAATAATTAACATCGATACACACGCTCTGAAATATCCCAGGCTTACCCCCATCTCACTGGCTCGGCTTTTCAGAGACTCTGTCCAAATTTCACCACCTTCTTCACTGGGTCGACATCCTGATCATTTTCCCCAACCCACGAGGGTGACTGAGAGATGGTCATTTGAAGACTTGCATTTGCATTCGCTTCAGTGCAGATGCAAATACTGAATGGGCAGATAAGAGTGGAAATTGCGTTGGTGTTTCCATTGATAGGAGAGAATAGAGCGAACAGCAAAGCCTGGGTGTGTAAGGAAGCACTTTAAAAACCGAGATAAGGAGAAATGTATTTAGCCAGAAATTGGTGAATCTATGGAATTTATTGCCACAGACGTTTTTGCATGTCATGTAGTTGAGTATATTTAATTCTGAGACAGATGATTTCCTGTTTATCAAGAGGATGAAAGGTTTTGGGGGAAAGCGGGACAATGGGACTGATAAACCTATCAGCCATGATTTAATGTCAGATTAGACACGATTACCAGAAATGTGTAATTTCCGCATCGTATTGGATATATTCTGGAAAAGATGTAATCTTTAGAAAATGTACATATTACACCTGAACTGGATGGACACCACTGGAGGTTTGCTAGAGATCTTTGGGAGAGTTAAATCTAGATAAGCAGGAGTGTTGAAAACAGCACCATGGAGCAAATTTTGCAGTCGGCAGTGATGAACTGCCTACAGATTGCAGGGAATCTGTGAGAAGGGTGCGAAGGTGCAGTCAGTGTGATGGGTTGAAATGTGTCTACTTTAATACAAGAAGCATCAAGAATGAGCGTTCAGAACGCCAAATCTGGATCAACACTTGGATCTGTCATTTTGTGGCCATTACGGATAATTGAATACCAAACAGGCAGGAATGGTTGTTGGATGTTCCAGCGTTTAGATGTTTCCAAAAGAATTGGCTGTATGCGGCTGAAAAGAAATGAAGGATTGGCATTGCTAATCGGCGATAATATCACAGATGCTCAAAGGAAGATCGTCGATGAGGGTTTGCATACAGAGTCAGTATGGGTGGAAATCAGAAAATTTCATATCAATGTCCAAGTGACAGGGAGAAAATGAGTGGTCAGAAAATGGGTAAGATGCATTGATTGTCGTCAAACTGCAGCAGCAAAGATGCCACGGTTTGCAGCGCCTCAGGAAGAGTTTTACCAGAATGTTCCCTGGATCGGAGATGATGAGTCACCAAAAGCCTTTTGACAAATTCGTTTGATTTGTGCTCGAGATTAGGTGCTGAGAGGCGATCTGAAAGAAGTATACAAAACAACCAAGTTTGTAATGTCGCTTCATATCGGGCACAGGGGAAAATATTTGAAAGAATATGCATGAGGCCGATTGTTTTTACAGAGAGGGTGGTAGATATCCGGAATACACTGCCAGGGAAGTGGTAAAATTGGATATGATAGCAAATTGTAACAGGCAATTAGATAGACAGATGAGCATGTTAACATATAAAGCGATCTTGACCATGTGTAGGCAGATGTTGTTATATAAATGCACTGATCGTCACAGACATGCTGGCGGAAGGGTGTGTTCCTGTGTTGTACTTTTCTCTGTTCAATCGAGAATTTTAGCTTCGGAGAGAGGGTGGATTTACATGGAACTTTTTTCTTTAGAGCGAAGGCAGTATTGGGCAGGCATGTTTCATGTGAACATGTTTTTGGGGAGCATGGGCAGAGCGAGCAGAAAACAGCTGCTCCCCTGAGTCCAATAACGGGACACAAATAGAAATTGAAAGGCACAAGGTATTGAAAGGACTTGAAGATAATCTGTTAGGTTCTGTGATTCTCTGCTCCAACAGACACAAATACAATCTTGCAGGCAATGTCATTGGCTCATTGTCCACTCTTCACTTGGGAGAAGGGGACCGTACTATTGCACACAGAGGGATTTTTGTACATCTCAAATGCATCTCTCTCCGATCATAAAGACTGGAAAGAAAATTGTGGGTTGCACTGGGAAGGAGACAAAATGCAAACGTCATTTTGGTCTACAAGCAGGAGAACACGAGTTGCATCACTTCTGAACCACACTGATCAAACAGAAAGGGAAATATCTACCAGGTTTGGCTGACATCATGAGGTGAACGAACCACTGAGTAGGCAGAAAACAAATAAAAACTTCCAATGTACAATCGCGACGTATCGGTCTGGGAGACTGCCAGGGGTACGATGTGTGGTCACCCGAACACACCAAATAGGGACAGGAGCAGGCCACTCAACAATTCCAGTTTAATAGAATTCAAATCAATGAGATCATGACCAACTGAAAGAGCTGGCAAAATTCTACAGATTTGGCAGCATTTGTGAGGGGAAATCTCTGTCACCTTTTCGATTCAAATGATCCTTCCTCAGAACTGGGAAAGGCACCACAGTTCTGAGGAAGGGTCGCTCGCCCCGAAAGTTAAAATCTGATTTGTATCCACAAATGCTGCCAGACCTGCTGAACTTTTCAGGAAATTGCTCTTCTTCTTTCTGATTTGCAGCTTTCCCAGTTCTTTGGTTTTCTATGCAAACCGTAGCTGATTTTTTTAGACGTCAACTATGCTTTCTTACGTATTCGTTGAGCAATTTTCACATGTCAATGATCGACAATATGTCGACACCAGCAGGAAAACAAAATTTAAACTCTTTGCATCCCTTATCTTTTGAGAAAGGGAACTCCAAGCACTCACAACGTTTCAAATGGGCACCCCCTTCCTCTAAAGTAATGGATGTCTATTTCTTGAATATGGACTATGCACTCACAAGTTGGATAAGAAAGTTAAAGTGACAATTAGTAATTTTTTAAATGACTCGAATTCGGTCGTGTTGTTGTTCGTGAGGAATATCGTCTCAGTTTTGAGTTTGGTAATACTCATTTGTTCAATTCGTAGATCTACGGCAGATAGAATTTAATCCCAAAAAGTGTGAGCTGATGCATTTTTGAAGTCTCATGGGGTGCGGGTGTGCACAATGTATGTCAATCCCCCAGGACGTATTGAGGAACAATGGAAATTTGGTGTGCAAGTTCGTCGGCGTCCAAAGATGTGAACGCCTGTAGACAGGGTTATACGGATGGCACACGTGTTGTTTTCACTTTTCAGTCATTACAAATTGGAAGCAAGGAAGTCTGCTTACAAAATTATAAATCATTGCATCAACCATAGTGTGAATACTGAGTGTAGCTCTGCTCACCACACTGTTGGAAAGTCCTGCTTCCACCTCAGACAGAATAGACGAGATTCAGCATGATGTTACATTGGATGGAAGTTCTCAGTTATGACGAGTGACTGGGAAGCCTGGATTTGTTCTCCTTGGAGCCCCGAATGTTGAGGAGGCATGTGAAAGTATGAGACGAATAGATTATGAAAATCTCTTTCCCATGAGTGCCGTGTCTAAGACCAGAATGCTTCAGTTTCATAGGTGCAGTAGTTGGTCCAAAATAGAATGTGCTGCCTGAGGGCTTGGTGAAGGCATTTACTCTATTCCATTTGAAAGAAATGCCAACATTCCATTCGCAGGTCAGTGACAACGCTGTTGAAGTGGGTCTGCCTTCACGTGCAGCAGCAGACGAGGTCAAAATCTTAATTACTTTGTGAGACTGGAGTTAAATAGGGACAGAGCAGGTCAGCAAAACTCACAGCGCTGTGCCTATGGATTCGATTGAAGGGATGAGCAGGTCTGTATTCATCGCATTGCAGTTATCATTAAGTCACGAAGTAAGGACAGAGTAGATGAATGTAACTGTGGTTCTGGATTTATAAATATACCCCAGACCAGAGTGTTGGTAAACGCAGTGCTGTCATCACAAGTATAGGCATAGCAGATCAACAGCAATCATCGTGCTGTGGATCTGAGGTCGCATGCAGAGCCAGAGCATGTCAGTTATAACAATAGTGCTGTGGGATTGCAGTGACATGTATACTCACAGCAGGTCAATAATAAGCAGATTGCTGTGTATCTAGAGTCACCTTTGGAGGCAGAGCAGAGAATAGAAACCAAGGTACTGTGGGGCTGGAGTTTAATGCAGAGATTGCACAGGTAAATGAGAGCCAAAGTACATTTGATCAGGAGTCATATGAAAAGACACCGCATGTCAGTGGCAAGGACATCACAGAGGTTCTGGTTTCACACGTAGAGAGAGACAAGGCCAGTACTTAACACAATGTTTTGTGTCTGAAGTTATGTGCAGAGCCAGATAGGACACTGATAAGCACATGTCGAGTAAAAGCAGATTAGGCACTACGACAGTGCTGTTGGCCAAGAGTCACATGCATTTGTAGAACAGATGAGTGCTAACCGCATTGCTGGAGGTCTTCAGTCATCAGAACAGACAGAGTATGTCAGGTTAACCACAGACCTGTGCGTCTGGAGACAGAGTAGGTCAGGGGAAACACAGTGCTTCTGTCTGAAGTTACTTGCCGAGACATTGACAACAATAGTGCAATGGATGAATGGAAAGCAAGGAAAACAATGTAAGGGACACATGGATAACGAGGGAGGTTCTGAATTGAGTGAAAGCGAAAAAAAGAAGCATACGTAGGTTTCAGGAAGCATAAATTGGAAAAGGCTGCTGAAGAATATAAGGAAGGCATGAAGATACTAAAGCAGGGGTTTAGTGGAGCAAGAAAGAGCCATGACATGCCCGAGGCAAGCAGAGTAAAGGGAAGTTCCAATATATGCGATGCTAACATTCAAACCAAGAGCATAACGAGGAAGAAAATGGACAAACAAGGATAATGGAGGGAACTTGTGCTTGGATGCAGAGGCTGTGGATGAGATACTGATGATTACTTTGCATCGGCATTCACCCAGTAAAAGGACATGGAGGAAAATGAAATATGTGCGGAGTATACAGATATGCCAGTGAGAGCAAGAAAGATGTGGTTTTGAATCTCTTGAGAAGCATTCAGATGGCTAAGTTGCCAGGGCTTGAAAGTATCTACCACAGTTATTTGAGGGAAGGAAGAGAAATGTTTGTTGTGGCTTGGAACAAGAGCTTTGTGTCATCGCTAACCACGTAAGAGATCCCGGACGACTAGCGAATAGGTATTGTTTTTCATTTATTCAAGAAGGGAAATAGGGGTAATACAGGAAACTGTAGGCCAGTCAGTCTTACATCGGTGTTTGAGAAGATATTGGAGAGAATTCTTTGGAATAGGATTTACATACATTTGGAAAAGAATGGCCTGATTAGGGGCAGCTAACATGCTTTCGTGCAGTACAGGTCATTTTTTCTGACCTAATTGACTTTCTGAGCAGGTCACAAAAATGATCAGTAAGGTTAGAGCAGACTATTTTGCTTACATGGATCTTAGTAAGTGTTTTGAAAGATACCACCTGGTGGACTCATGCAGAATCTTAAGATGCATGGGATCCATCGTGACGGGGCTGCGTGGATACACCTTTGGGTTATCCGAATAAGGAAGAGGATGACTGTAGAAGTGTATTTGATTTCTGTTTGTCCGTGACTAATGGTTGTCCACAAAGGTTCTTATTGGGACCTCTACGAATTCTGATATATTGAAATGACTTAGTTTGACATGCAGATGTAGAGCGACTGTATATCACTGGTACTTATAATGCTGTGGGTCCAGTGTCATAGAATCACAGGCATGTGCAGCAGGGAAACAGGACCTTTAGTCCAATTACCCCATTATTTCCCATTTGGACCTTATCTCTCTCAATGTTTCCTGCTCAGATGCCCATTCAGATAGTTTTTAAATGTTGCAACTGTCGCAGTGTTTATCGCGTCCGCTGGCAGGACATTTCATGCATGCACCATCTAATGTGTGAAAAAGATCGCCCCTCATGCCCCTTTTTAACAATTTTCCCCCTCACCCTTAAGCAAATGCTCTCTAGTTTTGGACTCCCCTACTGTCGGGTAAAGGTATGAACTTTGCAAATTTTCCATGCCCCTCATGATTTTGTAAACTTTGTAAAGGCCACCCATCGGCTCCAGGGAATAGAAATAACAACTTGCTGAGGCTCTCCCTGAAGCTCAATCCCTCAAACCTTGGCAAATTTCTGACAAATCCTTTGTGATACGGGCAGTGTTGTAAGTCTGGAATCAAGTGCAGAAACAGCGTGGACCAGTGTCAACTGCAGTGGTGTGGACAGGTGTCATGTGTAAGTAGATATCAGGTTAGTGGGAACTGCTGTACTTTGGGCTCGCTATCAAATGTAGAGAAAGGACAGGTCAATGGCAACCATGGTGCTTTTACTCTGGAGTTACATGTAGAGACAAAGCAAGTCATTGGTAATCACCGTGTTTTGTGCCTCGAGTCACATGCAGATAGAGAGTAGGTTATTTCAAAGCAAAATTACTTCGGCCATGTGGCACATATTGAGACAGAATAATTTAATAGAAGACGCAGTGCTTTGTGCCTGTTGTTACAGTGCAGGTCATTCATAACAGTACTGTGAGTCTGTCGTCACTTGTAGATAAGCGCAGGTTGGAGTAAACACAATGCTGTGGGTCTGATTCGAATGCAGATGCAGAACAGGTAAGCGGTAACCACAGTGCTGTGTGTCAGGACGCGGATGTAGGGGGGAGCAGGTCAGTGGAAACCACAGGCCCGTGGGTCTGGAGTCACATGTAGAGACAGCAAGTTAATAATATATACACTCTTGTGCTTCTGGAGTCTCATGTAGAGACAGAGGCGATCAGTGTTGCCCACAGTGCTGTGGGTTTGGAGTTTTTAGCAGAGATAAAACAGATTATGGTAACCACAATGCAGTTGGCCTGGAGTTATATAGAGCAGTTTAGTGGTAGATATTGCTCTGTGGGTCTGGAGTCGAATGAAGAGACAGTGTAGATGTGAATATTTACAGTGCTGGTGTTCTGGAGTCACAGGGAGAGGTAGAGTAGATGAATGTGAAACTGAATGCTGTGAATCTGGATTCACATACGTAGCCTGAGCAGATCAGTGAGAACCACAGTGTTTTAGGTCTGAAGGCAAATGCAGAGAGAGAGAGCAGATCATGGGAAAATATTGTGTTATTTTTCTGATGCTGCAGAGAAAAACACACAGAGCCTATCCATAAAGCTCAATAACACCATTCTTGGCAACATTTTTATCAATGTTTTCTGGTATCCAAAGACCACGGTGTCGCAGTGGTTAGCATTGCCGTATCACAATGCCAGGGGCCACTGTTTGATTACAACTTTGGGCGACTTTCTGTGTGGAGTTTGAACATTCTCCTCGCCTCTGCCTGGGTTTCCTCCAGCTGCTCCCGTTTCCTCGCACAATCTGAAGATGTGCAGATTAGGTGAATTGGCCATGCTAAGATCTCCGTAGTGTTCAGGGATATGTTGGTGAGTTTCATTAGTTCATGGAAATGTGGATGAATAGGGGAGTTGAATTCTTCTTGTTGGGTTACTCTTCAGATGCTCAGTCTAAACTTGTTGATGCAAGGAACCTATTTCCTCACTGTAGGGATTACATGATTCTATGATGTTGTGGGTCTGGCGTAAGACACAGTGCAGACCAGCATTATCAAGTGTGCAGTGGATTGCAGTCACGTGTAGAGAATAGGGGGGTGAGTGGTAACATAGGTGGTGTGAATCTGGATTCAAAAGTAGAGAAAGACCAAGTCATTGGTAATCATAATGCAGTCTACCTTGAGGCAGACATGGAGACAGAGCACATCGGTGGTAAGCAAAGTGCTGTGCATCTCAGGTCACATACAGAGACAGAACGGGTCTTTTGGAAGCACAGCTTTGTGTCACATACTGAGATACAGTAGGTCAACGGTAAGCAGAGGGTTGCAAACGTGCACTCACATGGAGATGCAGAGCAGATCTGTGGTACAGTCAGTGCTTGTTTCTGGAGTCACAAGCAAAGACAGAGCAGTCCATTGTAAAATGGGTGTGGTTTCGCAAAAACGTCCACAGCATGTCAGTAATACCCACAGTACCGTGAGACAGTGTCGGTGGGTAGTTACCACAACATTGTCGGTTGGAGTCACATGGTAACAGATACACGTATTCACGGGTATTCGGGGAATCATTGAAGATTTCCACAATGATCGTCAGTTGATTTCCATGCGCCAACAACTCCTTCAAGAATGTTACTCAGTTCAAACTACTCCATCTGTGTCAGTGCCATTCGAATCTATATCCCTCAAGAACTTAAGTCTGGCGTCTGGAGAAAGCTTGGCACGTTCTGTTTGTTCCCACTATCAAATAATCCATCTGACATTTTACAAATGGAGCAGTCACTCGCTCAGCATGGATGGGAGATCGATACCACAGATTGTGGAAAGGAGTGAATGGAAGTAAACATAATTGGAAGTCGACATTTTGCAGAAAATGTTCAAGGCTGTTGAAAGAATATTGTGTTCAACTTGAGGGAATGGAGTATGACAGCATATAAGCTGTGCTACGATTTCACAAAACCCTGTTTACACGCCATTTCTCTACTGTGAGCAGATCCGAGAAACAGATCTTACAAAGGTTTAATTTTCCTTGGATCAAGTAAAATATGGGTTTACATGAATGATGCATGGACTTCGTGGGTTATCTTTTGAGGAGAACTGTATTTTCTGGAATTGAGAACGTGAAGCGGTGACCTGATTAATGTCGTCAATATATTACCAGGAAAAGGCAGTGAATATAAAGATATTATGATATAGATCCATCGAGTTCATGCCGACCCCCTGAAGAGCTTCAAGACCAGATGAAATTCTCATCCTCCCCCGTTTAGCATTGATTCACCAAGTCTAATTTAATTAAACTGCGACATCTTTGGAATGTGCGAGACAACTGGATAAGTCAGAGGAAACCCAACAGAAATGAGGTGAAAGGACAAACTCTGCACAGCCAGTATGCAATTGTGAAATAGTCCTGGCGCTGTGAGACGGGAATGCGAACCACTGATCCATTGTACTGTTCAATGAAGGAAATCGAAATGTTCAAACATTCCTTGATATGGTACATCACAATATTTCATAATATAACATGATATAATATAATATAAAGCAATGTTAGTTCATATATTATTCCAGTTTTGACCTCCTTAAGTGAGAAAGTGCAACAAAGGGATACGAAACTGATTCCTGGGCTGGAGTGACTGGTGCTCGAAATGAAGACTGATCGGTTTGCATTTATTTTTTATTTCTGTTCTTCCTCGGCATCCAAGTTGTGTATGTGCAGTTGCGAGACACAACGAAAAACAACAGGTGGATAAACCCTTATTCATTTTCCACCAGCAGGAAGGAAGGAAGCTCCACAGGGGCAAGTGACAAAAAGTGCCCTTCGTGCCAAACAGCAATGTTCCCCGATCAAAAAGATGAAGGGGAGAGCAGGGATAAAATCAAAATAGAGTAGGTGGGGTGAAATAAACCATTCCACTCTCAGCTGTACCCGCCTTTCCCTGAAAATTTCGAGGATGTTGGTAGGCACCGTGTGCTCATTCTCCAGGGACATCCGGACTCAAACGTTACCACAAAAGACGGGTAGGCAATCGGTCATAACGACCCCCTCCACGTCCCGCTGCCTAGACCTGTTTATGACCAGTTTGCACAGGGCCAGTGGCAAACCCACGAGGAGCCCCTCCGACCTATCCTTTTCTATTGGCATTGTGTGCCCAAAGATCAGGAGTATGGGGCTTAAATCCAACCAAAAGCAGAGGAGGAGCTTTTCAACAAATTCAAAATGAAACACCCCACATATCATTGTTCCTGAACGCCCCAGCACCACAGAACAAGCAGTTGGGCTGGAGGTCCGTCAACCATCGCAATCTTCACCTAAGCCTATACCCTCTGATCCTGGTCTCTGATGCTAAATGGAACATCTTCCCTCATCCACTCCATCGAGGCCTTTCAGTATTCTGTATGTTTCAATTTGCTCATCCTTCATCCTTCGAGATTCTAGCGGCTCACATTACTAAACCTTCCCCCATACATTAACCCTTTCATTCCTGGGAGTATTGTCCCTCGTCCAAGAGACGCGCTCAGGGCCAGCACATCCTTCCTGAGAAATAGGCCCAAACTTGCTCACAATGATCAATATGTGGTCTGGTCAGACCAGAGCCTTATAAAGCCTTAGAAGTGCATCCCCTTATTTTTATTCTCGCTCCTACCTGTCTTGTTTACAATCGCGCAAGTGTGAACCCCCTCATTACTGATATACAAACGAAAGGGAACAAAATATTTTTCATTCCTCCGGTAGCAAACATAAAATGATGCACTCAGTCAGCGATGCCCACATACCGTGAATGATTTTATTTATAAATTTCAGAAAGTTTCACCTGAGTTGCCAACAGATGCTTTCATGCTTTCATGATGTGAAATATTTACCTCCTTCATGGAACAGATTAACTGCCGGTTGTCATTCTGTCGACTTCAAACAATGTTATGCAGCTATTCTGGAATGAATCACCGCACCATTTGTTTCACAGTGAAAAACAGAAACTATGAGCAGGGATAGATCATTCAAGCATTCGAGCCTGTGATAATATTCAATGTGACCTTTGGTGATCATCCAACACTATCCCCTGTTACTGATTTCTCACCATACCCTTTGATCCATTTCGTTCCAGGTGCCATATCTAATTACTTCGAAAAACAATATTTTTTTTTTTCGCTTTGACTGCTTTAAGTGGCAGATAGTTCCACCGTCTCCGCGCTCTCTGAGTCAGGAAAGTTTCCCTACCACCATTCTAAATGGCGTATCCTGAATGCCTTCGACTGAGACCCCCTTGGTTTTGAACTCCTCTGGTCATCGCAAACATGCTTTCCTGCGTTTAACCTATATACACTTGCTAGAATGTTACAGATTCAGGCAATTCAGCCCCTCAAGCTTCTTTCCGAACCTTAAGAACAGAGACAAGTAAAAGCAATCTTGAGCAAGAGAGTGGCTAATCGATGGAATTCATTGCAACAGACGGTTATGTAGACGAAGTAATTACATTCATTTTGGACTGAGAGCAGTAGGTTCCTCACTATGAAGGAAACCTAAAGTTACCATGAGGTGGGGAGGGATTTTTGTTTTTGAGAAATGTACCAGCCAGTATTGAATGCCAGAGAAGACTCGATGGCCTGAATTTGTGCTCCTATGTCTTATGGTCTTATGGGTTTTATCACTAGTTCGTCCTTAAAATTGGCTAACTCCAAGCCACCTTATCCAAAAAGATTTAGAGACAAGTATAACACAACTAAAATTAGCTTAACGTCTACCATTGGTAACACGTTAGAATCTATTATAAAGGAGGTATCAGTAAATCCTTTAGAAACTCAGAGTATCATGAAACACTCTGAGCACGTATTAACGGTAGGTTTAGCGGTATTGTAACATGTACTGACATAAAATGAAAAAGACTTGCTATCTCGGCAAATCATGTCATCAAAGTGCATTATCGTAAAAGAACAGAGTGCAGAATACATTGTTACAGCTTCAGACAAGCAGCAGAGAGAAAACAAAGATTAGAATTTCGCAGGTTTGTTTCAAAGGTTGTGATCAGAGTGGGAAAAGTTGTTCTTGAATCTATTGATATTTGAATTAAAACATTTAAATCTTCTGCCCGTCAGAAAAGGATGAAAGATAGTATGATCCTGGTGAGGTGTGGGATCATTGATTTTTGTCGGCTGCTTTCCCGAGGCAGCGGGAAGCATCGATGCAGTTAATCGATTGTCGACTAATCTGAAAATGCACTGGGCATGTTCATGACTCTATGGTAATTCTTGCTGTATTGGGCACAGCAGTTACCGTACCAAATTGTGATACATGCAGACAGGATACATTGTATAGTGCACGAGAAATAAAAAGTAAGCTTCTTGATGTACATAAGGAATTTCCATCGCCCTCTGAGGACGTCGAGACATTCTTGTGCATTCTTCACCGTAACATCAGTGGGGAAGCTCTGGACAGGTTGTTGGTGATCGTTCCGTCTGGTAACGCTCCTGACCATTATCATCTTAGCACCACTGATGCAGAGAGATGTATGTAATACACTCAGCCATGAGTTAGTTCCTGACACTGCGACTGGAATTCAAAAGCCACAGGTGGGACGTCAATCCGGAACGGCTGGCTTGCCGGAGGCTGGGGTGGGGGTGGGGGTTGTGTTGTGGGGGCATGTGTGGAGGTCGGTGGGTGGGTGGGAGCTGAACATTTCTTATCATGGTAGTTGATCTCACCCCACCGTGGTATAATTTAGATGGTGATGCAACATTGACTGCTCACTGTGGACTGTCACTTTAACAATTCAACAACTCAAAACTTGAGAGATCATTAACTACAGATAATCTCCAAGCCCGCTGAACAGGGCTCCTTTGTTTCATTGATCTCACTGTGACTCTTCAGAACTTGGTGGGCGATTATATAAGCTCTGCCGTTTCTTCTCGCAACCCGTGATTTTGGGGTGGTCAACACTGATAGTGGGAGGTTGAATATTAAGTAAGTTGCTACAGGTGGGTTCATTCATCAGGAATTGAGCACAGCATTTACCATTTCCGGACAGGACTGCCACTGAGTTAGATCCTGCTGAGTTTGGTGATTGACACTGTGGCACGATGTACAGACAAGATAAATGTTAAGACATGCAGAAGGAGGCTTATTGGAAGAGAGAGAGAGAGCATGAGATAAAGGTCGAGGGAGTGATGAGGAAGCAAGAGAGAAGCATAATGGAGATTGCAAGATTAACAGGAGAGGTGGAGGAGACAAAATACTGTTATTGCAGAGAAATTGAGGTGCAAACCGTAATGAGGGATAGAGAGACAGAAGGTTAATGTGTTAGTGAGAATAATGTGAGGTATGCAGAAGGAAAGTAAACGGGTTAGAAAGTGGGATCAGTCCCTGCGGATTGGAGGGTGGCTAATGTTGTACCACCTTTTAAGAAAAGTGGGAGAGAGAAAGCAGGAAATTATAGACCAGTTAGTCTGACATCAGTGGTGGAAAAGTTGCTAGAGTCTATTACAAAGGATGAAATTAAGATTCATCTGGATAGTGGTAAGAGGATAGGTCAGAGTCAGCATGGATTTAATGAAGGGAAATCATGCTTGACTCATCTTCAGAAATTTTTTTTAGGAAGTAACTCTGAAGATGGACGAGGGAGATCCGGTAGATGTAGCGTTCCTGGACTTTGAGAAAGATTTTGATAAAGTCCCACATCGGAGGTCAGTGTGCAAAATTAGGGCGCATGGTATTGGGGCAAAGTATTAACTTCGATTGAAAGTTGGTTGGCTGACAGGAAAGAAAGCGCAGTGATAAACGGCTCCATTTTGGAATGGCAGGCAGTGACCAGTGGGGTACCGCAGGCATCAGTGCTGGGACCCCAGCTTTTTACAATATATATTAATGATATAGAAGATGGTATTAGCAAATTTGCTGATGATACTAAGCTGGTTGGCAATGTGAAATATGAGGAAAACGTTAGGAGATTACAAAGTGATCTGGACAGGTTAGGTGAGTGGTCAGATGCATGGCAGATGCAGTTTGATGTGGATCAATGTATGGTTATCCACTTTGGTGGCAAGCACAGGAAGGCAAATGGAATCAATGTAGGTAAATGGGCAGTACAAAGAGATCTGGGTGTGCTTGTACACCAGTCAATGAAGGTAAGCATGCAGGTACGGCAGTTAGTGAAGAAGGTTAATAGCATGCTGGCCTTCATAACAAGAGGGATTGAGTATAGATGCAAAGAGGTTCTTCTGCAGCTGTACAGGGCCCTGGTGAGACCACAACTGGAGTATTGTGTGCAGTTCTGGTCTCCAAAATTGAGGAAAGACATTGTGGCTATTGAGGGAATGCAGCGTAGGTTCACAAGGTCAATTTCTGGAATGGTGGGACTAACGTACGCTGAAAGACTAGAGCAGTGGGATTGTATACCCTTGAGTTTAGAAGATTGAGAGGGAATCTGAATGAGACATATAAGATTATTAAAGGATTGGACATTCTGGAGGCAGGAAACGTGTTTCCGCTGATGGGTGAGTGCTGAACGAGAGGACACAGCTTAAAATTACGGGTTAGACCATTTAGGACAGAGATGAGGAGAACCTTCTTCAACTAAAGAGTGGCGGCTATATGGAATGGTCTGCGTCAGAGTGCAGTGGAGGCCCAGTCTCTGGATTCATTTCAGAAAGAGTTGGATAGAGCTCTCAAGGATAGTGGAATCATGGGTTATGGAGATAAGGCAGGAATAGGATACTGATTATGGATGATCAGCCACGATCATATTGAATGGTGGTGCAGGCTCGAAGGGCAGAATGGCCTATTCCTGCACCTATTGTCTATTGAAATACAGGTACAGAGAATAACGATTGGCAGAGAGAAAGGAGATAAATTTGTTAGAGTGGAATGCAGAGCCAAGAATGAAGAGAGAAGTGTGCCTGAGAGAATGATTCATGAGGGATTATGAAAGAAGATGAATGTGTTCAAGAGGAAAAACAGGAACAAAGACTAATGAAAGAGAGATACATGGAAAATGAATTGGAGAAAGAGAGATTGGGCAATGAGAGTGAAAGAGTGTTTGAATGAAGACGTTACAGAGGGAGTGAATCATATATTGTGTGACATATGTGAGGGAGTAAAAATAACAGCGTTCAAGATAGAAACAGCGACAGAAACATTAATGAGGGAGGAGAGCAATTAATAAAGTGTGAAAAGAACATCAACAGCACAGATAGATAGAGAAAACCTAGGTGTAATCTATTTTGTTACTGATATCCTCGGATGTAGTTCAGCAAATGTCAGCTCTTGGACTGTACATTACACTATCGTCGTAATGACCCCGGTTTCTTACATTCATGTCGAAACGTTAGTGTGAAATAACATTTTCACAGTGAGGTCGGAAATTGGATCAAGACAGAGTGATAGAAAATCCTTCGGCGATAGGGATGCAATAAGATGGCGATAGGATCTCAGATGTTGGGGAAGAGAAGAAGGACATCTCACAGATCAGTACCCTCTGAAAGCACATCATCATTGTCTTCACTCACCCTTCATTATATTTTATTCACAAGACGTGGTGCACATTGGCCGGTCCACCATTTGTTGTCCATCCCAACTCGCGCCTCTTGAGAAGAGATTGTGGTGGATCTCCTTCTTGAACTGCAGTGGTCAGTGTGCTGCACGCAGACGAACAATAATTCGTCATGAGGTACTTAGAGGATTTTGACTCAGTGACTTTGAAGGAACTTTCGAAAAATGTCACTTACCTTTCATTCCTATTCATTCACTTAAAATGAGAGCCACTTGTTCGGCCAACATTTTTGCTCTCCATTGTTCCCCTTGAGAAGGTGGTGGTGGGCTGGACTCTTGAAACAAAGCAGTCTGTGTGCTCTGTGTAGACCCATAATTCCATATGGGAGGTGCTTCCAGAATTTTAACCTGTGACAGTGAAGGAATGCGATACAATTCCAAGTCACAATGATGAGTGGCTTGGAGAGGCTGTGATCCCATGCGTCTGCATTCCTTGTCCAGCTGGCTGGAAATGGTCACGGGGTACAAAGGTGCTCAATCAGGAGCTCTGGTGAATTTCCGATGTGCATCTTGTGGAAGGTACACACTGCCACTGAGATTTGGTGGTAGAGCGAGTATTATGTGTGTGGATGCTCTCTCAATGAATTGAACTTTTTTGCTCTGAATCGTGTCTCTTGATTGTAATTGCAGCTGCCAGAATCCAGGCAGGTGGGCTTCACATATCTCAGTTGTGCCTTCAAAATGGTGGATAGATTTTGCGAGTTGCGAGGGTTGGAGGTGAGTGGAGGGGAGAGTAAGGAGCTAAATTAGCCGCTGCAGGACTTCTCACTTCTGAGTCGCTCTTTAGCCACTGTATTAATATGGCTGGTCCAGGTTAGTTTCTGGCTCAATTTTCAGACCCAGGCTGTTGGTAATTGTAAGCTGTTGGTGGAAGTGTGGGGAATGGGTGATTGTCAGTGTGTAATATAATGCAGATACTATTGAACGTTAAGTGGGACTGGTTTGATTTTCTCTTCATGGTAAGCTTCAGGACATTAAATGTTGGCAGGGAACAAATCAGATAGTATAACACAATTGAAGTCTAAGTGGCAACAAGTACTGAAGGACTGAGAATGGGGCCAACTCGGAAGGCAATGAGGGGGATAAGCGGTGAAGGCATGAATAGATAACGTGAAAGATCATTGTGTTTGTGAAAGTGTCTGTCAAACAGGCTGAGGGTGGAGCGGTTGGGCTGATGGGCGGCGTCAGCAATCCGTTTTCCCAATGTAGTTTTTACCAATGATGCTAACGTGTGTGTCGATTCTGGCCCTTTAACAAAGTTACGTTGTCCTTGTTTATACTGAAGAGAGATCGTGAAGACAGAGTTTCTGTCATGTCTGTAGTGGGGACTTTCAATAGGAGGAGGGAATTGGCAAGTTCTCCCTGTTCACGATGTTTTCTAGTTTGTTCATTTTTTAGCAGGTTGTTGGAAATACCCTGGTAACAGAGAAGCAGCTACAACAAACAGAAGTTCCATGCTTCAACAGATGTTTATCACCAGCTTTCTCTCTGAAAGCTCTCCTGTACGTTTGAACCTGAGTTTGTATTTGCGTTTTGCTAAGTGGTGCGTTTTGGGATGTTGCAGAAATTGGAACAGCTCCCTCGCTATCTTGCAATAGAGGCGTTTGGGTTTTCAACTACGTGAAGTTATTCAAAATTCTGTTTTCATTCTGTTCCTGTTTCATACGTGGTGTTCAAACAAATTTTGTTTTCCATCAAAACGTACTGTTTGACCAGCTACACCACTCCTGGAATTTCCACTGTCCATCTGCCTAAGAAAGAATGTTCGGCTCTGGTGCGTCACCTTAAAATATTCTGAGGGAGTCTGGCCTTCTCCATAACAGATGTCAATCTAATTGGAAGTGCCCCATACTTCTTTCTCATCCAGGACAAACTTGGGACACACAGGCTGCATCCAATGTCTGACATGCTTCCCTCAAGTTCAATCTCGGTCTCAGAGAAATGTTTGCAAATATGACAGTCTCCAAACCTCTAAGAGAGACTAATCCCAATTCAGGCATTCCCGACAAGGTTTAGGTGCCGTTACCACTGACATATGTCAATCCCCCCGGCCAATGCCACTCCCCTAGGTTCCAGGATACAAACAAAACTGCATTGGTGATCACCTGCGTCTAAATGCACACACGTTTCATGGTACAGATCTGGCGATACTGCTGGGGAATGGACATTCTATCTATTTTGGCTGAATAGGTTCAGGAAGAACAGGGGGTAATGAAGGGAAATATATACCGTTTTGGAAGGACTCTCTCTCAGTTGCCCACACTGAACATGGGATCTCAAATTTAATGTGTAGACCTGACACAGAACTCCCGGACCACACACTGAACACACAGACCCCACACAGAAATTAAATACCACATATTGAAAACAGGTACACCACATTCTTGTGTGTGTGTGTTGGTGATTCTCCATATGTGTTAGTCTATATGTAAATATGTATGCCTCTGTTTAGGTATGTGTGTGTGCTGCGTCAGTTTGCATATGTAGCTGTTTCTGGGAACGTGTTGTTTAACGTGTGTCTGTGTGTGTCTGTGTGCAGGTGGAGCGGGGTGTGTTTATGTGTTTGTGGATCAGCCTCTTTCTCTATCTACTGATCCACTGCTATGATTCCACACATGTGTCTTTATCTGTGTTGCTATGTGCTTCTATATGTGTGTGTCTATCTTGTGTGTGTTTGTGCATTCATGCGTGTAACAATGATTGTGCTGTAATGTGCACCTCTGTTCAATGGAGTCTCTGCAATAGAGTCATAGAGGAAAATTTTTTTACAGAACGGAGACAGGGCTTTTGATCGAAACTGGCCCTTGCCAATGAAAACATCCAACCACTCGGAGCACAGTTCCTTGCAACTCGTCCATTCACGCCAATTTCCTATCCAGGTATTTGTCCAAATGACGTATACTTGTTGTTAACGTACCCACCTCAACTACTTCCACTGGCAGCTCACTCCATATGCATACAATCCTCCGTCCAAAATAAAAATCTCCTCAGTTTCCCTTTTTACGTTTTCCACCTGAACCTTAAACTAGTTCCCTGCATTCCTCGATTCGCAAAGCCTCAGAAAAATACTGAGTGCATTCCCGCTACCCAAACTTCTCGAGATAACTCCTCAGTGTCCTACACTGTCATGAAATATACCCTAGTTTGACCAAACTGTCGCGAAAACGCAGGCGATTGAGTACCGGCAACATTTTTTCTAAATGTATTCTGCATTCTTTCCAGCTTAATACCATCCATCCTCGAGCAAAGAGGTCAAAACGGAACACAATACTCCAACTGCAGCCTAGCCAACATCCTGTAAAACTGAAATATAGCTTTTCAACTTCAATACTCAATACCTTGACTGATGAAGGCCTGTGTGCTGAAAGCCTTCTTCTCTGCCCTGTCCACCTCTAACTTCACTTCGAATCAACCTGTGCCTGAACTCCAAGTTCCCACTGTTGCAATACACTCCTTAAGGTCCGACCGTTCACCATGAAACTCTGAACGTTGCTTAATTCAAAATAGAACACCTCACCTTTACCTGTACTAACTTCTGTTTGCCATTTCTCGGCCAACTTCCCGCGCTGATAAAGGTCCTGCTGCAAGTTGTGATAAACTTCCTCACGGTGCATGTTTCATCCATTTTTTATTGGCATGAGCGAACATACTACATATGACTTATACATTTTCATCCGCATCAATGATAAAGATTAGAAAAGAGGTAATGTGAATTAAAGGTTATCTTAACTTCTGAAAAAGGTCTTCACGCAGAGGTACCTGCATATAGTTCCAAGAAAATACTCGGCGTCACGAATGATGCCCAAAATTAATTTACTTCCTCGTTACAGAAGGAGCAGAAACATTTCTCCTCATGAGCACGTTCGACTCTGAGGTTGTCATTCCAATCAGAATTCTTCTTAAATCTGGTGTGTGTTTGTGTGTGGGTGTGTCTTTGTGTGTGCCTGTGTGTGTTTCTTTGTGCCTGTTTGAAAGTCTATGTGTCTGTGTATGTATGTCTATGTGTTTGTTTTTGGATGTTTGGGAGTTTGCGCGCGCGTGTGTGTATATGTGTGTGTGTCAGAGAGTGTGCATGTTTGTGTGTGTTATGTTTGTGTGTATGTGTGTGTGTTATGTTTGTGTGTGTGTGCGCGCGCGTGTGTGTGTGTGTGTGTCGTTGGAGCCGTCATTTTGTATTATGCAGTGAACTACTGTCCACCTTCTCTGCCCCACTGACTGAATCCCGAACGGTTTTCGATGAAATCTACTGCTGACTGTGCATGGTTTCCGGAGGCCACAAAGGAAGGCATTTAATCACCCCAGAGATATTCAGACCTGCGCATGCTCCCAAACGCACGCAGGTAAACGAATGTGGTGTCATGCAGGTCGGGGTGAATTGTAGCTCCAGACAATTTCGGCAATTCAACAAACTTCTCAATCTTGTATTAATAAATTTGACAAATAGCATTCCCGAATCCAAGCGAAATCAGTGCACACAAGGAACAGTTCCCTGTCACCCTCGTACTCTCAATCCGAATGAACTGAAGGCAAATACAGCTGATCAGTCCCATAGGTGCAGTTAAATATCTGAATGGACTGGACAATTCAGATACATTCATTAGCAAATGGAGGATTCAATATCTGATCGAAACGCCAAAATGCCAAAGCTTCAATGTCAGCTCCTCGTTCTCACAGTGGTTAGTAACCCGGTCTGTATGATGGGCGTTTAGGATTCAATTCACTGGACAGGCAAGTCGAATGAGTTCATTGAAATAATGAAAACATGACACTGGAATTAGATTTTCAAACTGAAAATCATCCCGATTATTGGAATTTGTCATGCCTATCAAGATTTTACATCGGAAACAGACATGGTGAGTTTTCGTTTGAATCAGGGATTGCAGTCGGAAACAATCCCCTGAGAAGAAACTCCCAGCTCTGCAAATTCCAGTGACAAGCTTCACAAGTGTTTTCACACGGAAATGGGACTGAATCGACATTTCTGCAAATCCAATCAACTGGTAGCTTTAATCCAAGATCATTTGCTGGAACAAGATAGTTTTGAACCGAGTGACACCAGCCATTTTCGAGTTATATTGCGACATCTGGCAGAATTCACGCATAATCTGATAGATATTGAGTATCTTGTAAACAGTGACGAGGACAAGACACAGGAACCTAGATTGTAACCTCTGCCTTTATTTTCTTTAGTTTTGTTAAATTTTGCATGGTAACTGTGCATTATCCTGTCATTTACAGACACTAATTTTGTTTCTCCACTTCTCCCATTTTTATTGAAGTATTGAAGATGGAATTCAAGTCCCTTCCAGTAAAATTAAGCGTATGGACATAATTCATCAAGCATGCAAAAAATAAGAGTGACCTGAGTGCTGAGTGAATCTGAAACTTGCATACATGACAGGAGAACTTGAACTACATGATACACACTAATATAGAGTATGATTCAAAGACAGAATGAATCGCACGTTCAGTACATGTCCAGCAACAGAATCCCACAGTTATATACATTCATGAATCTGACAGTGAGAGATGGGGAGAAAGTCTTGCTCAAATACAGAACCAGATGCTATTTAATGCAGAAGGAAGTCCATATTCACTGGCACTATCCGTGATCGACACAAACACGCAGAAACTGCTGGAATTAACAAACACAGGGCACTTTGCACAAATGCCAACCATCGACCATTTAATTAATCTCTAACCCACAGCATTCCGATTGTAGAAACGGTCTGACATCGAAGGGAACGAATTATTAAACAATATTAAATACTGTGTTTTATCGAGCTCGTATCAATCCCTGCCATTCCCAAATTGGCCTGTACAATGTCATTAGTAATATGCACATGCACTTCTCCAACATCCAGTCTTCATTGTTCAGGACTGTGAATACTTTTATTGGCCGTAATTCACATTTCTGACAGAGTTGGACAAGTTTACATTTCTTTCAGTATTACAGACAGAAGGCATTTTGAACGTTATTTATGTCCATAAATCTTGCATTTTTTGCAGAAAATGCCAGCGTAAAGCACCGGAAAATGCTGTTGGCTTCCAATCTTATCAGATAGAATGAATCAGAAGGAGAGACACTTAGAAGCAATGAGGAATTTGCAACAGCAACGGTATGTGATGGATGGCAGTTATAGGAAGGAGAGAAGTCTCAGAAGCAGTCACATAGATGGGGTAACTCCAGAAAAGTTAAGTGAGATAGGCAGCTACTGCAGGAGTCTTGTGTGGATGTACCCATTTCCAGCAGGTATGCTGTTTGTGAAAATGTAGGGGGTGATGGATTCTCAGGGGGACGTCGCAGGAACAGCCAATTTTCTGATACTGAGACAGGCTCAAATGCAGCGAGGGGTGTTAGGAGATTCTCTCGTCCGAGTTACGGACAGATGTTTCTGTGGCCAGCAGCGAAAATGTAGAATGCTGCGTTGCTTCCCTGGTGGCATGATGAAGGATGTCTCAGAGATGGTGCAGAATGTTCTCACGGGGGAGAGAGGCCAGCAAGAGTTCATTGTCCACATTGGAACCAACGACATATGAAGTTTCAAGGATGAGATTCTGGAGGCAGATTACAGGGGGTTAGGCAAAAATTTATAAAGGAGGTCCTCGAGACATGTAATATCTGGATTACTCCGGGTGCTACGAGCTGTTCAGCGCAGGAATAGGAGGATGGAGCAGATAAATGCATGGCTGGAGCTGTTGTATGGGAGAAGGATTCACATTTTTGGATTATTGGAATCTGCTTTGGGGGAGAAGTGACCTGTACAAGAAGGACAGATTGCATCTAAATTGGAAGGGGACAAATGCACTTGCAGAGAAATTTGCTGGAGCTGCTCGGATTTAAATTAGGAAGGTGAGGGCGTGAGAACCAGGGAGATTGTGGAAAAAGAAATCAATCTGAGACTGGTACAATTGGGAACAGAAGCGAGTAAAACAGTCAGGGCAGGCAGGGACAATAAAGGAAGAATAAAGGACACTTATTTCAATGCAAGTTTCTGAACAGGGAAGGCAGATGAACTCACGACGTGGTTGGGAACATGGGGCTGGGATATCACAGCAATTACAGAAACATGGCTCAGGGATGGGCATGACATGCAGCTTAATGTTCCAGGATACAAGATGGATAGAAAGGGAGGGAAGAGAGGCAGGAGTGGTATTTTTGATAAGGGATAGCATTACAGCTGTGCTGAGGGAGGATATTCCCGGAAATACTTGCAGGGAAGTTATTTTGGTGGAATGAGCCTAAAACTAAGCTATTACCATTTGTATACATTTGTTTCATATCCCTCTAACACATTCTTATTTATGCATCTATTTAAATGAATTCTTAATGTTGTCGCTGTAGCTGCATCTATCACTTTATCTGTCAGCGTATTCCATATAAAAACCATAGTCTGTACAAAAAGATTTCCCTTCAAGTCGCTTCAAATCTTCCCGTCTCGCCTTAAAATTATGCCTTCTTGCTTTGAGCTTCCCTTTCCTTGGCAAAAGACCTTTGTTTCTCACCAACATCCTGGGTTCCAGTTAAAATTATCCAAGCCAATCCAGCCTCTCTGTATAACTCAACCATAGTCACACCAACATCTGCCCGTCTCCCCATATCCCAGAAAAGTTTGGGCAGAATATCTTGCAAATCTATTTTGCACACTCTGTCGTTTCATAATAGCCTTGGACCAGTCGCTCTGATTTTTGGAGTTAAGAAATCAGATTTTTAAAAAAATAAGTTAAAATGAATGCCTTTGGCAGAATGGCAGAAACCTGACCGAAACATATTTCTCCAGAAGCATCATTAAACGAGCATGGTTTTATTCATACTTCTGGATAAATCAATGACAACTCATGGATTGTTTGTCAGATTTGTGATTTTCAAAGCTGCCAAGAAACGATGATGATGTATTTACTGGGTGGACATGTCCTGTACAAGCGTGTTTTAACATCAGCAAAATAATGTGGATTCAAAACCATTGAGCGGTCGTTGACATTATTCTGTTGTTTTGGAATTATGTGTGGTGATCAAATTGAGATGAATAAGGTATAATGAGGTTTGTACACAGAATAATGTAAAGTTCTGAACGTGCTGCATTCTAAGTTTCATTTGGCAGTCATCGTTAAATGGCAAAAATAAGTCAGTCAATATAGAAAATTGATTAGTTTACTCGAGAACGGTGAGGAAAGCTTTGATTAAGTTGAGAATACATGATGGGCCACTGTTAGCAGGTACTGAGGGATGCAGGAGAAAGTGAGGACTGCAGATGCTGGGGATCAAAGCTTAAAAATGTGTTGCTGGAAAAGCGCAGCAGGTCAGGCAGCATCAAAGGAGAAGGAGAATCGACGTTTCAGCATAAGCCCTTCTTCAGGAATGATATACTCACTGAGACCTTTTAGAGGGAGGAGGAGAGCTTCTTCTGAGGGATGCAGTGATGGATTGCCATGCGGATGGAGGCATGTGATGTGCAATTGATTGAATCTCATATGACGTCCACATTTAATTTATTTTCTATTATATCCATAAATATAAATGAAGAAATTGCAACCATCTCTGCTCATTTTTGCATATTCTAATGACCCTCGATTTTTTCATGATGCCTCCGTGTCTGAACGTTTTGAAGACGAACGTCTCTGCGCAAACTCATGAATCCAGCGTCTGCAATAATTTGCTGCTGCGTCATTCCAAGCAGTGATTGTGACACCTCTCCAGCCCATGGAACCGTGCTGGCCTTTGCTCCCACAATCACACCTGGCTGAAAAAAATTGTCTCTGTCTCTGACGCAGATCACAATGAACTCTGGGAATTTGGCAGCTTTTCACCGAGCTTCTTACTGTATTTTAAGTGTTTGTCTTCGACCTGCTGAGACTTTCCGTTGGTTTCTCGCATCGAAATTGCGCGCTCTTCAATTCGGCAACTCAGAGATATATTTTGCAATAAAAATGGTACTTCTGTCACTCTAACATGGCAGCCGCTATAGGCGAGGTGCATTTGGATTGACAAGTTGGGAACTCGTGGCAGAAGAGATGGCACTATCGGGACCCAGAACCTTAAGGGGAGTCAGAGCAATGCAATGTGACCAAGAGCACAAATAGTGTCTGTCGACAAACTCAGAGCAGTCAAATAGGAACTCTTTGTTTCGTAATTCGACCTTTCTGGATCAGAATTTGAATGCTTTACTGTCACTTTATTGTTTCCTTTTTCACCACGTACTGGCCCTTTAAACCTTGATTTCCTGGTTGATCTCGAATTGATGAGCTCCTCTACACGACCCAGGCTTTTTCTTTCAGTCTGTCTAGTCAGACGGCAGATCACACATCTCGATACAGGCATATCTTTACACCATATGACTTAGAATGAGAAGAAGACCATTTGGCCCAATGACTCTGCTCAGTTAATAAATGAAATCCTAACTTATCTAACAATCTTTAGTATCACTGTCTTACGTTATTCCCATATTTCTTAAAACCTGTACTGATTTGAAATGCACATTCCAGTCTTATATGCACAAAATCGTCAAGCTTTGACAGGCATTACAGTGAAGTATTCCAGAGTCACACCCTCTGACAGGCGAAAATCCTGAAAATGTATGAGTTAAATGTTTGTGCTTGATTGCACTTCTTCTGTTGCTGACAACTCACATTTCCTCTTGGACGGCCAGTTTAGATTCGCTGGCTGCCACTCCATGAGATGAAAATATCGAGTGTATGTTTGTGACAGAAGGGATTCCAACTCCACCAGGACTGTGGTCTGGACACTCCTGGCTATTCTGTTATGGGCGATTCATCTGTGACAAGTGTATTGGTACAGAAACATTTCGACCAAGATGCATCACCGTTGTCGGTTCAGTCATCCCTTACTGCAGTCTAGCTTTTGGTGACTTTCCTGTCTCGACCTGCTTAGTCAAAGTGTGGTCAGTGGAGAAATTCATACTGATGGACATTGAAGAGTATGATGTGTGCCGTATTCACCCTCAGTGGAGTCTCCAATTTGTTTTCATGATCAATGAGACCTAATTTATCGAAGGGTGTACTGGGGAGATCAGGGGATGTCAATCAGCACGTTGTTTTCTTTAATCTATCTGATCTGCTGTCATTGAGATTTATGTGTTTCTGAAGCCAGTTTTGACGATTTCCAGAGTTGCTCTTTTCCCACCTCTCTCACAGTGTCATGAACAACCGTGATCCTGTCATGCAAATGGCAGAGGAAATAATTCATGAACGTGATGGTGGTCCCTGAAATATTTCCAATCAGGCCTGTTCTTGATCAGTCCAACTGGCAAAATACAGTTGCAATCGGGAAGGGAATAATGGCTGACAAGCTGAAAGAATGTCATTTTGAAGGATGTGCATTGTATCTTCAAAAACTAACCGACACACCCCTCCCCCCGCATTGCGCACATATGCATGTAACTCCTACTGCGTGGGGAAGCACACATGCAGGACCTCATTTCCCCAAAACCAGGAGTGGAGGCCATGACACCAGACGACGGCAGCTGATCGAGCTTTGAGCAGTCTCGGATGTCTGGAGGAGAGCATAGCATTGTCCTTTCCACTCCTTCACGGTGAGGTGTAACCTGATGACAATCTCACCATTCTCATTGAGAAGAACGAACAAGAGGCAGCGAGATGATCTCAAAATCGAAATTGGCCGCACTGAACATCCTGCTCGAATCTGCCACTAAGATCGCCTCAGCCCAGATTCCACAGAATCAGTTTGAGTGAAGTTCAGAAACAGCAAGGAGAAACAAATGTTGGGGAGAGCTGCATATCGATTTCAAAACCGCAGGACAAGTTTTGTGCATGTATAAACAGGCAGTTTGACTTGTGGGGATTGAAATTGTTCATGGAACTGTACAAGTCTCATTGAATCTGCGGGAAGAAAGCAGTTAATATCTCAATTCTGACGAGTTTTCATCAAGAGAGTTTGGTATCAGATCTTCAGCACACGCAGCTCTTAGTTTTATTTTAAATGTGCAAGTGATAATGCATGTCTTACGAAAAATGTTAATTAACAGCTGCATAAGATGACACTCATCCCCCATTCCGTTACGATGCAGCTGGCAACTGTCTTTAGAAGGGCACATCGAATAAAGGAGATGTGGCAATCGCTGATATCAATGTTGCATGCAATCATTTTGACGAGGAATGTGTGGACATCCTGTACTGTATTAGGAGATAGGGAGTGTGCAGAATGCATTGGACTCTCTCCGCAATGACCTCCCCCAACTGAAGTGATAAGGAGCTCCGAACAAAGATCAATGTCTAAACACATGACACGAGCGGCCTCTTGAAAACCTCTACAAAACAGTAGAAAATAACAGCAATATGAGGTACTGGGAATGTTGCCTTGAATGACAGAGAACGTGTGGAAGTGGGGACACTGCATGAACAAGGAGACATTATGTGGAAGTGGCAACTCCAGTCAAAATAACAGGGAAATGTGGAAGCTGGAATATTGTCTGAAAAGAGAGGGACAGGTGGAAGTGCAAATTTTGCTGATCGCACCAGTGAACAATTGGAAGTGGGAATCGTGTCTAATAAAAACAGGGAACATTTGGAAGCTGGAATATCTGAAAAATAACAAAGAAATGTGTAAGTAGGAATGTTGTCCAAAATAATTGGAATATGTCGAAGTGGTGATACTGTTTAAACCAACAGCACAATGTGGCTTTTGGAATGTCGTTTCAAATGAAATGATCGTGAGGAAGTGGGAATTGTTTTGAAAATAAGAGAAGGATTTTTGAGGTGGGAATGCTGTCTGAAATTGATTTAATTATTCATTGATATATTTATTGTCACTCGTATCTCGTTCCTAAATGTCGTGAAAAGTATTTTATGCTGTGGCCACTCTCTAGTGCCATTTTAAAGCAAAAGAAACATATGTCAAAACATAGAATATAATGTTAGAAAATGAATTAAAAACATCACAGAATTCATAGAATCTCTACCATGCAGAAACAGGCCAGTAGGCCCAAAACGTCCACAAAGACATTCTGAAGAGTATACCATCCAGAATCATTCTCGTATTACACTGCATTTCCCCTGACTAATGCACTTCTCTACACATCCCTGAATAACATGGGCAATTTAGAATGTAAATTCACCTAACCTGCATATCTTTCGATTACAAAAACTCTCCAACTTTACTGCTCTTTCATGGGCAATGCACCTAGGGGTTGCTACAATGAGTCCATGCTGGACCTCACCAACACAGACACCACTGGTGCTGTCGGGTGCAGAATCTGGCAAACTGCCATCACGATGAGCATTTAGAAACCAGCGGCTGGATCAGACAGATTAAGCATGGATTTATGAAGGGAAAATTATGCTTCACAAATCTGTTGATTTTGGGGAGAAATCAGGATGAGGCTGTTGATTTGGGCAATCAGCCATGGTCATGATGAATTATGCAGCAGGTTCAAAAGTCCGAATACCTTCCTCCTGCTCTTGTCATAGGTGCTTCTCCAAGACGGTTTCGGATATCCGTCGGTCATGTAGCCCTGACTGACGCCGCCAGGTGTCGTACGAGGCCCAAACACGCCTCGATCACAGCCTCAAGGAATCTGCGTTCAGAATGTTTCGATAATGCAGAAGCCACAGTCACCAGTCCACGCTGCTGGGCCCATTTAAGAAGATTACGGGAGAAAATAAAATAAAAATGGATTGTGCAAACGACCTGGTGCTCAGCTGCCCAAATCCAACTCCATTTTAGAGGAACCTATGGACAATGACAGGAAATATGTGGAAGTAGGAATACTCTATAACATTGCACGACGATATGAACTGATATTTGAACACTCAGCAGTCTGCACTTGCATGCCATCGACAGCAATATAATGTCTACTATGTAGGAAAACTGATACCTGGACTCTCAGAATTGTGTGGACTCTGCATTATCTACGTGATACAACGTCTACAGTACTGCAATATACACAGCGTGAGAAGTAGTGTCAACTGTTTTTCATCAAATTCTTACCGTCAAGCAAAATAAATCCTTGACACTAATTTATAAATCACCCAGTACCAATTCATATATCTAACTCTAACAGTAAATAAACGAACTGAACCATTAACAAACTGAATAAACCCCTTCTAATTACAAAATAATACCTAATAAAAGATTCCAAAAGAAACCTGACAAGATTTGTTTGGCGTGCTGTTCCAATAGATACAGGTCCCACCTCTTTAAGAAATACTGCAATTTAGTCTATCAAATTATAACCAATATACATGTCTTCTGCGGTGTTCTTTTTAACCTTCTCTGTTGATTCTAAATCAGCATTATTCTCTAGTTGTGTCGCTGTTCTCGTTAGTATTTCGATGTTATTTAACCTCAGTCATAGAGAACCGTGAGGGATAGACATTTTCTGTCGGGAGCTGACGACCGTTATTTCTGGACGATGGCAGCCAGCTCTGAGGCCTTTGTCCAACTGCCCCCTTCTTTTTATACAATTGGTGAGATATCTATAATTTTTAATATCGGATTGGTCCTGTGTTGTCAGAACCATCAGGCTTAAATTTATCGGATTCAGGATACTAAGTGCCTGGTTCAAATTGATTGCCTAAATTCAAAAGCCTGTCGTCTTGGTAAAAAAAACCTGCTGATTGTCCTGCTGCCTGTACGGCCTTTTGATACACATTTCAATTCTGGTACTTTCTGTGTACGTGCAAACTTTCAGTCTACTGCTCACCGACATCCATTCGAAATCTCTAACAACAGAAAATGCACATAATCTACAAAAGAGGACATGCAATGCTTTCATGCCAGCATTGTGCAAACACGAAATTCTAACTTCCTGCCTCACAATCCACAAGTTAGCTTTTCAGTTTCACAACATTTGGACCGAATTTAATTGCAGCAGAATACACTCCGAACATTAAACACACAAGCTTACAAAGAGATGCTGGATCATTTCTAGTCTTTACTGTGTAACAATGCAAACTTTGCTAAACTCTCAGACTGAATGGAGCCTTGTGGCCAGTGAATTCCGTTTTAGTGGCGAATATTTAACAGACAGGTTCACTGTTCAAAATGGTCAGAGACTGCTTCCCGTCACATCACTGAAATGTAAGTATTTCTGTCAATTGTGCCATCCACCAGGCGTTTGGCCTGCTTCTCTGTCCGTGATCTGAGTTTAGACTGCAGCTGATTCTCACACATTGATTCTCCACAATAAAGGTCGAGTTACGGAGTGATCATGTGGTGCAATGAAAGTGTTCTCTCTTTGTTTCAGGAGATCCAGATTCATCTTCGAAATTCCTTGACCCTACCTACGAAGCACGAAACCAACTTTAAAATAAGGGCAGTGTTTTCATCGAAATTAAGATTGACTGCTCTTTCATAGTTATAGATTCATAGTGTCCTGCAGCACGGAGACAGGCCCTTTCACCCAAAATGATCAATGCCGACTAAAAGGTCACCCATACTAACCCCATTTCCCTGAATTTGGCCCATACCCTTCCAAACCTTTCCGATCCAATGTATTTGTCCAAATGCATTTTGAATGTTGCTAGTGTACTCGCCTGAACCAATTCTGCTAGGTGGTAATTCCATATGCCGACCAGCCTCTACATAAAAATAATCGCTCTTCGGGTTCCCTTTATTGATTCCCATCTAATGTTTAAATGATGCCCTCTTGTCCTTGATTCCCCAACACTGGGAAAAAAACTGTTCTTGCCTCTCATGATCTAATCCAATCCGATGAGATCCGCCCTCTGTCTCCTTTGCTGTAAAGAAAATGTTCTATCTTGTCAAAACTCTCCCTATAACTTTGACAGTCAATACTTCGCAACATGCATGTGAACACAGTCTGATCTCTTCGCAGTTGAATAACAAATGATCTGTAGCACGCTGAGCACAACTGAGCACAGTACTCCAAGATGCGACCTCGCCAACTTCCTGTACGACTGAAAAGCAACTTCTCAATTTCGATACTCAACGTCCTGTCTGATGAAGGCTAGTGTGTGAAAAGACTTATTCACTGATCTGTCGACCTGTGACTCCACTTTCAGGGAACTGTGGTCCTGAACTCCAAGATCACTCCGTTCCAGCACCCTCCTTAAGGCCTTAACTTTCACCATGGATATAAAATCTTGATTTGACGTTAAAAAATGCAAGGCGTTTCTCTTATCCATAATAACCGCTCTTTGTTATTTCTCAGCCTGCAATTTATGATCATCTTCGTAACTGTCCACGATTCAGTCTACTTCATTTACCACATGTTTCAGTTAATGATGTCAAGTTACCCAAAATGCCTTCTAAAATTATATATCCAATGTGTCTTCTAAAATAAATCTTATGTACCTGAACTGTTATCTTAAAGGACCCGTGCACATGTAAATTGTTTGTTCGAGGTCGGGTTAGGATTCTAGTTACATTTGGTCTTACTTAATGAAATGTCATTATGATGAGCACAACGGGGAACCAATCCTCAGCGTTCATCTGTGCTTATTAACTACAAAATAATTTCACACTTACTATGAATAATCTACTTATTCCAGTGATCGCATCGTGCGGCTGACAGACTCTACAGAGAAAGATGAAATCACCGGTTTTCCTGCTCATCATCTTGGTGCTTGTCGAGCCCATTACTGTGGATGGAGAATCTAGAGTTTTTTCTTTGTTTGTAAGTACAATTATGTCAAAACGGATTTCATCACCATCAGTTCCACAATCATGTGCTGTTTTGGAATTGAATTTTGACGTCTATTTGGCTTTCTGTCAAGCAGCCACAATCCCATTCCTGCCAGTTCTGAATGAAAACTTAACATCTCATTTTGGAGAATTTTCGAAAAACCGTTCAATTCAATTTGCTAGTATTCTGCCCTCAAAACTATGCAGCAAGAAATGTTCTAAGCAGCCTGGTTTCCACATTGAACAGGGACATACTTTCAAATCCCTTTTTGGTCTGCTACTCCTGATCTCTGCAATGTCCTTTAGTCGCGACAACAGTTCAGGATCCCCATACTATTCTAATTATGATAATCTTAGAGATCATTGTTTGAATTGTATTCAACTGCCTGAGCCCCGAGCTGTGGAATGCACTCTGTAGGAACACAGCTTATACTCTAAAACAGAACTTAAAATGAAACACGATACAAAATTGTCTGGGAATCTGCTTGCGTATATTCTTGTGTTTTTCTTAACTTTCTGTATGGAAGGAAACACTGTGCACAGAGTTGGTATACATATCCATTGGCAAAGTCACATGGGAAGCATTATGCTCAGTTCTTGTCAACATGTTTCCTGACAGGACATACTTGAAACAGTGTGTATAGGGATGGCCTCGATCCACTTTGGTATGACGACATGAGAAATCTGTGAATCCGACTTTCCTTATCCCTCGGTTAGACAACACTGAGAGAACTATGCATAGCGCTGCACTGCATGTGGCTCGACTACGTCGCAGTGGGAGAACTGAGCTCGTTTCTGTCTCTGTATACCTTCCTTAATCCCCCAGGGAGCTCTGTACATCGTTCTTGTCCCTATAAACCTTTAGTTAAACTTCACTTTGTCCGATGTATATAGCGATAGTTTCAACTCCGTTTGTAAGACCACACTGTATATAGTTGTTGTCTCCACATCTCTCAGTTCGACGACATTTGTAGGGTAGAACACACCCTTCTCTCAGTGTCCACAATTGGAGTATATTGATACTTTTACTCTTTATCTTTCATAATGAGACATTTCTGCGAGCACTGGGCACTGTTCTCCTCTTTACATCCCTTGATAAGTTTACACTCGGAAGATTTTGCAGAGATTTGGTTTCGACCTGCTTCAATTGGACCACACCAGCAGCAATGGACACAGTTCTGCTCGCTTGATTAAATGGTTAATTGTCAGACGGGTCGTCAATTCTACTGGCAACGGCCTCATTGAACAGTTCATTTTTGACTTACAGTCCCCATACCACCTTGTGAACTCAAAAATGGAATTTATAGGGAAGCCCGTTGTCTTCCGCACGAAGTTCGACAAAGCGACGCTTGTCTCGCAGAGAACTACTGCTGCAAGTCAAACCGGGTGTGATGCAAAAAAAAAGTCGCATGTGAGGACGGTGTGAGGCGCCAGCTGATTTCTGTTGATCGACTGTGTGCTATTGTGTGGATCCAATCACACTTGACTTACTCTTTTCTGAATTGTATAAATAAAATTCGTTGCCTTGCCGATTGTCAATGCTGTAGTTTTTTTTCCATCATTTGATGGGGGCATTGGGGGTGGAGGTCGTAAAAAAACAATCAGATCTATTCCAAAAGCACCATCCTCATAGAGTCATATCGTTCAGCAACAACCATTTGTCACCATTCCGAGAGAGGCCCTGTCATGTTGGAAGACTCGGTAAAGGAATCGCCATGGAGGTTTGCACCTACCACTCTCTTTCAGCTGACCGTCTTGTCTTCTACACCATTAAGCAACAGTAATAAACTGTTGGAAAGCTGCCAGAAATCCTAAATCATTCTGGCTTTCGGACTTTAATCGCCTTCACCTTAAAAGCCTTGGCTTCTCTGATGCCTATTCAAATTGATTTAGGTTTGAGCGCCAACGTCTTTCCTGTAGTTCCTTGTGAGGGAAACCACAGAAAGGGAAATAATGTCCTTGTCTTCCATCTTTCATATCTTCCTTCCTTGAATACATTTATCCACATAATCATTGGTAGGAATAAAGGCCATTCAGTCCTTGGTAAAGATGGAATGTTGCCTTCACACTGGGGACACATTTCTGTTGTTGGGTACAGTCATTGAGCCAAATCGAGCAGAGCATGCACCGATCAGTAAGTTCCAATCTAGGCATTCATGTGGCGCCAATGGAGTTGAACCACAATCACAATCTCTTAAGTACCATTGTAGCATATTCCTCATGCATAATCCTCTAAGTCCACTCCTGACAGACGTGTGCAAATTCATCTTACCTAGGCTTTGTGAAGGGATCGCCAAGGAGATGTGATAAAACTGTGGCTCCGAAACATTCAGGCTGATTTCATAGAATCCTGACAATGTGGAAACAGGCCATTAGACCCAACGGACTCAATCAGAGCCTCCGAAAACCATCCCATCTCGAACCATTCCCCTACCTGCAGCACTACTCTTTCCCTGTCCAATACACATAAACTACACGTTCCTGAAAACTATGGGCAATTTAGCATGGCCACTTCTCCTTTCCTGCATACCTTTGGACTGTGCGAGGAAACCAGAGAACTCGGAGAAAACACACGCAGACACTGGGAGTTGTCTGTTTGCAGGTGATGAAAGGCCTGCCGAGTTCCACTGGAGACTTCCCATTTTGTTAATCTCTGAGACAAAAGGCCCGATTTCAAATTCTACTGATTTTAGCAGTATGTCTTAATATATTCAGCCGACGGAGGGTCATTGTACAATGAATAGAGCAACGCAGTCCCTCCTCCCACAATTCCGCGCGTCTGTGAAAGGATTCCTTCTTTCAGCTTGTGTGTCAGTCCATAAGAGCAATGCGAAATTCCCTGGGGCCAGGCGATGAGCCAGTCTCTATTCCAAACGCTGAGAATAATGGGAATGGTACTCTGGATTCCTGTTCCTCCTTCCATCAAAGCCAGAAGGGAGAGGCTTCATTGAGGCTGCAGGAGAGAATGGCAAATGTTGTCACTCTCAACTGTGAAGCTATGTCCCCAAAAATATATGCAGGTCTGCGTGTTTCATTTTGTGCTTTTCTGACACCATTCCCAATGCTCAGTCAAAGATGTTGGTCCCCAAAGAGAGTCATCAGTCACCCACTGACCAATTCCTAGACTCTGATGCAAGGAACTATGTTCGTTGCCCATCGAGATCAGAAACACACATTCCATCCAAATCTATTGGTCAATGTGGCTGATCCCAAACTCTGTGTGTTCAACCGGATCTCCCTGAATTAATGCATGTCAAAATTAGCTTCTAACACTCAATTTGGGTTGGGCTGTTAGATGAAGGAAGGAGTTACGGGAAGAGGTTATTCCATCAGATGTCACTTGCAGAGTCTGGATGTCGGAACTCCAACATGTTTCTCAAAAGCAAACCACACGAGGCATTCTTCACATTGGATTCAAGTTACAATCGGATCCTTTTCTGATATTTCGTGTTTCTTTCGGTGGACACCTAATATTTACACACAGAATGACATCGGTGGAACAGATTATGCCATCATGACCGTATTATCATCCATTTTTTGATTATATTTCACTATGTCTATCCTGAGGTTTCATGAGTTAATTCTCTCTCTACTTGCCTATCTTTCAATGTCTCGCAACATTTCTCCCTCTTTTTCCCTGATAGCTTCAATTGCCCAGACGATTAAATGTTCCTTTTATTTTATCACTCCTGGATTTGGTATTTATCACCATACGCAACTGCAACTTCAGAAATTAGTGCATTTTTGAAATACTATGTTTCATGTGTTGTAGGCAAATTCCATAGTGCCGTTACAAAAAGGAATTTCAAGATCTTGACCATGCAGGAACGGTCAAAATATTTCAAAGTCAGGATTGTGAGTGGCTTGGATTGGGGACATGCAGGGTGTAATGTTCACATATATCTACAGCCCTTGTCCTTCCAGGGGGAAGTGGTCATTGTTTTAAAAATTGCTATCTGCGGATCTTTGGAGAAGTTAAGCAGTGCGTTTTGAAGTTGGTAAACATTGGTGCTACTGTGCGTTGAATGTGAAGGGACGTCATGCCTGTGTACAGCAACATGAAATGTAAACTCTCTTTTCTCTTCACAGATGGTGCCAGACCTGCAGAGGTTTCCAGCAAATTAATTTTTTTTGTACCTCACTCTTCTGAACATTTCTCATTCACATCGCCATCCAGAAATCTTTTAAATGTTACATGATTATAAACCTGCACCACTTCCTCGGGCAGCTCATTCCAATCATTCACAATCTATGTGTGAAAGAGTTGCCCCGTTGGTCCTTTTTACATATTTCCCATCTAATGTTAAGCCTATGCCTTTTTGCTTGGGCTCTCTATTCCAGAGAAAAAGATTTGTCTATTTACTCTCTTCTTGACCCTCCTGATTTTATAGACCTCTTTTAGTTCATCACACAGCTCCTGATTCTGCAGGAAAAAATAGCCCCACCCTAATCAGCCTCTTCCTCTATCTCAACCTCAAAACCTTCAACTCTGGCAACATCCTTGTAATATTTTTCTGAACCCTTCCAAATTTCACAAGATCCTTCCTGTAGCTCAGAGAACAGAATTGCACACAGTTTCCCAAAAGTGGTCGAATCAATGTGCTGCACAGGCACGACATGATCTCAAACCCCTCTCGTGAAAGCAATGACCAATAAAGGCAGCAATACCAAAAATAGCCTTCACTGAATTATCTATCTCCAACGCCAATTAGCTGCAAAACCGTTCACAAAGTGCGACCGCTCACGGCAACCAATTTGAACATGAAAGGCTGCTACACGCTTCGGAATGTTCGTAAGTGGAAGGGCTGTGCTCGCTTTGCTGCTGACGGGGCAAAGACAGCAGTAAGAACGCTGTTACTGCATCAATAGGCGTGGGCCAATACGTAAGAAATAAGATATTGTGTGGGCATCTGTACCTATTTATCACATGGTCAACTGAGTGTTTCACAGTAATGCAGACTGCTTCTCAGTTCAAGCTTTGAAGAGTAGTCAATTAACATGACTGTTCCAATCACATGACCACGGTTTGAACCCAATCCGCATGAGCCTGTGGGGCCATTCACTGGAGAATATTTTGAAATCTCGTAGAAAGGGTGTGTGTGCTCGACTCGTTTGATAGCTCCTCCGTGGAACTCAGTGCAAACAAGAGAAACGATCGCTCGTGATCCTTGCAGCCTTCATCTGGATGTCGTGTTTATTTTTTCCTGGTACATCTGCAAGTGCTCAATCTTCTGAAATATTAATTAGCACAGATGGTGTCCAATTAGCCTGTTACACCTGTACTGACATGAAGCAAGATCATGATTGATCTGTGCCTTCATACCATCAGAAAATTGTGATACCTGAATTGGAAAATAAAACAGAGGAAAAGCTATCAAAATAATGGCATTATCATTTTACATACAGTAGCTAAAACGATTGCCCGCCACTGATCTATCCTTACTTCCCTCTAACATGTCTTGCAGCATAAAAACAGACCTTTCACTCAAGGTGGTCCATTTTGGTAAACATGTCTACCTTATGCTAACCTGATTTTCCAGCACTTCGCTCATACCCTCCTTGGAGTTTCGTATTCAAGTATTTTCCCAAATGCCTTTTAAATGTTATTAATATACTTGCCTAAACTACCTCGAAGTTACACCTAATATCCATTACTGTGCATGGTTCTATTCTCTATGTCTCTAAATTAGACCACACTGGAAGTAATGTACACTGCTCCATTAATAACAAACCTCTGTTAGACCATACTTGGTGCACCGTTGTATGGTGCCCAGTTCTGATCTCCATTATGCTCAGTGTGATGCTGTTTTGATGCCACAATGTAGTGAACATTTTATTAATTGTGACCACATTTGCTTTTCGCAGTTAATGAGCCGGAACGTGAGTGTGAAGGAGGCATCTGCAGAGAAGAAGACTGTCATGCAAATGAGATTGCCTGGAGTAGGAGATGTTCCTTCAATGCCATCTGCTGGTTTATTATACTATATAAACACGGGGTGTTTCCGATTGTAAGATTCATCTGACGTCCGACTAATGCTTGCTGTCATTTTTATCAATCAGGTTCTGCGTTATTCTCAAAAGTTAACCATTCAACGACCAACTGCTTTCGAAAAGATGGGAGTACTGCTCACTGCATTAATTACCACATCTTGGACGTCTGTGAGTTTTTACCTGGGTTTAGTTTATGTACCTACACTATGACAGGAGAAATAGTGTGGTCCAAAATGGGAGGGACACATTGCCATCCCGGAGCTGTATTATTATCTGCACAACCAATGTCACTGCCCCCGCATGACTGTCCCAAGCGGTGTCTATCTCTTCTTTTCTGCACTCTTGCTACCCAAGTCCCACTTCCGGTTTCCTTGTCGAAGTTTCCCCAAACATTCCAGCTCTCTTTCCATTTCTGTATTTCTCTGTTCCTAACATTTCCCCCTCGGTCTTTCTTTATCACTTCTGTTTCTTCCTTTGTGATTCTCCATCCATTCACCGCTCCTTTATTCTCACGCCTTATTTAACCTGGTCTACTTCTCCTTTTGTATTTTTCACTCTTTCTTTTCTCAGCTACTTATTTCCCTTTGTTTCACCCCAGTCCCGTTCCATCACCTCTTTCTCTGCTTCCCCTATTAATTCCTTCGGTGTCTGTTTCGCTGTTTCTCCCTATTTCCTTTTCCCTTTTTCTCCTGCTGTATTTCTCACTCTTTGTCTTTGCCTTCTGTTTGTCCCCATAAATATTCTGTCCGTTTCTCCCTCTTTTTACCTGTTTCTCAGATTCTCCCCAGCTTTCTCATAACATCCCCATTCGGATTCCTATTCGGCCCACAAAGCACACACCGACCCTCTAATGCTCACAATCCGCTACCATCACCCTTGGTATATTTCTCATCGCTAAGCCACCATGTTGCACATCTGTAGACAGTTCGGGCAATTGAACATGACCAACCCACCCAACTTGCATACGTTTGGACTGCAGGAGGTCATTGGATCAACTTCATTTTACCGACACAGGCACAGTTACCCTTGGATGGTCGCTTTGGGGTTCTCGGATCAAAATGGCCAAGTTCTACACTGTGGGGATTCAAATCTAATGTTACTCACACACCATCTCACGAAGGACATGTCTCACCTGACAGCCACGAGTGTCAGCGTACCGAATTTGGAGGGGCGGGCACTTGCAACATCAATCTTCCCAAACAATGTCCATGAAATGTTTTTGTCTCTGAAATTGTTTATAATTGGAGTAGAACAGAGTGAGGATGTGTGTATTTGGGAATCGACAACAACACCCAGAAAATAATCCTCTAAGCTGCTCCACAGATCTTCTGTCAAACCTCTCGCTCTCACTTGCTCTGTTCCCCAGCCTACATGTGTATATCCAATTTAATTTTACCTACCTACTCAGAAATAGGCTGCCTGAACTCCATGGTCTGACAACACATACGAGTGGGACTGGAATGTCACAGAGATCATTGCTGGCGCCACAATATTTCAAGGAAAATAAAGCTTTTTGTATTATTTTAAAGGCATCAAGTGGTATGGAGTGTTAGTGAGAATAGGACATTGTGGTCGAGGATCATTTACCAGCAGATTGAGGCGGCAATGAGATTTCACCGGGTCCTAGTTTTCGTAGTTCTGGGTCTGTGTCTCTCTGTCAGTGTGTGTTCCTCTCTGACTGTCTGTCAGTCTGTCTGTTTGTTTGCCTGGCCTTCAAGGACAGGTGCATTCCGACTCATATGGAGGCGCAGAAAAGGTGTGAGGGGCCGATTGGTCTATTTGCGATCCTATTGAACGTGTTTGTCGGGTCTCTCTCTCTCTCTGGGTAATTGTGTTTTTGTGGATGTATCTCTTTCCCTGCCATTGTCTTGCCCTTCCTTTCTCTCGAAGGGAAAACGAACAGAAAGTTGCATATTGAAAATATCAGAGGAGGCAATGTCATTCGTCGGACTAATGGGGAGTGAAGAATTACCGGGACCAGTAGCGCTGCGTGGAGTGACGGTTAGGAACAAACTCAGCCATCATCGCCTTGGACAGCGTTTAGTGTTTTTCACTGTGTGGTCCAACCTTTCGAAAAGACCCACCCACACGCCCCAACGTGGTGGCGGCAAAACTTTGAGGATTAAATAAGTCCATGGCAAGGTGATGGCCCGATTGCAGACACGGCCGGGAACCCAAGAAGGAGGAATAATACTCCTTTCTTCTTCTAGCCACCTCCTCCTAGCCCGGAAAGGACAGTGGGGAGAGCGAATCTGACACCATTTACAATCCTAATTTCATGGAGATTTGTCCAACAGCCCCACGTTAAGAGGCAAATGAGAAGCTGACTCCTGCAACGTGATAACTGGAATAAAGCAGGAAAACTCGGATTGTGAATATTGGCAAAGATTCCCGAAGTCTCTTTCTGTTTCTAATTTTATTTCTGTCTTATTCTCATGTTCTCACTCTACTTCTATTTCTCTCTCACTCTATTACTCTCGTTTCTCCCATAGTGTGTCTTTCCCTCATGTTTTGTCTGCATCTTTTATTGCTCACTCTGAAGCTCTGGGCATCTCTTTTATTATTAAACTGCAACTGTGGATCTCTGTCCCACACATTCTCATAATTATCACCGTTTATGACATTCTATTGTCCCATTCACTCTCATCACTGCACCCATTTATATCTTACTCTGTTTCTCTGTCCCTCGCTGTCTGTCTATCACTCCCTCGTTTCTCTCACACTTTATTTCATACATTCTCTTTCCGTTGATATATTGCTCAATCTCTATTTGTCGTCCAATCTGTCTCGTTGTCATTATTTCTGTCACTCTCACTATGGCTGGTTCTATATTGATTTCAACTTATCTCTATCATTGTCTCATCTCTTTGTGTCACTTGTCACCCTTAAGCTGTCTCAATTGTTTTGTTTCGTCTTCGTCTCACTCACTATGTAACAATCTGAGTCAGTGTCTTTCATTTTCCGTCTCTCACTCCCACTGCCTCACTTGTATCTGTGATATTCTTTGTCTCTCACTCTTCCCTTCTCCTTTCTTACTCTCAAACATTCTGCCTTTCTGTAACTAGCTGTCGAGCTGCCTGTTTCACTGTCCGTCCCTCTCCCTTCGTTACTCCAAAGTGAACAGGCTGTGTTTGAGGTTTTGTCTTGGGTCATACTGATAAGCCAGCAGATGTTTTGAGGACGGATTCTGTACAAGGTCCGTCCTAACTCCTAAGAGCTGAGTTGCTCTGAACCCAACATATCCATAACAATACGTTCCTGGTTGTATGGTACTCGACAGGCTGAATCCGTGACCGCTTGAAATCATTAAAATCCGTACTCGCCTTCCGATAAATCCCGGGCTTGCACCATCTCACTACATCTGCATTCAGAGAATCTGTCCAAATTTCATTACCTCCTTCACTGAGTCAAATTGCTATTCATTTTCGGTATTCCCACAAGCTGTCTGTGAGATGGCTATTCAAAGATTTATAGTTAGAATCCCGGCGGTCTATATTCTGAAACTGAATGATCTGGTCCATGTGATGTTGGACGATGTTTCCGTTGACGGGGAGAATAGGAACCGACGGCACAGCCTGAGACTAAAGGGAAGACCTTTTAAAACGTGGAATCTATGCTGCTGTATCTTCCACCGTTGCTATGTCACTGCCTGTCTCTTCCTCGTTTCTCTCACGCGTTTTTTTGCATCTCACCCATATATCACTCATTCTCTCTTTGCTTTTCACTCTGTCTCTTTGTCATTCTTTCTGTCAATCTCACTCTGTCTGCTTCTGTGTTTATTTCGATATATGCATTCATCATTCTTTCATCTCTCTCACTGTTGCTTGCTTGTGTGACGCACATTGTCTCACTCACTCTCTCTCATCCCACTCTCACTTGTTGTGGAACAATCTGATTCACTCCCTTTCACATTACCCTCTCGCTTGTTTCTCTGCCAAACATCCTACCTTTCTTTCTGTCTGCCGTGCTTTCTGTTTCACGGCCCTGCCTCTCTGCCTCGATCACACTCTCTTCATCCGTCTCTTTGCCACTCAAACGAAGTCCCTATTGCACTCAATCTGTGTGCACGTGTGTCGCTCTGTGGGTGTGTGTGTGTGTGTGTGTGTCTGTGTGTCTGTGTGTGTGTCTTTCATTCTCTTACTACAGCTGCCTGGTTGAATTGTCGACTCTCTGAACATCGGTTTGAACTTTTTGTTTCCGGATGCTGCTCCACACAATACTTTCTCTGACGTTTCTTTTCCTATGACACATCTTCCTGGCTGACATGCGAGGTATTGTAAGGAGCGATTCAGGACAAGGTCCGTCCTAACTACCTGGAGCTGCTTATGAATATGGAACCCCCGTTCCTATGAATATGGAACGGGACAGGTCAAATTGGTGAGTGTTTTAAATCATTCGCATCCATACTCACATTCTGTTCTTTCCCAGGCTTGCTCCATCAAAGTACCTTGGCATCTCAGAGCCTCTGTCCAAATTTCAGTTTACATTTCACTGGGTTAAGCTGCCGATCATTTTTCCCAATCGCACAGGATGCCAAAGAGATGGCTATTTGAAGAATTGCATTCAGGTTCCCAAACATGCGACGTGGAATATTGAATGGCCAGGTCAGACTGCATACTTTAAAGATGTTTCCATTTGTACGAGCGACTAACACCCGAAAAGACACCCGGAGAGTAAAGAGAAGCCAATTAGGAACCGAGACAAGGAGAAATTTCTACAGTCAGAGATTGATGAATCTATGGAATTCACTGCCACAGACGGTTCTTGAAGTCAGGTCGTTGAGAACTTTTAAGACTGGGATAGATAGATTTTGGTTATCATAGGATCAAACATTACGGGGGGTAAGCGGAAAAATGAAAATGAGAAACGTTTTGTCCAGGATTAAATGGCGGAGTAGACTCCATGCAGTAATTTCCGAATCATCTTGGATACATTCTAGAGAGATGGGACCGTAAACGAAGTGCGGGTGCACCTGAACTGGAGGGACAATAATACCCTCTGCGTGAGGTTTGCTGGAGTTCTTTGAGAGGGTTCAAACTAGATAGGTAGGGGGCTTGGAACAGATGGTGCTGTAGGTCGTGTAGGGGTAGATACATCCTGAGAGTATTTCTGAGAAGGGGCTAGCACTTGATGGAGCAAAGGTGCAGTCATTGTGGTGGGTTTAATTGTGGCTATTTTAATACAAGTATCAAGAATACATGTGAGCAACTCAGAATGTCGATCAATAATTCGACCTGTCGTGTTTTGGTCATCACAGAGACTTGGATATCAAAAGGCAGGAGTGGTATGAGATGTTTCCTGGTTTAGACGTTTCAAACCAGAATGGACGTTTTCTGTAAAAGAGGTGGGGGAGTGGCATTGCTAATCAGCGATAATATCACAGCTGCAGAAAGGAAGATCGTGGAGGAGGGTTTGTCTCCAGAGTCAGTCTGGTTGGAAGTCAGAAACAGCAAAAGAGTAGTCATTTTATTGGGAGTTTTCTGCACTCACCCCAATAGCAACAGAGGCACGGAGGAAGACACTGGGAGTCAGATTTTGGAAAGGTGCAGAAGTAGCAGGATTGTTATCGTGGGTGACTTTAACATCCATAATATTGATTGGAATGTATTATTTCATACAGCTTTGATGGAGCTGCATTTGTGGGGTGTGTTCAGAAAGCATTCCTGACTCAAATTGTGGATAGGTCGGCAAGAGGGGAGGTCACATTGGACTTGGTATCTGGCAATGAGGCACACCAGGTTTACAGGTCGCAAGTGGGAGTGCTTATCAGTGAAAATGATCACAACTCCTAGACGTTTTGGTTTCTCGCGGAGAATGTAGGAACAAACGGTTTGAGAAGGTATGTAATTGGGGGAGGGGGAATCACAATTCTATTAGTCTGCAATGGAGGCTGCTAAATAGGAATAGATGTTCACAGGAAAATGCACGACAGAAACGTGAAGATTGCTCGGAAGCTCCAGCTGATATTGCTGGATAGGTTTGTGCAATTGAGACAAGGAAGGGATTTTAGGTTAAAAGAACCTTGTGTGACAAAGATGATGGAACGTCTTGTCATGAGGGAGAAGGAGATTTACTTAAGGTTGAGCCAGCAATGGTCAAATAGCGTTTCAGAAATTTAGAAAGACCTGAAGAGTGGACTTAGGAGAGCTGGATGGGCCCTAAAAAGCAATGGAGCCGAGTATGAAGGGGAACTCGAAAGCAGTCAACACTTATTTAAGGGATAAGAGGATGACCACTGTGAGTTCGGGCCGATGAGGGCTTGTGGAGATAACTTTCCCCTGGACTCAGAGGAAGTCATTTATAAATACCTTGATTCAGTATTCACAACAGATGGCGCCCTTTGCGTTTCTGGTGACAGCATGAAGTAGATTGATATAATCGAGCCGTTGATGTTAGGAAGGAGATTGTGCTGAATATTTTGAAAAATGCAAGAATACATAAATCCCTTTGGATAACAGAATGTACGCTAGGATATTTCAGGAAGCCATGTAAAAGTTTGCCTCTGGCCATGATCTTTGCGTCATTACTGAGTACTGGTTTAGTACCACATCGTTGGAGTGTGGCAAATGTTATTCCCGTGTTCAGAAAAGCATGTTCAGATGTTTCTGAGAATTACAGACTAGCTAATCTTACGTTGGGGATGGGCAAAATTTTGTAGAATTTTCTGAGAGACGGGATTTATGATGACTTGAAAATCGTAGTTTTATTATATATAGTCAATATAACTTTGTGAGCGGCAGGTCATACCTCAAAAACCTTATTGAATTCTTTGAGGATTTGATAACACATGTTAATAACGGTCGAGCAGTATGTGTGGTGGATATGGAATTTCACAAGGCGTTTGATAAAGTTATCCATTTTAGGCTTAGTCAGAAAATAAGGAGGATCGGGAGAAAGAGAACCTGGTTGGCCACTTATAGAATTGGATGGCACATAGAAAATGGAGAATGATAGTAAATGGAAAGTTTACAGCCGGGATTTCGGTGACGAGTGGGGTTCCGCGGGTAAAGTTCTAGGACCTCTGCTCTTCGTGATTTTTATCAATGACTTTAGTGAGGAATTGAAGGTGGGTTCATAGGTTGACCAATGACATGAAGTTTGGTGGTGTTGTGGATAGTATGGAGAGCCGTTGTAGATTTCAACGGGACATTGCAAGGATAGAGACATTAGCTGATATGTTGGAGGTGAAGTTTAACCCGCAAAAGTGTGAAGTGATTCACTTTGGAAGGTCGAATGTTAATGCAACGTACAGAATTCCTGGCAATGCAGAGTTACAGAGGGAACCATGTCCATAGATCCATCAAAGTTGCCATCCAAGTTGATAGTTTGTTAATGAGATGCACGATGTGTTCACGTTCATTCACATGGAGATTGAGTTTAACAGCTGCGCGGTTATACTGCAGCTCTATAGACCCCTGGTAAGACCACTGTTGGGACATTGCATTCAGTTTGATCACCTCATTAAAAGAAAGACTAACAGAAAGTTCGGAGAGATCTTCCCAGGATATTGCCTGGACTGGAGGGCATATCTTAAGAAGGAAGGTTGAGGCAAGTAATAACTTTTCTCATTTTAGCGATAGTGTATGAGAAGTGACTTGATTTTCTTGCATAATATTTTGAGAATTATAGACAGAATCGATAAACAGATTTTTGTCCATAGCGTTAATGTCTATCACGAAGGGAATATTTAAGCTCATTGGAGGAATGGTCAGAGAAGATGAGAGAGCTGGTTTGTTGACACAGGCAGTGCTGGGTGTGTGGAATATACTGTCAGTAGTCGTAATAAAATCAGATATATTTTTAACCAACTCGTCCATCGGCACGTTCGATCAGTGTTAGCGCTTCTGCTATACAGCACCACTGACCCGGGTTCGATACCATCCTCACTGGAAGGTCTATGAGGAGTTTGTAAGTTTTCCCCTTTTCTGTTTGCTTGCCCTCCTAGTGCTCTGGTTTCCTTTCAGAGCCACACATATATACAGGTTAGGTGCATGCGCCATGTTAAATTGCCATTAGTGGTCAGGAATGTGTAGGCCAGGTATATTAGGCAGAGGAAATGTAGATTCATAGGTGTGGGGCCATGGGTTTGGGAGCGATATTCTTTAGAGGGCCAATGTGGACCTGTTGACCAAATGGTTTGTTTCCACACAGTGGGGATTTTATTTCTATTAGTGCAATGAAAGGTATGTCAGTTTGCCTGAGTTTAGAGTAGGATAAAGGTCTGGCACAACACCGAGGACCAAATGCCTTTACTGTTTTGTACTTTTCTATGTTCTTTATTTAGGCTTGAAATCTCAAAGAATCTGGAAGGTTATTGGGAGATGTAATCGAAGGTTTGGATTACTAACAGGGAAAGATAAGATATATAAGAACAAACAATGTGCACAAGTTGACGTTGAAGTCAAATATGTGCTGGTACAAAATCACGGAATTCGCGCCCTCGGGTCATTGTGGGTAAACTGCAACGTATGGATTACTGCGAATCAAGAAGGCAGTTCACCACCACATCCTCACAGAGACAACTCGGGTTGGGCATTCAGTGTTAGCCCGCAACCAGAGATGTCCACATTATAGTCTGAGAACGAGGGTCAGGCAATGCAGGAAAGATGACAGAACACACTTCTGCACTAAAACAGTTCTGGAGGTTTGGAACTCACACACTCAAATGATTAGCGATGCTAATTAAATGTTACATTTAAATGTGAGATTGATCTTTTTTGAGGCAGAGGAATAAGGGATATGGTCCCAAGCCTTGCATATGGAGTTGTCTTACAAATTAGACATGATCTTCCTGAGTAGCTGACCAGACATAATGTGCCAAATCGCCTATTCCTGTACCTACATACTTTTGAAAAATTGACTTCAATCCTCGAAGGTTCACTAATTACTCAGGCCCTTAACTCAGCTCGATTTATGATGTAAGCGTTAAGGAGATATTTCCAATTTTTCATTCCAGGTACTGTCAGTCTGGGTTAGTGATCTGCACCTTATTAGAACGTAAAGTGCAGCCAGTCGCCATTGTATCAATAATTGATACCACCAGTGTAAGCTGTGAACCCATAAAGAGAGGATGATCGTTTCTTCTCTCATTACAACAACGATGATGTGGGCGACACTGTTCTTCCTACTTGGTTCCCTGGTACTTATGGAAGCCACCACAATTGGTAAGTTTTACTTTTTGTTTTAGTTGCAGAGGTTTTTAATCTCTGCTTTGGCAAACATGGGAAGCATGGCTTGGAAAAGTAACTGATGTGTTCTTTCGATGTGTGCTGCCATCTGTGTGTCTCATGTGTGTCCCTTCTGTCAGCACATACTGTTTCTGTCATCTTGGAAGAGAAAGAAATCCATTCAGGAAAAAAAAATGAGTGGAATTCCCATTGGGTGCAGAAATTGTACGCCTGATTTTTTTCTTATTATACGTATTGATGACCAAGTAGTTATTCCCTGCCAGCTCAGTAGTCACATCCACATGCAGTACCTCAAAGATAGCCAGCTGTAGTATTGCAATGGAAATGTCCCAGCTGCAAGCCGGAAGGCCGGGTTTCAGTCAGTACCTCCCCCAGATGCGTGTAACTACATCGCTGAACAATGTGATTCAAAAATAGCTCCCCCAGGTTTGTTCAAAAATACATTCATAGCTGTTCCATGAGATTGATATGTAAAGGTCAGGACGTTTTGCTAAGAGTGAACCAGACACTCGTTAAAGTACTGGTGGAATACTATAAGTAACGGTGGGCATCTTATCTGAGGAAAGATCATAAGATCAGAAAACCACAGGAGCAGAGATTGGGCCATATCGCCCAGCGAGTGTGCTCTGCCATTCAAACACGGCTGGTAGAGTTTTCAACCCCATTTTCACACTTTCTTCATGTAAACTTTGATCACCTTCGCAACCAAGAATCTAACTATGTCAGTCTTATATGTACTCATTGACCTGGCTCCCTGAACTTCTGTGGCAATGAATCCCATATGTCCAACACTCCTTATCTCTAAATGTTCCTGTTTATCTCCATGCTAAGAGTTCTTCCCTTAACTCAAAGGCTGACTACTCGATTCCTCGTTTTTATTTCTGCAAAAGGAAACACCTTCCAAATTCCACTTTGTCCTGTACTTTCAGTATTCTGAAAGTTTCAGAGATAAGTGATGGTTCTGAACTCTATCGAGTTCAGTCCCAGAGTATGCAAATCTTCCTTAAATGTTCAGTCTTTCATTCCTCGAATGACTCTTGTGAACACCTACCACACCGCTGCAGAGGTATGGAGTCCAAACCTGTGCACAATACTCCAACTGTGGAATGACCAGAATTACAGTGCCTCAGATGTACATCCGTGCGCCTTTGTTCTCGTCTTTCGAGATGCTTGACAACATTCTATTTGCGTTTCTGATTACCGACTCAACTTGTACGTTTACCTTAAGAGGATCAGAGACCAGGACTCTAAGTCCCTTTGAACTTCAGATTTCTGAATTTTCTCCCCATTTTGAAAATAGTCCATACACCTAACCGTTCTCCTAATCTCTAAACCTGTTTGAAACCCCAATGTCTCCTCAATTTTACCAGCCCCTCCACTTATCATTGTCTCATCTGCAAACTTAGCCAAAATGCTCTTAGTTGTTGCAGCTAGATCGTTGATATATGAAGTGAAAAGCTGTAGTCCCAACACTGACCTTTGTGGAAAGGCACTGGGCACGGGTTTCTTTTCTGTTTTTATCCCACTTTCTGCGTTCTGCCAGACAGTCAATTTTCGATACATGCTCGTACCTGGCATTTGACAACATCCGGCCATTTCCTACTATGTTGCTTCCTTCTGCATCTCATCAAAAACCTTCTGGAAGTGGAGATACACAACATGGATTGGCTCTCCTTGGTCTAACCTTCTCTATGCCCCCTCAAAAAATTTAAAAACGCCTTGATAAAACAATACTGAGTTTGCCCTGTTTTGCGATGCATTTTTAAGTATTCAGAATTCCCACCCTTCACAATGGATTCCAAAATCTGACCATTGACTGAAGTGAGTCAATTTCATTCTGTAATTTCCTGTCTTTCTCCCTATTCCATTCTGAAACAGGGGTTTAACATTAGTAAGCTTCCAGTATTCGAGGAGTCTCCCTGAATTTGGTGACACCACAAAGATCACTATTGAAGGCTCCACTATCTCTTCACTTATCTGCTTCAGAATTGTGGCACGTAGCCCATCTATATCAGGTAATTTCCACACTTACAGGTTTTCCATTTTTTTCAGCACCTTTTTCTTGTTGCTGGCCACGGTATAATTTCTGCTGTACACCACCCGCCCCCCAACGATGTTAGTAGCCCTTTTCACAGCAAAGACTGATGCAAATTAATCATTCAGCTCCTTAGTCATTTCTTTGTTTCCAGTCGGAGCAGAATTTGAGGAATCCAGAGAACATCACGGAACTGACATCAGCTATGGAGAGATTGAGTAGGACAGGATAATATTAGTGGGAGTGGAGAAAAATGAGATCTCAGCTTGCTGAAACATGAAAGACTCTAAGAAAAAATATTCAGTGGAGAACAGGAGATGTTGTTTACCGTTGTGCAAGAATTGTGGACCAGAGTGCAACAGCTCTGAATAAAGTGTAGCCCATTTATGTCGGCATCGAAGAAGATTCTCTACTTTTGAAGGGCATTAAAACGGTGAAATTCTTCAGCATAGAGTGCATTGTCATTCAGTACGTTTATGGGTGAGTTTGACAGATTTTCAGTCAGGATGGGAATCGAGCAATTATCCGGGAGGTGTAGGAAAGGGAAGTGGAGATGATCAGCTCAGTCATGATACCAGATGCACAAACCGTTTTACATTCGAACATACTTATGCAGACCTTCTTGCAGATACACACTCTCTTTCAGACACACATGTGCAGATCCACAGACACACACATACACACTTCCCCTCTCTCCCACCCACACATCCATGCACACACACACACTCTCTCTCTCGACCTCTCTCCCTCACATGCACACAGAAACACACAAAAGTCGATGGTGTGACTTCTTTTTAACTACAACCTTTAATTCTCTCGGGAATACAACTTGAAAGAAGTTCTGGGATTTACATATTAAGGAATCTGAACGTCCACCCATTCTAAAAGACGAAAGATTGAACAGCAACCTCGGTTTGTTTAATATATTGCATGTGTTTATGACATACTGATATTTTGCTCTAAATGCTTCGGTGTCCAAAAATCCGACTCCACGAGATATGCAACAAAAGGGCAGCGCTCTCCGGTTGCACTATAAACCTGTTGGACTATAAACTGATTTCGTGCGATTTTATAAAAGTAAATGTCCACCCCAGTCAAACATCCGCACTGACATATCATCAAATCGAAGAGCAAGTTTGACTGGCTAAACGGCCGTCTTCTGCACATCCAATTTCTTGTCCAGTGTCTGCAAATGGATGGAAGTTAAAAATATTCAGTGGAGAACAGGAGATGTTGTTTACCGTTGTGCAAGAATTGTGGACCAGAGTGCAACAGCTCTGAATAAAGTGTAGCCCATTTATGTCGGCATCGAAGAAGATTCTCTACTTTTGAAGGGCATTAAAACGGTGAAATTCTTCAGCATAGAGTGCATTGTCATTCAGTACGTTTATGGGTGAGTTTGACAGATTTTCAGTCAGGATGGGAATCGAGCAATTATCCGGGAGGTGTAGGAAAGGGAAGTGGAGATGGTCGTAGAATCTGAGTTTGTCCAAGTGGGAATTCAGTTCTCGAGGCTTTATTAGTGAGCTGGCATTATTGATCATGACTCAAGACGTCTGTTCTCTGAGGTCGTGTACCTACTCACAGACACCAATCTCATTTCATCCCGGTCTTGAAGCATCCTTCCTTACCGAGACCTGTTGAGTTCTCTGTCACATAATCATCATAAAATTGTACAGTTCAAGTAGGACACTCTTATGATCGTGTATGTCCTGATACTGGAAAGTGCGATCCATCTAGCTCCATTTGCCAGTATTATTTTGATTCCCCATCTAAATTCATTGAATTGAACTACACATCGAGCTCTCTTTTGAAAGCTGCCGTGGAATCAGCCTCTGCCACTTTCCAAGGTAACGCATTCCAAATCCCAGCACCTCTCTGGATAAATAAGTTACAGAGTTATTGACTTTGGGATCGTTCCATTCTTATGTTCGCCAAAATTGTCGATGCATTTTCACTCCCTGAAGGCAAGCTGCTTGAGTACCTCACAATTCCTCACCCCAATGCCTCACCGTGAGAACGCATTTCTCAGTTGTCAGTAGACTGTACCAATAGGAGGCTGGACATGGAGAACTGCATACAGTTCTGGTCTGCACGAACAATTATTGGAACACAGTTCAGGTAATATGTACCCTTACAAATCCAATAATGTCTGGTTAGAACAACAAGGGTGAAATCTGCATTGTTCTGGCATTGTGTATCTGAGTCAGGTGCCAGGTGTATGTCCTATCGCATCTGACTGTTAACATCAACGAATCTTAATTTTTCTTTTTATTCTCTCTCCTAGCGCCAATATTTTCATGTATTTTAGAAGGGAGTTACTGCAGCACCGTACCATGTGAGAAGGGTATTTCAACGAGGGTTAAAGGAGTGTGCCCCATCTTACAAGTGTGTTGCGTACGTTTGTGAAATCGAAGAAGGAAAGAACAACATGCAACACTGGAAAACATCTGCTTTTCTGATTGGAGAGTTCTGTCATCTCATCAATTCAGGCTTCATGTTATTGTTTAAACTGTACGATTCCTGGCCCACTGCTTTCTAAACTACGTGAATAAAATTGGGTGATATTGCAAACATTGATTGTCCATGTCTCACTTCACTTTCATATCAATGTCTTAACACAATGTCAGGAAGGAAAGGAGTGCTCAGAAAATGGGTATTATGCATTGATGATCTTTACACTGTCGTAGGTTGGCTGACATGTGGGTCTTTAGTGTGGCCACAACTGGAGGATCGTTTGCAGTTCAGGTCGCCACACCATAGGAAGGATGTAAACGCTTTGGAGAGGCAGGGAAAGAGGTTTACAAAGATGTTGCTTGGATCAGAGACGACTGGTTACGAACAGCCTTTTGACAAAATGTGGATTGTTCGTGCTCGGGCTTTGGAGATGAGAGGCGATTTGAAGGAAGTATATAAAAAGTAAAGGGGCTTGGATAGGTTACCTAGCCAGATTCTTTTGCCCAGTTTGGAAATTCATTGGGCAACGGTTTAAGTTAGGGTCCATGTTAAAATGGTAAACATGAGACAGTTTTTGTTAACACAGAGATTTGTAAATGTCTGGAAAGGATTGCCAAAAAAGGTGGTGGACGAGGATAGAATAGCAAAATTGTCAGGCAATTAGATAGATGGAAGAACAGGCAAAGTGTACAGCGTTATGGACCATGTGAAGGCAGATAGGATTAGTTTGGAATAATACACTTGTCTTCACAGACATATTGCAGAAGGGTGTGTTCCTATGCTATACGCTTCTCTCTTCAATTAAGCATTTTAGCTTCGGTGAGAGGCTGGATTTAAACGGATTGTTTTCATTGGATCAGAGACAATATTGGGCAGGCCTGTTTCATGAGAAGACGTTTATGAGGACTAAGAAAGAGTCAACAGAAAACAACTGCTCTCCTCAGTCCTATAAGGGGACACAATTGGGAATTGAAAAGCATAAGATCTGGAATCGCGTTGAAGGTAATCTCCTAGCCGTTCTGAATCTCTGATAGAACCGAAACCAACAACAACCCGCAGACAATGAAATTGGCTCGTTTTCCACTATTCTTTTTCAGAAAGGGGTGCGTGATGTTCCATTCAGTGGGCTGTTTTGCCATCTCCAATACATTTCTGTCCCATCTCCAGGACTGGAGGGGAGTTTGGAGGCGCACTGGGAAGTAGCAGGAGAGAAAATGTGCGCTGCTTGCTAGTGTACTACCGAGAGAACACCACTCTCGTCACTTCTTCAATCATCACAAAAGCAGATTTACAGTCTCATGTAGTGGCAGCTTAAGTAGTTGATAATGATAAGGCTGTGGGTGTGGATGTACTTGTGAAGACAGTCCAAGTCAGTGTTAGTCACAATACCATATGTCTGGCCGCAGATGTATAGACACAGAAGAACAGCAGTAATAACAGTGTTATGCAAATGCAGTTACTGTTGGAAATGAAACAGGCCAGTGATAACCACGGCAATGTGAGTCTGGAGTTAACTGTAGATACAGAGCAGGCCACTGGGAACCATAGTATTGAGGGTCTGTAGTCAATTGCAGGGAAAGTCCATGCCAGTGGTAACGACAGCGCCGTGACTCTGGTTAATATTAATTTACATGTTCTGTGAATGGACCCACATGCAGATACAAAGCAGGTCAATGACAACCAGAGTGTTATAAGGATCGAATCACATGTACAGATGAACAGATTAGGGTTGACCAAAATGCAGTTGTTCAGTACAATGTAGATACAGAGCAGTTCAGCGGTGTGGGCCTGGAGTTCTACAAAGAGACACTATAGATCCGGCAGAATGAGGAGAGGGAGTTAGAAAGAGGCTGAAGAGCAGGACCTCAACAATATTAATCTCTGAATAGCTGCCAGGGTCACGTATTGGTGCTGCAAGGAATAGAAAGATAGGGGAGATGAATACATGGAGAAGAAACGGCTGCAAGGGGCATGGCTTTTTTGGATCTTGGATCAGTGGAAGCTATTCTGCTGCCAGGGTGAACTGTAAAAGAGGCACTGATTGCTCCGAAGTGGAGAACAACCAATACCCTCGCTGCAGCTTTCGCCCTAATACATGGGAGGGCTTAAGGTAGAGTGGTAGGAGATGCAATTACAGCAGCAGGACAACAAGTCAAGAGATTGACGGGAAGGCAGGTACTAAGACCAGTGAATCAGAAAGAAAGGAAAGCAGAGACGGGTGAATGAACACAACATCACTCATGGTCTAACGTGTGTTTACATCAATACAACGAGTATTACCGGTAAGACAAATGAGCGTAGAGCCTGATCAGTACATTCGACTAAGATGTTGTGCCCACTACAGAGACTTGATTGAGAGAGGGACTGGAAAGGCTCCAGGATTTCGTTGGTTTAGACGAGATAGAGAAGAAGATCAAATATATGGATGAGTTGTATTATTAATCAGACAGAATGTTACATCATCAGTCTGAGAGGAAATACAGAAGGGCATATCCATTGAGGCAATAGGTCGAGAGCTAAAAAGTTTGGTGGGTGCAAACAATCTGCCAGAATTCTAACGTAGGAACTCCAACCGCAAATGGGAACAAATATGTGGCCGGTTATAAAAAGGTTCGAAATCAAAAGAGTTTTCATAATGGGTGACTTTAACTTCCCCAATATTCATTGGACTCCCTTACAGCAATAGGGGGAAACAGAGTGGACATCCTTAATGCATGTAAGTACATTTCTTGAAACAGTATGTGGATAGCCCAACTGGCAGAGGGGCCATAGTGTAACTTGTATTGGCAAATGAGCCTGGTCAAGTGACTGACCTTTCAGTGGGAGAGCATTTTGAAAACAGTCATCGCAGGTCGTTTAGTTTGAAGATAGCTATGAACAGGGAGAAGTCAGGAGCTTCGGTTAGGTAAAAAAAATGTTGGAAGGCAATTTACATCAGCATGAGACAAGAGCTAAGGAGCTTTAATTGGGAGACGCAGTTATTGGGCAAGGCAACATTTAAACGTGGGAATTTGTGAAGATATGGTGTGGAGAGTTCCGGACCGACATGTTCCAGTGAGGTGGATGGACAAAGGTAGCAACGTAAGCGACATATGAAAACGAAGGTGGCTGTGAATTTCTTCAAAAGAGAAAAAGATGTAGGTTTAAGTTTTAGGAAGATAAAATAGTACGGGCCAGTGAGTAATTTTTGCAAAGCAAATAAGTACTCAACCGGGGAATAAGAGAGCAAGAAGGGGCCATGACATGTCCTTGATAATTCAAGTTAAAGGGAATCTGAAAGCGTTCTATACGTATATTAAGAACTGAAGTATAACTCGGGAGAGAGTAGGACCACTCAAGACTACAGGATGGCACTTATGCTTGGAGGCAGAGGATGTTTGAGTTCCAAAGTGAATAATTTGCATCACCATTGTCTCCGTAAAACGACATGGAGGAAAGGGAGATAAGTGTGAAGCATGCCTATAGGCTAGAACATTAAAGAACAAGAAAGTAGTGGAATTGGATCCCTTGAATAGTATTAATGCAGATAGCTTCCCAAGGCCTGATGTTAGCAACTTAGTTTATTGAGGGAGGCAAGTAAGGAGATTGCTCAGGCTTTGACCAAGAAAGTGGTCCTCTCGAACCACTTAAGTGATCCCAGAGGATTGGTGAATAGGCTATGTTTTCCCCGATTCAAGAAGAAAAGTAGGGATAATCCAGGTAACTATCAGCCAATAAATCTCACATCAGTGGTGGGAAACTATTGGAGTCAAATCTTACGAATAGGATTTACGCATGTATGGAAACGCATGACATAATTTGGCGCAGTCAACATAATTTTGTGCATTGAAGGTCATGTATCACTAACTTAATTGATCTATATGACGAGGGCTCAGAGTTGATTGATAAGGGTAAACCAGATGATTTGCTTACATTGATTTTAGTAAGGCTTTTGACAAGGACCCACATGGAAGTCTCATTCTGAAAATTAAAATGAATGCAATCCACGGGGACTTGGCCGCTTGGATTGACAATTGTGTTTCTGTAGAAGGCAAAGAGTAATAATGGAATGGTGCCTTTCCGGCTGGAGGTCCGTGACTAATGGTTTTCTCAAAAGATCCGGACTCGGACCTCTACTATTTTCTGTTGTATGTAAATGAATTAGATTAAAATGTACATGAGTAGGTGAGTACGTTTGCAGACGATACAAAGATCGGTGGAGTTGTGGATAGTACAGAATTTTGTCAAAGGATACTGGGGATATATACCAGTTGCAGATATTGGCTAGTAATGGCAGACATAGTTTAATCTGGATGAGTATGAGGTGCGGCAATTTGAGAGATCAAACCTTATGGAAAAGCATGCAGTTAATAGCAGCATGCAGAACAGCATTGATGTATTGAAGGAACTTGGGATTCAAGATCTTTGCTCCCTGAAAATGGCCATAAAGTAGATAGGTGGTAAATTAGTCATACGGTGTGCTGGCCTTGATTGATCAGGGAAATGAGTTCAAAGTTCAATATGCCATGTTGCAGCTTTCTAGGAATTTGGTGAGACCACACGAAGAGTGCCACATGCAATTGCTGTCGCCACATTACACGAAGGATGTGGTTGATTTGGCGAAGGTGCAGATGAGATTTACTAAGATGCTGCTTGGATTACAGCGTTTGATCGATAAGGAGAGGTGAGAAAAATTTCAGATTGATTTCTCTTGAAGAGAAGATACTGAGAAGTGACGAGATAGATATCTGTAAAAATGTGAGATGACGAGGTAGGGTTAACACACAGAATCTTTTCCCCAGAATAGAAAAGCTGTATTCTAAGAAGTAGAAGGTGAGGGTGAACGTTCACAGGAGACGTGGTGGGCATGTTTGTAAAAAGAATGGAGTAAGAATGACGTCTGCACTTCATGTGTTATGTTATCAGGAGGCCCGCATTGTCTTGAATTTAGTAGTTCAAGGGGTGACCTAATTGATGTGTTCAATGGGTGATCAGTAAACGGCAGTGTATACAAAAATATTGTGATGTAGGCCCATCGAGTCGATGTCGACCCTCTGAAGGACATCCCGACCAGACGATATCTTTATCCTCCCCCTTTACACTTGGTTTCCCATGACTAATCCAATGATGCAGCACAACTTCAAAATGTGGGAAGGAACCAGACAAATCAGAGGAAAGAAAACAATTATGAGGTGAATGTGAAAACTCCACACAGCCAGTTCTGCATTCGTGAAATCAAGTCTGTGCCCTGGTGCTGTGAGACAGTAATGCTAACTACTGAGCTGTTGTGCTGCTTAATGACGAATTTGAGGTGACGTCAATATTCTTGCAGCTGACATGCTATAATATAATATAATACAATAATGATATAATATGGATGTCGGTTTGCTCGATGAGCTGATTCTTCATTCAGAGGCTCTCTGAAGATGTTACCTCGTATGGTGACAAAACGTCTGAAAAGAACCTTCCAGCTCAGCGAGCAAACCTACATCCAGAATGTCAACCTGAGTTACAAACGTTCTCAAGACTGGCCCTGATATGATTTAATGTTATAATATAGTATAATGTAATATGACATGACATAATGTAAGACAAGGTAATATAATATAACATAATGTTACCTTCTTTTTTTCTCCAGTTTTGACCACCTCATCTGAGGGAGAATGTTCATGGAGTCAGTTCATTAAAGGTGTACCAAACTGATTCCTGAGTTGGTGGGACTGTTCTATGAAGAACGATGTGATCAGTTTGGATAATCTTCACTGTGGCTCGTACATATGCGGCATGGAGTGTGAATTCTCAAAGAATCAGGTCATGAACTCATTGGATTGCAGAACGAGGCTCGAGGGGGCTCAATGTCCTGAATCTAATAAATTCTAGTGAGACGATGTTGGTTGAAAGCAGAAAAGAATGTTCCCGATAACCTAAGGATTCTGAACCAAATGGGGTCTCAGTCGAAGGCAAACAAGTGAGGCCATTTTCGACTGAGGCACGGGAACTTTCCTGGCCAAGTGAGTGGGGAGACTGTGGAATTATCTACTACTGAAAGCAGTGAAGGAGAAAACTCTGTTTTTTTTGTTTTAAAATAATTTGATATGGTTCTTAGAGCTCCATTGATCAAAGTGTACGGGGATAAAACAGTAACAGAGATTGCGTTTAACGATCAGCCAAGGTCACATTGAATGGTGGAGCTGTCTCTAATGATTGAATGGTTGAATGGTTTATTCCTTTTCTTAGCTTCTATGTTTCTTTGTGAAACGAATAATGCTGTGATTCATTCGTGAAAAGCTGAATAACTTAGTTCCGAGCAGACAGAATGGCAACCAACAACCAATCTGTTCCATGAATCTGGTAAATATTTGACAAGATGAAATAACATACTGGCAACATAAGGTGAAAGTTTCAGAAGAAAATAAAAAGTGACATAAGATGTGGACAGCTTTGTCTGGATACATAATTATTTGTCTGCTAACGGAGGAAGGAACAATATTCTGTTTCCTCTCGTTAGTATGTCAGCAACAAGGGATCGTTTAAGATTGTCAGTAAGAGAGGTGGGAGTGAGAAGAAAAAAACAGGGATTCACTTCTGAGGCTTTATAAGGGTCCCCTCAGATTAGACCACATTTTGACTATTGTGAGCAATTTTGGTCCCGTATGAGAAGAATAATTATCTCAGGAATGAAAGGATTAACATGTGGGGAACGTGTTCGGACTGTAGGTCTGTATAGTGTAGAGTGATGCGGGGGGGGGGGGGGGGGGAGTGGTGTTGGGGGCGATCTCATTGAAAAGAATAGAATACTGAATGGCCGAAATTGAGTGTATTTTGGGAGATGTTTTCATTTGCAGTAGAGACCAGAGTCGAGTGCACAGGCTTAGATTGAAGTGAAGACCCTTTACCGCGAAGATAATAAAAGATTTCATTAGCCACATCATTGTGAATCTGTGGAATTCATTGCAACAGGAGCCTGCGAAGTTCAGCTCAATGAATATATTTAAGAAAGAGATTGATAGGTTCGCCATTGTTAATGGCATCAAGACTTACTGGGAGAAGGCGAGAGTTTTTTTTTGAGAACCTTACCAGCCATGATTGAATGGCAGAGCAGACTCGATGGTCTCAATTTCTGCTTATTTGTCTTCTGGTCTTATGACTCGAAATCATGGCGAGAGATCAGTTCCTTATCATCCATGTCTTCCAGAAAATCGGAAAAATTACAAACATCATTATATGACAAGATACGGAGACAAATATAACACAACTCTCGTTAGCTTACATTCTGTCATTATTAACATGTTAGATTCTATTACAAAGGAAGTAAGAGCAAATCTTTAAACATTGACAATATCATCCAGTACACTCAGCACAAATTTAAAGTAGATTTAGTGGTAATGTCATATGTATATATGTATGTTATACAGTGAAAAGTGTTGTTTTCCGTACCATACAAAAAGTTCATACCATCAAAGAACAGTACAATAAGAAAACAGAGTGCAGATTTCAAAGTTACAGCTTCAGACAAGCAGCAGAGGAAAATTATCATGAGAATTTCAGCGGCCTGCTTAGAGTTCTGTTAGTAAAGTGTAAAACGTTGTTCTTCAATCTGTTGGCACGTGAATTAAACATTGAATTCCGTCGGGATACTCTGCCCGTCGGGCGAGAATGGAACGTAAGATAACCTGGACAATAGAGTCGAACTATTTGGGTATTTAGATTGCTAAGATATTCCAGAATAATCGACTTAACAAGAAAACAGACTATTGCTCAGATTGGGCAGGTCAAAGTCGATCTCTGCTGTGGTATTGGAGTCATGTGTGGCCCAGACTGCGTGATGACTGCAGACCTCATTCCATGACGTGAGCCAGATGGAAAGTATTTGAAAGAGACCCACTGTGAACAGGTTTGAGCAGCTATTATTCCCATATTGCTTAAAATTGAAATGTGACGCCAATCAATCGAATGGTGGAGAATACCCAGTGGGCTAATGACCTTATTCTGTACCTACTTTTTCTGCTCTGACTACGTGCCTGCCTGAGATTTGATCCGATTTCTGAACCCAAAGTGTCTGCCTGGACGGCTGGGAGATACCACGTTAACACTGTGCCACAACCTCCTGAAGGGAGTACGTATCAATGAATACTGGACACACACAAAACAGCGCCAGGAGTCGAGTACTGCTGCCGTGGTCCAAAATTTCCTCTGTGCCATAAAGAAACTGGAAGAGCTCCAATGGTCATCGTTGCTGCATGCAACGATAGCATCTTGAGAGGGTTAAAGAGCAATCAATAATATTACAGCAGAGGCCCTTTGGCACATTGTCCTTCCAAAACAAAATACGAACACCAGTAGACCCCCTTTCCCACTTGATCTCGAGCCATTAATGTTCAGACGTTTCAAGTGGCTCATCCAAGTGCACTTTCCGGTAGAGATGCTTCCCTTCTCAATTATCAATCCAGGCAGGGCATTGCAGACTCACCACCAGTGTGTGTTTGAAAACAGTTTTTTGAATTCCCCTCTGAACCCTTGCCTTTCACTTTAAAATTGTGGCCTATTGCTATTAAACGTTCGGATAAGGAGACCAGCTTTTTGCTCGTTTTGTCCATGCGGCTCATGTATCTTGCTCTTGCCTTCACTCGACCTTCTCTGCTTCTCATAAAACAAACCGAGCTTCTCCAGCACTCTGCATTGCAGAACCTGATCACGCTGGATAATGTTCTCTACTGAGCCCACTCTCTGGTGAAACCATATCCTGCCCGTAACAAGTGAAAACGAACAAATGGCAAAGAAGATGGCACTTGAATCCGGAGTGGCTAGATGGGGGGGAGGGGAGTGTTGTATGTCGGCTTTTAACACTTCTTTTCAGGGTACTTGAGTTCACCGCACTGAGCCTAACCATTGCACAGTGATGCGAATTCGCCTGTTCTCTGTTTGTGAACTGTCACTTTAACAAGTCGAGAGCTCGCAGAGAAGTGCGGATGAGATTAGATTAGATTACTTACAGTGTGGAAACAGGCCTTTCGGCCCAACAAGTCCACACCGCCCCGCCGAAGCGCAACCCACCCATACCCCTACATCTACCCCTTACCTAACAGTATGGGCAATTTAGCATGGCCAATTCACCTGACCTGCACATCTTTGGAGTGTGGGAGGAAACCGGAGCACCCGGAGGAAACCCACGCAGACACGGGGGGAATGTGCAAACTCCACACAGAGAGTTGCCTGAAGCGGGAATTGAACCCGGGTCTCTGGCGCTGTTAAGCAGCAGTGCTCACCACTGTGCCACCGTGGTAATGCTCCTTGCCGAGAATTTCGGAGATTATTCACTGCAGCGTCTCCGAACCGCTGAATGTAACTCTTGTTTTTCATCGATCTCACTGGGATATTGCGGATGTTTTGTAGGTGTTCATGAAAGCTGTGCTCTTGCTCCTCAGAACGTGGCCTTTTGAGCAGGCGAACACTGATAGCAGGAGGCTGAAAGGTAAGTAAATAAACACAGGAGGATGCATCCATTAGTTTCTGATGTGAAGGAATCTTGGCAACGTGAAGACAGGATTCATCATTTCCAGCCAGGCCTGCTGCTGATTTCGATCCTGCTGAACTTGGAGATACACACTGCATCGCAAAGCAGAACTAAAGAGAAAAGTTAAGACATCCAGAAGAAGGGGTAAAAGACAGAGTGAGTAACGAGGTAGTAAGAGAGAAGGGTAATGGAGATTGAGAAAGGAAGAGGAGAGAAGGGAAGCGACAAGAAATGCAACAAATAAATGTATTACAGAGAAAAATGGAGATTGAGACAGGAATGATGGACAAAGACACAGGCAGTGAAGGTGTTAGAGAGAGAGACAGTAATGAGGAAGGCAGAATGTAGATAAAAACGGGTTAGAAAGCGAAATAGACAAGGCAGAATTTTGAAAAGCTGAGAGAAAACAGAGCTAGGCGTTGCAGTACAATGGACAACAAAGAGAGAATTGTGGTTAAGAAAGAGAATAATGAGGTACAGAGAAAGAAGGTGAAGAGGTTTGAGAGATTTTAAAAAAACAGGCAGAGAAGAATGAGAGAGAGGGAGACCTACATGGAAAAAAAGAATTTTAAAAAATGATATTGAGTAATGATTGTGAGAGTGTTTGAATAAAAGCTTCAGAAAATGACTAAAACAGGTGTTGAATGACGACAGCGAGGGAACAAAAATAGCGGCGGTCGCGATAGTAAGTGAGACTGAGAGATTGATGGGCGGGGGGAGCGAGAGAGATAAGAATAAAATGTGAACAGAAAATCAACTCACAGATAGAGAGAGAGAGAAAACGATCATGTGATCTGTTTGTTGATTTACGTTCTTCTGCCATCGTCATGATCCTTGCTTCTTACAGTCATGTCGAAATGATTGCATAAAGGTAGCGGTTTCACAGTCAGTTCTCGAGATTGGAGCAATACAGAGTCGGGGAGGGCAGAAGGACATCCAACGTACAGGTCCATCTGAAACCGTAGCACCATTGTATTCACTTATCCTTCATTACTTTTCATTTGCAGGATATTGGTTGCGATATTGATCGTTCTGCCCTTTTGTGCCAATCCCCAGTTGTACCCCTTGAGGAGAGTGGGGCTGAACTCCTTCTCAAACTGCCTCAGTCAGTTTACCGCAGATAGACCAGCAATAAAATGGCAGGGAGGCAAGTACGGGATTTTGTCCGAGTCACAGCGAATGAACAATCGATATATTTCACTGACACTTCATCCGATTCATTCATGGGATTTGGAAGGCGTTGTCAGACAGCAGGTATTGCTCTCTGTAGTTGCCCCCGTGAGAAAGAGGCAGTGAGCGGCTTTTTGAAATATTGCAGTCAATATGCTTAGGGTAGACCAGTGATTCCATCAGGGAACTACTTCCACAATTTTAATCGAGCGGCACAGAATAAATGGTGATATATTTCAAGTCAATATGGTGAGTGGCTTGGAGGGGAAAGTGCAGGCGTTAGTGCTCAAATCCATCTCCTGCCCCGATGCTTCTCGATGAAAATGAACGTGGGTTTCGAAGGTACTAACTAAGGAATTTTAGTAATTTTTTCGAGTGCGTCTTGAAGATGGTACACATTGTTACTGAGCATTGCTGGCCGAGGGAGTGGATATGTGTAGATGTATTGGGAATCAAGTGAGCTTTATTGTCATGGATCCAGTCAAGATTCGTGAGTGCAATTGCAGCTTTAAAAATCCAGACAGGTGGGTTTGACACTATTCTCTTGTGCCTTGTCGATGATGAAACAATTTTGTAGGGAGTGGAGGTGGAGATGAGGAGCAGGAGGGTAAGGAGCTGAGAAAGGCGCAGCAGGATTCCTCAACTCTGAATCATTATTTAGCCAGTATATTGAGCGAGCTGCTCTAATTTAGTTTTTGGTTCAATTTGAAGGAGCTCAATGTAAATAGATGACGGCTGGGGGTCGGGGTGTGTGGCGTGCGAGGTGTACAATAATGATGACTCGATTGAACATCACGGGGCAATGTTTAGATTCTCTCGTAATGTTAACCTTTAGAACGTTGAAGGTTGGCAGGGAGTAATTCAATTATGGTAAGACTATTGGAGTTCAAGCGGTGACAATTACTGAAGGAGTGAGAAGGGGGCCAACTCAGAAGATTATGAGTGGGCACAAGTGGTGAAGTCATGAAAGGATAACCTGAAAGGTAATTGGGTTGATGAAAATCTCTGTATGAATGAGAGAGGGTGGGGGAGTTGAGCTGCTGGGCATCGTCAGCAGTGCGTCAGCATCACCTGCTACTTTTGATACCAAAGAAAGAAAATAAAGCTGCATGTTTCCACTTTATTCTGAATCTACAAAGCATTTGTGCACGACCTGGTTGTGTCCCTGGCTGTCTGTTTGTGTGAACGTCCTTGTGTGTCCGAGTGTCCGAGTGTGTGTGTGTGTGTGTGTGTCTGTGTGTCTGTGTTTGGAATTCCTGAGGTGTTATTTGTTATTGTAAATGTTGATATGTATGCCTATCTTTCCCTATGTGCTTGTGTTGTGTAAGTTTGCAAATGTGGCTGTGAACCTTCCATTTCACGTGCGTGTCTGGGGCATGTCGTGTGTTTTATTTTTGTGTGTGGATGTGTTTCAGCCTCTGTGTTTATCTTTCTGTATGCATTTATGATTCTATGCATGTGTCTTTGTCTGTGTTTCTGTGTGCCTCTATGTCTGTGATTCAGTCTCTGTGTCTGAGTGCATTCCTGTGTGTATCGATGATTTTGTTTTATTGTGCACCTCTATTCAATGGGTCTTCTGTAATCGAGTCATAGAGTCCCAAAGCATGCAGACATGCCCTCTGATCCAAACGGATCTATGCCAAACAAAATGCCCATCCACGCTAACCCCATTTTCTTTAAAACTGGCCCATTTCCTCCTAATCCATTTCCATGCATGTATTTGTACAAATGACTTTTAAACGTTGTTAATGTACCCAATCACGTCCACTGGCAGCTCATTCCATATGCAACCAATTCTATGTCTAAGAACGGTTTACCATTTTATCATTTCCCTTCTAACATTAAGTTTGAGTCTTCCTTTCCTCGATTCTCAAACACTGAGAAAAGTATTGTTTGCTTTCACGCTATCTATGCCTCACATGACCTATTGGACACCCACTCAGTCTCCAAAGCGCGAATGAAAAAAAGACCTAGCTTGTTCAACCTCTCCCTATAACACAGAGCACTGAGACCTGGCAGCACCTTTGTAAAATTTTGATGCAGTCTTTCCAGATTAATACCATCCTTCCTGCAGCAAGGTGACCAAAACCGAACACAATTCTCCAAGTGCATCTTCACCAATGTCCGATAAAACATAACTTCTCAACTTCAATAATCAATGTCCTGGATTAGTGTTGCTGGAAGAGCACAGCACATCCTGATGAAGGACTTTTGCCCTAAATTTCGATTTTACTGCTCCTCGGATGCTGCCTGAACTGCTGTGTTCTTCCAGCACCACTAATCCAGAATCTGGTTTCCAGCATCTGCAGTCATTGTTTTTACCTAGTTCAATAATCAATGCCCTGACTAATGAAGGCGAGTGTTCCAAAATCCCTCTGCACTGCACTGGCTACCTGCGACTCCACTTTCGGAGAACTGTGCACCTGAAATCCAAAGTCCCTCCTTGGCAATCCGCTCCATAAATCCCGACTATTCACCATGAAGCACAGTCCTTGATTTGACTTTCCAAAATGCAAGACCACACACCTCCCTATATTAAATATCACTTGCCATTTCTCGGCCCCACTTCCCAAGATATCAAGGTTCTGCTTCCATTTCTGACAATCTTCCTCACCTTCCACCATACATTTTTTTTTTTATTTTAGTGCCGGAGAACTTTGAACATGAAACAGTGCAGTCCTTCCGGCCGTCAATGTTATGCCGAACTGTGAAACCCATCTGAAGACCAATCAAACTACAACATTCCAACTTCGTCCATATGGATTCGTAATAACAATTTAAATGCCCTTAAAGTTGGCGAGTCCACTGCTGTTGCAGGCAGTACGTTCCACACCCTTACTCCTATCGGATTAATTAAACTAACTCGGGCATCTGTCCTATATCTGTCAACCTTCAATTTAAAGCAATGCCACCTCGTGCTCGCCAAAACCATCTGAGGGAAAACAAGCACTCGCTCTGCACCCGATCCAACCCTCTGATCGTCTTAGAAGTCTTTACCAAGTCCCCCTCAATTCTGCGCACCATCGAAAACAGCCTCAAGTCCCTCAGACTTTTCTCGTAAGACCTTCCCTTCATACCAGGCAGCATCCTCGGAAATCTCCTCTGAAACCGTTCCCAAGCTTCGACATTTTTCCAATAATGCAGTGACCAGAACTATCCATAATAATCCAAGTGCGGCTGCAAAAGGGTTTTGCACCGCTGCAGCACGACCTCGTGGTTCTGAAACTCAATCCCTCCACTAATAAAAGCTAACAATCTATATGTCTTCTAAACAACTGCATCAACGTGTGTGTCTACTTTCACGGACCTATGCACATGGACACCGAGATGTCTCTGCTCATCTACACTACCATAAGCTGAGAACTCTACATTGATGTTGCTCCTTCCAAACTTAAACACCCGACACCTTTCTGCATTAAAATCCATTTGCCATTCTCATCCCAGCTCGGCAGCGGACCTGAGAACCTCTAAAAGCAACAACATTCTTTTCTACTATTCACAACTCTACAGAAGGTAGAGTCATTAGAGGTATTAACACCCCATTCTTCTGGGCCGTAATGCAGGTCGTTTATAAAATTACAAGCCGCAGTGGACATAAAACAGATCCTTCATGTATAGCGCTAGTCAGTGAACTCCAGGATGAACAATTCCCATCAACCTCCACCTTCCGTCTTCTTTCAGTCAGCCAATTTCACATCCAGACCGCTAAATCACTCCCAATCACATGCCACTGTATTTTACACAATCGCCTACGGTGGGGCACCTGATTAAACGACTTATTTTAATTCATACGCACCACACTAACCGCTTTCCCCTCATGCACCTATTTTGTTGCCTTCTCAAAGAACTCCATCAAGTTTGTGAGGCACGACCTATCTTTCACAAAGCCGTGTTGACTCTCCTTATACAGCTTATTCCTTTCCAGATGATTATGAATCCTCTCTCTTATAACCTTTTCCAACACATTAACCATGACCGAAGTCAGGTTCACTGGTCTCTCATTCCCAGAGTAGTCTCTACTCCCCTTCTTGAACAGGGGAAAAACATTTTCTATCCTCAAATCGTCTGGCACTGTTCCTGTGGAAAATGATGACATAAAGATTAAAGCCAATCTCCTTCCTGCCTGCCCAATGATTCCTATGATAAATCCCATCCGGCCTAGTGAGCCTATCTATTTTACATTTGCAAGAATTGCTAACACCTCGTCCATGGGAACCTTACTTGATCCAGACTCGTAGACTCTATAGCAGTATTCTCCTCAATAACATCACGTCTGTCTGGTGTGAATACTGACAAAAAAATATTCATTTAGCGCTTCCCCATCTCCTTGGAATTCACGCTGAACTTCCCAGTACTATTCTTGTTTGGCCCTAGTCTGACGCTCGTCATTCTTTTATTCCTCGGATAACGAGAGAAAGCTTTAGGATTATCCTTGATAATATCCGCCAACGACATCTCGTGTCTCCTCCTGGCTCTTCTAAACTATTCCTTTAGTTCTTTATTTGCTAATTTGGAAATCACAAGTGCCCTAACTGAGCATTCACATCACATTGCAACGTAAGTCTTTTTCTTTCTCTTGGTAAGACAGTTATGAGTGAACCTATTAATCATGTCGTATACATTCGTATTCAAATCATTGATATTGATAACAAAGAGTAATGGGCCCACAATCGATCTCTGAGTCACCTCACTGTTGTTTTGAGGAGAAATCCATTGACGTGTGGGTCCAAGTCTCTCTCTCTAGAGCTCTCTCCCTTTCTCTTTCTGTTTTTCACTGTTGCATTGGAAGCCATGCAATGATGCCCTCTGCTGAGCCCACATGACATTGCACGATAAGAAGAATTCAACAAAGAGTGGGACTTTCTCAGTTTACTCATTCATCCAATGAAAAGTTTTTGTTGACAGAAATCGATTCCGTCTGTCCTTCGCAATATAATCCAAGAGAGAATTAACAGATTTAGATGGACATGGGCAATGATGACCGTTCCACACCATTGTGTCCACTCCAGTAGTTTTCAATGATATATCGCTTAAAACCTGTGCGAGTCCAACAGAAACACTGCAAGTTACTGAAGTGGTAATAAAATTCATCGCCACTTCTCCAAAAAGGGCGTCACGCATAAATGCTTGCATGTAGTTGCAGGATAAATACATGGTGTTACGAACGATGCCCAAAGACAAATTATTTACTTAATGCAGAAGGAGTATAAGCACGTCAGCTCAAGGGCATGTTTCAGATTGTGGTGTCTCCGTCCTTGCACCTTAATTCTCATGTGTGTGTGTGTGTGCCTCTGTGTGCGTGTGTGTATATGTGTGGTTGTGTGTGTGTGTGCGTGTGTGTGTAGGTGAATGTATGTACATAACTGTGTAAGCCTGATAAATTGCAGACAGGAATTGAAGCGAAATCACTTAACACAGAGAACTGTTTCCTGTCAGCCTTCCAGACTCATTCCGAGAGAAATGAAGTGTGTCCGCAGCCCCTCAGTCCTCCAGGTCATGTCATATTCCTGAAGGGACTGACCACACCTTCATTTCCAAGTAGGCAATTCGATATGTGACCTAAACGCCAGGATTGAAAAGAATACTTTTCGTTCTTATCGTGGTTAGTAACCCGATCTGTAAGGTGGTAATCTAAGATTCAATTCACTGAACAGACAAGTGGAATGATTTCATTTAATCAATGAAACCAGCGAGATTGGAATTAAATTATGATCTGGAAATCTTACCCACAGCGATTGCCCACTGACGACAGACACGGAAAGTTTCTGTTTGATTCAGAGATCGCAACCCAAAACAATAGCCTGAGAAGAAGAGCACGCCGCTTCAAATTCCAGAGGACAACTCCATGAGCGTTTTCACACTTGCCTGAATCGGAATTTCTGGAAATCCAATGAGCTGATCATTTGCATTCACGACCATTTGCTGGAGCACGATCGTATTGAACCGAGAGTCACCGCCATTTCGAGTTAATGTTGAGAAATCGGGCAGAATTCACGCTTAATCTGACAGTTATGGAGTATCAAATTATCCGTGACAGGGACATGACAGAGTAAACCAATTGTAACGTCTGCTGCCACGTTTTATCTTTTTATTTACTTTTAGATGGTAACCGTTCATTATCCTGTCACTAACAGCCCCAAATTCTCTTTCTTCACTTCTTCATTTGCATTAAATTATTGGAGAAGTTCCATCCTGAAAAAGAGTTACATACGTGTACATAATCTGTCAGGAGTGCAAAGAATAACAGGGGTCTGAGCGGTGAGTGAATCTCAATCTCGTGTGCAATACCAGAGACTTTGAAATAAACTCTATCATACTCACTGACAGCCGGTAAGTTTCAGACACAGAATGAATCCCGCAATGAGTACATGTCCAGAAACAGAATCCCACACTCCTTGGCATTCATGAATCTGACGGAGAGAGGCGGGGAGAAATCCTTAGTCAAGTACAGGAGCAGGCACTGGATAATGCAGGAGGAATTCTATATTCGCTTGTACTACCTGGGATTGACAGAAATGGGCACAACCTACTGCACTTGTCAACGCACAAGACAGTTTGCACGAATGCCAAACAAAATCCGTTGAATTCATGTCTGAATCTCTACTTTTCGATTGTAATAGAGTTCAGATATCCAAGGGAAAACATTATTTAACTGTATTACAACTTGTCCTTCACTGTACAAAGAGTCCCAGAGAGCTTTGGCCATCCCTGTCTTTGACAAAAGGGCCAGATTTACGTCATCAATTAATATGTGCATGCGCTTCTCTACTTTGCCATCTGCGTTGTTAAGGTCTGCGAGCACATTTATTGCCAGGAATTTAGGACTCTGACAGAATTGTTCAAGTTTACATTTGATTTCAGTGTTACAGAAACAAGGCAGTTTGACTTTAGTCTGTATGGATATATCTATTCTATTGCTGAAAGTATCAGAGTGAAGCATCAGAAATTTCAAGAAACTGTAAAGAACTGTAAAGGTTGCAAATTTAGTCCACCAGTTTTTTTTCAGAGATGTAACAACATTCCTGACGGATTTCTTAGAACGTGGCTGATACTACATGAGACAATGTAATTCACAATCAGAACTGAGGGCTAGTCCAGTCAGTTCACAGTGGCAAAAATTTGCAGAGCGTGAGAGAATACAATAACATAAGAAACTTGAATGTGTATAGGAGACGTGATGGGCAGGTTTGTAAAACAGAATGGGATAGGATTTGACAATGCGCAGGCAGGGATGATGGTGGAGGCAGTAACGATTCGGGTACTTAGGGCCCATTAGTGTGCTGTGCAGTTCTGTGTCCTGTATCAGTGGTAACAACAGTGCAGCAGATCGAATCACATTTACAGACAGAGCAGATCAGTGCAACACACAGTCGTGATGGTCTGGAGTCACATGTAACGACGAGCAAGTCAGGGGAAAATACGGCGGTATGGTTCTGGAGTCAGATGTAGAGACAGAGTATGCCATTGGTACTCACAGTGCTGTGTGTCTAGCGTCATAGAATGACACAGTTTAAAAAAAACATAACCATGGTTCCAACTCGGCCATGCCAAAAAAAATCCAAAATTTATCGAACCCCATTTGGCAGCTTTTGCCTCATATCACTCTAATTGCTTCCAATTCAAATCCACAACCAGGTGCCTTTTAAATTTGATAATTGTTGCAGTATTTTGCACTTCCTCTGGCAGTTAATTTCATGCATGTGCCATCCTCTATGCGAAAGGAAGTTGCCCCTCTGGTCTCATTTAAATCATTCCCCTCTCAGCCTGAAACAGAGGCTCTTTTCTTTGGTCTCCCCTACCGTGGAGAAAGGACAAACACTTTGCACTCTATCCATACCCATCATGACGTTTTGAAAGTTTATAAGGTCACCCATCAGCTCTAGGGAACAGGAAGTTACAGCCTCTTGAGACTAATCCTCAACGGCAAACCCGCCAAACGTGACAATATCCTTATACATCTGTTGTGGTACCCACAGAGCTGTGGTCCCCACAGATCTGTGGGTCTGGAGTTACTTACAGAGACAGATCGGACAAGTCGTAACTGCAGTTCTGTGGGCTGGAATCACGTTTAAATTCACAGCAGGTCAGTGGTAACCAGAGTGCTGTGGGTGTGTTGTCAAATTTAGAGAGAGAGCAGGTCAATGATAGCCACAGTGTTGTGGGTCTGGAGTCACGTATGGAAACAACTTAAGACAGTGGTAATAGCCGTGTTCAGAGTCTCGAGTCAAGTACATAAACAGAGGCGATCATTTCTAAGCATAGTTTTGTTTCCCTCTGTTACTTATTGAGACAGGGTTGGTCAATAGTGCACTCTGTGCTATGGCCCTGTAGTCACAGAGCAGGTCAGTCGTAACCACAGAGTCGGAAGTCACCTGTACAGAGAGCGCCGGTGTGTACTGACCACATTGGTTTGGATCTGATTCAAATGCAGGTACAGTGCAGATGAGTGGTAACCAAAGAGCTATGTGTTGGGGCTTATACGTCGAGAAGGAGCTAGTCACCGGAAACCACAGTGCGGTGTGGATTGACTCGCATTTAGAGACAGAGCAGTTCATAAATAAAAACTATTCTCTCCTTCTGGTGTCACATGTAGAGCCAGAGTCGAACAGTGGTAGCCACAGTGCTGTGGGTTCAGAGACTCAGATACAAAGCACATAGTGATAACGACGATGCCGTGGTTCTGGATACCCGTACTGAGCAGTTCAGTGATAATCATCGTGCTGTGGGCCTGGAGTCACATTACGAGACAGGGAAGATCAATATAGTGACAGAGGTGTTGGTCTGGAGTCAGATTAGCGATAGAGCAGATTAGTGATATACAGAGTGTTATGGTTCTGGAGTCACGTATAGATTGTGCAGTTGACTGATAACCACAGTGCTTTTGGTTTAGACTCAAATGCAGAGTGAAAACAGGTCAGGGGAAATCATTGTGCCGTTGTTCTGAAGGAGATGTTGAGACAGAGTAGATCAGTAATACCTATATTGACGTCTGTCTGCACTCATCGTTCATGGAAACGTACAACAAAGAAACAGAACCTTTAGTCACCCATGGCGACCGCTATCCTAAATTTATCGAATCACATGTACCAATATTTGGTCCATATCCCTCCAAAACTTTCTTATTTAAAATCTCACTCAGATGTCTTTTATTTGTTGTAATTACAGCAGACTCCAATACTTGCTCCGCCAGTTCATTTCATATTCGCACTACACTGTGAGTGAAAAAGGAATTGCCCATTTTATGTCTACCCCCTTACACTGAAAAGCGTACCATATAGTTTTAGATTCCAATAACCTGAGGGAAAGTCATGACCTATTCACCATACCCATGCCTTTCATATTTTTCTAAATTTATGTAAGGTTCCCGTGAAGCCTCTGATGCTCCAGAGAAAAAAAAAAGCAACATCAGTTCCGCTGTGTGTCTGGTTTCACATCCAAAAGTAGTGTTGGTAACCACACTGTTGTGAGTGTGTAGTCGCGTATACACACACGGAATGTCAGTGGCAATTGCAGTGCTGGGAGACGGGCGTCACTTGCGGAGACAGTATAGTGGGTAGTAAACATAATGCTGCCGGTCTGGAGTCAATTGCTGACAGATATCCGTCCCTCAAGCGTACTTGGGGAGTCTGAGGAAGTTTTCCACAATGACCTTCACTAGATTACCATGAAGCAACTCTTCCTTCCACAATGTTAATAAATTCAAATTTGTCCTTCTGTCTGAATGTCATTCTAATTTACATCTTATAAGGTTTTAAGTCGAACGTCTGGAGAAGTTTAGCATGTTTTGTTTGTTCCCAAATCAATCTGATGTGTTACTTATTACAAGAAGATATGTCACTGGTTTCGTCACCAGGGTTTTTAGATCGATAACACAGATTCTACAAGGCATTGAATGAATATAGACAGGATTTATAGGGGGCTTTTTTCAGAAAATAATCAAGGCAGCAGAAGCAATGCTGGCTCAACTCTTGGGACTGGAGCATGAGGGTACAGAAGTTCTGCTGCGATTTCACAACACTCTGCTAAGACACGATTTCGACTACTGTGAGCAGATATACGAACCGGATCTCAGAACGGTGAGATTGACATTGGAGCAAGTAAATTGTGGGCAGACAAGAATGATGTGTGCAGTTCATGGGTTATTTTCTCAAGAGGCCGGCATTCTCTTGAATTTAGAAGATCAAGGGGTGACCTAATTGATGTGTTCAATAGGTGATCATTAAATGACAGTGTATGCAAAAATAATGTAATGTAGGGCCATCGAGTCCATGTTGACCCTCTCAAGGACATCCTGATTAGACGATATTCTCATCCTCTCCCTTTAAACTTGGATTCCCCATGGCTTATCCAATGATGCTGCATATCTTCAAAGTGTGGAAGGGAACCAGATAAATCAAAGGAAAGCAAACAGTTTTAAGGTGAAGGGTAGAAGGTATAGGGGAGATGTCAGAGGTGGGTTCTTTACCAAGAGAGTGGTAGGGGCATGGAATGCGCTGCCCGTGGGAGTGGTAGAGTCAGAATCATTGGCGACCTTAAAGCGGCATTTGGATAGGTACATGGATGGGTGCTTAACCGAGGATAGAAGTTCGGCACAACATCGTGGGTCGAAGGGCTTGTTCTGTGCTGTATTGATCTATGTTCATTATTCTATGTTCTATAGTCATGGGGTGAATGCGAAAACTCCACACAGCCAGTTGTGCATTCATGAAATCAAGTCTGTGTCCTGGTGCTGTGAGACATTAATGCTAACTACTGAGCTATTGTGCTGATCAATGAACGAATTTGTGGTGAAGACAAGATTCTTGCAGCTGACATAATATTTTATAATATAATATAACATAATAACAAAAGATAATGATACAATATCGATGTCGGTTTGCACGCTGAGCTGCAAGGTGCATTTTCAGACGTTTCGTCACCATACTGGGTAATATCTTTAGTGAGCCTCTGAATGATTCTTGATTCGGAGGCTCACTTAAGATTTAACCTAGTCTGGTAACGAAACGTGTGAAAAGAACCTTCCAGCTCAGCGAGCAAACCTACATCCAGAAAGTCAACCTGAGCTGCCAAACGTTTTCAAGACTCGCCCTGATATAATATGATGATATAAAATCGTATAATGTAACATGACATGATATAATGTAAGACAACGTAATATAATATAGCATAATGCTACCATCTTTAGTTCTCCAGTTTTGAACTCCTCATCTGAGGAAGAATATTTGTGGAGTCAGTTCATGAAAGGTGTACCAAACTGATTCCTGCGTTGGTGGGACTGTTCTATGAAGAATGATGTGATCATTTTGTTTATATTTTCTGTGGCTCCGTCATTTTTGGGCAGACAGTGGGCATTCTCAGAAAATCAGGTCATGACCTCTTTGGATGGCAGAACGAGGCTTGAGGGGTCGCAATGTCCTGAACCTAATTAATTCTAATAAGACGATGTTGATTGAAAGCAGAAAAGCATTTTCCCAATAACTAGAGGATTTCTGAACCATGTGGGGTCTCAGACTAAGGCAAACAAGATAGACCGTTTAGGACTGACGCCCAGAAACTTTCTGGACCAACTGAGTGGGGAGACTGTGGAATTATCGCCACTGAAAGCAGTCAAGGAGAAAACATCGATTTTTTTGACTGGAAGTATTTAGAAATGGTTCTTGGAGCTCAATTGATCAAAGTGTACAGGGATAAAGCAGTAACAGAGATAGTTTTAAACGATCAGCCAAGGTCACATTGAATGGTGTAGCAGTCTCCAATGGTTTATTCCTGCTCATAGTTTCTATGTTTCTCTGTGAAACGAATAATGCTGTGGTTCATTCGTGAAAAGCTTAATAACTTAGTTCCAAGCAGACAGAATGGCAACCGACAATCAATCTGTTCCGTGAACCTGGTAAATATTTGACAAGATGAAATAACATACTGGCATCATAAGGCGAAAAGTTCAGAAACTGAAATAAAAGTGCCATAGCATGTGGGCGGCTTTGACTGGGTACATCATTTAATGTCTGTTAACGAAGGAAGAAACAATATTCTGTTTCCTCTCGTTAGTATGTAGGCAAAAAGAGATTGACACGTTTAAGATTGTCAGCAAGAGAGTTGGAGTGAGAAGAAAGAAAGCAGGGATTCACTTCTGAGGCTTTATAAGTCTCTAGTCAGATTGGACCTCATTTTGACTATTGTGAGCAATTTTGGTCCCGTATGTCAGGGAGAATGTATTGAGGAGGATCATGACAATGATCTCAGGAATGAATGGATTAACATGTGGGGAACGTGTTCAGACTGTAGGTCTGTATATTGTTGAAGGATGGGAGGGAGGTTATCTCATTGAATTGTAAAGAATACTGAACGGCCGAGATATAGTGGATGTTGGGAGACGTTTTCATTTACAGGAGAGAACAGAGCCCGAATGCACAGGCTTAGAATAAAGTGAAGACACTTTACCGCGAAGATAATAAAACATTTCATTAGCCACAGTATTGTGAATCTATGGAATTTACTGCAACAGAAGCCTGCGAAGTCCAGGGCATTGAATATATTTAAGAAAGAGATTGATAGGTTCTTCATTTTTAATGGGATAAAGTCTTACTGGGAGAAGGCGAGAGATTTTTTTTGAGAAACTTACCATCCATGATTGAATGGCAGAGCAGAATCGATTATCTGAATTTGTGCTTATTTGTCTTTTGGTCTTATGTTCCTTATCATCCCTTTTCTTCCAGAAAATTGGAAAAAAACTACAGGCATGATTATCTGAGAAGATATGGAGACAAATATAACACAACTATAGTCAGCTTAACTTCTGACATTGTGAGCATATTTGATTCTATTATGAAGGAAGTAACAGCAAATCATTTAAACATTGACAATATCATCAATACACTTAGCACAAATTTAGATTAGATTTAGTTGTATTGTCTCATGCATGCATTGTTATACAGTGAAAAGTGTTCTTTTCCGTGCCAAGCAGGAAAGTAATACCATCAAAGTACAGTACAGTAACATAACAGAGTGCAGATTTCAATGTTACAGCTTCAGAGAAGCCGAGGAGGAAAATTAAGATGAGAATTTCACAGGTCTGCTCAGAGGTCTGTTAGTGAAGTTTAACAAGTTGTTCTTGAATCTGTTGGCACGTGAATTAAAACATTTAAATCTTCTGCCCGCCGGAAGAGGATGGAAGGTCGTATAAAATGGTCGATAGAGACAAAATATTTGGATGTTTTGATTCATAAGGTATTACAGATTAATCGACTTAACAAGAAAACAGACTATTGCTCATTTTGGGCAGTTGAATATCGATCCCTGCTGTGGTCGTGGAGTGATGTGAGGCCCAGACTGCGTGATCACTGCAGACTTCATTCCCTGACCTGAGCCAGATGGACTCTATTTTAAATAGACTCACAGTGAACAGGTTCGAGCCGCTATTATTTCCATGTCGCTTAAAATTCAAATACGACTTTAATCGATCGAGTGGTGGGGAATACCCAGTGGGCTAATGACGTGATTCTGCACCTGTTCCTTCTGCTCTAACTTCGTGCCTGCCTGAGATTTGATCTGATTGTTGTACACAAAGAGTCAGCCTAGACGGCTGGGTGAGGTAACGTTAACACTGTGCCACAAAATCCTGAAGGGTGTATTTGTCAGTGAATACTGGACACACACAAAATCGTGCCAGAAGTCGAGTGCTGCTGCCGTTGCCCGGGAACTCCCCTGTGCCAAGTAGAAACTGGAAGAGATCACCAGTGATTGTTGCTGTTAGCAGCGATAGCATTTAGAGGGGTTTGAAGAGCAATATATAATAGTACAGCAGAGACCCTTTGGCACATTGCCCTTCCAAAACAAAATACGACTTCCAGCAGACCCGCCTTTCCACTTGACTTAGAGACATGAATTTTCAGACGTGTCAAGTGGCTCATATAAGTACACTTTCCATTAGTGATGCTTCCCTTCTCAATTATCAACACAGGCAGGCCATTGCAGACGAATAACCAACCTGTGGGTGAAAACATCATTTGAACTCCATTCTCTTACCCTGCCTTTCACTTTTAAATTCTGGCCTCTTGATATTAAAGGTTCGGATAAGGAGACTAGATGGTTTTTCGTCTTGTCCATGCCACCTCTTGCCCTCACTCGACCTTCTCTGCTTCTCACAAAACAAACCGAGTTTCTCCAGCTTCTCTGCATTGCAGAACCTGATCACGCTGGAGACATTTCTCTACTGAGACAACTCTCTGGTGGAATCATATCCTACCCGTAACAAGTGGAAAAGAACAAATGTAAAGCCCAAGATGGGACTTGAATCCAGAGTGACTAGCTTGGGTGCAGGGGAGTGTTCTAGGTAAGCATTTAACACTTCTTATCAGAGTACTTGAGCCGAACTATGGCACAGTGATGCAAATTTGCCTGTTCCCTGTTTGTGAACTGTCACTTTAACAAGTCGATAGCTTGTAGAGAAGTACGGATGGTGCTGCGCCTTGCCAAGACTTTCAGAGACTATTCACTACAGAGTCTCTGAACCGCTGAATGTAACTCTTGTTACTCATCGATCTCACTGGGATATCGTGGAAGTTTGTAGGTGTTAATGAAAGCTGTGCTCATGCTACTCGGAGCGTGGCATTTTGATCAAGCGAGCACTGATAGCAGGAGGCTGAAAGGTAAATAAATAGCCGCAGGAACTGTTGGGAAGGATCCTTGACAAAGTGAAGACAGCATTCACCATTTCCAGCCAGGTGTGCTGCTGATTTCGATCCTGGTGCGCTTGGAGTTTCACACTGCATCGCAAAGTGGAACCAAAGAGAATGTTAAGACATCCAGATGAATGGGTAAAAGACAGTGACAGTGCGAAATAAAGGTCGAGTGTATAATGAGGGAGTAATGGAGAAGCGTAATGGAGATTGAGAAAGAAAGAGGAGAGATGGGAAGCGCGAAGAAATGCAATAAATAACTGTATTACAGAAAAAAATGAGATGGAGACAGGAATGAAGGACAAAGAGACAGAAGGTTAAGGTGTTAGAGGGAGAGAGTAATCAGGAAGTCAGAATAAAGATAAAAGGGATTGGAAAGCGAAATAGAGAAGGGAAAAGAATGAAGGACAGTGTGAAAAAGGGATAGGCGTTGCCGTGTAATGTGGAATAGAGACAGAATTGTGCTTGAGAAAGAGAACAATGAGGGACAGCGAAAGAAGGCGAAGAGGTTTGAGAGATTAAAAAAACATAGGCAGAGGAGAATGCGAGAGACGGAGACCTACATGGAAAATAATTGAAAAAAAATTTTCATTGAGTAATGATTGTGAGAGTGTTTGAATAAAAACGTCCTTATTTGCATGTGGTGTGTAAGTTGTATATGTAGCTGTTTCCGTGAACCTTCCATATGACGTGTGTTTCTGGGGCCTGTTGTGCGTTTAGGTGTGCGTGTTTCAGCCTCTGCGTTCATCCTTCGGTGTGCATTTATGGTTTTATGCATGTGTAATTGTCTGTGTTTCTGGGTGCGTCTATGTTTGTGATTCTGTCTCTCTGTGTTAGCGCATTCGTGAATGTATCGATTATTTTGTTTTATTGTGCATCTCTGTTGAATGGGTTTTCTATGATCCAGTCATCGAGTCCTAATGTATGCAGACAGGCCCTTTGATCCAAACTGGTCCATGCTGAACAAAACGTCCATCCACGCTAACTCCATTTCCCTTACACCTGGCTAATATGCTCCTAATCCTTTTCCATCCATGTATTTGTCCAAATGACTTTTAAATGTTTTTAATGTGCCCGCCTCAACCACGTCCACGGGCAGCTTATTCAATATGCAAACAATCCCATGTGTAAGAAAGCACTTCCTTCTTCTACTTTCCCTTCTAACATCAAATGTGAGTATTCCTTTATTCTATTCACAAACCCTGAGAAAAGCACTCTTTGCATTCACGCCACCCATGCCTCTCATGACCTATTAGACACCCAGTCAGTCTCGGAAGCTCGAATGAAAAATAGCCCCAGCTTGTCCAACCTCTCTGGATAACACAGACCATTGAGACCTGGCAGCATCCTTGTAAAATGTTGCTGCACTCTTTCCAGATTAATGCCATTCTTCCAATAGAAAAGTGACCAAAACTGAACGCAATACTCCAAGTGCGTCCTCACCAATGTCCCGTATAACATGACTTCCCAACTTCAATATCATTGCCCTGACTGCAGAAGGCGAGTGTTCCAAAAGCCCGCTGCACTGCCCTGGCTACCGGTGACTCCACTTTCAGAGAACCGTGCACTTGAAATCCAAAGTCCCCCTTTAACAATCCTCTCCTTAAGGCCCGACCATTCAACGTGAAACACAGAACTTCATTTGACTTTCCAAAATGCAAGACCACATACTTATCGATACTAAACCTCATTTGCCATTTCTCGGCCCACTTCCAAAGATACCAAGGTGCTGCTTCCATGACTGACAAACTTCCTCAACATCCACCATACATTTTTTTTTAGTGTCACAGAACTTTGAGCATAGAACAGTACAGACCATTCGGCCGTCAATGTTGTGCCGACCTGTGAAGCTCATCTGAAGACCATCTCACCTCCAATATTCCATATTTTGTCCATATGAAAACGCAACGACAATTTAAATGCCCTTAAATTTGGCGAGCCTGACACTGTTGCATGCAGTGCATTCCACACCTCTACTATTATCTGAGACACTAACTCGGACATCTGTCCTATATCTGTCAACCTTCAATTTAAAGCAATGCTCCCTCGTGCTCGCCAATACCCCCCGAGAGAAAAGCCACTCGCTGTCCTCCTGATCATCTTGTAAGTCTCCACCAAATCGACCTCAATTCTTCTCACCAACGAAAACAGCCTCAAGTCCCTCATTCTTTCCTGGTAAGATCTTCCCTCCATACCAAGCAACATCCTTGGACATCTCCTCTGAATTCTTTCGAAAGCTTCTACAAATTTCCCATAATGAAGTGCCCAGAACTGTACACAATAACTCAAGTGCGGCTGCAAAATGGTGGTGTACAACTGCAGTATGACATCATGGTTCCGAATCTCAATTCCTCTGCTCAGAAAAGCAGCAAACCATATGCCTGCTTAACAACTGCATCAGCATGTGTGTCGACTTTCACGGATCTATGTACATGATCACCGTGATCTCTCTGCTCATCTACACTATAAAGAATCTTACAATAAGCTGAGAACTCCGCATTGCAGTCGCTCCTTCTAACGTTAAACAGCTGACACATTTCAACATTAAAATCTATTTGCCAACTCTCAGCCCAGCTAGACAGCAGACCTGATAGTAAACGAACAACATCCTTTTGTTCTCTCCACATCTCTTCCAAAGTTCGTATCATTCGCATATTTAACAACCCATCCTTCCTGGCCATCATGCAGATCGTTTATAAAACGACAAGCAGCAGCGGACGGAAAACAGATCCTTGAGGTATACCACTCATAAGGGAACTCCATGATGAACAATTCCCATCCTCCACAATCTGTCTTCTTTCAGCTAGCCAATTTCTGATCCAGACTGTTGAATCACTCCCAATCACACGCCTCTGTATTTGCACAATAGCCTATGGTGGGGCACCTGATTAAACGATTATTGCAATTTATATGCACCACAGAGACCGCTTTTCCCTCATCCATCTATGTTGTCACATTTTCAAAGAATTCAATCAGATTTGTGAGGCAAAGCCGTGTTGACTATTCCTAATCACCTTATTCATTTTGGATCCTCTCTCTTATAACCTTTTCCAACAAATTAACCACAACCGAAGTCAGGCTCACTGGTCTCTCATTCCCAGAGTTGTCTCAACTCCTCTCCTTCAACAGGGGAAGAACATTTTCTAGTCTCTAATATTCTGGCACTATTCCTGTGGGAAATGATGACATAAAGATTAAAGCCAATCTCGTTCCTAACTTCCCCATGATTACTAGAATATATCAAATCCGGCCGAGTGGACTTATCTATTTTTACATTTGCTAGAATTGCTAACATGTTCTCCTCGTGAACCTTAATTTATTCTGTTTCGTAGACTCTGTCTCAGGATTCTCCTCAACAACATTATCTTTGTCTGGTGTGAATACTGACAGAAAATATTCATTTAGCGTTTCCCGTGTCTCCTTGGACTCCACATAGAACTTCCCACTACTATTCTTGATTGACCCAAGTCTTAGTCCCGTCATTCTTTTATTCCTAGAATACTGAGAGACAGCCTTAGGATTTTCCTTGATTATATTCGCCAACAACTTCTCATGTCTCCTCCTGGCTCTTGTTGCCTCCTTCTTCAGTTCTTTCTTTACTAATTTGTAAATCACAAGTGCCCGAACTGAGCACTCACATCTCATTGAAACACAAGTCTTTTTCTTCCTCTTGTCAAGGGAGTGATGAGCAGACTTATTAGTCATGCCTAATATATTCTCACCCGAATCATTGATATTGACAAGAAAGAGAAATGGGCCCAGCACTGATCCCTGAGGGACATCACTGTTGTTTTGGGGATTAATCCACTGACGTGCTGGTCCAAGTCTCTCTCTCTCTCTCTCACCCCTCCCCCCCCCCGTCTCTCTCTCTCTGTTTGTCACTGTTGTGTTGGAAATGATAGATTGATGCCCTATGCTGAACCCCCATGACATTACAAGATAAGAAGAATGCAGGAAAGACTGGGAATTTCTCCGTTTTCACGATTCCTTCATTCTTCCAAAAAAAAGCTTTTGTTGACAGAAAGCAGTTCTGTCTGTCCTTTGCAATGTAATCCAAGGGAGTATTAACAGATTAAGACGGACATGGGCAATGCTGACCCTCCTCTACCATTGTGTCCATACCAGGAGTTTTCGCTGATGTCTCGCTTAAAATCCGTAATAGTTCATCAGAAAATATTACAAGTTTTCAGAAATGGAAATAAATTTATCTCAGCTTCTCAAAAAAAGGCATCACGCAGAAATGCCTGCATACTATCGCCGGATAAATGCACAGTGTTACGAACAATGCCCAAAGACAAAATGTTTACTTATTGCCGAAGGAGTGTAAGCACTTCAGCTCATGGACATGCTGCCGACTGCGGTGTCTCCGACCTTATTTCTCGTGTGTGTGTGTGTGTGTGTGTGTATGTGTGTCTGTGTTTGTGTGTGTGTGTGCAGGTCTGTGTCTGTGTGTGCGTGCCTGTGTGTGTAATTGCGTGAATGTTTGTTTTTCTGTGTGTATCAGTGTTTGTGGTGTGTGTGTGCATAATTGTGTGATGTTTATGTTTGTGTTCATGTGTTCCTCACTAAATCCCTTATGTTTTCCGAAGAAATCTGTTGCCGGCTATGAAGTAGTTTCAGAAACCCCCAAAAGGAGGCATATCATCGCGTTAAATACCACACAGACAGTCAGACTTACCCATGCCCCACACGCACGCTGATAAAGTAATATTTTGTGATGTAGATCAGAGTAAATTAAAGCTCAAGACTGTTTCTGCAATTCGACAGACTTGTCAATCTTGGCTTAGTAAAATGATAAATTGCAGGCAGGAATTGAAGTGAAATCACTGAACACAGAGTACAGTTCCCTGCCAGCCTTCCAGACTCATGCCGAAAGAACTGAGGTGTGCCCGCTGATAAAGTAATATTGTGTGATGTAGATCAGAGTAAATTAAAGCTCAAGAGTGTTTCTGCAATTCGACAGACTTGTCAATCTTGGCTTAGTAAAATGATAAATTGCAGGCAGGAATTGAAGTGAAATCACTGAACACAGAGTACAGTTCCCTGCCAGCCTTCCAGACTCATGCCGAAAGAACTGAAGTGTGCCCACAGCCCCTCAGTCCCACAGGTCGTGTTATATTCCTGAAGAGACTGGACCAAACCTTCATTTCCAAGTAGGCGATTCGAAATGTGACTTTTATGCCAGAATTGAAAAGAATGCTTTGCGGGTGGCACAGTGGTTAGCCCTGCTGCCTCACAGCGCCAGAGACCCGGGATCAATTCCCGACTCAGGCGACTGTGTGGAGTTTGCACATTCTCCCCGTGTCTGCGTGGGTTTCCTTCGGGTGCTCTGGTTTCCTCCCACAGTCCAATGATGTGCAGGTCACGTGAGTTGGCCATGCTAAATTGCCCGTAGTGTTAGGTAAAGGGGTAAATGTAGGGGAATCGGTGGCTGGCGCTTCGGCGAGTCAGTGTGGACTTGTTGGACCGAAGGGCCTGTTTCCACACTGTAAGTAATCTAATCTAAGCTTCTCGGTCCCAGAGTGGTTAGGAACCGGGTCTGTAAGGTGGTCATCGAAGATTCACTTCCCTGGAAGGACAAGTGAAATGATTTCATTTAAACAATGAAAACACTACATTGGAATTAAATTTTGATCTGGAAATCTGTCAGGTTGAGGAGACTGGTCATGCCCACAACGATTGCCCACTGTCTACAGACACAGGAAGTTTCTGTTTGAATCAGAGATCGCAACCTAAAACAATAGCCTGAGAGGAAGTGCATGTCGCTTCAAGTTCCAGGGGACATCTCTGCCAGCGTTTTCACACTTGCGTGAATCGGTATTTTTGTAAATGCAATGAACTGATCATTTGAATTCACTACCATCTGCTGGATCACGATCGTATTGAACCGAGAGTCACCGCTATTTCGAGTTAATGTTGAGATATCGGGCAGAATTCACGCATAATCTGACCGTTATGGTGTATCTTGTAAACAGTGACAGGGACATGACAGAGTAAACCAATTATAACGTCTGCTTCCATTTTCTTTCTTTTTGTTTACTTTTAGATGGTAATCCTGTCACTTACAGACCCAAATTCTGATTCTTAACTTCTTTTATTTGTATTAAAGTATTGGACAAAGAATTCCAATTCCCATCCCAAAGAAAATTAAATAAGTGGACGTAATCCATCAGGCGTGCAAAGAATAACAGGGACCTGAATGCTGAGTGAATCTCAACCTCGCGTACAATACCAGACAACTTTGAAATAAACTCTATCATACCCACTGACAGCCGGTATGATTCAGAGACATAATGAATCCCGCAATCAGTGCATGTACAGATACAGAATCCCACACTCCAAGACATTGATGCATCTGACAGTGAGAGACAGATAGACTTCTTAGTCAAGTACAGAAGCAGACGCTGGATAATGCAGAAGGAACTCTATATTCGCTTGCACGACCTGAGATTGACAGAAATGCGCACAATCTGCTGCACTTATCAACACACAAGACAGTTTGCAAAGCTGCCAAACAAAATCCGATGAATTAATGACTGAATTTTTACTTTTCGATTGTGAAAATGGTCAGCTATCGAAGGCAAAACATTATTAAACGATATTACGACTTGTGCTTCATTGAACGAATGTTCCCAGACCTTGGGTCCATCCCTGTCTTTCCCAAATGGGCCCGATTTACGTTGTCATTTAATGTGTGCATGCACTTCACTACTTTGCAATCTTCATTGTTAAGGTCTGTGAGGACATTTCTTGGCCGGAATTAAGGACTCTGATAGAGTTGTTCAAGTTTACGTTTGATTTCAGTATTTTGGAAACAAGCCAGTTTGAGTTTAGTTTGTGTAGATAAATCTATTCTATTGCTGAAAATATCAGAGTGATGCAGCAGAAATTTCAAGAAAGAGTAAATGACTTTTCCCCTCGTTAAACGGTTGTAAATTTAGTCCACCAGGTTTTTACAAAGATGTAACAGCATTTCTGACGGATTTTTAGAACATGGCTGATATTACATGAGACAATCTAATTCACAGTCACAACTTAGGGCTAGCCCAGTCAGTTCACAGTTACAACAACGTTTAGAGGGCTATAGAATACAATAAAAAAGTAGACTAGAGAATGGCAAAATGTAGAAATATTAGATCGTCTGATCAGATCCTGCAGTAGTTGTGGAGAAGGGATGCTCGGGGAGTTCAGGGAGTTGCACCTGACAATGGCAGATTTTGGACTTTCTTCCTCAGAACATTGAACTCCAAGTTCAATGACACCAGAGTTCCAGTATGTCTCTGTTTGCAGATTCCTATCTTGCATGACTCAGAGACAAAGTCATCTTGGCACTTCAGCCTTGCAGAGATGCCACAAACTTAACAATAGGCCCTAAACTACAGAACGTTAAACATCACCCTACTGTATATTTTTTACACTCCACCACGTGTAATTGCTGACTTCTCCTCCACCTGTACTCACAAGAACTTGGTTCTAAGAAGGGGGGGGGGGGTCTACACGAAACTCTCCAGTCTGAATATTTTATCTTTTACGGGAAAAACGAAGTGAATCACATGCTCCCCCATTGTACCCAATTCCTATTGCAGAACAATTCCCAAATGTTATTATGCAACCGTTGAATCAGTTTGGGAAGGCTCCACAGACTGAACATACGCTCCTTTACTGACCACGTGTTTTATAAGTTAATTCCTTGTGTAGATTTGCAATGAATCTGCCCCTGGTTAAGTTTCCTTCTTCAGTATTCAAAGCTGCTTCAAGAATATATTTAGGCCCTTGTACACGAGGCAGATTTCCGGCGACAGATAGCTAATTGCTATGTCAGCCATTATTTGGAGATGCTGGTGTTGGACGAGGGTGTACAAAGTTAAAAATCCCACAACACCGGGTTATAGTCCAACAAGTTTAATTGGAAGCACTAGCTTTCAGAGCACCACGCCTTCACCAGGTGTTTGTGGAGCACACAATTCAAAGACACAGAATTTATGGCAAAGGTTTACGGTGTGATGTAACAGAAATTATACATTGAATACTACCTTGATTGTTTGCTTAGTCTCTCATCTGTTAGAATGACCATGGCAGTTTCACTTCTTTCATATGTAAATTTTAAAAAAACTTCTTTAAACGTCACATTCTCAGGTTAACTGAAACAATTGGTATCAGCGCAGATAAGATGTTGAGATATTGAAGATGTTAGCCCCCTGTGCTCCCTATCTATAACAAAATGTTGAAACTAATTTTAATCTAAAAAGTGAGTTAACAGATACTTACATGGATTCATGCAGTTTTGGAGCAAAGTACGATGTTCCTCTGCAAGTACAAATTCACCCCACATACATATATGTATATGTGTGCATGTCGGATTTGTGTGTATGTTTGTTTATGTGTGTCTGTGCGTGTCTGGGGAGGGTGTTTGTGAGTGGCGGTGAGAGAGTGTGTATATACGTGTGTGTGAGTGCAAAGTGATCTAAGTCTGTGAGAGGGTGCATGTGTGAGTGAGTGTTGGAGTGTGTGTGCCTGTAGGACTGTATGCATATCTAGGGTGCGGAATTTGCGTGTCTGTGTGAGAGAGTGTATATGTGTGTGTGAGTGTGAAGTGTCCAAGTCTGTGAGTGAATGCATGTGGGAGTGTGTGTGTCTGTACGAGTGTGTGAGTGGCTGTGTACATGTCTGTGCATAGGAGTGCCTGTGTGTGTGTGTGTGTCTGGGGTGGCTGTTTGTGAGTGTCTGTGAGGCAGCGTGCATATGTGTGTGTGTGAGTGTAAAGTGGTCCAAATCTGTGAGAGGATGAAATGTGTGAGTGTTGAGTGTGTGTCTGTAGGACTGTGTTTGTGAGTGTCTGTGTACATGACTGTGCATAGGAGTGTCTCTGTGTGTGTAGTGCAATGGAGGTCACCTGTAGTGTGATGTGAACCTTAGGTCCCGGTTGAGGCCCTCCCTATGGGTACCGATCTTAGCTATTAGCCTGTGCTCTTCCACCTTTTGCCGCTGCCTGTCCCGAAGTTCGCCTTGGATGATGGGCACCGAAGATCCGAGGTTGAATGTCCTGGAACGCTGTAGTGTTCTCCACCTGGGAGCGAACACTCCTGTCTGGTGATTGTTTTCTGGTGCCCATTCATAGAGTGCCGTAGCCTTTGCTCGGTTTCACCAATGTTTCATGCCTCAGGGCATCCTTTCCTGCAACGTATGAGGTTGACAACTTTGGCTGAATCGCAAAAATACCAGCCACGTAAATGGTGGGAGGTGCCCCCACGTGTAATTGTGGTATGTATGTCCACACTCTGACACCTCTTGCAGCGCCTACTTTGACAAAGTTGTATGGAGTTTTCGTGCACGCCGGGCGGTGATCTGTTTGAGGTTTGGAGGCTCTTTGAAGGCGAGCAGTGGAGCTGTGGGAAAGGTCTTGGCGAGGTGCTCATTCACATTGATAATGTGTTGCGGGTCACGAAGAACATGGCGTAGTTTCTCGGCTCCTGGGAAGTACTGGACAGCGAAGAGTACCCTGTCAGTTGCAGTACGTGTCTGTCTCCTGAGGAGGTCATTACGGTTCCTTGCTGTGGCACGTCGGAACTGACGGTCGATGAGTTGAGGATCATACCCCGTAATTATGAGGGCATCCTTGAGTACTTCCAGGTGCCCATACGTTACTCCTCATCTGAACAGATCCGGTGTATGCGCAGTGCTTTTCCATAGGGGATGGCTGTTTTCATAAGTTTTGGCTGGAAGGTGGAGAAATGCAGCATTGTGTATTTATCCGTAGGTTTGAGGTAGAGTGAGGTGCTGAGGTGTCCAACCTTGATAGAGATTCATGTGTCCAAGAATGAGACAGATAGTAGAGAATAGTCCATGGTGAGTTTGATGGTGGGATGAAACTTGTGGATATCATTGTGTAGTTTTGTCAATGACTTCTCACCATAGGTCCAGAGGAATAAATTGTCGTCAATGTATCTGCTGTATAATGTTGGTTGGATGTCCTGAGTAGAGAAGAAGTCTTGTAGTACATGTGCATGAAGATGTTGGCATACTGGGGTGCAAATCTATTCTCCACAGTTGTTCCATATGCCTGCATGAAGAAAATTTCGTCAAAGGTGAAAACGTTGTGGTCGAGGATAAAGCGGATGAAATGTAGGACGGTGCTGGGAGATTGGCAGTTGTTGGTAAGGTTGATACTGTGTCATAATGACCTTTCAAATAGCTGCTGCAATCACAGTGAACGGAGTGGTGTAACTCTGAAACAACAACAACAATGCTGTATTTGAATTGCACTGAAATTTGGAAGTTGAGGGTTCCCAAGTCATTTGTTGGCAAATGTTATTTTTTTCTGAAATACGGAAATCTCGAGAGTATATATTTAAATCCCTTTTTGTTGTTATTGTTGTTGAATCACTTAGCCCTTTCTGTCAGAGTTTGAATTCATTTGTTGTCATGAAATATCCTGCAGGCACACAATTTTGATTTCTAATTTCTATGTATGCCACATTCTTCCCTCAAACTAACTTTTCTATTGATTTTGTTGAACGATGTCAGCTCTTGATCTTGTCCTTCTATTTCTGGCTTGTGAAAATCTACCTGTCCTATAATGCTCACCATCACATCAAAGTTCATATTAAATTTATTTTGCGGCTATGTTTCGTTTCGAGTTAAGCCTGCTTATTTCTTCCAGGCCGCCATAAAGTTTATATTTGATCTGGTGCCACTGTTACTTTGTTGAATCAGACTTCAGCTGCGAATTTATTTCCTGTGTGCCTTCGTGTTAATTGGTCATCATTCCTTCTCTATTCTGTTTCCTAACGATGCTGTATGGATCCACTCTTTCCGTTTGCTCTTCACTTTTCGGTAGTTCTCAGCTGTTTTGTGCAGAAAGTAGTTTTTATAATTGATGTAACCGGACATTTCACAATCGTCTTCAACTGCACTCTGAACTTCCATTGAGTTGCAACACAATTAATGTGTCTGTTCAGGAGAATAAAATCGCCAGTATTTATGCAACTATCTCAAAAATGTTGGCATATTTATCATTTAAGTTTTCTTTACACTAAAAGTAAACGGAACATACACAAAAACATGACAGCATAAAAGTGCACAATATGGTGTAGAGTATAATCACAGACTTCTGTCTGATTTCCAACTATGAGTCATTTTGATTCTGACCCTTGCTCTGACCAGTCAGTTCCTTCCCAACTAGAATAGCACACGAAAATGTGTCTAAGGGAACGTTCAACAACATAATTAAAGCCCAACGTAAGGATATCGTTGAAGCTTTATCCAACATTCTAAATGAATCTCATCCTAGGTGGTAAGATAGCTTCACCTATAGAACACTCCAGTCTAACATTGTTATTTATCAGATTGAGCTTAAATCAAAAGAAGATGAGAATGTTTCTTAAACCAAGAAAAATACCGTATATTTCAAGAGGCACTGCAACAGCTTTTTGTTTGCAATATTTATTTATTAGCGTCTTGCAACACTTCAAATAAAAATGAAGGTAATGGAGACACTGATTGAAAAGTCCATTTGGAGAAAGTGAGGACTGCACATGCTGGAGATTAGACTCGAGAGTATGGCGCTGGAATAGAACCACAAGTCAGGCATCATCCGAGGAACAGTCTATTACAATGCGAACCAGGTGGGAGCAACCTTTAGGCAAAGAGGTCAGTTAAAAAAGGTAATGTAAATTAATAATTATTGTCTCTGTTCAGCATGACCTTCGTGAAAATTGTCAGTACATACACCATTACCATGACAACCACAGAACGAATGGAGCACCTGGAGCTTCCCCAATTTCCTGGGATAGCATCACAATTGCCACTAGATTTGCTTTGAGAGAGAGAGAGCTGGTAGAAGAAACCGATTCTTGTTTGGATTCGAGTAGATATTCGTGACTGGCAGTGCATGCTGATATTTATTTGGAAATATGCACAGCTAAAGTAGAACTAAGCCAGAGAAATGCTGTGGCCCTCAGATTTTGTCTTAAGACAGTGAACTGAAGATTACTTAAGATTCCAATCATATGAAGGTCAGAAGATTTACGATTTCACTGAGTAATCATAGATTCCCTACAATACAGAAATAAGTCATTCAGTAATTGTGTCTACACCAAACTTCCAAACAGTGTGCAACAGAGGTTCTCCATCCTTGCAACCCCACATGGAGTACTCGCTTCCTCACAACTCTCTCCAACCTCTGTCTCCTTTCTACACCCACCCCATATCAATAACTGTGCACTTCACATGGCTAAACAACCAGCCTGCACATCTCTGGACGCTGTGACGCAATTTGGCAAAGATAATCCAAATAACCTGCATATCTTTCAAATGCCAGAGGAAACTGCAGCACCAGGAAGAATCCCACGACAACACGGGAAGAATGTGAAAGTTCCATACAGACCATCCCGCAATGATAGTGTTGAACCCGTGTCTTTGGTGCTGGGAGGCAACAATGCTAACCACTAAGGACACCATTGTATGTGAGTAGTTACGTCACGGTTCTGCAATGTCGGAATTGCTCAGAGTATCGAATCATTCATTCATGCTCAAGATATTTTGATGTGATGTCAGGTTATCCATGGAGCACTCCAGAACAAAACAGAATCGCTCATCCAATGCATCCATGCCGACCAAGTTTCCCACTGAACTAGCCCCTTTTTCTGGCATTATTTCCATCTCCTTCCTCATCTTTTCTCTTTACGCACTCGTGCCTCTGCCTTTTAAATGTAGCTGGACCTGCTTCGAGCACTTCATCTGGCAGTTTATTCGACATACGAACCGCAGGTTATACAAAACGTTTGCCCTTGAAATCCCTTCTAATTCTTATTCCTAACGCCTTAAAATAAAACTTTCTTGTTTTGAACTGTTCTTTCCTCGGCAAAGGACCTTTGTTATTCACCAACATCCTGTGAACTAGTAAACAATATTCCAGCCTCTCCAGCCTCTCGATGTAACTCAATCACGGTCACAAAACGTCCTCCCCTCCACCCACCCCGACACTTGCCACGAAAGGTTTCGGCAACATTCTTGCAAATTTTCTTTGCACGTTCTCCGGTTTCATAATCGCCTTGGGACAGTACCTGTGAGTCTGGAATCAGGGAATAACATATAAAATTAAGTTAATTTAAAATGAATGGATTTGGCGGAGTTTTGCAGATGAAATCATAACATAATTCTCAAGAAGTATGATTAGACGAGCATGGTTTTATTGATTTATATGTAAAAGCCAATGACAACTCATGAAACATTTGTCAGTTTTCTGAATTTCAAAGTTGCCAAGAAAGAACGATTACATACTTAGTATGTGCACATGTCCTGGACAAGCGTAATTCCACATCAGAAAGATAATATGAATTTGAAGCATTGAGCAGTCGTTGACATTATCCTATTGTTTGGGAATTATGTGTGGTATTGAAATAGAGACCATTAAGCTTTAATCTGGTTTGTACACGGAACAATGGAAGCTTGTGTGAGTGCTGCATTATTAGTTGCATGTGACAGTGATCGTGAAAGCACAACAGAATAAGTCAGTGAATGCAAAAAATGGAATGACTAACTTGAGATGATGAGAATTGATTTGGTAATCGGTGGAAAATATGTGATGGGCAACTTTTAGCAGTAAGTTAGGTCGACAGTGATGGATTTCAAAGTGGATAAATTCAAATGAAGTACAATTGAATGAGGATTCGACATTCAGTTTACTTCGTGTTAATTTCCGTACATATTAATTAAGAAATTGTCACTTTCGGTGTTCATCTCTGCCGAATGTAATGCACCTCTCTTTTTTTAAACGATGCACAAGTATCTACATTTTTTTCGAAACTAACGTCTCCAATCAAGTGATTTATGTGATTGCAACGTCAGCAATTATTTGCAACTGCGACATTCCAAGCAGTGATTGCAAGGCCCGGGTAGCAGATGCAACCTTGCTAGCCTTTACTCTCATAATCATATTTGGCTGAAAAATGCCTCGGTCTCTGCCACAGGCTGTGGTGATCTCAAGCAAAGATGACCCAGTGCATATGCTTTAAGTTCACGCTCTTCATTTCGGCAATTGAAAAGTATATTTTACAACGGAAATAATGTTCGTGTCATTCGAATATGGCCGCTCCTGAGACGGTGGATGCAGGAGGACATATTAGGTGGGAAATAATGGGAGAAGATGTTACACTGTTCGGACCAGAACCATGACGAGAGTAAGAACAGTGCCCGGCGACCAACAGGGCAGTCTGCCCTTGTGTTCCGACCCTTTGCACCTTGTTTACCTGGTTGATCTGTCCTCCAGAGTTGATGTCCTGCAATGTAGGACTCCGACTCGTGCTTTGAACAGTCCAAACACGACGCAGCAGATCACATATCTCTGTACGGGCATATCTTTTGAACTAAAACCAGAAGTCTCAGAACGAAACGAAGGCCACTTCTCGCAACGACTCTGTTCTGTCAGTAAATGAAAACCTGTCTTAGCCAATACTCCTTACCTCATTCCCATACCCCTTGAATCACATGCTGATTTTAAAACGTATGTCTTAGTCTTGAATAGACGTCATTAAACAGCGTTGCCAACCAACATAGTGAAATATTCTAGGTCCATACCATCTGACAGAACAAAATTGCAAACACAGAACAAAGAACATAGAATACTCCAGCACATTAAAGGCCTTTCGGGCCCTCAATGTTCTGCCTACCTGAGACATTATTCTGATGCCCATCTAACCGACATTATTTCATTATTTTCCACATGTTTGTCCAATGCCCATTTGAATGTCCTTAACATCGAAAAATCTACAACTGCTGCAGGCAGGGCGTTCTGCGCCCCGATTAGGCTCTGAGTAAAGAAACAGCCCCTGGTAGCTGTCCAAAATCTATCAGCTCTCAATTTAAAGCTACTTCCCCTCGTGTTAGCCTTCACCATCCGAGGAAAAAAGCTCTCTCAATGCCCACCCTATCTGTCCCATTGATTATCTGATACGTTTCGATCAATTCACCTATTAACCTTCATCTTTCAAAGGAAAACAACCACAGTTCCCTCAAGCTTTCCACTTCAAACCATTCTTCCATAACACGCAGCGTCCTCGAAATCTGCTCTGAAATCTTTCCAGATATTCACGTCCTTCCTGTAATGTGGTGAACAGAACTGTATGCAATGCCCCAATAAGGGCCTTACCAGTGTCTTGTACAGATGAAGCGTGAACTCGTCGAAACGAAACTCAATCCGTCTACTAATACACACTAACACACCATATGCCTTCTGAACAATCTATCTGGGAGATAGCCTAGCCTTAACAGTGTCAGCTTCCGGTGGAATGTCCAACATAGTAGGAGATCATTGTCCTTTCCACTCAATGAGGGCAAGGAATGGCCTGATGATAACTTCACCATTCTCCTTCAAAAGTAGGAACAAGAAGAAGTGAGAAAATCTCATCATCGAGACGGCCTCGAACTGAACATTCTGGTCGATTCTGCCATTACAGTATCAGTTTGAGTGGAGCTCAGAAAAGGCCAAGTTAAGCAAATGTATGTGGGGTTGTTATATCGACGTCAGAACTGCAGTACAAGTTACGTGCATGTAATAAGCAGACAACTGGACTTGCAACGATTGAAATTGTTAATGAAACTCAGCAAGTCTCTCAACACCTGCGGAAAGAAAGCAGTTAATATCTCAATTCTGGCGAGTTTTCATCAGAAGAATTTTGATTTCAGATCTCCAGCATTCGCATTCTTTGCTTTAGATATGGAAGCATTGTATGTACTGCAGTGTGAATGAGTCTCTTCGGGAAAATGATCAATCAAAGCTGCTGAAAGGAACAAACATCACCCACTCAGGTACGATACAGCTGGCAAATATCTGTTGTGGGACACAACTGTAGAAAGATAATTGTCAAGCGCTGATATCAATGTTGCATACAATCATTTTAATGCGATATGTGTAAACATCCTTTCCTTTCTTAGTGGTTAGGGAGTGTGCACAATGCATTGCATTGTGATTTCAATGACCTTTCTCAGATTGGGTCGATAAGGAGCTCTGAATAAAGATCGAATTCTAAACACAAGACACAAGAATGCTCTTTAAAATCTCTCTCCAACACAGTCAAAAATAACAGCAACGTAAGGAACTGGGAATACTGTATTAAATGACAGAGAACTTGTGATAGTGGGGTGCTGCTTAAACTAACAGACAATTTGTGGAAGTGGCAATAGTCGTTTACAAACAGGGACGTATGAAAGCGGGAATGTTTTCTAAAAAAGTCAGGGATGCATGGAAATACAAATTGTGTTGAACCTAACAGTGAATATGTGCACGTGCGAATCATGTCCAAACTAACCTGGAATATGTCGCAGTTTGATTATCGACAAAACAATAGAGAAATGTGGAATAAGGAACTCTTTCCAAAATATTTGGAACGTGTGGAAGTGGTAGTACTGTTTAAAACAACAGCACGATCTGGACAATCGATTAGCATCTGAAATGAAATGATCGTGAGGAAGTGGGAATTGTTATGAAAATAACAGGAAGATTTAGAGGTGGAAATGCTGTCTAAAATCTGTTTAATTATTCATTGTATTATTTATTGTCACGCAGATATCATTACCAAATATGATGAAAAATATTTTATATGGTCGCCACTCTCGAGTGCTATCTTGAAGCAAATTAACATAAATGAAAACTTCAAATAGAAAGGCAGAAAAATGGAGGAAAAAGTAATAAGAGTGATAGAGCCCCTGCGCTGAAATAACAGGCGATTGTGACCAACAAGTCCACACCGACACTCTGAAGAATATCCAACCCAGACCTATTATCCCATGACCCTACATTTCTCGGATAATTGCAGTTAATCCACACATGCCAGAACACAATGTGGAATTTATTCATAGATAGAACATTACAACGCAGTACAGGCTCTTCGGCTCTCGATGTTGCGCCAAACTGTCATACCAATCTGAAGCCCATCTAACCTACAATATTCCATGTACGTCTCTATGCTTGTCCAATGACGACTTAGAAGAACTTAACGTCGGCGAATCTACAACCGTTGAAGGTGAAGCATTCCATACCCTTCCCACTCTCTGATTAAAGACCATGCTCAATTCACCCGACCGGCACAACTTTTGGACGAAAGCAAGTGTCCAAACTTACTGCTCCATCATGGGCTCCTTGTGGCTATGCATGAGTGCTTCCCTGCCACCGCAACTGGAACGAACATTACAGCTATTCCACGCAATCTTGCCTCCACTGAAGCCTTTGCGACTATGAGTCCACGCTGGGCTTTACCCATGTAGACCCAACGTGTGCTGACAGGTTCAGGACGGGCACAAACTCCGCCATGAAAATTTCGAATGCAGTGATTGGATCAAACAGAGTCAACATGGATTTATGAAGGGTCGATTATGCATGACAACCCCTTTGTGAATGGGTAAAAGCAGGCTGAGGCTATTGAGTTGGACGATCATCCATGGTCGTAATTAATTTGAGTGCAGGCTCAAAGGGCTGAGTAGCCTCCTCCTGCTGTTATCCTCTAAATTTCAGCTAAACCATTTCTGGCATCCGTCTGACATGCAGCCTCTGTTGAGGCGGCCAAACTCGCCTCCGCCACCGCCTCCAGGAATCTGCGTTCAGACTGTTTCTATAATGCAGAAGCCACCATCACCAGTCCGGGCTGCTGAGCCTGCACAATTCGACACTGCTGGGCTTACTTTCCACCACAGATGCTATCGCTGTGTTAGAGCTCTTCACCAAAGGCAAGAAAAGGTATTGGAAGATTATAAAAAGACGAAGAGAGGAGAGAAATGTAAAGACACGAGAAGAAAACCCGATGGAGCAGACGCCGCTGGATTCAGAAACTTGACTCCACCTCCATTATACTGGAAGCCAGGGAAAATAACAGGGAAGTCGAAATATTGTATGAAATAGGACGACCATATTGACTGATATTTGGACACTCAGCAGACTGCTCTTTCATACTATCGACAGCAATATAATGGCTACAATGTAGGACAACTGATATTTGTATTTTTAGAATTTTGCAGCCTGTATTACTACTGTCATGCAACGTCTACAATATGGCAACGTACACGGTGCGGGAAGTAGTGACAACTGGGTTTCATCAACTTCTTCTGCTCAATAAAATAAATTCTTGACACTCACTTTAAAAAAGTAACAATTCATTTGTCCGATTCTAACAGTGAACAACCTATCTGAACCATCAACAAACTGAATAAATCCCTTCTGATTACTAAATAATCCCGAATGAAGCAAGATGATTTTGTCATGCTGTTCCAATAAATACAGGTCCCATGTCTTCTAGAAAATTGAAACTTATTCTCCCAAAATTTAGTCTTCCTGAATACTGTTTGCTTTCTGTGTTGAGTCTAAATTCAGGGATATTAGATAGTTGCGTGTATGTTATGGTTAGTATTTCGATGGGGCTTCCTCTCAGTTATGGAGGATTTGTGAGAGCTAGACATTTTCTGTCTGGAGCTAATGACTGTTGTATCTAGTGGATGGCAGCTAGTGCTGGGCCCTTCTTTGTATGATGACATACCAATAATTTTTAAAATAAGATTGATCCCATGTTGTCAAAACCAGCAGGCATAAATGTATCGCATTTTGGAATCTAAGTGCCTGGTTCAAATTGATTGGCTAAATTCAAAAGCCTGTCGCCTTGGTAAAAACTGTTGATTGTCCTGCTGACTGTCCGGCCTTTTTAATACATACGTTAAATTTGGGTATTCTCTGTGTCGTTACACGCTCTCTGGCTACTGCCCACAGATATCCATTTTAAATCTGCAAGCACGGAAAAAGCACATCATCTTTGAAAACAAACAAGCAATGCTTTCCTGACAGCTTTATGCAAACACCAAATTCTAACTTCCTGCCTCCCAATCCACAAGTACGCTATTCAGCTTCACAACAGTCGGAAAGTAGATAGTTACAGCAGTGTGCTGTCTGTATATTGAAAACACAAGCTCACAAAGAGATTCTGGGTCTTTTCTAGTCTTTACCGTGATACAATATGAAATTTGTTGAACTCTGACAGACTGAATGGAGCCTTGGGGCCAGTGAAGTTCGTGTGAGTGCCGAATATTTAGCGGACAGGTAGACTGTCCAAAATGGTCAGAGATTGTTGCTCGTCACATCCTCAAAATGTAAGTATTTGTGTAATTATGCCATTCATAGGGCGTTTCGCCTGCTCTAGCTTTTCTGTGTTGAGATTAGTCTGCAGCTGATTCTCAAACACTGGTTTTCCTGTAATGATGTAACAATAACAGTCAAGTTACTGGGGACTCATGTGGTGCAGTGGAAGAGACCTCTTTTTGATTCAGGAGATCGGGATTTGTCTCCCAAATTTCCTCCTCATACTTCGGCAGCGCGAAAGAAATTTTAAAATGGGGGCAGTATTTTCATCAGCATTAAGAATGGTTACTGTCTGTTTGAGAGAGATTCATATTTGCGACAGCACAGAGACAGGTCCTTTGGCCCAAATCGATGGATGCCAACCAAATGCTCATCGAGCCTATCTCCATTTCTTTGCACTTGGCCCATATCTTTCTAAACGATACCAATCCAGTATATTTGTCCAAATTCCGTTTAAATCTTGCTAGTGTACCCGCCTTCACCACGTCGGATCGTTGTTCATTCCATATGCGTACAAACCTCATTTCAAAAGTTTGCACCTCAAGTTCCCTTTTACACATTCCCCTCTAAACTCTAACTGATGCCGATCCTCCTTGATTCATGAATCCTGACAAAAAGATTGAAGGCATTAAAGCTAACCTTTCTCTCATTATCTCTTCCAATGCTATCAGGCCCCTGTAATCTAGTACGCTCACAAGTAAACGTCCTGGCGTGTCCTATCTCTCCCTATAACTTAGAGCATTGACTCCACGCAACATCCTTGCAAATACCTTCTGAACTCTCTCCGGTTTCAAAGCAACATTTCTATAGCAGGTTGAGCAAATTTAAGCACAATACTCCAAGTGCAGCCTCACCAACGTCTCGCACAACTGCTACATAACATCCCAACTTCTATCCTCAATGCCCTGACTGATGAAGGCCAGCGTGCAAAAAGCCTTCTCCACTGTTCTGGTCATCTGTGATTACACTTTCATGGAATTATGCTCTGAACTCCGCCTCCTTCAGGTCTGGCCATTTACCATGAAGCTCCTACCTTGATTTGTCTTCCAAAATGAAAGACCACATTCTAATGTGTATTAGACTCCATTTCCCATTTCTCTCCCGATCAACATCCTACTGCAATTTCTGATAACCTTCCTCACTCTCCACGATTCTGTCTATATCATGTAGTAATTGTTTCTTTAATAAAGTGAAGTATTCCATTGCCTTCTAAAATCCACCTCATGTACATAACCTGTTATCTTCAGAGACCCGTGTATATTAAAATGTTTGAGTTAGTTTTCGGATTGAAATTCTGGCAGTTGAATCATAAAATAGTCATGAACAAATTTGCCAGCGACTTTTTTGCGAATACATTGTTTAATTGTCAGCTATTTCAGACTTCCCAGCGTCCCACGCTTATGATATCATCATTTGTCTTGTGAGCTCGTCATGAATCGAGTCTATCACATTCTTTCTCCAGATGTCTTATATTTGCCACGTAATGAACACGGTGATATCTGCCTGAAATTTCTTGCCAAGCTCACCGAATTCCGACTGTGCAAAAAAGGCTATTCCACTTATCAAATTTTTACTGAACTTGTTAAGAACATCCCACCCTGACTCACTCCGCACCAGTGAATGTGCTTTTGCCGCGGATAATCCACCTGGCCTGCACGTCCCTGAACACTACGGGGTATTTGGCACAGCAAGCCACCAGAAATACCCCATATTTGATCTGTGCGAAGAAACAAGTCCACCCAGTGGAACCTTTGCAGACACGGGAAAATGCGTGATATCCACATAGTCGCTCAACTACTGAAATAGAAACTGGGTTCTTGCGCTGTGAAACAGTGGTGCTAAACACTGTGCCACTGCTGAACTCTTGACTGTTAAGCAATTACCAAATTTTATGTCAGCTGTCGACTTCTGACTTTTTAGTTCCTTTCAAATCCTAAATTTGTACACTGCTCAGCAAGATCTGCAACAATGAATGCATCCCCCTGCCATCCTTCTCACAGAAAATTTGGGGTTAAACATGCCTTGAGTCCCATGGAATCTTATTATCGTTACCAGCTCTCTCGCAACTTACCCGCAATAAAAGTTTTTGCAAATTACTGCCACGGCGCTGGTCTATACTCGCTTCCCCGCCTCATTAAGTAGGGAAAGTTAACAAACAAAAACAGAAATCTGTGGGAAAAATCAACCCATCTGGCAACACCTGAAAACGAATTCTGCTATCCCTTCCCAAATGCCGACAGACCTGCTGAACTTTCCGAGCAATTATTGCTGTTGTTTGCAATTTTCAGCGTTCTGAGTTCTTTGTTTTCTTTTTATTATTATTGTTCAGGGATGCATCATATCCATAACTGAAAATTTATGTACTTTTATTGATGCTGAAACGATAGCTTCTCGCTATTGTCTGCAGTAATTTTATCTAAAATTTAATGTCGATGCATCCTGATGGATTGTGCTGCGTTTTCGTTTTTACTTTGTGAAAACCAATGCTTTGTAATTGTTCAGGAAAAACCCACGTCTTCCAGGCGCAGACGCAGATTACGTTGATGATCCCAAATTTGGCCCAGCTGTTCCTTTGCTCAGTTCGCATATTTTCAAACAGACCTATTTGCAGGTATGTTGACACAGCTCTAGTTCAGGTGGGACTTTAACCGGTGTAAAGTAGCTGAGAGTGAGGTTCTCAAACACTGCAGCACAACAACCCCTTTCTGTTTATATTGAACTAAAGAATTGTGTGCAGTTCCTGAGCCAACATCAGAGAAAAATTTGACTGCACTTGAAAGGGAGCAGAGGAGACTGCCTTCCCCAGAGATTTTCAGTGAAGAAGAGAGATTGGGCCGACTCGATTTGTTTTCTTTAGAGCAGAGGAGAATTAGAGAGGGCATGGATGAGATGTGAGGGTAAAAGATAAGGTAGATAGGAGGGAATGCTTCCCTTTTTCAGTGGGATCAATGATCGGGGTCTTAGATTTAAGTCAAAGGAGCAGCAGGTTCAGTGACACGAGGAAAGTCCTTTTCATCCAGCATGTCGTGTGAATCTGGAATGTGCTGCCTGGAAGGGTGGTGGAGGCACAATCCCTAAGAACAGTGAAGTACTAAGAAATCCACTTGCCATACCAAGATATAGGCGTCTATGCATCAAGTGCTCGAATTTGGAATTACATAATTTAGCTGTTTGTTTTTGACCAAAACTGAGGTTTGTGCTATAGAGAATTGTTCTGTGATTGAGGTACCAGTGACGATATGTCGCTAATCTGTAAGTCACACCATGGTTGCATAAGAAAGGCAGCCCCTTCAACGCATTAATCTCAGCATTTCATAGCTTTCCCGAGTGCATTCCCTCCAACACTGAAACCCATCACACCATAGAATGAAAGAAATTGATTAGATACACAGCAGTATTTATCCACGAGAGCGGCAGTGAGCTGTCGGACACAGTCATGAATATCAAACGTCAGTCAAGGCTTTCAGACAGGATGGCAACTGATGACCAAATATCTGACAGATAGGAAATCTGCTCACAATGACTTATCTCGATTGGGCTTACAGTGGCCTGCAAAAGACACAGACACAGTGGTGTACACTGCCTAAAATGTAACCGGTTTTAAATCACACCGCACCAAGTTGTAGTCCAACAGTTTTAATTGGAAGCACACTCGCTTTTGGAGCGATGCTCCATATCACTTTATGAAGAGGGTCGCTCCAAAAACTAGTGTGCTTCCAATTAAACCTGTTGGACTATAACCTGCTGTTGTGTGATTTTTAACTTTGTAAACTCCAGTCCAACACGGGCATCTCCAAATCATAAAATGCAGCCGGTTCCTCTATGAAAGATTGCAGCTTAGTCCCACGCTAATCCCCACCAGGTCCGCGATTCGTGACACAATTAAAAGCAGTAGTATGGAATTAGTACAACAGATTATGGCATTCGGTGCATCATGCTCATACAGCTTGATAGCAGTGAGATATCAATAAGGACAAGCTCTCACCAGCCAGGACGATTGCACTGGTCGTGGCGCAGGAGACTGCGCAATTACCTCGAGATCTTGGAAGCGCGGGACTCACATCTATTACGGAGCAAAAATATTTCACCAAACTACCTGCCCTTGAGAACAACTACAAAAAGTTACAGCCTTAAATCCCAGCTAGATTTCTGCACATACCTCCTATAAAGACCGATAAAGATATTCAGATAATTTATAGCATAGCATCCAAAGTTCTGACTTTATCCAAAATAAATTAATGAACTTGAATAAATACACATTTTTTTAGCTTGTTATCTCTCTGGAGATTACCAGGTTCCAATCCCATTTACGGACAAAGTGTGAATCGGTTGATAGCATTTCTGTTTACTGAAATATCAAACAGTGATTCTCATCTCTCATCAACATACACCACCCCAGCCTCAGCACGCCCGAATGTGTTTGTTCATCATTAATCCTCATTTTCTTCAATCATGAATATCAAAAAGGGAACCATCATACGGATTGTTCAGGCCACCCACTCTCTCACTATTCCAATACGATTGATATCAGAACTGCACACAAAACTGTTGCTGCAGCCCAGCCGGTGTTACGGACAGTTTTAGCAATGCCTCCCTTGTCTCTGTCTCGGCTGTTGAAGTGAAGTATCCCATATGTCTTCACACAGGTATTTTTAGTCGATCTTTGTAGAAGTCATTCTTCAGATTAGTAAGATTGCTATAATCCAGGAGAACAATTTCATTTCCTGCTTTATGTTCTTTCCCAAAATTGTACTCAGATAAAACGAATTATGAGCAGGAGAAACTCGACGTTCACCCAAAAGCACGCGGTTAGCAAGCCGACGATGCTTGCAATGACTCAATCAAGAACAGTGTACTCACTGCTGAGTTTCCAATCGGTTGCATTGAATGGACTTCTGTGACCTTCATTCGTTTGATGCAATGATTGCCCAGTAGATATAGAATTCCTCACATCTCTTTTATTTTTCTGTGTTGTTACAGTCATCGAGTCTTCGAGTGCTACAGCGCGGAGACATGTCCTCTGGCCCAAACCGCATCATGCTGTGCAAAATGTTCATCCATGCTAACTCCATTTCCTTGCAATTGTCCATGTAAACCTTGCCTATCGATGTACTTGTCCAAATGCACTTTAAATGTTGTTAAACTCAGCGACATCCACACGAATTTCATTCCATAGACACACCAACATCTGTGTGACAAAAGAATTCCCTCAGGGTCCCTTTTCTTCTTTACCCTCTTATCTTAAACTGATACCCTCTCGTCCTCAGTTCCTAATTATTGTTTTGCATTGCTCAGACATGAGCGGATTCATTTGCTCTTCTACCCCATCTGATTATTTCAGGTTTTAAATTGCATTGCCACAGCTGAGGCATGGCGTTTGCAATTCTTTAGCTCAATCCAAATTAAATCAAACAGCCCTCTTTGGAACTGCAATTTCTGACTACGACTAATCCTGCTCTGCTCTTGATTTTTCACAATTATCCGCTTGCTTTTGAAGAAACTGTTTTGAAAAAAGATGTGTCGTCCAGTCATTGTTCTCTCTTTTATCTAGGATTTGTCTAAACATTTGGGGACATCTGGGTAGCGACTATAGCGGCTGGTGGAATGTTGCGAACCACATTTCTGGGTGAACTGAACAAACGGATGTCTCGATAAGGACTGTATCATATGCTTCTTCAAGGGACGATCTGACCTTCTGAAAGAATGTGATGTTACAGTTCGTAATATTTCAAACATAGAACAATACAGCGCAGAACACCCTTCAGCCCTCGATGTTGCTCCGACCTGTGAACTATTCTTAGTTCTTCCCTCTGCACTATCTCAAAATCATTCAAGTGCTTATCTAAGGTTTGCATAAATCTCCCAAATGTGGCTAAACCCAAGGAAATATCTCCCTAATAACTTTTACTGCAACGAGATGAGAGTCCACTGTGAGGGTCGGGGGGATGGGGCGTAGAATTTCCAAGCCTGCATTCCAAGCCTGACGACGTGATGATCATTACAGCGACTGTTCAGAGAGCAGGGCAGGACTGGCAGCTAAACGGTCCAGCATTTGGATCGTTCAGGCAAGATACAGAGCGACTTAAAAGGGTGGCATAATTATGCTAATTATGACGGAGAATGTCACTTTGTTGTAAGAGAGGATATCTTGCAGGCCTTATCCAACAACCTATGTGGTATAACTCAGAAATAAGAAAGTTGCGATTACAGTAGGATTACATTATAGGCTTCCCAATAGCCAAAGGAATATAAAGGAACAGATACACAAGTGGATCATTGAAAGCTGTAAAAAAACAGCGTTGCTATCGTGTGTGATTTTAACTTTCCTTCTATTGACTGGGACACTCTTAGTGCCAGGGATTTTGAAGGGACAGTGTTTGATAGTTCCATTTGCGGTGCAGAAACTGATGGAGAATGGATTGGCTCTTGATACAGCATGTAGGTTTTCGGATTGAGTAAGAGGCCACACTCGACCTGGTATTGGAGAATGAACCGAACCAAGTGATCAGTAGGAAAACATTTCAATAGCAATGATCATAATCTGTAAGTTTTAAATAAATAATGGACAACGATAAGACTGATCCCCGGATAAAAGTGCTAAATTTTGGGAAAGCTGTCGACAACTGAATTAGATGAAAGTCGAGGAATTACATTGGGGCAGCTGATGAAGGTGTGTACACATTAGAAAGTGCTGTATATTTTGAAGGCCAATTGACTCATTTGAGGATGAATGAAGAAGACAGCCAGACGTCCAGGGAGACAAAAGATATTGAAAGACTCGTGTTAAAAAATGAAACGAAACGTACAGAAGGTGCAGTAAGCTAAAACATGACCGCTGAGGGATCGACCAAAATCAGGAAGGAAATTAGGATGTCTGAAATGGTTAATGGAATGTTCTTAGCCATTCAAATTAAGGGGAAATGCAAGAGGTTCTTTCCATATGTTAAGAGCAAAAGGGAAGCGAGGGAAAGGGCGGATCCACTCATGGCCAAAGGAGTGAATATATGCACAAAGCCAGAAAGATGAATTATTTCACGACAGTGTACATTGCCTCGGTATCGAACAACGAGAACAAAATGTGTGGTGGTAAGGTTAGCGATTGGGTATGTTGACTTCCTGGAGCATGTCGATATTATGAAAGGGGAGATATCAAGGCTCTTCAAAAACAATAAGGCAGATAGGTCGCCTAGAACTGATGGAACCTAACGTCGGATGTTGAGGGGGCAAAGGGGGAGAGATTGCTGGAACCTTTATAAGTATATTTTCATATGCTTTAGATGAAGGCGAAACCCCTGAAGTTTGATTAAAAGATAGGACAATGGCGTACCACATTCTTTCCTTCCTTGGTCGAAGCATTGAACGTAAACAACGGGAAGTCATGTTATATTTGCATAAAACCTTAGTTAAGCCACGTATTGATTTCGTGTGTACTTCTAGTCGCCTCACTATAGCATCGATGAGAAGATTCTGCATAGGATGCGGAAGATGTTTTGAAAGATTGGATTTAATTAGCTATAAGAATAGTATAGAGAAATGTAGATTTTTTTGTACAAAAGCATTTAAGTCTGAGGGGCAACCTAATGGAAGTGTATAAAATGATGAGAGGAGTGGATAGGGTGGATCGTCAGTGTTTTTCAGTGTGAAAATGTCACGTAGGGGTGGCATAGTTTTGTACCAACATGGGGCAAGTTTTGAAAATCCTTGTGAGACGATTTCTTCACACAGACGATGGTAGGTGCCCGGAAGGCACTGACAGTGGGGCTAATAGAGGAAGGTATGATAGCAAGTTTGAAGAGGCGTTTAGACAGATACAAGAATAGTGAATGAAAATTTAAACTAATACTGCGTTTAGATATTGGCTCCCATCTTGTGGAATCTGTTTGGATTATGTTGACACATACCAAGACTCAGAAATAAAAGTTGATCTGCAAGGTCATTGCAGGGAGCGACATTAAACTCGAAATTAAAAGGGAGAGGAGTGCAAATAAAAGCATTATCTATAATCGTCGATCACTTGAATCTGCATACGTATTGGGGAAATCAACCAGACAGAGGAGGAGTTACTGTAGTCGAAATGAGTTGGTTTCCATGACCAAAATGTTGAGTACTCGAACAGAAAACAGGCTAAAGCAGTCTGGGAACTGAATAATGAGAATTAACAATGAACAGTGTAGTTTTCTGAAGACCCTTGAGAATTAATGGCAGGAGTATGATGAATATGATGGAGAGTGATGGACGCTACTCTGCGACAAATGTCCTGATCTCATTGGACGTAAGTTCAACGATATGAGGCACAAGACATCTGTGTTAGATTGTGAAACATTACCGGAAATATTCCATGTAATAACAACAGAATACATTATAGCAGCGCAAGGATGAACTGCAACATCATGACTTGCATGATAACAAAACATGGTAGAACCAAGATTTCCAAGAGAAAATAGAGTTAGCACCAATCAAAAGGAAGAGGCATACATTTGGCCTGGCATAGGACAATGGACCGGAGACGTCCAAAAAAATCAGAATTATTCAAAGAGGGGAGGAGGTTGATTTGGGATGGATCCAGCCTGACTAACTGTTTGATTAACTGGAGGATTGGATAATCAGTGTAAAGTGGCATTGAACCCTACCCGTCAAGTACTGGTTGATCCATGTGATCGGGTATTGTTCCACTGAGGACTGATGGAGGAAAGTATTTGGTGGGGAGAAGGGTTTGCATGGAGAGTGTGCAGGACCTGAAAAAAGGAAAGATCGGTGACCTAAAGGGCAGAGGGCGTCCCATGAGGATTTTGGGAGACAAATACAGAAGAATTTTTTCGCTGCATGGGACTTCTTTCCCTGCCATTCTCTTGCTCCGCCTTTCACTCTGTTTCTGCTCTGATTGTTTCTCACTGAATCTGGTCTTTCACACGACTATGTCTGTTCTTCTCTCTGTCTCACTCTCCCTTTCCCCGACCTCACTCTTCCTCCTTTCCAAATTTTCTGCCTTTACCTTCTCACACAGTCTCTGTATAGGACCTTTCCCCTCCACTTCTTTCTTTGTCCTGGGGAGCGTGGTCAGCGTGTGGAAATGCATTGGTGTTTTTACATACAGTGGATAAGGCGTCGCAAAATTGTGATCGTGGAGAAGATTTGCAGAGAAGGCCAATGAGGTGAAGAGGTTATCATGCAAAACCAAAAGCAATAACGTCTTGGGATGGGCAAAACATTTGGGTGGAATATTCATGGAAAAATTTAGGAAGGATGCAAAATATTTTGGCGTGACATTTCTTGAGCAGACATAATCTGGCAAGGTGCAAAGTTTGGGGAGGTGACAACAAAGGATGGATCTAAAATACGGATAACAATATTTGAGATTGCAAAGTCTTCACGTGTAAATAGTTTTGCGTTGATTGGAAAATCACGGGACTACAATATCTAGACCCAAGGAAGCCTAAATATATAAAGTAGGCCATGCAACCAGTACGTCATTCGGAGGTTCACTTACGATGTTTCCGAGCATGTTGACGGAAACTCTGAACAGGACCTGCCAGCTCAGCGAGCAGAGCTGCATCCAAAACCTCAACCTGGACTACAAATACTCTGAAACCTCGTTAACATCAAGTCAAAGATATCTTGTGGGCTCGTGGAGTGTGAGGAAAATAAGGAAGTTACACAGGGAGGGAAAATACACATATGAAGATTGTTAGTGTTTGAGTTGGGAAGAATGAGTGGCACAAATTGTGTGGGAGTTTAACTAACTTTGTACGGGCGTCTGCAAAGACTCGGCGAATGCAAACATATGTGACCTAAAAATTTGGACGGGCAAGTTTTCCCTGCTTCTCTATCGGTCTGTCTTTCTCTCTTCCAATCTCTCTTCCTCGTTCTTGTTTTCCCTTCCATTCCAAGCCCTTCTGTTTCCCTGGATCTTCTTTTCCGTGGTTTTATCTCTTTTGTCTTCAATCTCTCTGGTCCGAATAACTGAGGGAGGATGCATGATATTTGATGGGTTCAAAATTGGAGCGTTAATGCTTGCGGGTGACGGGCAAAAACGGAGGGCAAAATATTTCGAGTGAGGAAAAATGGTTGTGGGTTCAATAGTTGAGAGAATGAAACATTGAGTAACAGACCTGAAGGCAGGTCGAAAATAAGAAGGTTTTTCAGTGTCAGAGATGTGAGATACACATCTTGTTGAAGTGGGAGCTGCCACAATGGTGGTGTGGACACAACTTTTGAAGAGTCGCAAATTCTGTTGGGTGCCCAATACTTGGGAATTTTAAATGCAGATGCAGAATTGGAAGTTCAGAAATTTTGAAACGAAACTTCAGAGGAAAAACTTGGGATTGAAAAATGGGGAAGGTGTGGCAGCACCAACTTTGGGGTGAGTGCAAATTAGAGGTTTCATTTAATGGGTTTCGTAATCGTTGGTGGGAAAGTGAAATTCGGTCGTTGAGTGCCAAATTTGGGCACACGTCATTTTCGCAGGATGAAGCAAATTATGCTTGAGAGTGTCTGATGGATGTGCAATAATTAGGGGTGCAATATTTGGGGGTCATGAAACCAAGTAGAGCAAGTAACCGGTGGTGCATACGTCAGGGATGCAGGGTACAAATGTGTTGTCTGCAAAAAAGGGAGCGAAAATGTCGTTTTGGGGGTAGTGCAAAAATTGAGAGCAGGTAAACCTGCAGGATGGTGTAAATTTGAGGGGCCGCTAAACGGAGTGAATCGAGGCTGCAAACACCTAAGGGCTGGAAAAACGTTCATGGGGCACAGCACAATGTGTGCGAATGCAACCTATTTGGGGGAAACACTTAAGAGAGCACGAAATAGGATTCTCACAAAATTGGGAAGAGGGCCATAAACTTGAGCATGGAGTGAAATAGTGATCTGGAAAATTTTGGATTCAAAAAATTGGGCAGAAGACTGCAGCGAATTTTCATAAGGCAGCAAAATTTGTTCTAAACCACTGCAATATTGCGAAGCACAAAATGTCGTGGGGTCATAAAAATGGGAGAATGCCACATCAGAGTGCCAGCAAAATCGTGGAAAAGCTGCATAAAACATAGAAAAGTTGAGGGAGGGGTGGAGAAAAAGAGTCGGGGGATTAAGAAACCGTCTGGATAGCAAGAGGTCCATGGGAAAATACGACAAGGGAAATGAATGAGAGGAAGAAAGAGAGAGGGAGAAAGGGTGAGTAGAAAATGAGGCAGAACGAATTAAAGGCGGGGAATAAATTGAAGTGGAAGACAGAGACGAGGAAAAGAGACAGAGTAAAAATGTAATGGTGGAGTATGAGGCATGGACAATAAAGCGATATGTGACAGATAGAAACATAGGTGGGGGAAGGGGTTGTAGGGAGAGACGGAGAGATAGAGTGGGGGGCGTTAAAACAGAGTGGGGGTGAGAAAGAGCGTCGGACGTGGGTAGAGAGAGGCTGACTGATTGGTAGAGGGCTGACAGCGAGACAGATAGGGACTGTGGTAGAGAGAGTGATGAAAAGATAAAGGAGAGTTGGAGTGGGGTAGAGTGAGAATGGGAGGAGCCAGAGAGAGAGGAGAGAGAGAGACATAGAGAGTTGGGGGGCAGAGAGAGAGCGCGTGACATTGGGAGGGAAAGTGAGAGGGAGAGGAGAGCGGTGATGTATAGAGAGTGTGTATGCAGTGCACAGAGGGAAAGAGGAAGGGAGTAGAGGGAGAACGATATTTGGGGGCAGTGTGGAATGAGTGATATTGGGGATGCACGGAAGAACAGAGAGAGAGAGGGATCAAAGTGTGTGGAGAGAGGGGTGGGGAGAGACTGAGCGTGGGATGAGACAGGGAGGCAGAGAGTGGGGGGAGGACAGAGAGGGGGAGGAGGTGGAGAGTGTTTAGTTAAGGTGAATAAATGAAGTGGTGTGTAGAGAGAGACGGAGTAGGAGGCGGGTGGACAGAGTGCCAAAAGGGTGTATATATGTGTGGAGAAAGGAGTGAGTGTGTAGTGAGTATGGCGTGAGAGAGGTGAGAGAGCGCGCAGGGATAGAGGAATGATGATTGGGAGAGTGGTAGTGATAGAATGTGAAGGGCATACGAGAGAAAAAGAGAATGTGGACGGGTACAAGAGAGAGAGAGAAGGAGAGAGACAGTGGTATGGGGTAGAGACAGAGCGTGGGAGCGGGGTAGATAGATATAGAGAGGGAGAGAAGAGTGGATTGGTGCAGAGTGATAAATGATGGGAGGGCGTAAAGAGATAGATCTATTGGTGGGTCGAGTGGGTAACAGGGAGTGGGTTGAGAGAGAATCAATCACAGAGAGAGGGAGTGTAAAGAGAAAGTGGGAGGAAGCGAACGAGTGAGTGTGAGAGAGGAGAGAAGGAGAATGGGATGGGAATAGAGTGGCAGAGTGAAAAAGAGAGCCGGAGTGTGTAGAGACAGAGGGATTAGACAGGTAGAGTGGCAGGGGACAGAGAGAGCGAGACAGTGGGGTAGAGAGACAGTAGGAGGGGGTACAGAGAGGTTGAGAGGGAAATAAAGAGAGAAAGGAGAAAGAGAGTGGGACGGCGAAGTGGGAGAGATAGACGGAGCAGTGAGAGAGGGGAAGAGAGGGAGAGAGGAGTAGAAAGAGTGTGAGTGGAAGAGCGAGGGGGCAAGTGGGTAGAGAGAGGGAGAAAGAGTGGAATGGTACATTTAGAGAGACAGAGTGGGAAGGGAAAAGCAGATGAGAAAGTTACAAAGGAGGGTGCTAGCGAAAATAACAGTTGGACGTGGTAGACAGAGTGAGAAGGGAAAGCAGAGTGGGAGGGGTGCACAGAGAGACATTGAGGCGGTAGAGAAGGGGATCGGGGTGTAGAAAGCGTGAGTGAAGGAGATAGAGGAAGAGGGTTGGATTCGAGAGAGAGGGAGCGTAGTCAGGTAGAGAGACAGTGGGGGGAAGAGAGAGAGACAGAGTGGTAGAGAGAGAGTTGAGAGAATGAGTTTGGGAGTGGGATGGCTATCGAGACGGAGAGAAAGAGTGGGAAGGTAGAGAGTGTAGGAGGGAGGTAGACTAAGAGAGACAGTGGGAGGTGTGCATAGTAAGAGAGTGGGACGGGTGCAGACTGAGAGAGAGTAAGGAAGGCGATTAGAGAGAGAGGGAGGGACTGTGAGAGGGAGTGGTAGAGAGAGAAAATGGGAGGTCGATCGAATGAGAGTGTGGGAGGATGCACACAGGGAGAGAGAATGGGAGAAGGCAGAGAGGGAAAGAGAGAGAGGAGAATTGTAAGGTAGAGAGAGAGAATGGGACGAGATACACAAAGACAGTAAGAGGATGAGATGGAGTAGATGGAGGGATACAGGAAGGGAGAGAGAATTGGAGGGATGGATCGAGGGAAAGAGAGTCGGAGGTGGTAGTCAGAAAGAGGGCGAGAGAGAGAGGGAAGACAGAGAGAGCAGGTAACAGAGAGGGAGGAGAGAGCCAGAGGGAGGGAGGAGGTAGAGGAAAAGAATATTGGAGGGGAGACAGAAAGTGGGATGAGGGAGAGAGAGAATGTTGGTATAGAGGGCGAATGAGTGAGAGACAGGTAGATAGAGATGGCGGTGGGTAGAGAAAGAGTGGGACATGATCGAGAGAAATCGTGGAAGGGGTAGATGGAATGAGTAGGAGTGTAATAGAATGTTTGGAAGGCGGGTAGAGAGGGCGAAGGGAGAGAGTGATTGGTGGGTGTCGAGAGAAAGGGGAGAGAGGTAGTGGAGGGGCTAGAGAAAGAGAGAGTGGAAGGGGGTAGGGAGAGGATGGGAGGATTATACAGAGAGAGCTGAAGGGAGCTATGCAGACAGAAGGCGAAAGAGAGTGGGGGGCGTTTGAGGCAGGGAGTGAGATGAGGTAGAGAGAGGGGGAGTTGGGTTGAGCGAGAGAGTGTGGAAAATGTGAGGGTGATATGGAGAGTAGGAGGGAGGTAGAGAGAAAGAGGGAGGGGTTTGGGATATATATAGAGAGACAGAGAGAGAGGGGCAGGCGGAAAGATAGAGAGGGAGACAAGAGTGGCGTAGTGCAGAGAGACCTTGAGTGGAGGGTATCGAGTGAGATAGATTGGGGAGTGCAGAGAGAGACAAAGAGGAGAGAGCAGAGACAGAAATAGTTGGTGGATGGAGAGAGGTAGTGGTAGGCATTGGAGAGCATATGTAGGGACGTAGGGATGGAATGAGTTGGAGATGTTTCGAGAGAGAGAGGAGAGAATGGGTGGTGTGTACAGAGAGAGGAAAAGGATGGAGTACAGAAAGTGAGAGTGGAAGGGGTAGAGAAAGAGAATGGGAGAGTGTGGATTCTGTGTGGGAAGAGGCTATGGAGAGAGAAGGAGACTGAGAGAATGGTAGGTGTTTCGAGGCAGGGAGTAGGAAATGGTGGAAAGAGAGAGTGGGAGTTGGCTAGAGGGAGAGAGAAAGGCAGAGCCAGGACAATGCTGGGATGGTAGAGGGAAAGAGTGGGCGGAGGTAAAACGAGATGTAAGGGTTCGAGAGTTAGAGGGAGCAGGTTGGATAAAGAGCCACGGAGTGGAAGGGCTGCAGAAAGACAGAGTGAATATCAGGCAGAAAGATAGAGAGAGCGAGGGGAGAGACGGAGTGGTGCAGACAGACATCGAGTGGGAGAGTGTAGAGTGTGAGCAAGTGTGGGCGCGAGACAGAGTGGGAGAGTAGACAAAAGGAAACAGAGAGAAAGTTGGAAGGTTTTGCAGAGATAGACTGGGATGGGAGTAGAGAGACAGAGAGGAAGAGAGTGGGAACGAATGAAATTGTTGGAAGGAATCGTGTGAGAATGGAAGGGTGTAGAGATTCAGACTGCGAGGAGAGTAGAGGGAGAGAGAGGAAGATGTTAGAGAGAGACAGCGAAATTGGGAAGCGGTTAGAGAGAGAGTACGTGTTGGTGGCGACAGAGAGAGATAGAGGGATCGAGAGAAAGAGCGCGATGGGGCTAGAGAGTGGAGTGTTTGAGAGTGGGAATGAGTGGGAAAGGGAGTGAGAGAGAAGCGGAGAGGGAGCAGAGAAAGAGAGCGTGAGGGGGCTAGAGTGAGTGTGGGTCGGGGGTAGAGAGAGTGATAGGAGGAAGGTGGTACAGAGTGTAGAGTGAGAGTGAGAGGGAGGCAGTCGGAAGGGGTAGAGAGAGAGGGAGGGAATAGAGAGAGAGTAGGATAGCAGAGAGAGAGGGAGGAAGAGTGGGTAGGGGCTAAGGAGAGACGTTTTGAACAGTGTAAAATGTGTGGAAGTGTGTAGAGAGCTAGAAAATGAAAGAAAGTGGGAAGGGGTTACGGAGAAAGAGTGAGTGATTTGTTAGGGGTCAGAGCGAGAGTGGAAGGAAGTAGAGGGAGAGTGAGGGGAAAGATGTAGAGAGTGATAATGGGAAGGGGTAGAGCGAGAGAGTTTGGCGGAAGAGGGAGTGGGAGCAGGAAAGGTAAAGAGAGTGGTAAGGCCGTCGAGAGAGCGTGGAATTGGGGCTACAGAGATTGAGTGGGAAGGAAGTAGAGAGAGAATGCGAGACGGGTAGAGGGTGAGAGGGAGAGGAAGGGGTGGAGAGAAGGGAGAGCGACACTGGGAAGGGGTGGTGAGGGAGAGATGGAGTCAGACGGGGCAGAGAGAGAGTGGGTGAGTGTACAGAAAAACTGGGATGGGGTTAGTGGGAGAGAGGGTTGGAGAAAGGCAGAAGGAGTAGGGTGTTTAGAGAGAGATAACTTATGAACGGATGAAGAGAGAGTGAGAGTGGGACAGAGAGCGTGACTGGGAGGGGCCAGAGAGAGAGAGAGGGAAGGGGTGGAGAGAAATGGAAATACGAAAGGAGTTGGGAGAGAGCGCGAGCGTGGAATCAGGTAGACAGAGGGAGAAAGAGTATGAGGAGGCCGAGAGAGACAAGTGCAAGGCGTGAAGAGAGAGTGGGAGAGGTGTAAAGTGAAAGACAATGGAAAAGGGTGGAGAGAGGGAGTGGGAGGTGCTGGAGAGAAATGGAGTGGGAAGGGGTTAAAGAGTGGTAGAGTGGAAAGGGAACAGAAGGAGGGATATAGTTTGGAGGGGAGAGAGAGAGTGGGTGAGGCGGGAAGAGTGAAGGAGAAGGTGGAGAGAGAGAGTGGGTGAGTAGAGAGCGAGAGAGAGAGAGCGTTGAGAAGGCTTGGATACGGAGATTGGGAGGGGGCAGAGAGAGAGTGGGAGGGGCTATACAGAGAGAGTGTGGATGGGGTATAAAAAGAGAGATTAGGGGCTAGAGAGGAGCAGTGAGAGGAAGGGGGTCGTGACATAGAGAGAGTGGGAATGGGTAGAAAAATGCAGAGAGATTGGGATGGTGTAGAGAGACAAAGTCAGAGGGGGCAGAGGGCGAGGCACAAGCAGGTAGAGAGAGTGGGAGGAATTCGACCGGGTAGATAGAAAGAGTTGAAAGATTCAGAGAAAGAGTGTGGTACGGGGCGAGAGAGAGAGCGGGAGGGAGATGAAGAATGTGAGCGCGTGGTAAGGTGGAGAGAATAGGAGGGGGTAGAGGGAGTGAGCGGGAAGCCTTTAATGGGAGGCAGAGTCAGACATGGGCCGAGAGAGAGTGGCAGGAGGATAGATAGAGAGAGGAGGGGGAGATCGTGGGAACGGGTTAGAGACAGAGAGTCAGAGGTGGTAGTGAGAGAGATAGTGTGAAGGAGAACATCGAGAGAGCTTTTGGGGTAGAGAGTTTGGGCAGGAGCTAAAGGGAGAAAGTGGGAGGGGCGTAGGGATAATGGGAGTGTGAAGAGAGAAAGAAATCAAAAGGGAGTTCGAAGGGCTATAAGAGAAAGAGTGACAGATTTGGAAGCAGTTAGAGAGCGAGAGTAGGGGGCTCAGAGGGAAAGTGAGAGGAAACGGATAGATAAAGATACTGGGAAGGGGTAAAGTGAGAGATGGAGGGGTAGAGAGAGAAAGTGCAAATTGTGCTGAGAGAGATGGAGAGGAAGGGTCAGAGAGAGAGCAAGACTGGGAAGGTGTGGAGAGAGAGAGTCAGAGGGGGCGAGAAAGAAAAAGTGGGAGGGGCCAGAGAGAGAGCGTGAGAGTCTGGGAGAGTGGAAGGTTTGTAGAAATAGGGTGAGAGTAGGATGCGGGTACAGAGAGGGAGTGGCCGAGATGAGAGGGAGTGCAAAGGTTGGAAAAAGAGAGATAAGGAGACATAGGCAGGTTGGAAGAGAGCGAGAGTGTGCGCGGTGCGTGGAGTGGTAGATAAAGAGTGGGAGGGATGAGAGAGAGTGTGAAAGTAGGTAAGAAAGATAGAAAAAGAGAGAGGGAGGTTGGTAGAGGGAAAGAGTGTGGAGGTGTATCGTGAGGTAGACAGAGAGAGTGGGAGGGAGTAGAGAGAGAAAGACAGAGAGTGGAATGCAGACAGAGAGAACGAGAGAGTTATGGGATAGTGTGAGAGCGAATGGGGTGTACAGAATGAGAGAACGATTGAGCTTGGGTGTTGGAGGGGTAGAGAAGAGGAGTGTGGGTAGTGGAGGAGACAGAGAGAGTCGGAGAGGGGCAGAGAGAGTGGGAGGAGGCGAGATAGATTGAGTGACAGGAGGGTTGAGAATGAGAGAGATTGAGAATGGGTTCGAAAGAGAGTGGGGCGGAGAGTGACAGAGATAGAATGGGAGGGGAAGCGTGAAGAGAGCGGAAGAAGGGTGTAGAGAAGGATAGGCTGAATGTGGGAGGCAGTAGGGAGAGAGTCTAATGTTGGGAGGTAGAGTATGATTTAGTGATTTGGATCAGAATTGGCAAGCTGAAAGAAGACAGAGCTTGGTGTTGAAGGGCAAATGTTCATCTTCGATTTCAGTTACGAGGTGCGTATCGCATGGATCAGTTTTGGGTCCACTGCTGTTTGCCATTTTAAAAAAATCCCTGGATGAGTGCGTAGAAGGATGGGTAAGAAAATTCGCGGATGGCACTGAGGTCGGTGGAGATGTGGATACTGCTGAAGGACATTACAGTTTTCAGAGGAACATAGTTCAGATGACAGATTTGATTACAAATTACATTACAGTATGGAAACAGGCCCTTCGGCCCAACAAGTCCACACTGACCCTCCGACGCGCAACTTACCCATGCCCCTACATTTACCACTGACCTAACACTACGGGCAATTTAGCATGGCCAATTAAACTGACCTGCACTTCTTTGGACTGTGGGAGGAAACCGGAGCAAACGCAGGCAACCCACGCAGACACGGGGAGAACGTACAAACTCCACACAGTCAGAATTGGGCTGAAAGGTTGACAAAGGAGTTTGATGCAGAAAAGATTGAGATGATTCACTTGGAAGGAGCAACAGGAGTAAAGAAAACTAGGCTACTGGTAAGGTTCTTTTTAGTGTGGGTGAGCAGAGAGATCCCGAAAAGTTTCCACCCAAGTTGATCGGGTTGTTAATACGGGCAATAGGGCGTTAGCATTTATTGGGCGGAGGGATTGAGTTGCAGAACCATGAAGTCATGCTGGAACTCTGTTGCCACTGCACTGAGAGTATTGCTTACACTTCTGTTAAGAGGGAGGATGTGAAAGCTTTGGAAATGGCCCAGAGGACATTTTGCTCTGATTTTGCCTGTTGTGAAGGGAAGGTCTAATGAGCAAAGGCCAAGAGACTTGAGGCTGTTTAGCATAAAGAGAGGAAGGTTAATGGTGACTTAATTGAGACATACAAGATAATCAGAGGATTAGATATGGTGGATATGAAGAGCCTTTTTCGTAGGATGGCGCGCACGAGCGGATATAGCTTTAAATTGCGAGATAGATATAGGACAGATATCGGAGATATATTCTTTACTCACAGAATAGTTGAGATATGGAACGCACTGCCTGCAACAGTGGTAGACTCGCCAATTTCATGCGTAATTAATTGTTAATTATGAAGATATATTTGAAAATGGAAAAGTGCAGTCAAAGATAGGGTTCAGATTGGTTTCATTGGTGGGCACAACATTAAGGAACAAAGGGCCTGTCCTGCGCTGTAATGTCCTATGTTCTACAACATACTGTGTAACAATCCGAACGCTGCTGTCCTTGAAACGGCTTGTCGATCGACGTCAAATCTGTCCTTCCAGCAAGAGCCTCTAAACAATCACCCACTCTCTTCCTCTTCCAACAGTTGTGAAACCATCCTGACTCTGTGCCTGGAGAAATAACACCTGTGACTCTATCGCCACTCGATTTCCTAAGCAACTGCCTGTAGGCCATCCCTTCTTTGCTGTCCAAGCAATGGTCTGTGAACCCATCCGACGCTGTTTCCGTAGACATTGCCTGCGAACTCATCCCTACTCTGTTTCTCTTGCAGCTGAATGTGAAATCCCACCCCATGAATATTTACACACTGCTCTGCTCGAGGCGTCCTGTGACCCGATTCCAACTCTATTTCCCTCACAACGGCCACGGAAAATATTCACATTCTGTTCCCCCAGCATCGACCTCTAAACACGTCTCCACTCTGTTCACCAATGAACAAATTATGAACACCTATGTAAAGTCTGTTATCCCAGACCGGGCTTTGGAGCAAATTCCAACTGTGTTCTCCCATCAGCAGACTGTGAACCAATCCTACCTGTGACTCCATCGCCACTATGTTTCGTTTGGAACAGCCTGTCAGCTCATCGGCACTCTATTCCCCTAACAATGGCCAGTGAAACCATCCCGAAGACCATTGCAATGGACTGTTCTTATGCCAGAATGTTCTCCCAGTGATAGCCTGTGTATAAATCCCCATTCGGTCCTCCCAGCAATGGCCTGTGAACCCACCATAACACTGTTCTCCAAGGAACGACCTGTGAACTCAGCCTCACTTTGGCCCGATCTAAACGCCTACTGAACACAGCCCAACTCTGCTCTCCTAGAAACGGACTGGTAACCTATCTTAAATCTGTTCCCCTAGCAAGAGCCTGAGAAACCATTCCCGCCCTGATCCCCAAGCAAAAGTCTTTGACCCCATTTCCACTCTCTTTCCTTGGAAACGGCTTGGAAACCCATCGCTATTCTGTTTCCCAAGTAAATGCCTGCGGGCAGATGCAACTTCTTTTCTCCTCGCAACGGCCTAGAAACGCATGCCCAACCTGTTCGACTATGAACGCTCTGTTAAAATGTCCCCACTCTGTTCATCTAGCAACGGCCTGTGAACACATCCACAGCCTGTTCTTCGAGGATCAGCCTGTGAATACATTCTCATTCTGTTCACTTAGCAATGGGTTGTGATCCCATCTCTGCTCGTTTCACTGAGCAAGAGCACGTGACCACATTTACGCTGTGTTCCCCTCGCAACTGGCTGTCACCCCATCCTCGACCTGTTCCCGTAGGAACAGCTTCTGAACCCATCCTCACTCGATTATCTAGCAATGACCTGTTAACTTACCACAACCATTTTCTCCTTGGAACAGTGTCTCATTCCAACCCCACTCTGTTCCGTTAGTACCTTCCTTTCGTACAATCCCCAATCTGTTCCACCAGCAGCGGCCTGTGAACCCGTCAATGTGTATTACCCTCGTAACGGCCTGAACCCTTTGCCACTGTGTTCTCACAGCAACCGTTTCTGATACATCCTCCCTCTGTTCTCCTAGTAATGGTGTGTGAACGAATCCCACTCTGTTCTTCTAGAAATAGCCAGTGGCCAAATCTTCACTCTCTTTCCATAGAATTGGCCTGTGAATCATCCCCAACTCTGATCTCCTAGCATTAGCCTGTGAACCCATCCCACATTGTTCACCCGGCAATGGCCTGTGACCTCTTTTCAACCCTGTTTCTCTGGCAACGATCTGAGAACCAATCCCAGACAATTAACCTAGTAACGGTCTAAGAAACTGTTCCAAATCTGTTCTCCCGGAATTGCTTTGATGACCTATCGCAATTTTGTTCTCCAAGCAACGACCTCTGAACACATCCCCACTCTCTTCTCCTACCTTGGCCTGTGAACCCATCATCACGGTATTTCCCTAGAAACATACTACAAATCCAACCCAAGGGGTTCTCCATGCTACGGACTTTTCACCCGTCCTCATTCTGTTCACCCCGCAATGGACTGTGAACCCATATCCATGAAACACAAATCAAACATAAGGTAAGTGAGGGTGAGTTTTTTTAGGATGTGGAGAGAGAGAGCTAGAAGGAGAGGAAGTGGAGTTTTTTGGGGACGGTGTGTAACACCAGGGGTAAGAGCAAGGACAAAGCGAGTTAAGCCCAACCCCTCACATCAGGCCGTGTCCCCTTCCCTTCTCTGAGTATCGAGAGGTGGGGCTGAGTCCGTCTTTCTCTTCTTCAACACGAGAAATAAGATTATAGTTGACGCTGCTGTTTTACCGTTTTTAATGAGCATTTTTATTATTTACAAATTGAAGTGATAGATGCAGTCAGTGGGAAGGTGTATTTCCGCACTGGGTCCTGAGCTGAGAGAAGCATTGAAATGGGTCCCTGTAACCCCCTGTGGGATAGCGTCAGACAACCGAGCACTCACCTGAGTGTGTGACCATAGCGACAGGCTGATTCATTGCAGAAACTTTGAATTAAGAGCAGAAAATCCAGGAAGAACTAATTAATGATAAAATCATACTTTTAGATGAACTTTGGCAAAGTGTTACGGCATGGGGTAAAACTCTACTAATTTAAACCTGCAGCAGAGAAAGATTTGCCCGTACATTAACGTGGAAAAATTCGTGAGGCCAAAGTCACGATTTAATGTAAAAACAAACACACATCTGCTTTTCCAAGTCTAACAGAGAACAATTGATTAACAATTATTTACAACTCCTTCCTCTCACCCATATTTTACTTTCCCTTATATAATACTAAACCGATAAAACCCGAGAGTATCATAGACCACAAATTCTGATTTCAAAACCAGCCACCTGCCGAACCTTCCCCTTGTATCTTGATTGTACAGTTTCTTCTTCTTTGGGATTTCTGTGTCACAGGTCATTGACTGATAAATGTATGTTTAAGAGAGCTGTGTCTCTGGTAGTCTACATGCTGATGGGATTGGCAATTCTCCCTCAGCTGTTCACGTTTTCCAGGTATTTTACCACTAAAGCATCGGACTATGTCACTGTTTTTAAAATATTTTCAATATACTAAACTAAAAATGGATTGGCGTTTGTTATTTTGGGGATATAGTATAAATTGATTGCCCGAATTCGTATTTCTTTTTTTCTCTGCAGGCAACCAGCTACACTGGCTGCCAGACCGAAAGGTTACATTGTATCTTGTTCAGAACACTTGATGCTGTCAAGTAGTTCTGCTAGTATTTAACATTCTTAAAGGTACAGTACACACAATTTTCATAACAAAAGAGAAATTTCAGCACATTCTTCAGCTGCTGTCTGAACTTAGTCTGGATCATGGCATAAATCACGGTGTTTGTGCAGCAACTGAGGAGCTGCAGCATGAAGGCCAATTCCAGCACAAAGTCATCGAGATGCACAGATTGATATCCAATATCATACATTCGATACCATATAGAATACACCATTAACATTGGCCATAACAGTATGAAATTGGTCGAGATGACAAACAGTAAAATGATGGACTTTTTCCGATTTTGCATTTCTGTGTCATACTGAGCATTCCCATTGGTGTGAGCCCGGAGTCTCCTGCGGGCTCTGCTGCTCACGAAAATGTGTTTGATGGTGAAAACATTGAGCAGCAGAATCAGGAGAAATGGGAGAGCCGGGGTTAGAACGTGATGAAGGAACTCAATTGTTGCCCAGACAGGAGAGTACTGGAAATTGTCTGTTACAGTACAAAACCAGGGGGAGTTCCATAGCCAATACCAAGACGTGTACATAAAATACCAGAAAATGTTCTTTAAACAGCTCAGCACAGTGACTGTTCCCAGAACCACAGTCGCCGTTTTCTCGCTGCAATATTTGTTTTTCAGCTTCTGGCAACAAATGGCCACGAATCGATCAAAGGTCAAAGCAACGGTGTACCAGACAGAACAGTCAGTGGCGGTATAAAGCAGGACGGCGTGGATATTACACACGGGGATGAACCTCACGAAATAAAACTGTTTCGTAAAAACAATGGGAATGTGTCTCAATATCAGGTCGAGGATAATAACTGATAGATCCGCCACTGCCATGGCCCCAAGGTAATACCTGACACACGGAGACAATCCACAATCTTTATAAATCAGGACATAGATCGTCACTATATTAACTGTGAAAAAAGACAAACATACAAATTAAACATCAACCTGGAGCCAACGTTACCAGTTTGATTGATAACACAATGAGAGTATGAAATGTGTCTCGACATTCAGAGATTTATTGAAATAATTGGAGCTGAAATATAAAAGACAAATGTCTGAAGTACTCACAAAAATGTGACGTGAAACACAATAAATCCGCCCTCCCCAAACAGACACAGACAAATCCATAGAACAGAATGGTTTCTGGAACACTCCTACAGACTCGATCACTCGAGGGCAGACACAGGTCACATCATCCCACTTCTATCCTGAACGTTGCTGTCCTGAGTATTCTATCCCAGTTTAGTGAAGGCAAACGACATTTGGATATTTCTGCCTTTTTGTCTCAATTGTGGTCAATCATTTGCCGTGAAGAAATGTAAATGCAGGGAAAATGTATTCATTCCTTTAATTGCCAGAGGTAATATCAAAACCGTGTTTCCTTCTCACTGGAAGAGGATCTCTTCGCTCAGAATCTTATCTTTTGTTCAATTAACTAATGTTGAAAGTTCACAAATCTGGGCTGCTGGGAGTAGAATTTCATAGAGAATGTCGGGTTTAGAATATTCCAAGGATTGTCGGGTATAGAATGGTCCAGGGAATGTTGACTCCAGAATGTTCCGGAGCATTCCCGGTGTAGAACATTCCAGGGAATGTTGTTTAATGAATGTTCTGGGCAATGTCATTTCCAGTGAATGCCAGATCCAGAATGTTCCGGGGACTGCAAATAGAGAATGCTCTGGCGAACGTCTGGTATAAAATGCTCAACGGAATGTCGTTGCAGGGAATGTCGGGGAAAGAATTTTCCAGGGAATGTCAGGGGAATACCTGATATCGAATGCTTTGGAGAAGGTTGGGTATAGAACGTTTCAGAGAAAGTCAGGTATAGAATGTTCTGGGAATTTCAGTCACAGAATCTTCCTGAGAATATTGGCATGGAATGATCCAGGAAATGCCGACACGAGAATGTTCTGGGGAATATCAGGTATAGAATGTTCTTGGGAATATTGGGTATGGAATATTCTGGAAATGTCATTGTTAGACTCTTCCAGGCAATATCGGGTATAGAATATTTCAGAGAATATCTCCTACAGTATGTTCCACAGAAAATTGGGTATGAAATGTTCTGGAGTATGTCGGCACAGAATGTTCTGTAGGATGTCGGTTACAGAATATGCTGGGCATGTAAGTTATAGACTGTATGGGAAGTCTCCGATGCAGAACGTTCTGGAGAATGACAGTTTCAGAATTTTGCAGAGAACTTTGGGTATAGAACGTTCTGGGGATGTCAGATATAGAACGTTCCTGGGAATGTCGGGTATTGAATGTCCCGGGGAATTCCAGTTACAAATGTTGCGAGGAATGTCAGGTGTAGAATATTCCAGGGACTGCAGTTTATAAAATGTTCTGAGGAATATCGGGTATGCAATGTTCTTGAGAATGTCATTCGAAGAATGTTCCAGAATATCATTTGTGAAATGTTCTGGAGAATATCGAATATAGAACATTTCAGGGAATGCCAGTTACAGAATGTTCTGGAGAAATTCAGGAATAGAATGATCCGTGGATGTCGGGTATATAATGTTTGTGGAAAGTCAGGTGTAGAATCTTCCAGTGAGTGTTGTCGCAGAATATTCCAGAGAATGTTTGGTATAGAATGCTCCATGGAATGTTGGTTGCATAACATTGCAGGGAATGTCGGTGCACAACGTTATGAAGACTGTTGTTTGTCGAATGTTCGGGGTATTTTATGTTATACAATGCTCCGTGCAAAGTCGGGTGCAGAGTGTTTCAGGGAGTGCCGGGTATAGAATGTAATAGATTTATAAATATCCATATCTCAGAAGCTCTTGTGCCCAATAATTTGATGAGATCCGCTCAGCCGCAAGGCGGTAATGTGTCTCCAAATTAAACTCAGCTATTATTTTAAACAAAATAGAATAAGATTCAGCCAATACCTTCATCATTTCCTGCAAAATCCTCCTCCATGGTCAGACACAAATAATCCCCTGTTTGGATAACTATCTAGTCTTGGTGGTCGACTTTGTGTAACACTCCCAAATGTCTTGGACATACAGTTCCCAATATTGGTCACACGCTTGATGTACATTTGCTCGCTGAGCTGGCAAGTTCATTTTCAGACGTTTCGTCAACACACTGAGTAACACCATCAGTCAGTCTCCAAATGAAGTGCTGTCGGTGTAGGCCGCTTCACATTGAAATGTTTGGGTTTCCTTGGGTTGGTGATGTCATTTCCTGTGGTGACATCATTTCATCTAGTGATGTCATTTCCTGTTATTTTTCTCAGGTTTTGGTAAATGAAATCCAAGTCAATGTGTTTATTCATGGAATTCCACTCGGAATGCAATGATGATAGGAATTCTCGTGCATGTCTCTTTGGCTTGTTCTAGGATGTATGTGTTGTCCCAGTCGAAGTAGTGTCCTTCCTCATCCATATGTAAGTATACTAGTGACACTGGATAATGTCTTTTTGTGGCCAGTGAATGTTCACGTGTACTGTTGGCTCGTTTTTTGCCTGTTTGTCCAATGTCGTGTCTGTTACAGTTCTAACAAGTTATTTTCTAAATTGTATTAGTTTTGCTTGTTGTCTAATACGGTCTTTCAAGTTCATTAACGGCTGTTTAATTGTCGGTTTCTGGGCTACCATGATGCCAAGGGGTCTGAGTAGTCTGGCGGTCATTTCCAAAGTGTCTCTGATGTAGGGGAAAGTGGCTAAAGTTTCTGGAGGTGTTTTGCCTTCTTGTTTGCTTTACTCCACATGATGCAACCTAAACTGGAGGTTTTCAGCTGTAAGAATGAGCTGGGATTTTTGTTTTAACCGTCTAACATCGGACGATGAAGAATGACCTTGTATATTTTTTTAAACCAAAAGCGACATTTGTATTTTGAGGATCCAATGGCAGAGTGATCTGAAAGTAGACAGTATATGTTGAAGGAGATTGGGGTAAGATTTAAAATCTTAAATAACTTCACGGCAACCTTTTTCAAACAAGTCGGTGGTGCATGTATGGAACGAGCTGCCAGAGGAGTTGTAGATGTAAATGCAATTACAGTCTCTAAAATACATTGAACATGTGCATGAATATGAAAGATTTAGAGTGGAATGTACCAAAAGAAGGTAAATGGACCACACAGTTTAGGAAACCTGGAGAGCATGGAGGAGTTGGTTGGAAGGGTCTGTTTGCAAATTGTATGACTTCAAAATTCTATGAATCTGTAACTCCAAGTTAATGGTAAATTATTCATTACCCTCAATCCACTTAAAGGTAAAACACCGACTTTAAATACTTCCACTTATCGAGCTGCTCTAACTTTGAATCGAGAATACCTGACATTGTCTGCTGGTTGTAGACCACAGCAGCAACAGAGAAAGATTTGTATTCAACTCCAATCTGTTACATTGTCCTGCAATAATCCGTCAGTCTACCACCTCTATCAAGCCAACGTGTGGTTCAGTGACGAGTGTGGGTGAACATGCAACGATCATGAGTATCTAAACCTGATGAGAACCCGGAAAGATACTGCATTGGCTGCTTACATTCCAGACATGAAAACTCGCATCGAATACAGAGAGAGAAACGATCCCAAAGCCAAAATGAGTGATCGAAGTTTCACAGCCCAGAATCATCCAGTCATAAATGATAAGGGACTTCTGGAAAACTCACTGGAAGGGAAGGCTCCACAAATATCCTCACCTCTGACACTGGAACAGCATTGTACGTCAGTGCAAAAGGCAACAATATCGTATCTGCACCATGTGGAAAATTGCTCAACTATGCCCCTTTCACTGAGAGGAGAAAAATTGCAATCAGGTCAATTACCACTCCCTCATGTCCATCACGATAGTCAAATGGGTGGGAAGCTTTTTTTTTGACCGAACTGTCAACCAGCACAGAAATAACTTGCTCAGTTCTTTCTGATGGGTCTCAAAATGGACATGGTGCTGACGTGGAAATGTCTGTGGGCGGCACGATGGCACAGTGGTTAGCACTGCTGCCTCACAGCGCCAGAGATCCGGGTTCAATTCCCGCCTCAGGCGACTGACTGTGTGGAGTTTGCACATTCTCCCCGTGTCTGCGTGGGTTTCCTCCGGGTGCTCTGGTTTCTTCCCACAATCCAAAAATGTGCAGGTTAGGTGAATTGGCCATGCTAAATTGCCCGTAGTGTTAGGTGCAGGGGTAAATGTAGGGCAATGGGTGTGGGTGGGTTGCGCTTCGGCGGATCGGTGTGGACTTATTGGGCCGAAGGGCCTGTTTCCACACTGTAAGTAAGTAATCTAGTCACTCGATTACTAATCCAGAACATGCTATTGGTCTGACAGCTGGTGGGTGTTAAGAACAATTAAAAAGTGGCGAGATCTCAAATCTGGCGTCAGAACCATTGACCAAGACACCTATGCCGATGGAAAACACCCACTTGCTTCCCCAATGAACTTAAGGAAGCAAATGTCCAATGCGTGCCTGCTCTGTTGTAAAAATGACCCCAAACATGTGATAAAGCATTTAATGGTCTATGAAACGGCCAAGGAAGACACCCAATTGCATCAAACTGCTCCGAATACGAAAGTATAAGACCAGACAGAGAACTCGGCACTTGCCTCAGCATCAGAAAAGGATGTGTAGAAATCGTTATTTTTATTCAGTGCCTTGGCTTCCATAGCCTTATGTGGTGAATGCTCCCCCAGGGGCCACATTTTTGAGGGCAGACCTTTACTTAAACTTGAATGCAGAGTGGCCTGCCGACATCTAATATTGTGGGCCCTTCTTTTAGATGCCCCAGTCAGGGGAATTATGATCCCTGCTTCCAGTCTTTCTCACGCTATCAGAGTTTTATGTATTTCACGAGATTCCCACTCATTTACATAAATGCATAATATAAACAACCAGTCGACTCAAACTCTACACTCACAACAAGCCTGTCATCCCTGGTATCATTCTGGTTATCATATGCTGCACTCCCTGAAAGACAGGGTTGCCTTTTATTAGTTAAGGTGACCAAAACTACACATAACTCTGTATAGTGTTCGAGGTTTGGTCTCACCACTGCCCTGTACAGCTACAGTAAGATATCCTTACTCCACTACTCAATTAAAACTGAAGTGAAGATCAACACACCATTTATCTTCCTAACTGCTTTCTGGTCCTGCAACATTGCTTTCAGTGACTGGTGTGCAAGGAGATCCAGATCCTTTTCAATGTTACAGTGACCTAGTTGGTGGCTCTATGTACACTGGTCAGCGTGACAATATGGTTCTCAGTAATGACTTCTGGCTTCTGAATTCACTGCCCTTCATGGATCTTGGAGGTCTCCGCAGACAGAATCGAAAGTGCAGAATGTGTGCCTAAATACACAAACAATTTTTAACCAATCACATTTCAAATTGTAGGCTGCTCTTCCAGAATTCATTCGGAATTCGGAAGCGCGCGAAAGATGTTGCCTAAAATGGTGACGAAACGTCTTAAAATTAGCTTTCCACGCAGCGATTAAATCTACCTTCTGCTGCTGTGGTGATTTTCTGCATCAAAATGCAACACGTAACGTCGACTGACATTGTTCTTCTTCTGCAATGTATTTGCCCATTAACTCAAATTGTCTCAGGTTCCTTGGAGCTTTTATACATCCTCCTGTCCCACTCACCAACTAGCATTGTTTAGCACTTGGACAAATTACATTTGATTTAATGTTTGATGTATATGGGAAAAAGCTGTGGACAAAGCACAGATTCCTTCAGCAGCCCAATAAGACTTCTTTTAATCAATGTTTTCAGTCCACATTGGCGGTGAAGGATGGCTCCTGTGCCGCAGCTCATCCGCCCTGACCACTTTTCTTTTTTTTCTTATTATTTTCCTCTCTTTCCTAAAACGTATCTTATCCTGAGCTTCAGAGGTGGCAAGAGGCTCGTGCGCAAAAGTCAGATGGGCACAGCCCTAATCTCAAGCTTTCCCAGACTGCCGACCACGTGTGAGTCAAGCATGTACACTTTGAGCAGATATACCTTGGACATTGAGTAGCCTTTCCGCTGAATTCGAGTCGGCCCTGCTCGTTGAAATCGAGTAGGCCTTCGACGGACCTCGAGCTGGGCCCAGAACACGGACTTCGAGCTGGACCCAGAGAACAGACCTGGAGCAAGATTGCTGTGAAAAATGAACAAGTCCAGCTTAGACGCGAGTGAGCCCCGACGTTCTTTGCTGGAACAAGCACCAGCAACAGGAATTCTCAGCCACTACATCAGCAGAGGCAATGTTGGCGAGGTACGCTCAGCAGCGAAAGATGGCACCTGAGGGTCATTGACTTTGTTGTTGGTTCTTTCCGGCGCTGGCACAAGTGAAGCAATGGTGGAAAGTCACCATAGCAATATTGTGTTTAGGACTAACAGTGAGAGATACGGCTCTGCAGTTAATGTTTCTGGTGCAGGATGTGACGGGACAGCGATGGAGCAGTATCTGACCAGCGGCAAACATTTTGCCTGAGGATAGCTTACTTCAGTGTTGGTTGGTTCTGGTGTCGACGGTGAGGATGTAGTGGTAGAATAATGGCAGTCCACGCATCCTTGATGGTTTTGAGACCAGGGCTGTTCGACTTTCTTCAAGCAATAGCTTCTATATTAACCGTGACCTTAAATTATTCAAAATGTCAGCGCATTGTCGTGAGAAATGAAAGTGTTTCATTGTATTTTACTGCATTTTTACCGTTAAATACACCTGCCAATAAAATCGGCATTCATTGCTTCTCCTTAATTTATCTGTCAGTCGGTTTCTTAAAAGTGATTCCCATTTCACAAATCACACAACAGCAGGTTATAATCCAACAGATTTATTTGGAAATACTAGCTTTTGGCGCGCTGCTCCTTCCTCAGGTGATTGTGGAGAACGAGATTGTCTCAGTCTGCTCCTGCTGCACCGAACTCATCTCTGTCCTGTCCCCCTTCGTCCAAGAACTTCCAACCTACTTTCGGGACACCACCCACGCCCTCCAAATCCTCCATGAGTTTCGCTTCACCTTAATTTCACGGTGGACATCCAGTCCCTATACACCTCCATCCCCCATCACGAAGGCCTCCAAGCTCTCCGCTTCTTCCTCTCCCGCTGACCCTTCCACTGACGCACTCCTTCGACTGACTAAACTGATCCTCACTCTGAGCAATCTCTCCTTCCAATCCTTCCACTTCCTCCAAACCAAAGGAATAACCATGGGCACCCACATGGGCACCAGCTCTGCCAGCCACTTCGTCGGATATGTGGAACAGTCCATTTCCACAGCTATACTGGCACCACACCCCACCTTTTCCTCCGCTACATCGATGATTGTATTGACGCTACCTCGTGCTCCCACGAGGAGGTTGAACAATTCATCCACTTTACGAACACCTTCCACGCCGACCTCAAATTTACCTGGACCGTCTCAGACTCCTCCCTCCCCTTCCTAGACCTCTAAATTTCTATCTCGGGCGACCGACTCAACACAGACATGTACCACAAACTGACTTACTCACACAGCTGCGTAGAATACACCTGCTCCCACCCTGCCCCCTGTAAAAATGACATCCTATATTCCTAATTCCTCGCGTCCGCTGCATCTGCTTCCAGAAGAACCAATTCACTACCGAACAGCCCAAATTTGCTCCTTCTTATAAGACTGCAATTTCCCCTCCGATGTGGTCGACGATGCTCTCCACCGCATCTCCTCCACTTCTCGCACTTGCGCACTTGAACCCCGCCCCTCTAATCGTCACCAGGACAGAACACAACTGGCCCTCACCTTCAACCCCACCAACCTCCGGATACATCGTATCATCCTCCGTCATTTCCGCCACCTCCAAAGAGACCCTACTACCAGGGATATATTTCCCTCCCCACCCCTATCAGCATTCCGCAGAGACCACTCCCTTCGCGACCCCCTCGTCAAGTCCACTTCCCCTACCAATCCACGCCACTCCCGGCATCTTCCCTTGCAACTCCATGAAGTGCAAACCTTGCACCCAAACTTTGCCCTCACCTCCCTCCAAGGCCCCACTGGATCCTTCCATATCTGTCGCAAATCCGCCTGCACCTCCACACACATAATTTAATGTATCCACTGCACCCAATGTTGTCTCCTCTATATTGGCGAGACAGGCCACATGCGGAATGTTTCAAGGAACACCTCTGTGACACCCGCACCAACCAACCCAACCGCACCGTGGCTGAAAACTTTAACTCCCCCTCCGACTCCGCCAAGGATATGCAGTTCCTTGGCGTCCTCCATCGCCAGATTCTCGCCATATGACGCCTGGAGGAAGAGTGACTCATCTTCCGCCTAGAAACCCTCCGACCACACGGGATTTCTCCAGCTTCCTCATTTACCCTCCCCCACCTTATCTCAGTCCCAACCCTGGGACTCAGCACCGCCCTCTTGACCTGCAATCTTCTTCCCGACCTCCCGCCCCTACCCCCTCTCCAGCCTATCCACCTCACCATCACCTCTTTCCACCTATCGCATTCCCAGTGCCCCTCCCCCAAATTTCCTCTACCTTTTATCTCAGCCCGCTTGGCACACCAGCCTCATTCCTGAAGAAGGACGTATACCCGATACGTCGATTGTCCTATTTCCCGGGTGTTGCCTGGCCTGCTGCGCTTTTCCATGACCACACTTTTCGACTCTGGCCTCCAGCATCAGCAGTCCTCACTTTCTCCAACGAGATTGTACGACACAGAATGTAGAATGAAAATGTACAGTGGAATGCAACTGAAATTGTGTAGTGAGAAAGATCTGCTTTGTTTGTTAAACCTATCATCTTTTAGAATGGCTATGTTGGGTTCAGTTCTTTAACATGTAAATCGTAAAACAGCTTTTAAAATTTGTATTCTCAAGTGAACTTTAACAATTGGTGTCATGTCGGCGCAGATCATGTATTAAAGGTGTGAACTTCCCAGTGTGAGGTTGTCTGTGCCATAGTGGTCAGACTGATTCTAATCTAAAAAACGTGTTTACAGAGTCTTGGATGGATTCATGCAGCTTCTGAGCAAAGTAACATGTAATTGTGCAAGTACAAATCACACTGTAAACTTGTGCTATAAATTCTGTATCGTACAATCTTATTCTCCATAACCACCTGATGAAGGAGCAGCGCTCTGAAAGCTAATGCTTGCAAATAAACCTGCTGAGGTATAACCTGGTTTTGTGTGATTTTTAACTTTGTATACCCCAGTCAACACCTGCGTCTCCAATTCTAAAACTTGATGTGCTATATGCATTCTTAGCCATTTTCTCATCAGACTCAGGTTTCCTCGTTTTGCTGAGCTGTTTTGTTTTTTTCTTGCTTTTTTTACGTGAAGACAGAACTTACGTAGTTGCTTTATTGTTCTACTATTTCCCTATTGTCCATTCTCTGCTCCTAGACTGCAAGGAGCTGTACTTGTTTTTTCTGACCTTTTCCATTGGCATAAGTTTAGAAGCTATGACGGTTCATTAATGCAACCCTTGTTAATGTAAAGCTGTGAAAACCATCAAGTCCTGTCATAATCTACTCAACAAATGGCCTTTAACAATCATCCATTCACAGAAGCATGGACCCTCAAATGCTCTCTAACACTCAACTTTGCAGCCGCGATAGCAGCAGAGTATGATACTCCCGCTGGAATTCTGATGCTCACCAGTTCCTTTTTCCTTATTCTTTCTCTCTTTGTTGCAGTTTTTTTTCTCCCTCCTCCCAACTTTTAACTTACTAAGCTACCCGACTTCGAGGGAATGGAGAATGCGGTCCAAGCTCAGCCCAGCAAGGGAAACAATTTGGAGACCAGGACAGTGCAGCAAGTGAGTTGGAACAGGAGCCTCAAGCAGGAGCAGATCACTCATAGTCTGGCCAGGTGGACAATCTGGGAGGTGAATCTGGGAGAGAGGCTGGCGCTTGGTGTTAACGTAGCCTCGTGTACAGAAGCCCAACGGGAACGGGCTCGGTGAGTAAGTTCTGTTATCCTTTATTATCTTTTTTGACGTTTTAAAACTCTCTGTTTCCATTCTAGTTTTCTTTTTGCTATTTCAATACGGTAAAAACGCCTAAAAGATCTGTACAGATATACCCTGCACCTAAGATATGCGACATTACAAATTTTTCACTGAACTCATTCACATGGACTAGCCAGCAAAGGCTTTTATATTCTATTTCATTCATGCCTCAACTCCTTCATATTAAAGATGTGTTGTCTTGATCTTTACCCTTTGAATAAAATGAGCAGCTGCTGTCTATCTGCCCGATCCATGTCCCTCGAAATCCTATATTTCTTAATAGCTGACAAGTCAGTCTTCTCTGCTCCAATGTAAACAATCCGTGTTTATTTAGCTTCCCTTCATAGCTGATGTGCTCCATCCCAGGTCCATCCTAGTGAATCTCCTCAACAACCCCTCCAGTGCAATTCCTGGAATATGGCCAGCATAAATGCACACAATATTTCAGCCTGTGCAATATCCTAACCAGATTTTGTTACTTATGCTTCGATGAATGCCCGCTCTGCTTTTGGAACCGATGCCTTCTGAACTAACCGATTACACGGTACAGTCACATGTAGTGATCTGTGGTGAAACATCTTCGCAGCTTCCTCCTGTGCTGCTATTCATTGAGTACTCTCCTGTCTAGTTCCTTCTTCCAAAGTGCATCACCTCATATTTATCAGGATTACATTCCATCTGCCACTGATCTGCACATCTGACCATTCCATCTATATTCAAAGTTTGGTAGAAGATTTGTAGCTCGGGTGCTCTTTGATGTGGTTCTGTTCGCCGAGCTGGGAATTTGTCTTGGAAACGTTTCGTCCCCTGTCTCGGTGACATCCTCAGTGCTTGGGAGCCTCCTGTGAAGCGCTTCACAGGAGGCTCCCAAGCACTGAGGATGTCACCTAGACAGGGGGCGAAACGTTTGCAAGACAAATTCCCAGCTCGCCGAACAGAACCACATCAAAGAGCACCCGAGCTACAAATCTTCTACCAAACTTTGAACACCTACGGGCGAGAGACGCTAAGACAGGCTAGGAAATGGGAATCCTATGCCAACCGCCTAAGCGCCACATACGAACAACTCCGGTTCCTGCATGAATGCCGAAGCGCTTCACAGGAGGCTCCCAAGCACTGAGGATGTCACCTAGACAGGGAACGAAACATTTGCAAGACAAATTCCCAGCTCGGCGAACAGAACCACACCATTCCATCTGTATCTTCCTGTAACATAATATCTTCCTCCTCGCTGCCAACCAACCGGAAAATCTTTATGTCAAATGCAAACTTACTAATCACAATCCACCCTTACTCACCAACATTCCCATTTATATCATTTGTGAATACTACATATAATAAGGTATACAGCAATGATCTCTGTGGTACAGCACCAGACACTGTCTCCAGTCACACAAAGAGCCTTCCACCAGCACCGTCTGTTTTCTGCCACCAAGACATTGTTGGATGTGTCCTGATAAGTTACCCTTGATACCGTGAGATGTTAGTTTGCTAATCAGTTTCACATGTGGGGATTTGTCAAAGGCATCGCTGCGAAACTATATTAAAAAACCTCCTTGAAAAAGAAAATCAATCACATTCATTCAACATTCCTTCCCTGAGATAGGTTCATGCTGATTATCCCGGACCAGACATTGGCTGTCTGAATGGAGATCGATTTTCTCCTTTCCTATTTTCTCCTTTAGTTTCTCCAACACTGATTCTTGATACTCATGGTCTATAATTCCCTTTCTGCACACATCCTGCAAATTGGTGCCTCATTAGCTGTTCTCCAGTCCTCTGGCACCTCTGCTGTTGAAAGATTCTACTTAACCATTTGACTGAGGTGTTTTCCAACGTTGTCTCTAACGACAGCCTATGATTCAACCCATCCAGACATGCCAATCAGTCCCGTTTCATACTAGCCCATGTCTCCATCCCTGCTTTCATATCAATCTGGTCAAGAGATCGATTTCTACACCGGGCACCTCCAGTTCTCTGAATAAAAGGCTGACCACAATACCTCGCATTTTTCCTGAGAAAATTCCTTTCATCTAAGGCAATTTCAATATTTTTTTCTAACTATCTTTGAGTCTCCTTTCCTTATTGTTGTTTGGTCTGTGTTGGGCGCTTTTAAAACTTAATGCCATAGTTTTTATTTCACCAACAGACAATGCCTCTCTTCCTTGCATCTTTGTCATGTGCTTTTGCAATTCGCTGAAGTCATCTGACCTCTCATATATTTATCGTAGACAAAACGTTGGCTGAAAGAAAACAGCAAGGCAGGCAGCATCAGGAGGTGGAGAAGTCGACGTTTTAGGTTAACTCTTCTTCAGGACTGTGGGTGGGTGTAAAGGGAGCTGCAGTTAAAGGAGTCGTCGGGGGCAGGGTGGTAAATTGTAAGACATGTCGAGGGCACCACCTTGTTGATCAATGGGAGAATGAAGCCTGCAGGCAGCTGGGACGATTGAAGGGAGGGGAAGGGGATGGGAAGGAAGTCGGGTGTTGGGATGGGAGGTTACTTGAAACTGAAGAATTCAATTTTGAATCCTTTGGGTTGCAGGCTGTCCAGGCGAAAAATAAGGTGTGGTTCCTCCAATTTTCCTATTGGTTTATTTTTGTTTGTAGAAGACGTTGTCGTGTCAGTAAGGGAGTGAGAAGCGGAATTAAACGTGCGGTGGCTGCGAGCTCCGTTCGGTCCCTGTAGGCCCAGCTGTGATGCTTGGCAAATGGTTCCCTAAGTTTACGTTTGATCTCCCTGATGTAGAAAAGACCTCATCGAGAGCACCTGATGCAGTAAATTAGATTGAGAGGCATGTTAACCTCTGTTTCACGTGGATGGATGGCTTTGGGTTATGAACGGAATTGAGAGGTTGCTGTACGCACAGGTTTTGTGTCTTTTCCGGTTGCAGGGGGGAAGTCACTAGGTGTTCTGGAGGATTGGTGTGCAAACCAATGACTGGCGAAGGGAAAGATCCTTGAAGAAGGCAGAGAGGGGTGGGGAGGGGAATATGTTCTTGGTGGTGGGGTCTGATGGAAGTTAGCAAAAGTTTTTAAGGATGATGTCTTGGGTGCGGAGACTGATGGGGTCACAAGTGAGGACAAGGCGGGGTCTATGTTTATTACGATCAGAAAGTATTGTTTCGGGCAGTGGAATGAGGAATAGAGGTGATGCAGGGCTGTTGAATTACAGAGGGAGAAAAAAAACACGTTGTTCGAAATAGGTGGGCACCTGGATTGCTCACGAGTAGAACGACTCCACGTCTAAGCAAATGCAGCAGAAGCGGAGGAACTGGGAGAATGAGATGGAACTCTTGCAGGATACTGGGTGGCAGAAGTTGTAATCCAAGTGTTTAATGGGTGTCCGTAGGTTAGAGTAAGTTTCCATTTGGAGACAGTCACCGAAGGTGGAAATGGAGTGGCCAAGAAAGTGGAGGGACGTGTCCAAGATGGAACAAATGAATTTGACGGCAAGGTGGAAGTGATGGACGAAGACGATGAACTGCTCCAGTTCAATCTGGGTGCAGGTTGCTGCGCCGATTCAGTCGTTGATGTAACCGCAGGAGAGTTTTGTCACAGTGCCTCTGTGGGTATTGAAGAGGGGCTGTCTGAAATACCGACCAAAGGGGTATGCATAGATAGGTTCCATCTGAGTGCCCATGACAACCCCCTTGGATTTGGAGAAAATGGGAGGAGTTAAAGGAAAATTTACTGAAAGTGAGGAATTATTGGGTGGGCGGAAGAGGGTATGAGTGGAGGAAGATTGAATGTTTCAGTTGGGATAGGAAGAAGATGAGGGCCTGGATGCCACCCTTGGTAGTTTTTGACATGTATAAGGACTGAATATCCATCGTCATGTACAATTCAAATTATTATGGTCACTATTTCTAAAAACGTTTTCACTGCAAGGTTTTCACATACTGGTAAAACCAACTGTCTCATACATGCCCATGAAATCCATTTTAGAGCATTACCATTGACTTAGGTTAACAACGTTTAGATATAACCTGACGCTGTCCATTATTGCTGCATGTCCCACAAACGTGGTTTGTCTAATTTCCTCTTGTTTAATATGGTCAACATTGGTGTTGCAATTTTAGCTTTGATACATAACTCCCATCAACACTGACTTCTACTTGCTGTTTTTTTAAACTCCACGTTTGCAGATTCTGTGGAACCTGAGAGACGTGGCCTCTGGGAAGATGAATGGCAGGTTCAGCCAAGGTGAGGCGAATATGACATTATCGGATCATCTCGTCACATTATTCGTTCTTCTCTTGTGTCATTCACCACATATCCCATTATTCTGATGGAGTAGACAAAGACAAAAATCTATGTCCACTGCTATGCATCCCTCCAAATGGCTGAGTCTGTTCTGACCTGAGTGGGAACCTTAGAGCAGGCTGGAGAAGTGTTGCTGTTGCTGTTCAGGTTCTTAGTGCGATCACATTCGAAAGAGTGTGCACAGATTTAGTCTCCTCACTGATGAAAAGATATCGTTACATTTTTTTTTAAACTGCTCAGAGATTGGTCCCTCAGCTCATTCCTGCAAAGAAGATGTTGGCTTTCTGAGAAAGGACGGTCATGTTGATCTAGTAGCTGTTTGGAGTTCACAAGAATGAAAATGGTTTTAATTTTATGTGGAACGTCAGAAGGAGTCAGCAACAAAAGCCAATAAGACAGCAAAGGTGAGAGATTCAGCAAATTAAATAATCCAGAGGAGATGGAGATTATTCAAGTGGACATAAACAAGTAGAGTAAATGGATAATAATTAGACAGGTGGAATGTAACATGATGTATACCCTGTCTTATTTTCCAGGAAGAATGGAAGGCTGGATGCTCCTGCAATGGAGTGGGATTACAGGACTTAGTGACGCAATGCACACTGGAGAGTTCACCCTGACACGCTCAGACATCAGAAGTGTTGTTCCATTTCCCAGATGTTTTGTTCCCTGATATTCCCAGTGAACCCAATGCTGTCAGTACACACAGGATATTTTGTGTGGTTGGTTGACTGTCGGGAGTGGTGAGGGGAGGGTATTTTGAGCTGTGTATCATGGAGAGGGTCTCTATCTGAGAGTGGGTATTCACCAACATGATGGATTGTGCATGGGCACACTCTAACATTAATTGAGAAAGAGGTCATTCTTACCGGGCCAGGTCTCCAGACTGCAGCAGGCCAAGTTGGTCTCGTCGTGTTGCAGGAGGTGACATCGTTCTGTAATCAGCTTCATGTTCAGTCACACACTCTGTTCCTTGATTATGTTTAGCTTGGAAATTGTTCTTGGAAAATCGTGGGTGGATACGGCAGATCCCTTTTCCCATACGCACTTACTCTGTGGTTCCTGAGCTTCCCCTCTGTGTATTATCTGCTCCATTTTTTGTTCATGTTATAGACCCATATGGTGTCACGACAGTCCCGATTCGCCATACAGAGTTGGGATTCAAAATTCTCAGGTCTCCCAGAAAGTCTGATGCAACTCACAGAACACCCTCCATCAAACCGTCCCCAGCAGCTCCACTAACCTTTCAATAACAGGAGACAGCCCTTCAATTGCAAGTTAGATTTCTGCACCTTTCCAGTTGTACACAAGGGACTTTCTCGTGTTATTGGCCACGCGATCAACAAATCAGACAAACAGTGGACAGGCACAAGCCAAGCTTCAAAAATGTGAATCAAAGCTGCTGAAACCCCAATGCCCAACATTGCACGCACCAAGAAGTGAACACACACCATTTTATTGTTTCTGAGCTTCACAATGTCAGCACTGGATACAAACACGAAGCCAGGAAAGATACAGTGGGACATAAAAATTCACATTAAAGATATAACAGGCAATTAATTAACTAGTAAAATGTTGTGGAAACATAAACAAAAAGACGAGAGAGTGAGACCTTGGAAGGTCCAAACACAAGAACGGGAAAATTGCAGAAATGCATTGCCAGATCAGCTGGAATGGCTTGATTCATCAAATTCTGAAGCTGCCTCACAAAATGAGCTCAGAAACCATAAACAATAAAAGACTAGATGACAGCCCAACAACGACAATTGTGCAGACAATGCTTGTTATGCTCGGTTAACTGGACTATCTGCCCAGCTTGGGAATCAGTGAAAAACTACAACAGTATATTGCTATTATCCCTTCACGAGATAACTGCCTCACATGGGGAAATTTACAGCCCATGTTGTGAGTGACAGTATATGGGGTTCCCAGAAAGTAAGAACTCCATATATCCACCAAAGCAGAAAAAGGTATGGAAGTGTGTGTGTGTGTGTGTGCACGTGTGTGTGTGTGTGTGTGTGTACGTGTGTGTGTGTGAGTGTGTGTGTGTGTATGTGAATTGGGGGCAGGGCGACTGTGTGTTGGTCTCTGTGTGTTGATGTAGTTGAATGTGAAAATTATTGTTTGAGAGAGAGAACGCATGGACAAAATGAGTTTGAATGTGAACAACTGGCAGAGATTTGGCGAACCGACAGACAGTGACTGAGGGACGGTTTCATGAACAAATATGATGATATGCTTTAGAATAGTTAAGTAAAATCATGACCAGACCAAATAACAATATAGATCAGTGCATTCATGATTGGCGGATGGATGGGAATTTGGTGTGAGGTCGGATATAAGCTGTGGAGTACCGACTCAGATTGGCTTTTGCAGGTGTGAAGCTGGGAGAGACAGAGCAGATTATTGGCATCATTAATGCTGTATTTCAAAGCTCAAGTTTGAAGAGCAAATTGGCTGAGCTATTGAAATGTATTCTAGAGGTGTCATTAGTTAAAAATTAGGAATATCAATTTGACATCAGCTCATGGTCAAAGTGATCCAGCTTTGATGCATCTCTATCAACCTCAAATATTGTACATAGATGCGATGCAGTCAGATGAAAGAAATAGAGTTCAGAACCAGAGCAGAAGACAGTGACCTCCATGTTCCCAATATTTAAGTAATAAAGGCATTGATGCATTGAATAGTATTTCATACATGAATAGGTCAGCTTAAGGACACATGAAGGACGGTGCCAGAAGCAAAGAGGGATAGAGTGAATGAACAAGTCTACTGATGAGGTTAGTAATCGTCTGTAGAGTGAACAATTTGATCCAGAGACTCTGCAGGAACAATAATAAGGAGTGCACAGTAGGTGCGACGAATACTAATGCAGTCTCTGCCTCATTTATAGAAATAACATCTGAGACTTACCACAGGCATCAATGATTGCCATAATAGGACAATAGAAAAAGAATAATGAAAAATGCATACAGATTCATGAAAATAATGACAACCAATATGTAGCAAGCTTCCAAACACTCCCACATAAGCCCCGTTCCATCGTTATAGCATTCCAGTCTAACCTTCTCAGATTCTGCTCCACTGTTGGAAGATTTCAGTCCAATGTTCTCAGATTCTGATCCATGATGAGAACATTCAAGTTTAATGTTACCAGAGCATGATCTCTCTTCCCCGACTCTCTGGAACTGCTTAACCGTGATACCACTGTTGGTGACTTTTTTCCTCATATAATGTGATAACATATTGAACAGAGGTTATTTATCATTGAAAGATCAACACCCTTCACTTTGCTTAACTCCACACAGAAGCAGGTAGAATGGTTTAACTGTGACTTGCCCTCCTTTTCCCTCTGAAAAAGTGAAGACTGCAGATGCTGGAGATCAAAATCGAGAGTGCGGTGCTGCAAACATTCAGCAAGTCAGGCAGCACCCGAGTAGCAGCAATAAAGATGTTTTGGGCAAGAGCCCTTCATCCTTTTCCCTTCCCGATGAATCATATCCCACGCCCCAAACTCTAATGGACTGGGCTTTCGGCTGTAACTGACCCGTCTGCTGCACTTCTGCCCTCAACCCTTCCCCTCGATCCCAGATCAAGTCAACCATTAATACCGCAGTAAACACAATACTTTCTGATCTAAAATAAAACACAGAACTGCAGATACTAGAGATCTGAAACAATTCATCTTACAATGAAGAGTGTCGAGATTTGACATGCTGTCTCTGCTTTCATCCTCCAGGTGCAGCCAGAACCGCTGAGGCTTATAAACAATTTCTTGGATATCTTATTTCCTGCTTATAACAAGCATAAAAATTGCCCTGCAGGCTTGAAGTGGACATAAAAACTTCACCAGTTTTTTTTTTAAGTTTCCTTGCTGTTTCGAAGACCCACACAAATTGTTTCTGTGTAATATTAGCACTGTTGTTTCTGGTGATGCTAATGGCACATTCAGTGATGTGTTTCCAGAGGCCTTCCTTAATGTTAAGATAATCCCACTGTCTCTTCTTCATTATTCTAAAGGGGAATAGTGAGCTTGTCTCTCAGTCTACCCTTGCTCAGGCAGGGCAGAAAAGGACAATGTTTGCCCAGCAATGCTGTGCATTCATCCTGATGGCTGTCGATGCTGTAATCTGGAGGGTGGGGGAGACAACCACAGGCCAAGCAAGCATGGTTTGCTTTCATGGCTTCCATCCTCGTCCCAGGCCAAAGGGAAGTCATGTTTGTGACCCTCCCCAACCAGTAGAAGCTTCGTGACCATTCCCACAATGCAGGTTTGGGGAGGGCAGTAAATTTCCTTTTGCCTTCCACGTGCAGGCTCAATTTCAGGGCTGTGCATGGTAGCTCTGCATGGACTGTGCTTGTCCCAGTGCACTATTGAGCTTTCACAAATGGCACTGGTTTCCGGGATACTGGGTAATTCAGGACTCCGGTAAATGGGAGTTTATCTGGAATGGTGTGCAGTAAGCAGTGGGAATAAACCGACAAGATTATCACTGTGAGGCCTCAAACACATGTGTTGAGTTGGGTGAGATTCACTCAGCCACACCGTGGGTATCTCTCCCCAAACCCAACTCAACTGGCACTTTGCTTAAAATACGAAAAGATTAATTCAATACATAAGAACATAAGCACATGGAGAAGGAGTAGGTCATCTATCCCCTCTGCCATTCAATAAAATCATGATTGATATTTTCATGGGATCAGCTCCTCTTAAGCTCCCGCTCACTATAGCCCTTAATTCCTGCATTGTTAAAAAAAATCTATCTTTATTTTCCTTAAAAACATTCAACAATTAGCCTCAGCTGCTTCCCTCGGCAGGGAATCCGACAGAGGGCTGCATGGAGGCACAGTGGTGAGCACTGCTGCCTCACATGTCAGAGACGCGGGTTCAAGTCCCGCCTCGGGCACCTGACTGTGGAGTTTGCGCATTTTCCCCGTGTCAGCGTGGGTTTCCTCCTGGTGCTCTGGTTTCCTTCCAAATTCCAAAAATGTGCAGTTTAGGTGAATTGGCCGAGTTGAATTGCCCGTAGTGTTAGGTGTAAGGGAATAGGTCTGGGTGGGTTGCTCTTCGGTGGGTCGGCATGGACTTGTTGTTTTGAAGGGACTGTTTCCACACTAAAAGCAATCTAATCTAATCAAGATTCATAAGCTTTTGGGTCAAGAATTTCCTCCTCAACTCAGTCTTAAATCTGCTCCCCCCTTTTTCATGCAATGTTTCATCAATCAGTAGAAACAGCCTCCCTGTATTGATCTTATTTACTCCCTTCATAAGCTTGTGATTTTCTTTAAGACCCCCATCATTCTTCCTAACACCAATGAGTATAGTCCCATTGTACACAATCGTTTCTCATAAGGTAAACATCCCAACTCCAGAATCAACCTCGTGAACCTGCTCTGCACCCAATCCAGTCCCAGTACATCCATTCTGAGGGAGGGCGATCACAACTGAACACATTACTCCATGATTGGCCTCATCAGCTCTATATATAGCTGCAACATTATCGTCCTGTTTTCAAACTCCATCCCTTTAGCATTTAAGGACAACGTCCATTTGTCTTGTTTATTTGCTGCACGTACAAACCAGCTTCTATCGATTCCTTCACATGGACACACAGATCCCTGCACACAGCAGAATGCTGCAGGTTTTCTCCATTTGAATCTTCCTTTATTTTACTGCTAGTGCTAACAAATTATTCCAGCAAAATGGACGACCTTACATTTACCAACGTTGTATTCCATGTGTTAGAATATTGCCTACACTCTCTACTGGTTAAGACTGGTTTCTGAGCCGGAATGTTGCAGTAATAGAGTCATAGAGATGGACAGCATGGAAACAGACTGATCCCTCCAACCTGTCCATGCCGATCAGATATCCTAAACCAATCTAGGCCCACCTGCCAGATCCCGGCCCATATCCCTCCAAACCCTTCCTATTTGTATACCCATCCAGATGCCTTTTAACTGTTGCAATTTTACCAGCCTCCACCACTTCCTCTGGCAGCTCATTCCATACACGTATCACCCTCTGTGTGAAAAACGTTGCCCCTTAGGTCTCTTTTTATCTTTCCCTTCTCATTCTAAACCTATGCACTCTAGTTCTGGACTCCCCGACCCCAGGGTAAAGGCTTTGTCTATTTATCATATCCATGCCCCTCATGATTGTGTAAACCTCGACCTCCGACGCTCCAGGGAAAACAGCCTCAGCCTGTTCAGCCTCTTGCTATAGCTCAAATCCTACAACCCTGCTAACATCCTGGTAAATCTTCTCTGATCCTTTTCAAGTTTCACATCATCTTTCAGTTAGGAAGGAGACCAGAATTGCATGCAATATTCCAACAGTGGCCTAGCCAATGTCCTTTACAGCTGCAACATGACCTCTCAAATCCTGTACTCAATACTCTTACCAATAAAAGAAAACATACCAAACGCCTTCGTCACTATCCTATCTACCTGCCTCTCCACGTTCAAGGAACTATGAACCTGCACTCCAAGGTCTTTTTGTTAAGCAATACTCCCTCGGACCTGACCATTACAATTTGCTTTCCCAAAATGCAGCACCTGCATTTATCTAAATTAAACTCCATCTGCCACTTCTCACCCCATTGACCCATCTTGTCGAGATCCCGTTGTAATCTGAGATAACTGTCTTTGCTGTCCACAGAATCTCCAAGGATAACTTAGTTTCTATCGGTTTATCAAAGGTTGAGGACTGCAATGTCACAGTGATCAGTGCTGGATTCTCAACGATTTGCATGTTATATCAACAGTTTAAATAAATTGGTGGACAACATTAATATAGGCAGGAAATTGAGGAATTAACAAGAGGCAGCGAATCTGTAAATGAGTTTAAAATGGACAACAACTAAGCAGTTGGAATATAATGTAGGTCACTGTCGACCTTTTTTTCAGGAACAACAAAAGGTAGTATATTAATTAAGTGGAAAGAGATTACAAGGCTTACTGATACAGTGGGTGGTAGTTGGTTCATTCTGAATCGTTCAGACATCGGAAGTGTGGCTCCATCCTCCAGATGGCTTACTCCTTGAAGTTCACGGTACACCCCCCCCCTCCCCCGGCTCTCAGTAAACAAGAGATATTTTCATTTGATTGGTTGGCGGGAAGGTTGGGGAGTGGTGAGGGGGAGGGTTTTATGGACATGGTGGTGGCCTTTATCCAAGTAAGTGGAGACCCGAAAGCGATGGGAATTTTTAACTATTTCTCAATGAAGAGACTGCGGCTGTTGCCAGGACAGTGACTATTCACCAACATAATTTACCGTATATGGTCACACTGCAACAGTCAGGGAGTGAGAGCTTGAGGGTCCAGTCACAGGAATGAAAACATAAAATAAAGGCATTGACAGATCAGCTGTAATGACGAGTTATGTCACATTCTCAAATCCCCTCACAGAACTGGTCCAGGCATCATAAACCCAGAGGACATAACCCTTCAGCATGCAAAACTGTATATACCAAGCTGGATCCAACCCCGAAATCTGCCCAGAGTAGAATGCTGTGCAGACCATTGTAGTGTATGATATTTCAACCCCGACTAGACAGCAGTATCCCAACAGGAGCTATGCAGACAACAGCAGGATCATTCTATCTTGGCCACTCTAAGTAAAACACGTCGGAAGAGATTGAGATAAATTTTATTATACTGTCAGGAACTTCGCATGTGTTTTGATGTACTCTTCCAAATTATAGTGTGAATGGATTCTAGAGTCCTGAAACAAACCCAGTGGCAACATACGGGTCAGCAATGTGCATGTTCATCTCCTTCTGTTAATATTAAAGGGACAGCATTGCAAGGAATCGGACAAAACAGCTCTGAGTCTCCAAAGTCATTCTTTGAAGAAGAAATCACCCATTAAATGTTCTATCGATGACATCAGAGTCAGAATGTCCCTGCCGGAGCTCTTCTGCTACACTGCTCTTTGTTCATTTTTTTCGTTTTCATGGAGTGATTTCATTCCCCAAACATTTCACCTTCTAACGTTAATTGGTGGTGAATAGAGAGGTGAGTCCCAGACCAGAGTTTGACCTTGGGGCATGAGGTCCGGGGGAATGAGTCCTGGAGGCGAGTCGTTTACCAGACGCTGGCGTGGGACGTGAGTCCTCAGGCTTTGAAGCCTGGTGCAGTCTCGAAATTGGCTCAGTGCGGTCTGGAGACTAGGCCCGGCTTTGGTATCTGGACTGGACCCGTTTCAGTCTGGCTACGAGTCCCAGTGCAGTCTGAAGACTCGGCCCAATGCTTTGTGAATACTTAGTTTAGTTTGGTCTAGCGACTCGGACTGATGCAGCCTGGATACATGGCCAAGAACAGCATGGAGACTCTGTCTGATGCGAACTGGACACTGGGCCCGGTGTAGTCTGGAGACGGGCTCCAGCACGACCGTAGACTGGGACAGACTGGTCCTGGTGCGGTTGCGAGGCGGGGCTCAATAACGTTAGGTGACTGGGCACAGTAGGGTGTGCAGACTTTCCTTCTTGCAGTCAGGAGTCCTGGCGTGGTGTGGTCGGGAGACTTGGCCTACTGTGTTCTGAATACTTGCCCTGGTGCAGTCAGGAGACTTGGCCTTGTGCGGTTTCGGGACTTGGCCTGGTGTCATCTGGAGACTGGACCCGGTGTGGTGTGAAGACTCTGCCTGGTGCAGCGTGAAGACTTAGCACAGTGCTGTCTCGAGACTCGGCCTGGTCCAATCTGGAGAGACATCCTGGTGGAGTCTGGAAATATTGCCGGCTACGGTATGGAGACTTGGTCCAGTGCAGTCTGTAGACTGGGCCGAGCATGCCCGTAGACTGGGACTGGTCCAGTCTGGAGACTGGACCTGGTGCAATACGGAGATTGGGCTAAATGCCGTCAGGACACTTGACACGGTAAGGAGTGCAGACTTGACTTCTTGCAATCTGGAGTCTTGGTGTGGTGTGGTCTGGACATATCGCCTGATGTGGCCAGGAGACTGGGCCTGGAACAGTCTGTGGATTGGTTTTGGTGCAGTCTAGCGACTGGACCTGTTGTGCTCTGGATATGTGGCCTAGTGCGGTCTGGAGACACGGCCCAGTGTGATTTGGAGGTTTGGCCCAATGCTGTCTGCAGGCTTGGCCCAAGGTGACCTGTAATCTTGGCCAGGTGAGGTCTGGAGACTTGGTCTGGTGCAATCTGGAGACGCAGCCCAGTGTGCTTTGGAGAATTGGCCTGGTGTGGTCTGGAGACTTAAACCAGTGTGCTCTGGTGACTCGGTCAAGTTTGTGGTCTGGACACTTGCCCTTGTGCCGTCTGGGGATTTGGCATGGTGTGGTCTGGAGACTAGGAGCAGTGTGGTCTGAAGTCTCGGACAGGGCAGTGCTGACTTGACCTAGTGCAATCAAAAAATATGATCTGATGTGATCTGGACACTGGGTGCCATACAATCTGTGGACCAGGTAAAGTGTGGTCTGGGGACTGGACCCTATTAGCTCAGAATACTTGGTCTGGTTCGGTCTGGAGTCGTGGCCCAATGCACTCTGGAGATTGGGCCTGGCACAGTCTGGAAACTTGGACTGTTGTAGTATGGAGGCGGGGCCCAGCACATCCTGCAGACGAGGACCAATGTGGTCTGGAAACTAGGCTCAGTGCAGATTGGAGATTCAGCCTGGAGTGATCTGGAGACTTAGCCGTGTGAGGTTTGTGGATTTGGCCTGGGGTGGTCTGGAGACTAGGCACAGTGCTGTCTGGAGACTGGGCCTATTGCGTTATTGAGACTGGGCCTGGTGTGATCTGGAAACTGGGCCCAGTCCGGTCAGGAAATAGGGCTTGGTGTTGCCTGGAGACGATGTGCTGTCAGAGACTGGGGTGAGAGGACAGTAAATATTATCCATTCCTTTTTCTTTTTTTTTCGTTTTGCTGGGGTTTCATTTGCTAGTATTTCAATTTTTTACAAATACCAGAAGAATCTGTTCTTAGGTATATTGTACCGAAGATGGCTGAATCACCAACAACATTGCAAACTTTTCACTGCACACATTCGAATGCTTCTGAAAATAAAGCCAACTAAATTCAAATGTGTGAGTGTCATTATCTTTGATTCTTTTTCCAAACAAAGCAGCGTCGTGTGGCAGCCAGCAGCGAGTAGTATTACTTAACTTTAAACACAACAGGAAGAGACAGACGGAAAGAGTGTGAAGACGGACATTTTGATTCCAATTTCAATGGATTCACCCCCAAAACAACAGAAATCCAACTGGTCAGAGATGCATCTGCCAAGACACGCACATTAATACACGAAAACAGATACGCACACAGATAAATACAACAAAATACACACAGCCATATGAAGACATTCGCCCCCTTATGCCTGACTTGCCATTCGGTAAGACCATGGATGATCTACTCTGGGCATCAACTTTATTTCCACCAGAAATAAGGCAGAGCAAGTAACTGAGCTGTTCGACTGGGAGCACTTTTGGGACCAGTGACCATACTTGAATTAGTTTTGCAATCGTTACGGAATAGGAGACGACTGTTCAACAAGTTAATGATATAAAGTAGAGCAAGGAGAAAGGGAGGACTGCAGATGCTGGAGATCAGAGCTGAAAATGTGTTGCTGGAAAAGCGCAGCAGGTCAGGCAGCATCCAAGGAGCAGGAGGGTCGATGTTTCGGGCATGAGCCCTTTTTCTGAAGAAGGGCTTATGCCCGAAACGTCGACTCTCCCGCTCCTTGGATGCTGCCGGACCTGCTGCGCTTCTCCAGCAACACATTTTCAGCTCTAAATTAGAGCAAGGTCAATTTTGATGGTATTTGCAAAATTGGTAAAACTGTTTGCAAGTTAATGGACATCTGACAAGTGGGCAAATTTCAAAAGCGAGATAATAACAGTTCAGAGACAGCATGTTCCTGTTAGTGTGAGGGTGCAATGCGAGCAGCAACGGGTTCAGGACTTGGCAGGGGATATTGAAGCTCTGTTGAAGAATAAAGGAGGAGGTATATGTCAGGTTTGGGTAGTTAGGACTTTCTGCATCTTACACGTTTAAGACAGACGCAAAGAAACCCTGTAGTTTCCACTAATTTCCTTGTTGAGTACAGTACATTATCCTGTCCGAAAATTCAGTTTTCCACATTTGATCTTACTTTCATTTCTCCTTTCAAATATCAGTGGAGGCTTTCAGCAGACTTTATCCTTTTTTCCCAGTTTGCATTCTTGTCTTTTGTTTTGACGATCTTATCAGGTTCTTACCCTTCCTTTGGTGGGTCCTGAATCTATGGCTCACCAAAAAACAATCTGCCGTGTTTCTGAACGACTTCCTTTGATCTAATGTAAACTTTATCTTCTTTTATTAACCATAGTTGATTTATTTTTTCGTTTTAACTGTTTGCATCTTTGAGGGATATGAATATGGTGCACCTGAGAATGTTGTTACAAATACAGGTAGTAAACTTCCAATGCAATAGTTCTGTTCCTGTGCGATCTCGCTTTAGAATAAGCTATCCAATACCTGCACCATTTAAATTAATCGTATTATAACCAATGCAGGTAAGGGAAATTCGTTTTCTGCAAATATCAGTCTCAATTTGGCATTTGTGTTATCGTCCATTTGCTATGTTGAAGCACATGCAATCGGAGAACAACCTGGAACAAAATTGCCTGTCTTCCCTTCAAAGCTTCACAATTACACAGTAAATGGAGAACAGCCTGTTACACAGGAACAGCAAAAATATATTCAGACCTTTGACCCTGTTCCAGCAGTGAAGGAAGAGAATAATGAGCACAAGGTGCATTTTATACAGTCACAGGAGGAGAACAATCAGCCTCTCGAGCCAGTACCATTGGACCCAGAGTATCCATGCAGCACCAGTAACAGTTATACAGGAACAGGAAAAGGACATTCAGCCTCGTGAAGTCTACAATACAGGAACTGGAAAGGCCCACAATGTGACTAGAGATTGCTCCACTGGAATAACAGGAGTCTTCTCTGCACACCAAGCAATTTGAACGGGTAATGGAGAAGGTTACGAAAATACATTAAACTTTTTATGGGAAATGAGGAAATCAATTAGCCACGTGGTTGTTCTAAGGGAATAGCAGAAAGCCAATTACGCACGTGCAGGAGGAGAATGTTTAATATCTCTGAACCTAATTTGGAGGAAAATCAGGAGACTCTTCAGCCATTCAAACGGTTACAGGGAGATTCCATGAGCCCTCAGAGCTCTTATGCATCACCAGAAGGAGAAAAGGAGGGCTTGAGTTTCTTACTATGGAACAGGAACAAGGTTTTCAAGCCCTTGAGACTAGAAAGTAAAAATACTAGGAGGACATTCAGCCCATCGATAATATAATGCTGGAACACTCGGAGGACAGTGAGCCCATCGAGATTGCATATCACGAAAAGAATGACTCCTTTCAACTACTCAAACCTCTTAAATAGCAACCGGAGCAGATTTTATGACCTTGAGCTCACTACGCAGGAAGTGAAATGGAACGTAGAGGTTATAGAAAGGGAAGAAACTCGAATAACCAGGTGCACTGAGGAATAAAAAGTATGAGCAAACTGAAGGAAAATTGTTAGAATCCAGGTTCAAGGAAGAAACGACAGGAGTTTTGCAAAATCAAACTGTAATCCATCATAGTCAGCATAATTGTACGAAGGAGAAATAATGGTTTCATTATTGGTTCGAGTTCTTTAAAGAAGGAACAAGGTAGATGGATAATGGTGATCCTGGAGATGTAATTTCTGTGGACTTCTGGAAGTAATTGTATAAGGTGTGGTACAAAAAGTAAATCCGTAAAATAAATGCACACTATTTTGGAATAATTTATCAACTTGAGTAGAAGATCAACCAAACAAAATAATGTATTGAGATGGAATAGATGCATCGTTTTCTGAAAGATTTTGGGGTGCCATAGATTTCGATTTCCAGGCTCCAACAATTTGCAGTCTATTTGATGTTCTGGATGCGGGAATAGATAATAATACAGCCAGATTTACAGGTGATGCTAAAATAGTTGGAAAGTAGATTGCAATGATGATATATGACAATTACAAATGATAATGGATGGTTTAGATGAATTGGCCAACATCTGACAAACGACATTTACCATGGATATGTATTCAGTTATCCATTTTGTACAGAAAAATACAAAAGCAACTTATTAGCATAATGAAGAGAAACTTTATCATGTTCAGCTGCAGACGTATCAGTGTTTCCTCGTTTTAATCGCAGAAAAACCAAATGCATGTACAGCAGGCATTGTGGTCGGCAAAAATTATTAAGGCGCTCATTTGGAAAGATTAAAACCAAATGTAGGAAAGTATTTTTGCATTCATTCAATGCATTAGTAAAATGGAACGGGAGCACCGTATACTTCATTAAGGAGACATGCAGCTGCCCTGGAGGCAGTTCAGAAGAATTTCATAAGTTTGTTTCCAGAGATGGGAAGTTTGTCTTAGTAAGAGAGATTGAGCAGTTTGTATCTATACTCCCAGATTAGATTAGATTAGATTATATTACTTAACTGTGGAAACAGGCCCTTCAGCCCAATGAGGAGTTTGCATTGAAGTCTGAAAAATACCAAAGGTGATTGACGATGTAGCTGTGGGTGGATATTTCCTCATGTGAGGCAATCTGCAACAAGCGATCAGTGTTATAGAATAAGGAGGAACAGATTTAAGACAGGGGTGAAGAGATCTTCCTTCTCTCAGATCGTTGTGACTCTGTGTAATGTACTGACCGAGAGTGCAGAGAATGCTGGGACATTGAGTAAATGAAGCAATGTGGAGACTGGACCGGAAAGTGGAACTGAAGCTAAGATGACATCAGCCATTGCTGTTTTAAATGGTGGAGCAGGGTCAAGGGGCTCATTTTCCGACTGAAATGCACTTCGTTCGTGTTTAGTCCGTTGAATATGCTACAGGAATGTGGGAGGACTGGTAATCAAACAGGCATCAGGCACTGAGGATAAATCAGTCTTAATGAGTTTGACAGAACTTAACAAGTCGACTTACATAGCGACCAGTGCTGGGTCCTCAACTATTTGCAGTGTAAATCAATAATTTGAGTATAAGACCATAAGATATTGGAGCAGGAATTGGGCCACTTAGCACTTCGAGTCTGCTCCACCACTCAATCATGGCTGATATGTTTCTTAACCCCATTCTCCCGCTTTCTGCACGCAACGCTTGATCTCCTTGATAAGGAACAATCTACCTGCCTCTGTCTTAATTATATTCAATGACCTCGACGGCCCTCTCTGGCAAAAAATTTCAGAGATTCACCACTCTCTGTACGAAGACGTGTCTCCGTATTTCTGTTCTAAAATGTCTTCCCTTCTCTGTCAGGCTATGCCGTTGGATGCTATTCTATCCTACCAATGGAAACATATTCACAGCATACAGCCAGTCTGGGCCATTCAGTATGCTGCAAGTTTCAATTACGTCCTTCCTAATTCTTTGACACAACATCGAGTATTTACCCAGAGCCATCAAAAGTTCTTTGTATGATAAGCTTTTCATTCCTGCAACTTCCTCTCAAAGCCACACAGCAAGCCAGTATATCCTTCCTGAGATGTGGTGAACAAAGCTGCCAAAGTGCCCAAAATGTGATCTGTCTCGAGCCGTATTCACCCTCTAAAGTATATCCATGCTTGTATTCACGTCTTCACAAAATAAATGTCATCATTACATTGGCCTTCTGGCTCGACCTACAAGTTCACCTTCAGAGAATGCTGGACGACAACACCCGAGTCTCTTTGCACTTCTGATTTTCTCCCCATTTAGAAAATTGTCCATACCTCCATTCTTCCCCTCAATGTGGATGACCTCACAATTTCCTTAGTGGTAATCCATCTGCTATTGGTTTGCCCACTCAATCAAAATATCAAAATCCTTCTGCAGCCACCTCTATGCTACCTGTCACTCTACCTAACTTTGCATCATCTTCAAATCTATCTAAGCGCTCAGTTACTTCATCCAGAATGTTAATGTATAAAATGGAAAGTTGTAACAACAAATATACTATAACTAGTGTCTGAAGTTGCAATTTATGTAAGCAGGAAACTAACATATCAAGAGAAGGCAGAGAGTCTGTAAATGAATATAAGCAGGTAAATTTAACAAGCTATACAGTATGTCAGCATTAAAACAGGCCATTCGGCCCAAACTGGTCTCTGCTGATCATAGTGCCCACTCAGCCAGGTCCAGTTGTCCAGTTGTCCGCATTCAGTCCATATCCCTTGAACCCTTCCCATCCATGCTACTATGTAACTTTTTTTAGTTTGCTATTGTACCCGGATCAACCATTCTCTCTGTCAGCCCTTTCTATAAATATTCCGTTCTCTGGATGAAGACAGTGCCCCTCACGTCATCCTTAAATCGTTCCGCTCTCACATTAAACCTATACCCTCTAGTTTTCAATTCACCATCCCTGGAAAAAAGAATATTTGTATTCATCCTATAAATGCCCCTCATGATTTTATACATCTCGTCACGTTCACTTTTCATTCTCCTGAATTGCGAGAAATAAAGTCCTATCCTGTCAAATCTCAGGCCTACTTTTCCTGGTAACATTCTCGTTTATCTTATTTGCACTCTTTGCAGTTTAACTGCGTCTTTCATATAACAGGGTGACGAAAACTGCATGCAAGTTTTCAATTGTGGTCTCACCAATGTCTTATACAACTGTAATTAACTTCCCAACTCCCATACTCAATGTCACGACCGATGAAGGAACGCATGCGAAATGCCTTCTTCACTATCCTGTTGACCTGTGACGCTGCTTTCAATGAACCATGTACTTGCATTCCTAGGTCTATATGCTCCTCTAGACCTTAACCATTTAATGTATAAGGCCTACCTTGGTTTGACTTTCCAAGTGTAACACCTATCACTTATCTGTACTGAAATAAAATTTGCCAAACCTCAGCCCACTTTCCCAACTGACCAAAATCCCTTCCTTTTTTTTGAAAACCTTCCTTGATACCAATTGTACCAAATTATCCATCATCCGCAAACGTACCTATCATGCGTTGGTAAAATCATTTATTTAAATAATAAGCAACAGAAATCCCAGCACCAACACCAGTAGCACAGCACTAGTCCCAACTCCAATTCAAGAAACAGCCATCAACCGCCAGCCTCTGCTTTCTTTCATGGAGTCAATTTTGAATCCGTCTCGCTAGTTTTCTCTGTATCCCATGCGACCTTACCTTCATGATTAAGCTGTCGCGTGTGACCTTGCCAAAGGCCTTCCTAAGTTCCATCTCGGCAACACGCACTACCCAACACTCATCTATCCTCCTGATTACCTCTTAGAAAAGCTCAAAAAGCGTTGTCAGACATGACGTCCCCTGAACAAATCAATGATGACTATCCCGAATTAGACCTTGACAATCCAAATGTTAGTTGATTCTGTCCCTCAGGAACCACTCTAGAATCCTGCTCACCACTAATGTTCGGTACACTGGCATTACATCCTCTGGTGATCTTTTACACTCTGGCTGAGTGTGCACTATAATCAGCAGAGACCAGTTTGGGCCGAATGGCCTGTTTTCATGCTGACATAGTGTATGGCTTGATAAATTTACCTGCTCATATTCATTTACAGACTCTCTGCCTTCTCTTGATATTTTAGTTTCCTGCTTACATAAATTGTAACTTCAGACACTAGATACAGTATATTTGTTCTTACAACTTTCCGTTTTACACATTAACATTCTTAAACAGTAGAATAACTTTCGCCACCTTCCATTCTTCCGGAACGACCACAGTGGCTGAGGAAGAAACAGAAATTTACTCCCAAGCCTCCCACCACATACAAGGATGGACCTTGTTCAGGCCCAAGGTATTTATCCACTCTAATGCAATTGAACGCTGCAAACAGCTCCTATCTGGAATAGCAATGCGGCGCGAAAACATGCCCACATTTTAAAAAATAAATCTCACCTTTGCACCCATTATTCTGCCTTCAGTAAACATGGAGAAGAGATTTTCATTTAAATTTTCCCCATCTTTGGTGGCTCCATACCGAGACATCCAATAGATAACAGTTCGGCAGGTGAAATATAACGCGTCAGCTCAACTGTCATTTCTTATCCGGGAGGAATGACAGGCAGTTTGTCAATCAAATGGACAAAGATGAAAGGATTGAGTGATCCACTGTATGCTGGATGTTTTGCTCTGACCCGTTCAGACACAGGGATTGCTGTTCCTTCTCCTTGATTGTTTGTTTTATGATGTTCCCAGTGGCTGCATTGCTCTCAATACACACGGGATATTTTGATGCATTTGGTTGACAGTGGGGACTGGTGAGGGGGAGATGGTTTGGTGCTGTTATCCGGGGACGGCTTTATCTGAGAGGGCATTTTTCTTTTCTGCACGGATACCCTGAGACGATGGGAATGGCTGAGCGCTTTTGAATGAAGAGGCTGTGGTTGCTGCGAGGATAGGGAGTATTCACTCGCATGATGTATTCCGAATGGTCACACTGCAACATTAATTGAGTGAGAGTTTCTTCGGAAACTCTACATCTCACCAGTGACATGGGGGAGCCGCAAATCCATGTACACTATCGGGAATGTCGCTATACTGGGAAAATAAGGATACATCTGGCAGCGAGGAGAAAGTGAGGACTGCAGATGCTGGAGATCAGAGTCGGGAGTGTTGGTCTGGAAAAGTACAGCAGGGCGGACAGACTCGGAGGAGCAGGAGAATCGACGTTTCAGGCATCAGCCCTTCATCAGGAAAGAGACTTGTGGCCCGTGGGCCTGAGAGGTAAATGAGACGTGAGTTGGGTTCTGGGGAAGGCAGCTGAGAATGCGCTAGGTAGTTGAAGGTGAGGGCACATGGTAGCTCCCAAGTGAGGGAGAAAACATTGTATTCACCTCATCCACAATGCATATCTTCCAACATCGAATGGTGTCATTGATGACGACATACTTGGAGATGATGGATGTCAGCAACTCCTGACGGGAACGTTCCAGATCATAGAAGCTGAAGAAATTGTGATCCTAACAACAACTGGCAGCACCAGCCTCCCCTCGGTGTAAAGCTTCAGGTCGCGTTCAAAGAGGTGACACCGTTCAGTGACAAGCCCCTTGTTCTATCAGGATACCCTAACACTCTGCTCCTGCGGAAACTGTAGCTTGGGAAGTTTATCTTGGAAAACCGGGTGGATACAGCAGATCCCTTTCACTAAAAACAATCAGAAATTGACATTGTCTATATGGATTTCAGTGTGGTGTTCAAAATGGTACAGCCTGGGAGTCTGGTTAGTACAGTTAGATAACATGGAATAAAGAGAGAACTAGCCAATTGTATATAGAACTGTTTTCAAAATAGTAGCTAGAAGGTGATAGTTAATGGTTTGTCAAACTGGAGGCCGGTGACCAGCAAGATATCGCAAGGACCAGTTCTGTGCCCATTGCTTTTTGTCACAATGATTTTAGTGTAAGCGGAGGATGTATTCTGAACAAATTTGCAGATATCACCAAAATTGGAGGTGTAGTGTTCAGCAAAGAAAGTTCCCTCAGAGTATGATGGGATCTTGACCAGTTGGGCCAATGGGCTGAGGCGTTGCATATGGAATTTATTCAGATAAATGTGACGTGCTGCATTTTGGAAAGGCAAATCGGGGCAGGACATGTACACAAATACGTAATATTCTGGGCAGTGTTGCTGAACAAAGAGTCTTTGCAATGAAGGTTAATAGTTGCATGAAAGCAGAGCAACAGGTAAATAGGTTAGTGAGGACTGCGTTTCATATGCCGTCCTTTACTTTTCAGCGCATGACATAAGAAATTAGGAAGTCGAATTGCAGCTGAACAGCACATTGGTTTAGGCAGATGTGGAATACTGCGTTTAGTTCTAGTCTGTCTGCTGTAGAAAAGAGATTGTGAAACTTGAAAGGGTTCTTTAAGAATGTGAAAAGGTTATTGCCGTTTTTTACATTTTGTGATCCAGGAAGAGGCTGAACAGGCTGGGTCTATTTTCGCTGGTGTCAGGGGCTGAGGGATGACCTTATCGAAGTATTTCAAATCATGAGCAGCATGGATAATATGAATATTAACAATTTTTCTCCAAGGCTGGAGGAGTCCAAACCCAGAGGGCAAAGATTTAAGGTGAGAGCGAAAAAAAAATTGAAGTCTTTCGAGTCAATGTTTTCACGCAGACAGTGGTGTGTGCAAGAAATTAGTAGCCTCTGGAAGCTGGAGGCTGGGACAATTACAAAGTTTCAAAAACATCTGCAGGGGTGCATGAATATGAAATGTTTAGAGAGACATGGGCCAAATGCATACCTCCCACCCATTCTCCTCCTCGAACCTAATAAAACAGTTGTGGGAGCCAGACTGACAAGGTAAGGCAACTAGTTTATTTCCTAATCAACTTTTTGGTAGTCACTTCGGCAGTTAGAATACTGGGAATGGGGTTTAGGGCAGTGGAATGTTCCTCCTGCAGAATGTGGGAAATAAGGGTCACCACTAGTGTCCCTGCTGACTATATCTGTGGGAAGTGCACCCAACACCAGCTCCTCCAAAACCGCGTTAGGGAACTGGAGCTGGAGTTGAATGAACTTCCGATCATTCGGGAGGCAGAGGGGGTTATGGACCGGACTTACAGAGATGTAGCCACTCCCCAGATAAAAGAAAAAGATAGATGGGTGACAGTTAGGGGACAGAATTGGAACCGGCAGGCAATGCAGAGATCCCCTGTGGCCATTCCCTTCAACAATAAGTATATCATTTTGGATACTATTAGGGGAATGAATAACCAGGGGAAAGCAGTGGGGCTCCTGCTGCTCAGAAGGGAAGGAGGAAGAAGAGCAGAGCAGTCGTCATTGGGAACTCGATAGTTAAGAGGACAGATAGGATATTCTGTGGGGATGATAGACCCTCACGGTTGGTGTGTTGCCTCCCAGGTGCCAGGGTCCGTGATGTCTCTGATCGTGCTTTTGGGATCCTTCGGGGAAGGGAGAGCAGCCCAAAGTCGTGGTCCACATTGGCACCAACGACATAGGTCGGAAGAGAGATGGGGACTTGAGGTAGAAATTCAGGGAGCTAGGATGGAAGCTTAGAGCTAGGACAAACAGAGTTGTTGTCTCTGGTTTGCTGCTAGTGCCACGATGCTAGTGAGGTGAGGAATAAGGAGAGAAAGGAGTTGAACACGTGGTACAGGGATGTCACCAGAGGGAGTGTTTCGGGTTTTGGATAATTGGAGCTCTTTCTGGGGTAGGTGGGACCTCTACAAGCAGTATGGTCTTCATCTAAGCCAGACGGGGTACCAATATCCTGGGTTGGAAATTCACTAAAGCTATTAAGGTGGATTTAATAATACATCAGGGGGATGGGAACCAAAATTTTAGGACAGGTATAGAAGAGGATGAGAGTAGGGTGTTCCAAAATTAAGTAACTGACACTGGCAAGCGAGTACCTGGTTTGAAGTGTTTGTACTTCCACGTGAGGAGCATTCCAAAATAAAGTGGGTGAACTGGCAGCGTGGGTTGGTAACTGGCACTTCGATGTTTTGGCCATTATGGAGACATTGATAGAGCAGCGACAGGAATGTCTGTTGCAGGTTCCGGGATTCAGATGTTTCAGTAAGAACAGAGAAGATGGTAAAAGAGGGGGAGGTGTGGCATTGTTGATCAGGGACAATATTACAGTTGTAGAAAGAAGGTTTGGGGACTCGTTCACTGAGGTAGTATGGGCTGAGGTTAGAAACATGAAACGAGGAGTCACCGTGCTGGGAGATTTCTGTAGGCCTCCGAATAGTCCCGAATATTAGAGAAACCCTGGTAATTACAGAACAGTGAGTCTCACTTCAGTTGCTGGAAAAGTGTTGGTAAAAGGTTAAAAGAGATAAGAAATATAACCATCTAGAAAAGAATAATCTGATCAGGGCCAGTCAGCACGGTTTTGTGAAGGGTAGGTCGTGCCTAACGAATCTTATCGACTTTTTTGACAAGTGACCAAACAGGGAGATGAGAGTAAACCGGTTGATGTTGTGCAGAAAGATTTCAGCAAGGCGTTCGATAAGTTTCCCCACAGTACGCTATTGTACAAAATTCGGAGGATTGGGATTGTGGGAGACATAGCAGTTTGGATCAGTAATTGGCTTGCTGAAAGCAAACAGAGTGTTGTCGTTAATGGAACATGTTCATCTTGGTGTCCAGTTACTTGTAGCATAACGCAAGGGTCGGGATAGTGTCCACGGCTGTTTGTCATTTTATAAATGATCTGGATGAGGGATTAGAAGGGTGAGTTAGTAAATTTGCGGACGACAATAAGGTCGGTGGAGTTGTGGATAGCGATCAAGGATGCAGTAGGTTGCAGAGAGACATAGATAGGACGCAGAGCTGGGCTGAGAGGTGGCAAATGGAGTTTAATGTGGACAAGTGTGATGTGATACACTTTGGACGGAGTAACCACAATGCAAAGTACTGGACTAATGGTAAGATTCTTGAGAGTGCAGATGACCAGAGTGATCTCGGTGTCCATGTAGACAGATCCCCGATAGTTGCCACACAGATTGACAGGGTTGTTAAGAAGGCATACAGTGTTTTTGCCTTTATTAATAGAGGAATTGAATTCTGGAGCAAGGTGGTTATGCTGCAGGTGTACAAAACTCTGGCATAGCAAGACTTGGAGTATTGTGTACAGTTCTGGTCACCACATTATAAGAATGATGTGGAAGATTTGGAAAAGGTGCAGAGGAGATTTACTCGGATGCTGCTTGGTATGGAAGGATATCTGACGAGGAAAAGCTGAGGGCCTTGAGGCTGTTCTCGTTAGAGAGAAGAAGGTTGAGAGGTGACTTAATAGAGACATACAAGATAATCAGAGGGTTAGATAGGGTGGACAACGAGAGCCTTCTTCCAAGTGTGGGGACGGCAAACACGAGGGAACACAACTTTAAAGTGAGGGGTGATTTTTAAGACAGATGTCCGAGGTAGTTTCTTTACTCAGAGAGTAGTAAGGGTATGGAATGCTTTGCCTGCAACGTTAGTAGATTCGCCAACTTTAAATATATTTAAGTCGTTATTGGACAGGCATATGGACGTACATTGGAGCAGTGTAGGTTAGATGGGCTTCAGATTAGTATGACAGGGCGGCGCATCATCGAGGGTCGAAGGGCCTGTAATGCGCTGAAATGTTCTATGGTCTAGGTTTTATATGGGAGGAGATTAATGTCAATTATCTAGTCCATAAGGACGAGTCGGACCGACGGATCTGTTTCTGTGCTGCACATATTTATGCCTGTGTGGCACTCCGTGGGTTCAGAGATTCCTCTCACTTCAGCCTTTGCTCCTTTTGTTGTTCATGTTGTCGACCCAGATGCTGGAACTACAGTCGCCATGCTCCGTCAAGAGTTGGATCACCAAACCCTCAGGTCTCCCTGAAATTGTAAGGCAGCTCATTGCACAACCTTCAGTAAACCATCCCGAGCAGCTCTACTGACTTTTCAACATCAGGAGTCAGTCAGGAGCCACTCTGCTACAAATGGCATGCCTGGTGTTTTTGAGTTGTACTCAACTGGCTTCCTCATGTTCCTGAATACATGATCAGCTGACCGGAACAAACACAAGCGTTCAGTGGACAGGCACAGACCATACTTGCAGACGACACCACCGTTGTTGGCTGGATATCAAATAACAGTGAATCCCAAAGTAGAAAGTTGTTGTGATGAAATGATAACAACCTCTTTCTCAATGTTGGCAATACACAAAAAGAAATGATCATCTAATTGAGAAAGAATGTAGGTGAACACGCCCATCGACATCAATGGAAATGAGGTGGGGAGAGTGGAGAGGGTCAAGTTCTTAACAGTGACGAAAACCAACAATATGTCCTTCTCTTACGACGTAGAAGCAACAGCCAGGAAGACACAACAAGCCTCTTCTTGCTCAGTTTGCTCAGGAAGTTTTTTTTAATGTTCATAAGGGCCCTCACCAACTTCTACAGATGCACCATTGAAATCATACTGTCAAGATGCGTAATGGTCTGGTATGGCTGCTGCTCTGTGCAGCAATGTAGGAAACTACAGAAAATGGTGTGCACAGTCCATTCAATCACGGAAGCGATCCTCCCATCTATAAACTCCATTTATGACTCCCATTGGCGCGGAAAAGCTGTCAACATCATCAAAGATCCCTCCCACATCGCTAATGCTCTCCTACAAACTCTGCTGTTCGAGCATACGCACCAATCGTATCAAAAAACAGCTTCTTCCCTACCATTATGAAACTGGCTATTGGACGTCTGCAACTTGTGCAGTCTCAGCAATCAATGATCTGTATACTCTTGTTTTCTATGATGTTTCTCCTTGCTCCCACAAAAAAAAGCTTTGCACTGTGCTCAGGCACTTGTCACGACACTAAACCACGAATGTGCAATCACAATCATGACAACATTGAATAAAGGCAGTGCCAGATCAGCTGAAATGATTGGTTACATCAAATTCTGAATCTGCTTCATAGAATCATCCCTGGCACGATAAACTGGGACAAGGTGATAGCCCACCATTGACAGCTGAGCAGAGTTTACTGGGGCATTGCTTAGTAAACTGCACTACCTGCCCAGCTTGGGGAGCTTTTGAAGCCTTTGGCAGTACATTAGTGCAATGCTTGCAGTTGATAACTGCTTTGCATGGGGAAATGAGCCGCTCATGTTGTGAGTAACAGTAAATAACGCTCCCATATGTCTCTACAGCTCTATTGCACGAGAACAAGGCAAGTGTGTGTGTCTCTGTGTGTGTCTGTGCGTGTGTGTGTGTTGGTGTGTATATATGTGTGTGTGTTGTTCGTGTGTGAGTGTGTGTGTGTCTGTGCATGTGTGTGTGTGTGTGTTGGTGTGCATATATGTGTGTGTGTGCGCGCGCACGCATGCCTGTTCTACTTGAAAGTCACTGTTTGGGAGAGAACGTGCATGGAGGAAATCAGTATAAATGTGAACAAGTGGCAGGGGTTTCGGGAATCGACAAAGACTAAGGGACAGATGTGTGGACATGCTTGAGTATATTAAGACATTGCCAGTTCCAATAACAATGTACATTAGTGTGCGCTGAAATCTCGGAAGGATTGGATGTTGACATGCGTTTGGATATAAACCGGGGAGTATCGACTCAGATTAACTTCTGCAGATTTGAAGCTGGAAGTGTCAGCATCCGATGATTAAAATCATAAAGACTGTGCTTCATTGCTCAACGTTCAAATAGCAGATGGGATGAGCCAGTAAAGAATATTCTCGAGATATCACTAGTTTGAATTAGGAATAGTCAGACTACAGTGTCAGGAATCAGCTCATAGCCAAAGGGATCACTACAGCTGTGATTCATCTGTTTAAGCCACAGATATTTGCCAGGGATTGAATGGAGTCAGACAGATGTTTAGTTTGTAACCAGGAGAGAAGACAGTGATCTCCATGATCTCCGTATTGAAATAACAAGGGCAGTGATTCCTGTGGTTCCTGGCTGAAGCTCAGTCAGTCAAAATAGAGATGCTTCCAGAGGCAAAGAGGGAGAGAATGACTGAATATGTTCACTGATGCAGGTATTAAAACTTTGTGGAGTGAATTTCTCGATTCGGAGTCTCAGCTAGAACAAAAGCAGTCGTAAGGACAGTAGACTAAATGTAAAAAGAAACAGTAGTAGAGTTACACATCGTTCATGCAAATGATAACTGAGCAGTGAGATTAGCAGGAACACCAACTACAGCCGGGATAGGATATTGAAAAAATACTTGAATACTGTAAAGTTAATATTGGATCAAACATGATAGTGACCATCAATAATAATATTTAGAAAATTGTTAAACTGAAGAAACTGATGTCAAATTGAATAAACTCCTGTCCATTGTTGTGATATTCCAGTCTATTGTTCTAAGATTATGATCTCCCGTTCCCCTTTCTCTGGAGCTGCTGATCTCGGGTAGTGCTATCGGCGATGCTCCCGCTCATACTATGGGATACCACATTGAACTGAGCCCATTCATCATTAAAAACAGAACCTCCCCAGCGGGATAATTAGAACTGATGGAGACTGACATTAATCACAGTCACTGAACAAACGGGTTCAGTTAAACCCTCCTTTGCCTCATTATTATTACAACAATTAAAGGAAATATTTACTCACCATGATTGTTGTAGATGAGGGTTGCTGAGGGACTGACTATAAATCTTCAAATTTGTTAATTCTCCTATCGTGTATGTGGGAGTACTGCCAGAACTTTGCAGGGTTGTGTATATTCCATATTGTTTATAAAAGGAGACAGAGATAAAATAACAGACCAACTGCTTATAATGTCTGTCAGGGAAATTTCTAGATACCATACCCCAGTAAAACAACGTTTATTGCCCATTGACTTTGTGTAATGCTGCTCCTAATTTAAGTGCCCCTTTATAAAACTCTTTCAAACCTTTAGATACCATTCAGAGCATTGAGACTGCTCCTCAGGAATGAAAGTGAGCAATTCTATCCACATGTACCCGTAACAGAGGTATAGAAAGAGGCCATTCAGCACACTTCCGCTTATTATCACTTGAAAAGCTGCAAAACTGGATTAGTGGCTTATTATTTCAAAGGGAATCATTCATAAAAAACAGAGATCTGTAACTGCAACTGAACATGTGTTACTGAGAGGACACCTGGAGTACAATGTGTTGTTTGTGTTTCCATAACTGAGAAGGGCAGGATATCCAACAGACGAGTCTGTTACACAGGGACAAGAGAAGGCCATTCATCCTCTCAGGTCTGTTACAGAAGGGACATGAGGTGTCCTTTCAGCCTCTCAGACCTGTTACAGAGCGACTGAGGAAGCCATTCATCTTCTTTTCCCTGTTACACAATAAGCCTTAGTTTTCAAAATATATACGGAGAACAATAGACCTGATATAAGTTTTAAAGTTCGAAATAGAATGAGATATAGTTTGCATAATTTAGGCAGGCACTTTGAGAAGCTGACTGGGAAAGTAGGTGAAGGGACTTTTGGAAAGCAGAACGCTTTCAAGCATGTGATAATGAGAGTCCAGCGACATTATGCGAGTGTTGGTGAGAAGTGCAATGCTGGTCGGTGCAGGGAATGCTGAATGGCGAGCGAAATTGAGTTTCGGGTCAAGAAAAACAGGAAGCATAGACAGGCATTGACAGTAGGGATCGAGTGAAGTCATTGAGGGCCATAGCATAATACTCGAGAGGGAAATTGGAGGGCATAATGGGAACATGATCTACTTTTGGCAAATAGGATCTTGGAAAATCCAAACAGGTTCTGCAAGTATGTCAGTGATAATGAAATGAGGGAGAGAGCAGGGCCTCTTAAAGTAGAGCAAGGCTGCGTTTGTGGAACCACAGGAGATGGGGGAGTTATGAACGACTATTTTTTGTCAGTATTTACTTTGCAGAAGGACATGAAATAAACGGGTAATAAATAGTGATATCTTGGAAAGTGTCCATATAACAGTAGTGGAGGTGCTAGAAGTCTCTAAAACTCAGAAAGGAGGCTCACTCCCTCGGACCTGATCTTCTGTACCCCAGTACAATATTAGAGGGTAATTATTTATTATTTAGCCCTTTGCTGAGCAATGTGTGTCATGAATTGCCTTGGGCAAGATGCCAGAAGACTACAGGGTGGCGAGTTATTTGGTAGTGAAAAGCCATGGAATAGCAGACCAGTCAGCCTGATTGCCATGGTGGGTAAGTTGTTGGAGGGATTCCTTAGGATCAGGTTTTATATGCATTTACATTGCCAAGGACGGATTAGAGACAGTGAACACGACTCTCAGGAAAATGATTGAGTTTTTTTTTAAAAATGAAAAAGAATTTCGTGAAGGCACAGCAATGAAGGTTGCTTATATGGCCTCCAGTAATGCATTCGACTGGTTACACATGGTAAACTGGTTAACAAGTTTAGATTACATGGAATCCAGGGAGAGGTGAAGGCATTTGGCTCGAAGGTAAGGGACGGGGGTGGGGGTGGGGTTTGGCAGGGTGGATGGTGATGGAGCGTTGCTTTTTGGAATGCAGGCTTTTCATTAAAATTGTGCATCAAGAATCGGTGTTAGGATCATTGGTTGTTGTCAATTATATCAACAATTTGGATGTGAATATTAGTAGGAATGGATAGAAAGTTTGCAGATGTCAACAGAAGTAGCCGAGTGTTATGGTCAAGCTTCTTGATGCACCTGTATTTTAACCTTTTGTGTTTAATTCAGAATAACACGCAGAACTCTCTGTGCTGTTCTATCTTTTAGAATTTCTCTCCACTAGAATTTCTCTCCACTAGAACAATGGTTTACCTTTTGAGTATTCTGTTCGAGTGCATGACCTCACATATCCTTACAATGAACTCCATCTATCTATTCACCATGCAAATTTCTTATATTTTTGTCACACTATGCAATCCAACCCATTTACGTCATCATCGCTAAATATTGATAGATTGCATTCTAACCCCGTCTCCAAACCATTAATATAGAGAGTGACGAGTCCAAGGGCAAATACTTGTGGTGCATCACCAGTTATATCTTCAGTCCTCGAGATATATTAAACAAGACTCACCCTTTTGCGTCTTAACAAATCCCTAATCTCTGAAAAAAAAACAAGATAATAACTTGTGCAAGAAATGTTTTATATGATAGCTCACCAAAGGTTTATCTAATCTAAATACACAGTGGGACGGTTAACTTTTAATAACATTGTTTGTTACATCCTCAAACAACACAACAAATTTGTCACACACGATTTCCTTTTTCAATAACGATTTTGGTTTGTTTGATGCCATTGAGGTTTTGTAAGTCCCCTGTTAATTTTTCTTCCCGTTACTAATCTCAAACATTTCCTAACAATAGATGAAATTCTGCCTAATCGAGAGCTTCCTGCTTACTGTCCCCTTCTATTCGACGTTGAAGCCATTTATCATAGAAAATGTGAATCGACTGGAATCCTCCTGAGATTTTGGAGATGTTTCAAAAAATGCCAGGAATATCTCTGTTGCAATGTATATCAAAATACCATTGACAGACCACCAGCTCATGGTGGATAGTTTGTATGTCGTCTCATTCTTTTGTTAAAGACTTTACTCTGAAGGTAGGACGTGTTGCAAGACCTTTTCTGTCGATAAGACATGCGAAACTTCCGGGATAAACTCGATCTACCCAGTGTGATAACCAATGTAAAATGCTGGTTGACATTAGCTGCTTTTTCTCACTTTTCCTGACTGGAAATCTCCAGTTTAATCTTCCAAATGTCCCATAAAGACGTCAGCTGCTGTCTTCTGTTTTATTTATTTACACATAGCACTTCATGGTATTTCTCGTTGTTTACAGGCAATTTATTTTTCAAACAGTTTTCTCCAACTTTATCTGTTTCAAATAGGTCAAATGCTGCATTGTTAAAACAAATTGCAGTTATCTTGTCTACCAGCAGTGTTCATCATTTGGTGTGTTTTGTTTTTTTAATGTGCACTTACGTTGACTATTTTTCTTAATCATGAAAGGCTCATCGTGTTACAGATTCCTCTTCGATCATTATGAAACATATTTTCAGTTACCTGCCTTTGTTCATCAAATAAACTTCACCCTCGTCCTATTTCCCAGCTCATGTAGATCAATCAGTAAGTAAAAGTGACTGAGCCGCAGATTAGGCACCTTTCTTTTCTCAAATCGTCAAGGAGTGGGTTCCGGGAGGGTGAGGATGGGTGGTAGCTTCCTCATCTGGTTAAACACATTATTATCTTGACAATGACAACACTCACTTTCAAAGGATAGCCAGCAAACAATTTTCCCAAACAAAAGTCACCCTTGCACCAAGTGGGATAGACAGGGAAGTAAATAACAGTAAAATCAACACTACGGCACCACTGAATTAACAGAGGATACATTCATGTTTAGGAAGGGTAACAGAGGGAAACACATTTGCTTCAAACATCTGGTTAGGCAGCGCTGAAAGGGAGAAGGGCTGAGAAAGACAAAAAAAGAATTTGGAGGAATAGACTAAATTGAAAAGTGATGCCAAAGACGAACCATCTTAAGAATGATCGCATGAAAATAGGTGCGAGCGCAGCAGAATTCAGTGCAGGTTAATAAACATCGCAGTGATGGGCGAATGGGGCAGTATAGATCACAGAGTATTTGGAAGATGGGTGAATGGGACAGGGTAGGTCGTGTGTACAGGGATAATGGATGACTGGGACAGTGTCAGTCAGTGTGTACAGTGGAGATCGGTGAACGGGGCAGTATAGTAAAGGGGTGATGGGTGAATGGGACAGTGTAGGACAGTGTGTTCAGGGATGATCGGTGAATGGGACAGTTTAGATCAGAAAGTACAGGGGTGCTGGGTGAATGAGACAGTGTAGCTGAGTGAGTCCAGGGGTGTCTGGGCAAAGCGAGTGTGTAGGTCATTGGGTGCGTTGATGATGAGGGAACAGGACAGTGTAGGTCAGTGAGGACAGGTTTGATATGTAAATGAGACAGTGTAGGTCAGTGAGTACAGCGTGAATGGTGAATGGGACAGAATAGATCATTGAGTACAGAGGTGAAGGGTGAATGAGACAGTGTAGGTCACTGAGTACAGGGTGAATGGTGAATGGGTCATGTAGGTTTACGAATACGGGGTGATGGATGAGCAGTTCTTTGCAGGTCAATATGTACAGGGGTGATGGGTGAACAGGATAGTGTAGGTCAGAGGGTTCAATGGTAAAGGGTGAACACCACAGTGTCGGTACGTGACCACAGGGCTGTTGGGTGATGGGGACAGTGTAGGTCAATGAGTTCAGGTGTAATGGATGAATGGCCCAGTTTAGATCAGTGCCGACGTGGGTGCTGGCTGAATTTAACAGTATAGGTGAGTTAGTTCAGGGATATTGACTGACTGAGACACTGCAGGTCAGTAAGTACAGGGGTGATGGGTGAACGGGACAGTGTAGGCATGTGACTACAAGGGTGATGCGTGAATGGGACAATGCAGTCAGTGACGGGAAGGGTGATGACTGAATGGGACAGGCTCGGTACGTGGGCAAACGGATGATGGGTGAATGGAAGAGTGTAAGGCAGTGAATGCAGATGTGATGGGTGAATGGGATGGTGTAGATAAGTGAATATTAGGATGATGTGTGAATGGGACAGTGTAAGTCAGTGATTTCAAAGAATGATGGGTGATTGGGACAGTTTAGGCCAGTAAGTACATGATTGTTGGGTGAATGGGGCAGTGTAGATCAGTGAGCACGAGGTTATGAGTGAACAGGACACTGTAGGTCAGTGAGTACAGGGATCATGGGTAAATGGAACAGTGTAGGTCAGTGATACTGGGAGTGATGTATGAAATGGACATTATCGGTTGGTGAATACAGGGGGATGAGTGAACAGGACAGTGTATGTCAGTGATTATCGGGAATGTGGGGCGATTGGAACAGTTTAGGTCAGTGAGCCAATGGATGATGGGTTATTGGGACAGTGCAAGTCATTGAACACATTGTGTCGAGTAATGAGTGAATGGGACTGCGCAGGTAAGTGAGCACAGGGTGGATGGGTGAATGGAAGAGTGTAGCAAGGTGAATATCAGGCGTGTTGTGTGAATGGGATTGTGTAGGTCAGTGAGTGTTGAGGTGATGGCTGAATGGGACAGTGTAGGTCAGTGAGTATAGGTTTCCAGCATCTGCAGTCATTGTTTTTACCTCAGGGAGTACAGGGGCCATGAGTAAATGTGATAGTGTCGATCAGTGAGTGTAGGTGTGATGGGTGAACGGGACAATGTAGGTAAGTGAACACGGGGTGATGTGTGAATGTGACAGTGTATTCCAGTGAGTAGAGGGGTGTTGGGTAAATGGGACAGTGCAGGCCAATGATTACAGGGGTGATGAGTGAACGGGGATATGTAGCTCATTGAGTACAGAGATCTTGGTTGAACGGGGCATTGCAGGCCAGTGAGTGGAGGGGTAATGGGTGAACAGGATAGCCTAGGTAAGTGAGCACACGGATGATACCTGAATGCGAGAGTGTACGTTAATGAGTACAGTAGTGATGGGTGATCGGGACAGTTTACGTCAGTGATTACCGGGTGTGATGGGTGATTGGGACAGTTTAGGTCAGTGAGTGCATGGAAGATGCGCGAATGGGGCATAGTATGTCAGTGAGCACAGGGATGATGGGTGACTGGGACGGTGTCGGTCAGTGAGGAGAGTGGTGATGAATGAATGGGACAGTGTAGGTAGGTGAGGATCAGTGTAATAGGTGAGCGGGATAGTCTAGGTCAGTGGCACAGGGTGATGCGTGAATGGGAGAGTGTAAGTCAGTGAATGCCGATGTGATGTGTGAATGGGACGGTGTTGGTCAGTGGGTCGAGTGGTGATGAGTGAATGGGACAGTCAGTGAATGCAGATGTGGTGGCTGAATGGAACTATGTCGGTAAGTGGTTATCAGGGTAATGTGTCAATGGGACAGTGTAGGAACGTGAGTACAGTGATGATAGGTGAACAGGACAGTATAGGACTGTGAGTAGAGGAGCAGTGGGGAAACGGGACAGTGTCACTCAGTCAGTGCAGGTGTGATGGGTGAATAGGACAGTGTAGGTTATTCAGTACACGGGTAACGGATGAACAGAACTGTGTAAGTCTATGAGGACAAACGTGGTGGGTAAACTCGACAATGTAGGTCAGTGTGTACAGGGGTGATGGGTGAACCGGACAGTGTAGCTCAATCTGTACAAGGAGAAAGGTGAGTGGTAATCGGTCTGTATTGTAAGATAGGCAATAGAGTTGAGGATGAGCTGAAGGATATGGACAGTACAACTAGGATGTCACTAAGATTAGTATTGAACAGGTCTAGTCTCGATCTACTACAGATATTGACAATGATTGTTTTTTAGCAGATGGTCTGAAGTACAGGCAGAAATAGAGGAAAGTTTGTGAGAAGATTTGTAGCTTGGGTGCACGTTGTTTTGGTTCTGTTCGCCGACGTTGCAGACGTTTCGTGGACAAAATCCCATGCAAGGACTGCACAAAAACACTACATAGGACAAACAGGAAGACAGCTAACGATCCGCAGTCATGAACACCAACTCGCCACGAAGCGACACGACCAGCTATCCTAAGTAGCCATACACGCAGATGACAAGCAACGTGAATTCGACTGGGATAACACTACTATTGTAGGATAAGCCAAACAGAGAACAGCCAGGGAATTCCTAGAGGCATGGCACTCATCGACAGATTCAATCAATAAGCACATTGACCTGGACCCAATATACCGACCACTGCAACGGGCAGCTGGAACTGACAACCGGAAGCGGCAGATTCAAACCACTACAAATGCCGGAGGAAAGATCACAGAAGCTCTTCATAGGAGGCTCAGAAGCACTGAGGATGACACCTAGACAGGGGACGAAACGTCTGCCACACAAATTCCCGGCTCGGCGAACATAACCACAACAACAGAAATGGGGGAGTTAATTGACGTGGAAGCAGGTTAATTTCTTGGTGATAGAATTGGACAGTGGGAAGAAACACAGTCAGTGTGAAGTAGAATGCTGAGGTTGTTCACCAACTGGTTCAGACGTAGATATTGGCTATGACAGGAATAAAGTCAGTGTGTATGGGAGATAATGTGTAGAGATTAACGATGTCGGCTCCTCCGGTTTAATTGCACACTCAGAACTGATTCGTGCAGGAATTATCATGGAGCAGGTGGTAGAAACAGAAATGAATTTACGGGAACAGGAAACAACACATATTCCATCCTGGGTGTGATGGTTAGGGTAAGTGTTTCACTATTTGGACAATGCTATAATTTCGAACCAATGGATCACCAACGCATGGCACAGTTTGCGTAATATGCAGAGCACAGTTCCCTCTGTGTCTTCCTGGTGTGGAGATTTAAAATTGCAGTAAGGATGCCATATTACAGTTTTACAAGACATTCACGAGATTACATCCTGAATCCCATGTGCAGATTTGGGACAGTAGCTTCATTGTGTGTTTCTGTGAACATGTTGGCGATTGGCCAGAGGGAGGAAAGTTGTCAAGCTGGCCTTGTTTCCATAAGTGTTCTGAGGATTGAGGAGTGACTTTATAATTTCCTGTATAATCTTCACAATGTGTGTATGATAATGATCAATTAGCTCGTTGATGAGTCTTCGGCCAGTATGATTGGTCAGCGCTTGGCACTGCTGCCTCACAGCGCCAGGCACTCGGTTTCAATCAGTTGTAATCATATTGAATATCAGAATGGAGGGGCCAAATGCCCACTTCAGCTCCTAGTCCCTGTGGAACTCCCTGTACAATTACTTTCTGGATGATCTCCTTTTCATCAATACTAACTTCATCTAATTATTTGCAAGAACGTCTTGTGGAAACTATAATGTCCTCTGTGGAAAGTCAGTAATGTTCCTTAGACAGCATCTCCTAAGACTACAAACGCATCCATCCGAAAAGTAGAGTGCAGTAGACACATCGGAACACCATCATTTACGAGGTCTCCTCCAAGCCACTTGTCATCTTAACTTGGAAATATATCAACATTTCATTGTTCCTTCAGGGTTTCTCCAAATCGTGCAACTCCTCTCCCCCCACACACACCCGCCCCACTGAATGCTATTATGTTTCAATCTACACCAACTAGACGGCAGCAGATCAACAAATAGCCGACGGCCATTTTTTCCAGGCAACTTTGGATAGAAAATAAACGCTGTCCCAGCCAATAACACACACAATCCATAGACATGTTAAACTTAATACAAGTTACTCAGTTCACTGGTACTGCTCGGTGATTTTCTCTCCTCCATCCATCATTACAGAAACAATGCATGCTGCTACCCTGCAGCAGGTAACCTGATGACCTAATGGATACATCGATGGATTGCATCCTGGGAGTTGTTGGAAATCAAACCCATGTCTGCCTGGGAAGTTCCACATCATAGAAATTGAATACAACTGTGACGGTAATGGCCACATGAAGCACAGCCCTCAACTTGGTCTGACACTGAATATTTAGCTGGAAGTGGTGACCCAGCTCTGACGCTACCACCTCTTTGAACCAGGCTTGCCTCACTCTGCTTTTCCAATTTGATGGGAAACGTTTCCTGCAACAGTCAGGATTTATCAGGTGAGCACAAACTGCCTCACGTCCTCAACTACCCCACCATCTTCCTCCTATTTCTTTTCCGAGCGTTTCCTCTCTGAAGTCTTCGCTTAGATTTAACAGACTTTGCAGCTCCTGATTGAATCTATGCCGCAGCTCAAACACAACCACGACGAAAACATGCACAAAACCGACACAACATTTCTGATGGCGAAACTGAATTACGTTTCAAAAATACAGAGGATGCCCATTCTCTACTTAGCAAACCAATCACCTTTCCTTAATTTTATACCTTTATGTTCATTTTCCTTTCTTAAGAAACACTTTCAGATTTGAAACTTGGACATTTCCTCTTTCCATAGAAGTATTTGACAGTGTAGCTCGTACTGAAGTTCAGCTTCTCTAACACCAGTGGTGCCTGTCGAGGTAAACACCACACTCCGACAAAGAAACAGAGGGATAGGAATTCACTTGAACAGGGTAATGCACATGTACGGAAATGGAAACAATTTTCTGGACAAAATGTTAAGCCCGAGGAAAAGGACTCATCTTTCTTCTCAGTAATCTTTTAAGACATTTGGGCAATATTGGAAAGAACAGCTATCTTTGTCAGTCCTGTTATTCCCTGAGTTGGGAGGATTGCTCATCCATTATGGAGGACAAGAGTCTGGTGATGGGAATGCACAGTCGGTCAGGCAGCATCAGAGAGGCAACAGACTCGACGTTTACAGCAGAAGCACTTTGTTAGGGTGTCCATGGATGCTGCTTGACCGGCTGTGCATATCCAAAACCAAACTCTTTGACTCTCAACTCAAGCATCTGCAGTCTTCATCTTCTCCTATTCCAAAGGACACGTCAAAGCTAATGACATTTTTGCTTTCTGAAGTCGATATCACGACAATCCCGTGGTGTCGCAAGAAAAGGACATCTGTTGGCAGAACAGCAGGGAAAGTTCCCTGTTGAATTCTTACGAGGAGAACTGGAGAGGGAAAAGTACTGGAATACAACTTGCATAGGAAATATGTAAAGATAAGTCAGCAGCTGGAGTGAAACTGAGATGGAAACAAGGGATATTGTGCAGTTAATGATGTACAGTGTTATTGCTGGGGTAAACATGGAGACAAAAGTCAATTCAGGGCAAGGTTACTCATGGAGGCTGTGAACAGTTTGCTTCCTCCTTTGGTTTTAGGATTAAAAATGTTTGATAAGAAATACAGTTTATAAATGGACATGATTACAGTTGCGTCAATCTTTTCTGAACTTAAATAAATAGGACAGTAATTCAAAGGAACAAGTTAAGTAGAGTTCATGGTCGGATAGAGAGACTCACCAGGAACACCAACGACAGCGAGGATAGGAAAGTATCCAGCTTGGATCACCCAAAATGCAGCCCAGATCCGATAGGATAATGGCATTCCATCACGAGAAAGCCAGGAAAGACCCAAAGATAATCTCTTGTACATTGTTGGAACATTCCAGTCTATTGATCTCAGATTCTGATCCATTGTCATAACGTCCCAGTCTGAAATGTTAATATTCTGATCTATTGTCTCCCTTGCTCTGCAGCTGCTGATGTCTGTTGGTGTCGGAGGTCATACACACGATCATACTATGGAGTAACACATCGAGCGCAGTCCCTTATTAATAAGAGTGATAAATCCTCTAGCGACACGTTTTGAATCATTGAGACTAACATTAATTACAGTCACTGAGCAAACAGCTTCATTTAACTCCTTTCAATTTAACACATGTTCTCTCACAATAAACCTATTATGTAGCCAATCTGGGTAGAAGGCATTGCAGAGGATGTGGGAAACATTTGTGGAAATAGGAGAGGGAATGACCAGGATCATTCTATCCTCAGAGGACACGATCGATTCAGCAGATGATTGAAGAGTTGTAAATCTTATCGAAAATAAAATGATATGAACACTGGAAAAATATCCATTGTTTTAATAATCATCAAATCATTTTGGAAATTTGAAGAGTACAAGATCTGGAGAAAAAAGTTCCTGTTCAGAAAACATGCATTCATAACGAAAATAAAGCAATCTGGGTTTGTGAATAGAAAACTGTACTTAGTAGATTCCATTCTGTCCTTTGACAGAGTAGGCTGAAGTGCGTATTTTGAGATGGAGATCTTTATGGCTCAAGGTGCATCAGAACCAAATATAATGTCATTTAGTTGGACTTGGTTTGGAAACAGAATATAATCAATTGCATTGGTGTGAGAATCTGGACAGGGCATTGAAGAAAAATACAGAAAGCAGGGGAAGTGAAGAGAGATGGTTGTTCTGATATTAATCACCAGGCACCAGTATTTGTGAAGTGCATTTGTGGAATGATATCAAATAAATCAAATGTAGAGTTCACTGAAGTCTCCAGAGGAATGAAAGACAAGATCTGATATTATAAAAGAAAACAAAATATTGTGAATATTTGAATATTTGTTTCGAGATTATTTACGATTTGATTCGTGGGATGACTTGTTTATCATTGGGAATATTGAGATTAATAAATTCTACTGGAGTTTACAGGAAGAATCAGTGATCTTATTAAGACGTAAAAGATACAGAAATAATTCGACAAGTAGCTGCTAAGATCATGTTTCCTCATATAAGCGTGTCAGAACTGGGTTCCTCCGTTTGAAACGTCGAATCTCCTAATGACTGGAGTTACTTTTTCGCCTAGATTTGATTTTCACCAATTGAACGTTTTCTATGCAGGGAACAATGGAGAGTCTGTATTCGTGTTTCAATGGTGAATCAAGTCCTGAAGACGTATTACACCCGAAACATTAACTTCATTTCCTGATGCTGCCTGGCCTGCTGTGTTCTTTCAGGCCCCTGCATGTCTACCTTGCATTCCAGAATCTGCAATTTTCTTTGTCTGGAACATGTTTGAGCACCTGAAATGCCGGCATCGGTTCCTGTATTTGATCTTGTAATACACAGCTTCAATTTTGTTGTGTATTAAATCTCCAGTATAAGATTTACAAAAGTATATAATTTCCTTCTTAGAATTGAGCTCTCTTTCGCATTCTGCTTGTCAGGGAGTAGGACATTCTAACTCACTGAAGGTACTCAAGTTTTATCTTCATAGTTTGTTGATGGACAAATGCATTAATGTTTACTTAAATGGGACAGGAAAGGAGTGTTTCGCCACCATCAGATCAGCCATGAGCATTCTAAACAGTACAGTAGGCCTGTGGGGCTCAATGGCAACTGCTGTTTTTCCTCATGTTTTTGTCTTTTAATCAACGCTTTAAGGCAGCTATTGTGGCCGAGGAATACAAGATTCAATCAATCAGGATTGTTACCCTCGGAAAGAGCATTAGTTTCCTCTTAAATTATAAGCAGCCGTACGATGATATGATTGAATTCTCTGACTATGTTACCCGACTCAGAAGGATGACTATAAAATTGCAAGAACAACAACAGAGATTTCCTACGCAGTCAGACGGAGCAAAATGCGGGATAAATGTAGCAGAGTGGCAGAAGGAATGCAACGTGGGAAAGTATGAGGCAGCAAATATGGTGGTCGGAATGGAAGTGAAGTTGGTATTCTAAATGGGGAAGGCAAAGGTAATATGAAGTGTGCAGGGATTCCCTTATGGTTATCACTTAAAAGTTCGGAATAATACAAGTGCAGGAATGTACAGCTGAGCCTGCGGAAGGTCTTTGTCAGACTGCAGTTAGAATATAGTGAACAGTTTTCAGACTTTTTTTAAGGAAGAATGTGCTACTCTTGGAGGGGTTCCGCAGGAGATTTATTAGAATGACGAAGGGCTTGCAATTAAGGAGTTATTGAAGACTCTGGACCTACTCGATAGGTTTTGAAGAATGGGGAGAGTATGTGTTTGAAGTACACAAATTGCTTTTAGGCCTGGATGCAACGAATGTGGGGAAGATGTTTTTGTTGTAGTCGAAATTAGAATCCGAGGGAAAAGACTTAGAATGAAGGGACGATCTTTTAGAAATGAAAAGGGAAGGAATTTCTTCAGCCAGAGGGTGGTGAACCTGTGGAAATCATTGCTGCCGAGGGCTATGGAGAATAAGTGAATTTCTTACCAAATTATAGAGAGAGGCTACACATGCACAACAGACTCTTAGTTACAGCAGTTACCACCACAACATCCAAAAACAGAGCTGTGTCAAGACAGCTATGACAGCTATGACACACTGCAACAGCTTGAGCTCCCCAAAATGAATAGAAACTCTTACATAAATTCTTTGCCAATGATTGGTATCCGAACAGCTTCATCCACCAATGCCTGGCATTCAAGCAACATCACGAAGACGCTCTGCACCCCAAACCACGGACAACAGTACCATTTATTAGAAACGTCTTAGAACTGACTAAAAGACTCTGAAGTCCTCTTGGCATAATGACAGTATACAAACTCACAGCCATAATTCACCAGCTATGGTCCAGGACTAAAGACCCCAGACCAACAACATGCAGCATCTGTGAATACATGAGCACACCTTACGAAAAACAGCACGACCGGTCTGACCTCACATCAATGCACACTGCCAATGAAGGCCACCAATTCAGCTTGGACAACATCAGAATACTGCGACAGTCTAAACAGCCAGAAAGACGAGAAATCCTAAGGCCTGGTATTTATCCAATGGTGCCATAAACAAACATGTTAAAATAATCCCCATCCAGAGAACACGCGAAATACTGTACACGTTGCTGGGTTTACACGGGTTTACATTAAGATTGGGTAGGATAACAGGGACGGAGTGGGGTCAGAGGACTTTGCCAGGAGGGCAGGGTGGGGATGTGTTTACAAGCTATTACTTGGTGAAGAAAATTGTGATGATCTCACAAGCCGTTGCTCGGGTAATCTAATGGAGACGGGATCACAAACTGCTTCTTGAAGAACAGACTGAAGAAGATTTAAAAGGTGTTTCCTTGGATATCTCGCGCATGATTGGTTCACATTTCGTTCCAACGGAATGCCAGCTGGATTGCCTTCATGCACCATTGCGATGGAAACAGATTGGAAACGTTTTCAGTGGCTGTTGCTCCGGAAATAGAGGGTTGGTTGGTGCACAAGCTCTTGCTAGGAGGACCAGAATGAGAATGCATTCACAGACCATTCCTAGGGAGACAGAGTACTGTTGGATTCACAGGCAGTCGCCAGCTGTTCATAGCGGAGCTGGGTGTAAAGGATGTCATGAGGAGAACAGATTGTGAAGCGGGACACTGCATGTTTCCAGGGGAACGCAATGGCAAAGGGTTCAGGCTGTTGCTGGGAGAACTGACTGTGTAAGAGTTCATCTCCATTCTAGGATTGCTTCACAGTCTGTTCTGAGTGGATTCCAGCTGGAATGGATTCAAAGGCCACTGATCGGCGAACTGAGTATGGTAGCGTTGACAGGCAGTTGTAAGGTGACCAGAGTGGAGTTAGATTTACAGGCCTTGATAGGGAAATAGATTTGGGATGGTGTCACAGGCTGTCGCAAGGAGAACACAGTGGAAATGGGCTCACAACCTTTTGCAGGCAGGACTGCTTTGGGAGGCTTTCTCAGTATGCTGTCCGGACGTCAGTGTACGAACGGTCTCATATGCCGTTACTGGGAACAAAATGATTGGGGAGTGTGTCACTGGCCCCTTTGCTATGCGAATAGACGGCAATGGGTTCAAAGCCCGTTGATACAGGAAATGATTGGGAATAGATTCAAAGTCTGTTGGTAGGAGAATATAGTGGTGATTGGTTCAGGGGTGGTTGCTCGGAGAACAGAGGGGGAATTGATTTACTGGCCATTGCTAGGAGAACACACAGGGCTTTAGTTCAAAACCAATTCCTCGGGCATCCTGTTAACGATGTCTTCACAGGCCGTTAAGAGGGGATAACAGCCGGATTGGCTTTACAGGCCAGTGCTACACAACTGATGGTGTGTATCACTGTCCGTTGCAAGGAAAGCAGAGTAAGGATGTGATCTCAAACTGTTGGGAGAGGAATAGAGTGGAGATGGATTCCCAGACAGTTTGTGTACGAGCAGAGTGGGAATGGGTTCACAGGCTGTTGCTAGGAGATTTTGATGGGAGTGGGATCGCAGACCGTTACCAGTGAAAAAGCGATGGGATGAGATCACAGACACAGTTAACAATCTTCTGCCACCACTCTCGGTCTTCTGCCAACAAACCAACATTTTATCCAATAAGCTAGCTGTCCGTGGGTCCCATGATATTTAATCGGAGTCAACAGCTGATATGCTATTATTTGTCAAATGCTTTGCTAAAGTCCATATAAACAATATCTGCATCAAGGCCTTCATCTACATGCCGTGTCACCTCTTCTCAAAACGGAATCAATCGCATGAGATTGGTTTACCATGCACAAAGCCACACTGACTATCCAAAATGAGTCCATGTATTTCCAAATCTCTGTGGATACAGTCTCTCAGAATCCCCGGCAACAACGCATTCACTATGGATGCTCGGTTGACCAATCTGTAGTTCCCCAAAAAGCTTCTTAACTAATGACACAAGCATTAGCCACACTCCAAGCTTCAGATACCCTGCTCTGCCTGTCAATGATGCAAACAGTTCGTTCAAGAGACATGCAATTTTCTCCCTCGCTTTCCGTCATCAGGTCCCAGGAATTTACTTGCCTTTAAGATGCCCAGCAGTTTGAGCTGGATGAGCTGGAGATGATAGGCAGAAGCAAATTTTGTATGAGCTGGAGATTACACATAAAGAGAGCATTGTAGTTTTCAAGTGCTTCTTGAGAGGCGAGAGAGTAAATTGTGGATTCCCAGAGGAGATATTTGCATCAGCTACAGCTACATGTGAAGTGACTAGAGATTGGACGGTGGCTAATATTGATCGATTATTTAAGAAAGGCTACAGGGAAATACCTGGGAAATGCAGACGAGTGAGCTTTATGTTGGTGGGCAGCCAGATTGTAGAGGGATATCCGAAAGGGGTTGCATGCAGGGCTCCTACAGTCCGAGGTAGGGAGTATTTCTGAGGTAGCACGTTTACTATGATTGGTCTGTTTTGAAAGACTGAATCAGCTTGAACATGAAGGAAGTGTTATCGGGGCTTGTGATGGTCACAGAAGAGGGCATGCTATACAGTCAGGAGAAAGCAACAGCGATAAGGCACGTTCTAGTAACAAACTGAGGTTTCAGATGCAGAGGGATTTGTAGGGGTTGGACAAAATAACAGATAGGGAGGATAATAGTTGCTGAAGAAGGTAACAGGAATAGTGTGCTGCGGAGATGGTAGCAGACTACAGAGATAAGATGTTAGAATTGGAGCAGATTGCAGAGACAGGGAAGGTTGTCCTATATTTATCATTCCTCAATTTAATGGTATGTCTCCTCATGAGAAACATCATCATCCGAGGAGATGGCCATTTTCCTGTCGACCTGTCTAACACTCAGATTATCTTATCGGTCTCAACTAGGTCATCTCTCAGCCTTTATCTCTCGAACGAAAGCAACCTCATTTGCATCAAACTTTCTTCATAAGACCTTCCCTCCATACCAGGCAACATCCTTGTAAATCTCCTCTTAACCCTTTCCAAAGCTTCCACATCCTTACTGTAACGTGCTGATAAGAAATGTATGCAATACTCCATTTAGGCCACACCAGAGTTTTGTACAACTGCAGCATGACCTCGTAGCTCCTAAAGTCAATCCCTCAACCAATACAACGGACACAACAGATGTCATCTCAACAACTCAACCAACTGGGTCGCAAATATCATGAATCTGTGTGCACAGAAAGCTACATCTCTCTGCTCATCCGCACTGTCAAGTATCTTACCATGAACCCCGTACGCTTTATTCCTGTTGAGCCATTCAATGTGAATCACCTCACACTTTGACGTATTTAACTAATTTTCCTCCTCTGACAATAGACAATAGGTGCAGGAGTTGGCCATTCTGCCCTTCGAGCCTGCGCCACCAGTCAATATGATAATGGCTGATCATCCATAATCAGTATCCTGTTCCTGCCTTATCTCCATAACCCTGGATTCCACTATCCTTGAAAGCTCTATCCAACTCTTTCTTAAATGAGTCCAGAGACTGGGCCTCCACTGCCCTCTGGAACAGAGCATTCCACACAGCCACCACTCTCTGGGTGAAGAAGTTTCACCTCATCTCTGCCCTAAATGGTCTACCCGGTATTTTTAAGTTGTGTCCTCTGGTTCGGCACTCACCAATCAGCGGAAACATGTTTCCTGCCTCCAGAGTGTCCAACCCTTTAATAATATTATATGTCTCAATCAGATCCCCTCTCAGTCTTCTAAACTCAAGGGTATATAAGCCCAGTCGCTCCAGTCTTTTCGCGTAAGATAGTCCCGCTATTCCAGGAATTGACCTCGTGAACCTACGCTGCACTCCCTCAATAGCCAGAATGTCTTTCCTCAAATTTGTAGACCAGAACTGCACACAATACTCCAGGTGTGGTCTCACCAGGGCCCTGTACAGCTGCAGAAGAACCTCTTTGCTTCGCTACTTAATCTGTCTTTTTATGAAGGCCAGCATACTATTAGCATTCTTCACTACCTGCTGTACCTGCATGTTTACCTTCATTGACTGGTGTACAAGAACTGCCAGAACTCTTTGTACTGCCCGTTTATCTAAATTGATTCCATTTAGGTCGTAATCTATCTATCAGTTCTTGCAACCAAAGTGGATAACCATACATTTATCCACATTAAACTGCATCTACCATGCATCTGACCACTCACCTAACTTAACCATGTCACCCTGTCATAGAACATAGAACATAGAACAATACAGCACAGAACAGGCCCTTCGGCCCACGATATTGTGCCGAACTTCTATCCTAGATTAAATACCCATCCATGAACCTATCCAAATGCCGCTTAAAGGTCGCCAATGAATCTGACTCTACCACTCCCACGGGCAGCGCATTCCATGCCCCCACCACTCTCTGGGTAAAGAACCCACCCCTGACATCTCCCCTATACCTTCCACCCTTCACCTTAAATTTATGTCCCCTTGTAACACTCTGTTGTACCCGGGGAAAAAGTTTCTGACTGTCTACTCTATCTATTCCTCTGATCATCTTATAAACCTCTATCAAGTCACCCCGCATTCTTCGCCGTTCCAACGAGAAAAGGCCGAGAACTCTCAACCTATCCTCGCACGACCTACTCTCCATTCCAGGCAACATCCTGGTAAATCTTCTCTGCACCCTCTCCAAATCTTCCACATCTTTCCTGAAGTGAGGCGACCAGAACTGCACACAGTACTCCAAATGTGGCCTAACCAAAGTCCTGTACAGCTGCAACATCACTTCACGACTCTTGAATTCAATCCCTCTGCTAATGAACGATAATACTCCATAGGCCTTCTTTCAAACTCTATCCACCTGAGTGGCAACCTTCAAAGATCTATGTACATAGACCCCAAGATCCCTCTGTTCCTCCACCTGACCAAGAACCCTATCATTAACCCTGTATTCCGCATTCTTATTTGTTCTTCCAAAATGGACAACCTCACACTTGGCAGTCTTGAACTCCATCTGCCACTCCTCAGCCCAGCTCTGCATCATATCTAAGTCCCTCTGCAGCCGACAACAGCCCTCCTCACTGTCCACAACTCCACCTATCTTTGTATCATCTGCAAATTTACTGACCCACCCTTCGACTCCCTCATCTAAGTCATTAATAAAAATTACAAACAGCAGAGGACCCAGAACTGATCCCTGCGGAACTCCACTTGTAACTGGACTCCATGCTGAATATTTACCATCTACCACCACTCTCTGACTTCGAACGGTTAGCCAGTTTTCTATCCAATTGGCCAAATTTCCCTCTATCCCATGCCTCCTGACTTTCCGCATAAGCCTACCATGGGGAACCTTATCAAATACCTTACTAAAATCCATGTACACTACATCCACTGCTCTACCCTCATCCACATGCTTGGTCACCTCCTCGAAGAATTCAATAAGACTTGTAAGGCAAGACCTACCCTTCACAAATCCGTGCTGGCTGTCCCTAATCAAGCAGTGTCTTTCCAGATACTCGTAAATCCTATCCCTCAGTACCCTTTCCATTACTTTGCCTACCACAGAAGTAAGACTAACTGGCCTGTAATTCCCGGGGTTATCCCTATTCCCTTTTTTGAACAGGGGCACAACATTCGCTCCTCTCCAGTCCCCTGGTACCACCCCCGTTGCCAGTGAAGACGAGAAGATCATTGCCAACGGCACTGCAATTTCCTCTCTTGCTTCCCACATAATCCTAGGATATATCCCGTCAGGCCCGGGGGACTTGTCTATCCTCAAGTTGTTCAAAATGTCCAACACATCTTCCTTCCTAACAGGTATCTCTTCTAGCTTATCAGTCCGTTTCACACTCTCCTCTTCAACAATCCGGTCCCTCTCGTTCGTAAATACTGAAGAGAAGTACTTGTTCAAGACCTCTCCTATCTCTTCCGACTCAATACACAGTCTCCCACCACTGTCTTTGATCGGACCTACCCTCGTTCTCGTTATTCTCAGGTTTCTCACATACGCATAGAATGCCTTGGGGTTATCCTTGATCCTATCCGCCAAGGATTTTTCATGCCCTCTCTTAGCTCTCCTAATCCCTTTCTTCAGGTCCCTTCTGGCTATCCTGTATCCCTCCACTGCTCTGTCTGAACCTTGTTTCTTCAACTTTATGTAAGCCTCCTTCTTCCTCTTTACTAGACATTCAACCTCCCTCGTCAACCAAGGCTCCCTCACACGACCATTTCTTTCCTGCCTGATCGGTACATACATATCAAGGACACGTCGTATCTGCTCCTTGAAAAAGTTCCACATTTCCACCACATCCTTCCCTGACAGCCTATGCTCCCAACGTATGCTGTCATCTCCTAATATCCTCCTCACATTTCACCCTGCCACCCAGCATCGTACCATCAACAAATTTGCTAATGTTATTACTGATAACAGCTTCTATATCATTAACATATATTGTAAAATGTTGCGTTCCCAGCACTGATCCCGGCGGTACCCCACTGGTCACTGCCTGCCATTCCGAAATGGAGCTGAGACCAGCTCTGCAGCTTAGCTGTGTCCCTGTCTAACCTCCAAAATCCTTCAGCACTATGGACAATTCCACTGACCTCAGTGTCATCCGCAACTGAACTAACACATCTTCCTACGCCCTCATCTAGGTCATTTATAAAAATGACAAAGGCATGCACAACATTGGCACTGTGTGGAAGAGAATCATACACAATTCAGAAATTCACATTTCAGATAGAGTGGCCTTCATCCCTCTCATATCGTGAAAGAGCTGCTTCCCCTCTGGTGTACTCAGCCTCACTGTGGCAGCATGTGGCTAATGTCAAACAACGGCCCTGGCCTATGCTGCCTTACGTCTGTACTCTGTCCTCGGCTCACTGTGAGTGATCTGACAGCACTGCAAGGTTTATTGACTGCTGCAGATCTCACTCACCATTCTCTCTCTGGATGGTAAATCAACTTCAATGAAGTGTTGGACAACACAGAATTGGAGAATTCTTCTGCGTCAGGAACTCCCCGAGTCGCTGCAAGGGACAAAAGACACACATATTAGCGTGAGTGAATCATAGAGATGTATCGTACAAAAACATATCCTTCAGTTCAACTCGTCCATGCCGACCAAATATTCCACCACAATCGAATCCTACCTGCCAGCACCAGACCCATATCCCTCCAAACCCTTCTTATTCATATACACGTTTGAAGTGTTGCAATCTTACTAGCCTCCAACATTTCCTCTAGCAGCTCATTCCATTCATCTACTGCATGAGCGAAATTGCCCCTTCGGTCTGTTTTATGTCACAACCAAAACTTAAGCCCTCTAGTTCTGTTCTCACGCACCCCAGGGAAGAGACTTTGTCTATTTATCCTATCCACGCCGTTCATGATTTTTTAAAAGCTCTATAAGATCACTCCTCGGCTTCCGACGCTCAAGGGAAAACTGCCCCATCCTATTCAATTTCTCTCTATTGCTCGAAACCTCCAACCCTGGCAACATCCTTGTAAATCTTTTCTCACCCCTTCCAAGTTTAACAACATCCTTTGTATAGGAATGAGAACAGTGTCAAACAAGAGGTCATCGCGAGAGACAAAGAGGAGGCAGATTCAAAACTGAGATGAGGAGACACTACTTCTCTCAGAAGTGAATCTGTGGATCTCACTGCCACAGAGTTCACTGGAGGCAGAATCAGTGGACGGATTCCATTAAGAAATAGATATTCTTCCGATGAAAGGTCTGACAAAGTGTTCTGGGTAGCAGGAAGAATACTGGAGTTGAGACCTGGATAAGATGAGTCATGATCATGTTAACTGACAGAGAGGGTTCTGAGGATGAATTACCGACTCCCACTTCGAAATGTTCAGTTCATGAGTTCCCATTACAGATAGGCTATTGACGAATTATTAACTACATGAACACGGCATCGTTTCATTGTCTATCATTTTCCAATTAATTAGATTAGCACGGAACTAAATAATTTCGTTTAACAGTTGTGACGGACCAGACTCGACCCCAAAACACAATTTTTAAGCACGTAGCCCAGACCGTAATTTTGCTATTTCTGTTAGTTAAGTGTATAGTGGATATCCCAGAATTGAATCAGCTGGTCCGACTGTCAAGTTTTAAACAAACAGTACTTATTTACAAAATTACGGAACGCAGCAGAAAAAAACCCAGAAAATATTACACCAAATAAATTATCCTGTCCAAAACCCGACACACTATCCTGATGAAATGATGCTGTACTGAAAACACTAACAGCGGTCACAATAAACACATCCCTTAACACAACGAGTAAAAATGAAACAAACCAAGGCTTCCATGCTTGAAATGAGAGAGAGAGAGAGTACCTAGCCTCACTTGTCCGGCCTCACTTTCTTCACACACAGCACAGCTGAACTGAATCAAAAATATTAATCTGAACGAAGGGTAGCTACACACCTAGAAGGTAACTCCCCTTTGATTGTGCCCCTTTTTAAGATATGAAAGACTTAGGCCGGAGGCATTATCTGTTAGAGTTAAACAAAAAGCAATCCAATAAACGTTTCGAACCCAGTCGACTTGGAGCCTGGGAAACTACCCGCTCTCTAGACAAAATAAAAACAAGGGCATAGTAAAATTGTAAAAAAAAAATACATTGTGACACAGTGCAGCTAGTAATCTGCAGTCGTCTTGGTACTGCTGAGAAGTTGCAATGCTTCAGTCGTGAATATAAGTTATGGTAGAAATTTGATATTTCTGAAAGAGGGAAATACCCCGAAGAGCTCCGAAGATTTTCTGGTGCTGCATTGGCTTTCAATATGTATTGTCAAAATTAGTTTATTAATCACTTTAGAACTGATTCAGTTTTGCCTTGGTTTCTTGCTTCCTCTACCCATTTTGGCATTCACTTTTTTACATCGTTCCAGCCTCATAATCCTCTTCTCAGAATGAATGATATGTTTTATGTACCTGACCTATCAACTGTCTTTGCATCAGGCAATACCTTTTTCTTTGCACGAGACTTGCGTCTCAAATAGCAGAGAGAGTCCCTCCATAACATTTTTTTCTCAAATTTCAAAGAGTTACCGGTAGGTCTTTCATATTCTGAGAATCAACATGCAGGCTAACATTATAACACTTTATGCACCCCCCACCCCCTCGCGCAACTTCGAGGCTCAGAAGGAAAAGGTTTGAGGCCTGAAGTTGGGAGACTGTGCTCACAGGACAAAGGGCCCGATCAACCATAGGAATCCAGACTCCGGAGAAATGTACAATCGTGATACCCCTCACAGGCGAAATTTGGTTGATGAAGGCTCTACGTATCCCGCAGTTGTTATAAAAGTGCACATCGAGTGCAACGATTTTCCTAATTGATCGACCAGTTGGACCTAGTTCATCAATGAGCAAAGACCAGATGTCTGCACTTGCCAAGATTTTTTTGAATAACTGGTAGCCGTGGCAAAAAAGACATGAGCCATCGACGTATAACTTTAAAAATGAGAACAGAAACTCGCCGATAAACATTGCTCAATACAGTTGTAGACAGGATAGTAGTGTTGATGTGATGGGTGGAAGGATAGACTGAGAAACTAATCATTTTTCCCTGTTTACAGGAAGTAATGGCAAGATCGTTTTCTTGCTTATACCATGGTTTCTCGAGCTTCATTCGACAGGTTTTTTTTTTCAATCGTTGGCAGAAGGCACAGGGTGGATGGTTAAAATTGGGAAAGGTCTTTTTTTAAGTAAAAGCGTTATTGATATACATCAAAGGAAAAGGAATAACTAAAGAGAGAATGTGTCGCCTCAAGGACCAAGGTATTTATATACGTGTGGAAACGCAGGAGATGGGTGAGGTCCTCAATGAATACTTCATCTCTGTGCTTAGCGTACAGAAAAACTTGTGAACTTCGGATTTGTGGAAGTTACTGGTCATATGTTGGTGACCGTCTACATCATGGGAGAGGAGACGGTCGATGTTTTAGAATATTTGAAGTTGGATAAATCTCATTTTCCTACCCAGATAAAATCAATAATACTGCTAGAGGCCAGTGAAGAAATTAATGGAGGCCTTGCTGATATTTTTGCATCACTGTTAGCCACGGGTGTGGTCCTGGAAGACTGGAGCATGACGAATGTTGTCCCATTACTCAAGAAGCGCTGCGAACAAAAGTTGGGAACTATACATAATTAATGCTTACGTTTCTGGTGCATAAGTTAAAGGAAAAAGTTCTGAGAGAAAAGTTTATTCATTTGCAAAGGCAGGGGTTGATTAGACAGAATCAGAATGGCTTCTTGCGTGGGCGAACATGTCTGACAAGTTTGTTCGTGTTCTTTGGTGAATTGACCAGCAGGGTTGACATCAACGAGGTAAAAACAATGACTGTAGATGCTGGAAACCAGATTCTGGATGAGTGGTGCTGGAAGAGCACAGCAGTTCAAGAAGCAATATCCTTGGATGCTGCCTCAACTGATGTGCTCTTCCAGCACCACTAATCCAGCAGGGTTGACGAAGACAGGGCGTTGGACATGTTCGGTATGGGTTTCAAAAAGGCCTTTGATAAGGTTCCAAATGGTGGGCTGATTTGAAAGGTTAGATGGCGTGGAATACAGGGAGTGCTGGCAAATTGGTTGCACAATTGTTTGATGGTAGGAAGCGGGGGTAATAGTGCAAGGATGCTTGTCGGACTTGTGGTTTATGTCTCAAGAAATCCCTGAGGGGATAGTGATTGGCTCATTATTGTTTGTTATTAATATCAATGATTTGGATTAGAATTTAGAAAGCATGGTTGTTTAGATTAGAAGTGGCCGTATTGTGGACAGTGAGAGGTTTTATCAGAAATTTCAGCTAGACATTCATTATCTGGGGAAGGGAGCCGCGCGTTGGCCAATGGAGCTCACTATCGATCACTGTGAGGTCTTGCAACACTAGCAATTCTCCAAACCTCCAGTGTACCACCCGTGTTGAAGAATGTTGCAATGGTATCTGTTCAGGCCCCAGCTTTTTCCACTCTTTCTTCCCTCAGTAACGTGGAATAGATCACATATGGACAGGCGGACCTGCCCACCTGAATGCATTTTAAAACCCAGCACTTCCGCCCTCCTGATGCAGACCTGACCAACTGTAATCAAACACCTATCCCAAACGACAACATTTATCATGTCCTTCTCGTCAGTGAGTACCAATGCAAAGCACTGATTAAGAATCTTACCGATATTCTCTGACTCCACACTTAACTTTCGTCCTTTGCCCTTGAGAAGGCCAACACTTCTCAAATTACACTCTTGCTCCTTACATATGAATAAAATGCCTTACAATTTTGCCTAAACCTGTGTGCTAAAGATATTTCATGACTCCTTTTAGCCCTCTGAATTCCTCTTTTCAGATCGGTCCAAAATTCCAGATGTTCTTCCAAATTTTCATCTGTCTTCAGTCGCCAATACCCTATGAAGCCTTCCTTATTCCTTTTAGCCAGTCTCACAATTTCACCTCTCATCCATAGTTCCCTCATCTTTGCAATTTTAATCCCTCGTTTTGACAGGAACATGCTTCCTCTGCAGTCTAATCAACCTCTCTTTGAAAATGTTCCTCACATCACATGTGGAATCACCTTAAAACAGCTGCTCCCAATCTACGTTCCCCAACTCCTGCCGAATTTTGATATAGTTGCCCTTCCCTCCGTTTTGCACTCTTCCTTAGGGACCACTGTCATCTTTGTCCATGAGTATTCAAAAACTTATGGAATTGTGTTTATTATTCCCAAAGTAATCCCCGGCTGAACCTTCCACAATCTGGTTAGTCTTATTCTGCAAAACCAGTTCCAGTGTGGCTTCTTCACGAGTTGGACAATTTGCGTACTGCTTTAGCAACACTCCTCGATGCTCCTTTCCAATTCTGCTCCAGAACTCTGACACTAAGTGGATGCCAGGCATTGTTGGGAAAATTAAGAACTCCTATCACCACCAGCTTGTCATCCCTCAGTCTTTCCATAACCTGTTTACATGTTTCTTCCTCAAACAGACGCTTACCATTGGGAGGTCACTCGTACAGACCCAACATTGTCACAGCACCCTTCCTATTTCTGAGCTCTGCCCATTGCTTCACTTCTCGAGTCATCCATTGTGCCCTACTTCAGCATAGCTGTGATATTCTCTCTGACCAGTAGTGCAAATCCTCCTTCACTTTTACCAACCTCTCTATCCAGCCTGAGCACTGAAATGCTGGGATGCTTCGTTGCTAATGATATCCTTCCTTCACCAAGTCTCAGTAATGGACAATAGACAATAGATGCAGGATTGGCCATTCGGGCCTTCGAGCCAGCATCACTATTCATTACAATCATGACTGATCATCCCCAATTAGTTTCCTAATCCTGCGTTATCTTCATAACTCTTGATTCCAATATGTTTAATAGCTCTATCCATCTCTTCCTTGAAAGTATGCAGATACTTGGCCTCCGCTGTCTTTTGGGACAGAACATTCCATATATCCACCATACTCTGAGTGAAGATGTTTCTCCTCAATTCAGTTCTTAATGCCCTGCACCTAATTTTTAATCTGTATCCTCTGCGTCTGGACTCACCCATCATTGGAAACATGTTTCCTGCCTCCAGAGTGTTTAATCCTTTAATAATCTTATATGCCACAATCAGATCCCCTCTCATCCTTCTAAACTCAAGTGCATACAAGCCTCGTCGTCCCAATCTTTCAAGATATGATAGTCCTGCCATTCCAGGAAGTGACACTGCGAACCTATGCTGCACTCCCTCAATAGCTAGAATGTCCTTCTTCATATTTTGAGACCGAAATTGCACACAATACCCAAGGTGCGGTCTCACCGGGGCCTTGTACAGCTGCAGACCGTCCTCTTTGCTCCTGTACTAAATTCCTCTTGTTTTGAAGGCAGGCATGCCATTAGCTTTCTTCATTGCCTACTGTACCTGCATGTTTGCTTTCATTCACTGATGTACAAAAACACCTAAATCTCTTTGTACTTCCCCTTTACCTAACTTAATTTCACTTAAATAGTAACCTACCTTCCGGTGCTTGCCACCAAAGTGGATAACCATACATTTATCCACATTAAACTGCATCTGCCATGCTTCTTACCACTCACCTAGCCTGTCCAAATCACCCTATATTCTCATAATATCTTCCTCACGTTTCACCCTGCCACCCAGCTTTGTGTTTTCAGGCAATGTGCTAATATTACTTGTAGTACCATCATCTACACCATGAATGTATATTCTAAACAGCTGCGGTCCCAGAACCGAGCCTTGTGGTACACAATTGGTTACCACCTGCCATTACGAAAGGGATCAGTTCATCACTACTCTTTGCTTCGTGTCGACCAGAAAATATTCAATCAAATCAGTATTTTGCCCCAATACCATGTGCCCTAATTTTGCTCACTAATCTCCGATGTGGGACTTTATCAAAGGCTTTCTGAATGTCCAGGTACACTATGTCCACTGTCTCTCACTTGTCCATCTCCATAGTTACATCCTCAAAACAATCCAGATGATGAGCCAAGCAACATTTCACCTTTGAAAATCCATGCTAACTCTGACCTACCATGTTACTGCTATACATATGAGTCGTAATTTCATCTTTTATAATTGACTCCAGCATCTGTCACAGCACTGACGTCAGGCTAACTGGTCTTTAATTCCCTGTTTTCTATCTGCCTCCTTTCTTGAAAAGTGGGACAACATTAGCCACGCTCCAATCCGCAGGAACTGATCCTGAAACTACAGAACATTGGAAAATGATTACCAATGCATCCATGATTTGTAGAGCCACCTCCTGAAGTATCCTGGGGTGCAGATGATCAGGTCCCGATGATATATCAGCCTTCTGACCTAACAGTCCATCCAGCGTTGCCTAATAATTTCCCTTCAGTTCCTCCATTAGCCGAGGTCCTTTAGCCACTATTACATCTGGGAGATTGCTTTTGTCTTACCCAACGAAGGCAGATCCAAAGAACCTATTTAACTCTTCTTTAATAACAATAACATCATACTCCCAGGTAATAATTCCGGCCCACGTTCTTCAAACTTATCTATGACTATTCTGGCATTATAATAAATGCACCTCACACAAGCAGTCACTTTCCGTTCATCGGAGACCAATCAGGTTTTTTACAGTCCCAAGAACTCCAGGATCCATCCCATAGTCCCAAAAATATAAACACCTCCCTCCTGCACCATATCTCAAGCTATGCATTCATCCAGCTGATTTTTTTTTCATTTCTACTCTGACGAGCGTGTTCCACTATTAGAAACCTTGAGTTTACTCTCTCTGCAGTCCTTCTTTCCAACTTGGGTCCTATCTCCCGAAAGTCTGTTTGCAGGGCCATACCCCTTTTTTTCACCTGTATCATTGCTGCCTATATTCACCACGACAACTTACTGCTCTCCACCCTCTTCAGAATGTTCTGCAGTCGATCTGAGACGTTCTTGATCCGTGCACCTGGGAGGCAACACGGAATTCAGCAGTCTCGTTTTTGCACACAGGACTACCTATCTATTCCCCCTTACAGTCCACTATGAATATCACACTTCCACTCTTTCTTTTTACTCGTCTGCGCAGCAGAGCTAGCCATGGTACTTTGAACCTGGCTAATACTGCTTTTCCCTTTTGAGGTGTGTCACCCAACAGTATCCAAAACGCTTTATCTCTTTACACCTGCACTGCCTTCCTCCTCTTTCTCTGTTGTTTTGTCACACAGTCACTATCTTCCGTAGCTGAGTAATCCTCAGATTACGACCTCTGTGCTCTTCTCTGTTAACTTGGCTTCAAACTCTCTAAATGCTGCTTGAAGGATTTCAATCCATTTTTTCACCTATATCATCGGTGCTTATATACCATTCGGCAACCTCGTTTTCGACTACAAAACCGTCGATCTACTCCTCAAAAACATATTGTTTCGCTCACGTTCCCAGAGGCCAATTTGACTGCTCGCACTCAGCCCGTCGCCCTCACCGTTCTGGTCACTGCTGCAAATGAGGGCCACTGACTCTCGAGGTACGTCCCTATTTACGAGGAAGACTTTCCATCCTGGCAGCCCTTGGTACTCTCTGTGTCCCACTTCTCCCGAAAAGTTTCTGACGCTCGAGGTAAGACACTTTTATCTAGGAAAATGTGCCTTTCTGTCAGCCCCCTGGTCCTCTTTCACAGTCTCTCTCTCTCTCCCTTTCTCTCTCTCTCTCTCTCTCCTCCCAAAAAATGGTGACCTCTCCTGGCCAAGTTGTAATCCTCTAAAGCCCCGCCTGACTCTTTCCTCCTCAACCTTAAGTAAACTTCTTCTTCTTCCGGACCAGGTGTTCCACATCCCTTGTTAACCAATGTTCTTTCAACCTCACATCACTTTCTTTCCTCACTCCAATAGACACCCCTGTCCTTCATATTCAGCTGGTGCTTCCAAAACAAATTACTCGCTTTTGTTATGCATTTGCCTCAGAACACTGATTTCCAATCTCGGTGCCCCAGTTCTTTACTAATAGCATTGTAATTCCCGCTCTCCAATCAAATACTTGCTGATCCCGTCTGATCCTTTCTCTCTCCATGAGAAGAGGTAAAGGTCATGCATTTGTGATCACTATCGCCAAAGTGCTCTCCCACCGACAGATCCGACACCTGGTCTGGTTCGTTGGCAAACAGCAAATCCAATATCGCCCGACCTCTACTCCAGCCTACCTACACATAGCACCAGGAAACCTTCCTGCAAATAGCTGAAAAGATTTCAATCAAGGCTATTTGAACTGAGGGACGTTCCAATCATTATGAGGGATGTTAAAATCACCAATTAGAGCAACTATGTTACTTCTACACTGTTCCAATATCTGCCTCGTAATCTGCTCCTCCCTCCCTCTGTTAGCATTTGGTGTCCGATAGAAAACTACCAATTAAGTGACTGCTTCTTTCCAGTTTCTGACATCCACCCATACTGAGTCTGCAGAAAAACCCTTCTCGAAGATCTCCCTTTCTGCAGCATTGATAATATCCGTGTTTATCATTGCTACCACTCAATTTCTTTTAAATTCCCCCCCTACTTATTTAAAAACATCTAAACCCTAGAACATTCAAGAACATTTCCTGTCTCTGTGATATCCAAGTCTCCGTAATGAACACAACATCATAGTTTCAAGCACGGACTCATGCTCTGAGTTCGTCACTCTTGTTCCTCTTATTTTTGTATTAAAATAGACACCGTTCAACACATCACACTGACTGCACCCTTTCTCCCTCACGAGCCTCTCCCTCGTTGCAGACTCTCTACGTGCTGCGTCTGGGTGTTCATTGCATACTCTATCAAATGATCCGTAGCTCAGTTTCCCACCACACCGCCCAACCGAGAATCTAGATTAAACTCTCCAGAAGAACTCCAGCAAACATTATTCCCAGGATGTTGATGCCAGTCCAGTTCACTTGCACCCGTCTTTGCTGGAAAGGTTAATTTTCCTCAGAAAGTATCCCAATGATTCGCGTACCTAAAGCCCTAACTCCGACACTAGCGCGGCCGCCATGCTTTCATCTGCTCTCACTCTCCATTCCTCGCCTCACTAGCAAGTGGCATTGGTTCCAATCCTGAGATTACAACTCTGTTTGGACTGCCTTCCAGCTTCCAACCTAATTCCCTATTTTCGTTTTTATTTGTTTTGCCCCCCTTTTCTTACCTCTGTCATTGGGTCACGATGTGTACCACGACTTCTCACTGCTCTACCTCCCCCATTAGAACCGTGTATATGCGATCAGAGACATCCTTGACCCTGGCAGCAGGAAGGCAAAACCATTCAGGAGTCTCACTCAGACCATAGTATTTCCTGTTTAATCATCTCAAGCTTGAATGCCCTATACTATTGCTCTCTGATTCTTCGCTCTTCCCTTCTTAGCCACACTGCCAGGCTCAGTGTCATATACCTGGCCGCCGTGGCTTTACCCTTGTGGGTAGATCACGCCCCCGATAGTATACAAACGGTATTCTTATTATTGAGGGTAAGGCCACCAGGGGCTCCATGCAATATTTGCTATTTTGTTTCGCTCTGTTGAGGGTTACTGAACCAACTTCTACCTGTAACATAGGTGTGACCAACTCCCTATACCTCCTCACTATCACAGCCTCAGCCTTCCAAATTATCGGATGTTCAACGAGCTCCAAATCTAGTTTCCTAATGCGGTCTCTGACGAGCTGGAGTTCGGTGCACTTCCCGCTGACGAAGTCAACAAGCGCACCAATGTTATCCTGTCCCTCCCACTTCCCAAAGGAGGAGCATGTAACTGCGCTAACCTCCATCTCCTCTGCTGTAATATACCTGGAGAGATTGAATAAATGTCAATTAAAATATATCTCAACAAAAAAACCGTTAAATAACGATCCTCCTCGCGGGGTATTCTTTCTATTGGGTCGAGGAGGACTGTTGATGAACTGAAACAAACTTGTGACAGAAATGGTAAGAAGGGGACAATATGATGCGTTGAAGGAGCAGCCAACGGGAAACTCAGGGATTTTGTTATGTAGGGATAATGTTTGTGATCTATGAAGCCGTCAAACAGTCTATGCTTCATTTCTGCAAGATAGAAGGCACTAAAGTATGAGCAAGAATACCACACTGAGCTCAGCACCGGTAAAGCGGCGCTTCACGTGCAAGGTGTGTTTGGGTCCACACATGCTGAGGTTGCAGGGAAAAGTGTCATGGCGCCATGGGAGGTATTGTCGGGATTACATGAGGAATTGGTGAGGATGCTACGGAGGGAATGGTACTTTTGGAAGGGTGACAAGAGAGAAAGAAATGTGTGTCATGTGGTGGCATTTCCCTGCAGATGCAGGAAGTGGTGGCGAATGGTCTTAAAATAGCATGCAAGGTTTACTCAACAGATTGGCCAGTATTGCTCAAGACGGGATCAAATATTTTTTAATGGTCTCTGTCGAGAATTCTCCCAATTGCTTTTTTTTTCAAATCGAGTTGACCATAGTATTTGAAACAGCATTCATTCATTTATTATGAAATTATGGCTTCTCTAGTAATTTGCCGTGTCTGTTGTGGAAGCTTGGTAGGAAAGATTTACTTGCTGCATCTCCAACATGAGTGCACCCGCATAAACAAAATGTAGGCACTTCAATAACTCTCACGTATTTTGAGACTTTGCAAGAACTTAAGAACATAATAATCAGGATCAGGAGGAGACTGTCCGTACCTTCAACCCTGCCACGCCATTCAATATGTACATGGCTGATCTTTCCGTGGACTTAGGATAAATTAAGATGCCTCCTCATTATTTTAAATTCCCATGAGTATAATCCAAATCTACGCAGTGTCTCCTCATAAGACAACACCCTCAGCTTCCGAAACAAGCGAGCAAACCTCCTCTGCATCCCATCCAATTCCAGTACATCCTTTCTCAAGTAATCACCAGCACCTTATACAGCTGCGGGATTATCTCTCTGCACTTAAACTCAATCCCTTTTTACAATGAAGGGCAAAATTCCATTGGCCTTCCTAATTGTTTGTTTATTTCGAATTCAGTCACATGTCATGTGAATTGGCCATGCTAAATTGCCTACAGTGCTAGGTGCATTAATAAGAGGGAAATGGGTCTGGGTGGGCTACTCTTTGGAGGGTCGGCGTGGACTGGTTGGCCACAAAGGACTATTTCCACACTGTCGGGAATTTAATATACTCTCAACTCTCCATTTTGTTCAGGGGTGTGTCGGTTAGATACGTTAGTCATGGGAAATATACAATAAATGGTGAAGCAAAACGGGTCTGGGTGGAATACTCTTCAAAAGGTTTGTGTGGACTTGTTGGGGTGAATGTCTTCTTTCCACACTGCAAGAAATCTATGATCAGGTACCATCACATTAAAACTTGGACTTGCACCACATCGTGATTGTGTTTTGGTGTTCTTCCAAAGAACTCAGGTGCCATTTCTCCTCGGTGGTTATTCCCAATTTACTGCCCCGACCATGGATTGCCCCCAATTCTTATACTCCATGATCGTTGCGCTCTTTTGGGAGTCTTCACCGTCACTAACGAATCAATGAGGCTGGAACAACCTGATTAATTGGACTCAAAAAAAACATCGGCTTTTTGATGTCACACTGGTCCTTTTGTGGCCCTTACTGTAGGTGCTGGGTGCACGTAGTTTCCTTCACAGAAGTGTGCTGCGCCCCTATGTCTGTTACAAGCATTGATGTACATCCATCCTGACGATGACATTCCATTGATTCCATTTGAACCCAGATTCTGGTGTGTATGCTAAATCTGCATGTATTGGGTAGATTGCAAACTGTCTCTTGGTAACTGCAGCTTAACTGGATTATGCCACATGTATAATAGTAGAGTTGGTTTGGTCAAGGCTCGTCTTAGTTGCCTAGCATGATTCAGTAATTGCCTGTTTATCACCAAATCCATAATAGAGTTTATAATTCTGAGAAGCCAATCCAACAACAGTTCCTCCTTTTGATCCTGAACACAAGCATGATAGATCACAAAAATAATGGTGGTGACTACAAGTCCAACCATCTTCACTCAAAGCACAATGACAACTAAACTGATGTGGATCTCATATGAGAAAATAGCACCAAACTAACAAACTTCCTGCTGGCAGGTGCAACTGGTCTGGATTCTGCAGTATGTTTAATAGAGTAGTCACTTTGGTCAAGGCTCTCCTTAATTGCCCCACACATTTTAGTCCAAGTCCATTTTTCACGAAATTCATCAAAAACTCTATATATTGGACTGCTCGCCCAGCCACACCTGGAAGTGCTAATTGGAAAAAGAGAAGAAGACGCATTAATTTGAATTACGTTGTGCCGATATGCTCTGGGAAATTTTGACTGGACAGTTTGGAAGTTGCTTTGCTCTGCATCTTATTTGTGTTCTATATGAATCGTGTATCTTGTTGTAGTTGTTATTTCAGAGTACAAGGAGTTCTCCGCATATATACATACACTCGTGGATACACAAATCCTCATTTAAAAATCATTCAAACATTCAAAAGAGTAGATGGCGAATACTTCTATTCGAGTTCCAGCAGTCATAATTTGAAAATCATTGATAGAAGGCAGGACCGTGTGTCCTTGGAGAGTGAAGATGCGATATCCACTAATACTTTGAGGGACAGTTGGGCACCGTGGGAGGTGGAGTGCTTTCCTTCCTCTTCCTATTTTATTTTGTTTGATCCGTACTATCACCTTCACAGTTACTTTCAGAGAGGCAGTTCCCCTACGAGGATCTGCCAAAAACTGGACCCTGGCAACATGGCTCCACAGAGGTAGTGCGGGTGTATTTTGAAAAATGCATAACTTGAAGATCAGAATCATGTCAGAGGAGTTACTCGGATCTGGCTGATCACAGCCAGTGTGCAGTGGAAAAAAATTAAAAAGCCTGGAGATGAGGGATAACTAACTTGTACAGAAAGGGTGAAACGGTGTGGACATTGAATCCATTAATAACTTGAAAAGGGATACAGCAGTATTTGCGTGAATTAAAATAAACTGCTTCATAAACATATGTAATTGAGTGAGTTTAACACGATATAACGCCAGCTTGCACTTTTATTCATTACAATCGTTGCTGATCTAATTATAATCTCAAACCCACGGTTCTATCCACGCCAGCAAACTTTTGTCAGATAGGTTAAATGTGGAATGAAGTGTTTTGATTCTTTTCCGGGGCACATTCGACCAAATTACCGTTCGATAGTGTAAAACTGTATACTCAAATTAAAGCACAACTGCTGTGATAAAACCAATGAAAGTCGTCCTGCTCACATATCCGTTCCAAAATTTGTTAAGATCATGGATGGACTGGCTGTAATGGCAACTCCACTTCCCGCCTTCCCTGGTGCCCTTTCACTCTATGACTGAGGGGCTGAAGTCACTCTCTTAAAAGACATTGAGCGTAAGAACCTTGTTACAGTAATTTTAACTGTTGTATCACTGTCATAACTTATGATGTTATCTCCATCTTGCATGGCCATGTCACATTTATTGTCGCAAAACAACTCTTGTTCTATTTAGTGCCGAAACATTGACTATTTTATTTTTATTTTTTTGTAATGTGCAGTCAAGCAAAGACATAAGCAATACAGTGAATATTGTGTCTCGTTCCCATGCATGGCCTCATCTGAACCGACAATCTACCAGTGTTAAAGAGACAGCTTCGGTCCAAAGTAGATTTAAAACGTGAAATATTACTTGATAGAATATGACAAAAAATAAACAAACTTGGAATACTTTACATCAACGTTTTTCATATATTAGATGAGGATATCAGATGAACAAATTAAACGTTCAACAGACTTTGATGAGTCCTCTGATTCTCTCGCTCTGCTGTCTGTTGTGGATGCCAATTGCCACAGATACCATCACTCCTGTTGAAACTACCACCAGTCGGATCACCCCCTGTGTCTCGGCAACATGCCCGAGCAGGACCCACTTGCACGGGTAACGGAGACACCCCATGAACTGTAGAGACCAGCCCGATATACCACCATGAGACCAGACATGGAACCACTAAGACCAGTCACCGGACGAGACCGGAACTCACCGCGAGCCGCCGGGAGACCAGGCCAGGTTCAACCATGAACCGCCGAGAGACCAGTCAACATAGCACTAAGACAACAGGCTGGGAGTGGCCTGGATACCAGGCCGAAGCCCGCCATGAGCTGCAGAGAGGCCAGATTGACACGCGTGTGGGAGCAACTGCGGACAAAGAGAAGGGAACAAGAAGAGCAGAGAATCTCCGGTTGGAGCACACTACTCCGCTGCAATAATACGAGATTATCAACTTTCTCATACAAAATCACTGGCCTGGTTCTTTCACCTTCCAGCGCAAATTATAGGTTTCACAGCAGATGAATACATTTCAGGGCACAAACAGCAAAAATGTCTCAATTTATGGAAATGTCTTCTTGTTGATTTATTTTTGGGATTGTGCTATGCACTAGCAAATATTACATCAATGTAATGTAATGTTGATAACAACACATGGTGTTTGACAAATACATATGAAATGAAATCTAGACCGTTTCTCCCATATTGCAGAGATATGAAGGACCAGGAAGTGCAAACTAAATGTTTACTAGAACTATGACTTTTCTTTCACGTTTTCCATAAGCAACAGTCGTAGTGTGCATGTATTAATCTTTACAAATGTGACAACAATATCATCTTTTTGGTTGTCACTGATATGACGACGTTTTTACTTTCACAAAGGATATTTTGACATATTGCTTTCAAGAGAGGTTGTCATTGCAGAGGGGCTGACACTTCGACGTTGTCAAAGGCAGTGGAGTACCCAATTCTCCCAGCTGAGGATTTTTTGTTTCCTTCTTTGGTTTGCTTGTGACACTGAGAAGCTTTTGTTTTTGCTGAAGCAGACACTGTTGCAGTCAAGAAAGATTTCAAGCTACAGCAGATAGTTCCCGGCTGACTTTTCTCTCTGAGATTTCTCCTGCCTGTAAGAACCTGATTTGAATTTACACTTTGCCAAGGAGTGTTTTTTTTATTGAATGTTTGAGGAACGAGATTTGTTCAGTTAAGTTTCCAATATGTAAGTTACTTTAAACTCCGCTTCGGTTTATGAGTGTTTCAGCTGGACTGTTTAAATAAATTCCGTTTTACTCAAAGGCGAACGTTTTGAACAGCTGCATCACACGTGGAATATGTATTCATATCAGCCTTTAAAATAAAAAGACTTTAAGATCTCGGTTTCCTTCTCAAAATGTTTTTGGAAAGTTTTGTCCTGGATCACAACGGTTTGGGGGCTATTTTCGTGATTAATTCAATAATTCCAATTTGGGTAAGGGATGTGGGACTTAAAGCCAGCGACTGGTGTCTTTTAGTGCCTTCAGTTTCAGGTTTGAATTCTGTTTGTTTAAAAATCACTCGTTGTCATAAACCGTTGTTCAGTCACTTGGGGTTTTCTGGTGGTGAAAGAAGTGACTTTGGGTGTTTTGAAAATAAAAGAGCAAGTCAAACCTGCTGGAAATGGCAGACAAGCTGGAGTTCGAGTTGTCTTCATCTGTGAGGAACGACGAGGAAATTACAGCAACAGCTTGGCAGTTACATTTGATGGAAATAATATCAGAAGATTTAGAAATAGCTAGAATTCATTTGCAGATGATGCAGCTTAAACATGGAAAGAAAATCAAAGAGTTTGAATGACGTTGAAAAGCAGTGGTAGGAGAAGAATTATGAGTTTTCCAGGAAGAATAGAAGGAAATGCATAGTATTGCTTTCGCAAAAGAAAGAAAAGTGAAGTAGAGAAAGGCCCGAGGAGAAGAACTAGAGAAAGAGAACAAAGAAAGGGAGAAAAACAGAAGAAGGGGAAAACGAGAGAGGAGAAGGCGAGATAGGGAGATTTAAAGTCAAAAAAAGGAACTTTCATTGGATGTCGGCCTAAAAGAAAGGAGATGAATCTAAAAGATAGGCTTAGTGAAGAAGGTAGTAAAGATGTCCAAACACATCGTAATCAAATTTCTGGTAGGCATCTGCTTAAAAAGTCCAAACATGGTACAAATGTAAGAGGAGTGACGTAGAATACTTTTTCGTCTCATTTCACAATGTGGCTAAATAAACGAAGTGACCAGAGACCCCATGGATTCTGTTGATCCAAACAAAACTGTCAGGTAGCGCTGGTGAGGTGTTTGCATCACGGCCCGTGGAGGTATCTGGGGACGTGAGAACGTGAAGAAAACCAACTTAAGTGCATAGGACCATGAGTCAAAGGGCCACAGATAATGCTTTAATCGTCTAACCGGTGACCCTAGTCAAACGTACATGGCGTTTGAAAGGATCAAACGCAATAATTTTGATAAGTGGAGAAGGGCATTAAAAATACGTCAATCATATGACGTGCATAGACGATTATTTTCAGGGGTTAGACATTAAGACATAGGAGTGGAAGTAAGGTCATTCGGCCCATCGAGTCCACTCCACCACTCAATCATGGCTGATGGGCATTTCACCTCCACTTACCCGCATTCTCCCCGTATCCCTGAATTCCTTGTGACATCAAGAATTTATCAATTTTTGCCTTGAAGACATTTAGCACCACAGCCTCCACTGCACTCTGCGGCAATGAATTCCACAGGATCACCACTCTCTGGCTGAAGAAATATCTCCACATTTCTGTTCTGAATTTAACCCCTCTAATTCAAAGGCTGAATCCACGGGTCCTAGTCTCCTCGCCGAATGGAAACAATTTCCTTGCGTCCACTCTTTCCAAGCCATGTATTATCTTGTAAGTTTCTATTAGATCTCCCTTTGAACTTCTAAACTCCAATGAGTACAATCCCAGGATCCTCAGCCGTTCCTCATATGTGAGACCTACCATTCCAGGGATCATCCGTGTGAATCTCTGCTGGACACGCTCCAGTGCCAGTATGTCCTTCCTGAGGTGTGGGGACCAAAACTGGACACAGTACTCCAAATGGGTCCTAACCAGAGCTTAATAAAGTCTCAGTAGCACAACGGTGCTTTTATATTCCAACCCTCTTGAGATAAATGACAACATCGCATTCGCTTTCTTCATCACGGACTCAACCTGCATGTTTACCTTCAGAGAATCCCCGACTAGCATTCCCAGATCCCATTGTACTTAGGCTTTATGAATTTTTTCACCATTTAGAAGGTAGTCCATGCTTGTATTCTTTTTTTTCCAAAGAGCAAGAACTTACATTTGCTCACATTGAATTCCATCAGCCATTTCCCGGACCACTCTCCCAAACTGTCCAGATCCTTCTGTAGCCTCCCCACTTCCTCAGTACTACCTGCCTGTCCACCTAACTTCGTATAATCGGCAAACTTCGCTAGAATATCCCAGTCCCTTCATCCAGATCATTAATATATAATGTGAATATCGGTGGCCCCAACACTGAACCCTGCGGGGCATCATTTGTCACCAGCTGCCATTAAAAAAAAGAACATTTTATCCCAACTCTCTGCCTTCTGTCAGACATCCAATCCTCAATCCATACTAGGAGCTTACCTCGAACACCGTGGGTCCTCACATTGCTCAGCAGCCTCCCGTGTGGCAACTTATCAAAGGCCTTTTGGAAGTCCAGATAGACCACATCCACTGGGTTTCCCTGGTCTAACCTACTTGTCACCTCTTCACAGAATTCCAACAGGTTTGTCAGGCACGACCTACCCTGACTAAATCCATGTTGACTTGTTCTAATCCGACCCTGCTCTTCCAAGAATTTGGAAACCTCATCCTTAATGAGGGATTCTAGAATTTTACCAACAACCAAGGTTAGACTAATTGGTCTATAATTTTCCATTTTTTGTCTTGTTCCTTTCTTGATCAAGGGGGTGACAACAGCGATCTTTCAATCATCCGGGACTTTCCCTGACTTCAGTGACTTTTGAAAGATCTCAACCAACGCCTCCGCTATTTCCTCAGCCACCACCCTCAGAACTCTAGGATGTCGCCCATTGGGGCCAGGAGATTTATCAATTTTAAGACCTTTTTGCTTTTCTACCACTTTCTCTTTTGTAATAGCAACCATACTCAACTCAGACCCCTAACTCCCTTTAATTGTTGGGATATTACTCATGTCTTCCACTGTGAAGACTGACACAAAGTACTTATTAAGTTCTCCTGCTATTTCGTTATCTCCCATCATTAGCCTTCCAGCATCAGTTTGAAGTGGCCCAATGACTACTTTTGCCTGTCGTTTGTTTCTTATGTATTGAAAGAAACTTTTACTGTCATTTCTAATATTACTGGCAAGCCTAACGTCATATTTGATCCTCTCCCACCTTATTTCTCTCTTTGTTATCCTGTTTATTTTTGTAGCTTTCCCAATCTTCTGATTTCCCAGTGCTCTTAGCCACTTTATAGAATCTCTCTGTTTCTTTAATACATTTCCTGACTTCCTTTGCCAGCCATGGCTGTCTAAGCCCTCCCAAGATATTCTTTCTTTTCTTGCTGATGTACATCGGTACAGTGTCCTAAATTATACCCACAAACTCCTGCCATTTTTGTTCTACTGTCTTTCCCCGCTAGGCTCTGCTTCCAGTCTATTTTTGTCAGTTCCTCTCTCATGCTCTCATAATTACCTATATTTAACTGTAACACCATTACATCTGATTTTGCCTTCTCTCTTTCAAACTGCAGACTGAACTCTACCATATTATGATCGCTGCTTCCTAAATGTTCCCTTACTTTAAGATTTTTTATAAAGTCTGGTTCATTACATAGCACTCGGCCCAGAATAGCCTGGTCTCTTGTGGGCTCCATGATAAGCTGTTCCAAAAAGCCATCCTGTTAGCATTTCATGAATTCCCTTTCTTTCTATCCACTGGCAACGTTACTTACCCAGTCCATCTGCATATTGAAGTTTCCCATGATCACCATGACCTTGCCTTTCTGAAATGCCTTCTCTATTTCCCATTACATGTTGCGCCCCTGGTCCTAACCACTGTTTGGAGGTCTGTACATAACTCCCATTATGTTTTTTTTGCATTTGTGATTCCTCAATTCCACCCACACAGACTCCACATCTATGTCATTAAGTGCCAAAGATTTAATTTGGTTCTTAACTAACAAGGCCACCCCGCCCCCTCTGCCCTCCTCCCTGTCTTTTCGATAAGTTGAAAATCCTTGGATGTTTAACTGCCAGCCCTGACCCCCCGCAACATGTCTCTGTGATGCCTACCACATCATTATCCTTGAGGATAATCTGTGCCATTAGTTCATCTGCTTTGTTCTGAATGCTTCGAGCATTCAGGTAAAGTGCCTTAATGCTAACTTTCTTATCATTAGAGATATTGGAAGTCATAAGATGTCCTAAGTCATCCTTCCTTTTTGTTGCATTCCTAATCTGCCTTAAGTTTAAATCCGCCAGCACACATGCTATCCTGCCGCTTATCTTTCCATACTCCCTGTCGCGTTCACTTTTCCTTCCCCCAAACTCAGAAGTTTAAAGTCCTACTGACCATCCTATTTATCCTCTTCGCAAGAATATTGGATCCAGATCGGTTCATGTGGGGACCGTCCTAACGGTCCAGATCCCCCCAGTTCCAAAACTCATGCCAATGCCCCATGAAGTGGATTCCCTCTTTCACACGCCAATTCCTTAGCCACGTGTTTACTTTCCTAATTTTCTTACCCCTATGCCAATTGGCACGTGGCTCGGGCATTAATCCTGAGATTATTTCCCTTGAGGACCTGTACTTCAATTTCCTTCCGCGTGCTTGATAATCCCCAAACAGGTCCTCCACCCGAGCTTTGCCTATGTTGTTAGTCCCAACGTGGGCCGCAACAACTGGCTCCTCACCCCTCCCGCTCCAATACCCTTTCAACCCAGTCGGAGACGTCCCACACCATGGCACAGAGCAGGCAACACACCATGCTAGCCTCCCAATCCGGCATTCATAGGATACTAGCTGTCCCCCTAATTATAGAACCCCCCGATAAAAACACCTCTTGAATGGCCTTCTGCATCATGGTGCAGTGGTCAGCTGGCTCATCCTGTCCATAGCTCCTTTCCTCATCCATACAGGGAGCAAGAATCTCATACCTGTTGGACAAGGTCAAGGGCTGAGGCTCCTCCACTCCTCAAATCAGGTTCCCTCGACCTGCCTCACTTACTGTCACACTCTGATGTCCCTGATCACTAATGGAATGTGAATTACTTTATCTCCCAGGGGTGACGGCCTCCTGAAACAAAGCATCCAGGTAACTCTCCCCCTCCCGGATGTGCCGCAGTGTTTGAAGCTCAGATTCCAGATCATCAACTCTGATTCGGAGTTCTTCCAGCAACCAACACTTACTGCAGATGTGGTCACTGCCGTTCACAATGGGATCAGCCAGTTCCCACATCATACAGCTACAGCACATTACCTGCCCAGACATCTCTGCTTCGTTAATTTATTTTTTACTTTGTATAAATTTGAGTTAAGATACTTTCTGATACCTCTCTGCTGCAGTCTCTTTCTAAAAACCAATTAATAGATAAACCAAAAAAGTAACTTTTTAACCAGTCACTGATAAAGAAATAGAAAATACTTACCTTGACAAACCAGACTCCTTATTAACTAGGTTAGAAGAGGAGGGCAGGTGGGAGACACTAGAGTTGTAGAATCTCGGCATTAGCCGCCTTCCTGATTTATATACTCACTGCTTTCCTTCCCGGCTGCTCCTCTGGTCGTCGTCTCTTCCCCCTGCTGCTCCCGCTCCTTCTGTGCAGAAAGAAAAACACCGCTGCCCGCTACCGGTACGTAATTTAAAAACAAAATGTCTTACCTTAGCTGCAGTCTTCAAGGTTCGTTTAACATCAGCTGCTGTTCGCACTCAATCTGAGATTTTGAGATTCTTGAGATATTCTTGAGATAGTGAGAACCAGATGAAAGCAGAGAGAGTTAAAATGATGAGCAACTGAAATGACTGATGAACATCAAATGGGTCATACACCAAAGTTTGGCTTCCAACATGAATTTCAATCATAGAGGGATAGAAGTTTGGGATACCACAAATCCTCACACCGTAAGGGGAAAGTAGATCCTGGTGAAAATAATAAAGTTGCTTACTATAGGGATCTAAAGGAAAGCCATGAAGGGTAGACAAAAGTTGAAAAGCTCCAATGTTTTTACTGAAATATTTTGGACAAATTAAAGTCACTTTTTTGGTGGGCGAGAGAAAGCTCTGCGAAGATAGATTAGGAAAAGAGTACAGTTCGTGAATTTTGTTAAAATGGTAAAGGAAAGCATATTTGAGGTAGAAAAGCAGCAGCAGAATTAACAACCTAATGGGAAGTTGATTAATGAGGAAATGTCAGATCTTCGTAAAAACAAAACTTGCAAAGACAATGATTAATCTCAGAAGCCAGGAGGAGCAGATAACGTAGTTACTGTTTAAAGAGATGCGGAAACATCTTAATCCTTGATGTTTTGAGTAAAGGAGATATTTAACTCAAGGGTCTGAAGTGTTTGCTGAGGATGCATAGCTTAAAAAAAAGTGGGCAACAGTACCTGTTCACAATATTGGGCGCATCGACTAGATTTTCAGAGGCCATTCTATCCTGCATTATCTCAGCTGAAAGCATTGTAAAGGGGTTGCTCCAATTTTTCACCAGATATACATGACCCATAGAGCTACAATATCGTAAATACTGAAAATGTACAACAAAATTATTCAAAGAAGTTATGAAATCCTTCGCATCAGCACAATTCAAATCCAGTGCACGCCATCCAGAATAGCAGGGAATGCAGGAAAGGTGGCATCAGACATGATAGACCATGTGATGGGCTTATACTCAATATTATCCAGGTGATTGGTTTAAGGGAATTCGGCTTGTGTTTTTATGTCATTAGCGGTGGACCAAATGAATTGATTAAATTCACTCTGATTGAATTAGTTTTTGGGCACGATGTCAGATTATGGCAAAAGTCGATTAAGGAGAAGTTGATGAATCGTAATTCAGAGACCAAGTGTTTGGAATATATGCTATTTTTTAAACTGACAGTTAAATAGCTGACTAGACAGCATTTAATAATATCGCAGCATACCATGAAAGCTGAAGCAAATAAGGAATCAAAAGCTCACAATTTTGCTGACGATTGCAAAGTCTTTGTGTTACTCCCAGTGACGGTGCAACTGCGAAAGCCAGGCTAAGTGCACCTCGTCAGATCAGAAACCGGTTGAGTAAGATGAACTATAGCGGAAGGAGTCTGGACAGAAATAAGTCCTACCGACTGTATCAGGTGAATATGATCAAAAGGTGATTGGCCTTGGTAGGAAATCAAAAGGACTTCGTGTTACTGGTTACAACACACAGTGAAGAATCAAGTTTAAAGCATTCTGACTTGCACATTCATCAAACTAAATTGGAAAATGAGGAATTCTGTGTAAAAAAAAACAACGTATTAAGCAGTGAGTTGCCATCAACTGGAAAACCAAAAGGACCTGAAAGAGTTATCACTTTTGTATGGGGAGATATATATATATATATATATATGTATAAATGAGCTGGGAAGTACTAATCTTAATGTGCATGACGTAGTTATTGGAAATGTTGCTTCAGTTAAACAGCATCCTTGTAAAATTCATCTTCTAAGCTCTTTAAAGAAAAGTGAATGAATGCTTGCTCCAAAATGACATGATGCAAGTGAGTTGCCGTACCTGGAGCTCACCGTTAGAAATCATGTCAAAAATAGACAGTACAAAGAGGTAATGTGTAATCTCTCGCAAAGTCAATGTAATCTCAAAGTCTGATTAATATTCGATTCCCGTTTGGAAAATGCACTGACGAGCTGGCATGAGCAACGGATATGTCCAAGTTGGACTGACTCACAGGATACTGGAAGGGACATTTAACAGGAAGAGTAACTTTCATTTCGTCTTTCACAACACTTAATAGACTATATCAATTTACATTCATGACAATTGGAATGAAATACGTGCCAGCCACTGTTCAAAGACTCAGCAATAAACTCATTTCTGATTTATCCAGTTGTGTGTTGTACATTGATGATGTGGTGATTATTTTTTGGCACGTACAGAAGGAACATTTGCAGCATTTATTTGAAGTTTGCGATCCACATCGCGAGGCAGTCTTGGTGATAAACCAGGCCAAGAATAAATTCGCCAAAACCCCATTCCTGGCTTACGTAACCAGATACAGACCGATGGCCCCATGAAATGCGAAAACAAAGGCGACTGGGGATTTTCCCATACGATCGATGAAGGGAGAAATACTACGAATCTTGAGATAGGGTTTGTTTTACGGGAAATTAGACTCGAATTTTAGCAGTGTGGCTGCTCCATTCACTGAATTCCTGAAAAAACGCATCGTATTTCAGTAGACAGCCAACTGTCAAAAGGCATTTGACAGCGTGAAAGCGGTGGTACACACTGCTCCAATATTCGCCACACCTAATTACGCAAATCCGTTTAAAGTAGTTAATGATGTGCGGATCTACATGCTGATGCTGTGCTCTTGCGGAACGACGACGAGAAGATAAAAAAAACTTTCGGTATTTCTGCAGGAAATTGAGCATTCATTCGTAGAAATATTCGGAAATTGAGAATGATACCTTGAGCTTGGTATTGGCTTCACAGCAGTTCTATATTTATTTTGAGAGCAATGTGTCTGAAATAATCATACATACTGATCATAACCCATAAATGCTTTTGGAAAAAATTAAGGGCAAGAAATGCATACTGCTTAAATTAAGCTTATTATTTAAGCGTTTCAATTTCAAGATTTTATATGTGGTAGGACGAGAAAACGTAATTGCTGACAATTGTCAAGACTTTGATGAAAAGAAATGAATGTGTTCAGTGGAATGGGGTAAACGAAAAGAAATAGAACGTAGTAGTACAGGTTTTCATGGTTATATTCAATGTAGTGTATATGTATTTTAGTGTACTAACAGAGTAAGACTAAGATGTTTATAATGAAGCTGTCTTTGTGTAATGATGGTTCTTTTATAAAGGAGGCTGTTACTTTAAAATTCTATTTTCCCTTTGTTTCTCAGGAGAGGTCGCAATAGCAGATGTCCTGAAAGGCCTACTGTGATAATGCTAGGGGTGTGGCCAATTCTCCAAAATTAGGCTTTCTTGTACTTAGTTTTGGTTGGAAAAGTTAGAAGCTGGTGCCTTAGCGAAATGCTCCAAGCTTCAGCGGATGTTTACTGACTGACATGTCGATCTAAAATCTCTCCTGTCTGTAAGAATCTGCGTTTGAACTTAATGTTTGCCAAGGGCTCTGCTAATGGAATGTTACAGGAATTAGAAAGCTCCTTACTTAATTTGGCCCAACCGGTCAGTCAGGTTTCCAATTCTAAAGTTAATTTTGTTTTCTATTGCTCGTGTTTCAATTGTAGCTTTTAGTAATTTTTGTTTTCCTTTAAGCCACGTGGTTTGAACAGCTGCACCACACTTGCAATGTCCACTTCAATCTGCATAAACATAAGGGGTTAGGATCCAGAATATCTTCTTAAGTTACTTTGCTGGCGTCTGGCCTGGCCTATAATATTGATTTTTATCACAGACTATCGATATCTTCCCATTCAGAGTTTACACATACATCATACAATCCATTTTATAAGGAAAAGCTCTTATGATGAGACTTGCATCTGGCAAAACGTCTCTTCGACAAGTGGCTGCGATCAATATATGACACGGGGATAAAGGTCGATTTGTCTGTCATTGGCACGAACTAACAGTTTGGGGATCGTGCTGATACACATTTCAGAATTGCTGAGCTACAGATTCATGTAATTGTGTGTTGATTCACTGAACTGTTAAAGAAACATCTAATTATTGCGCCTGGATCACTGTTTATGACATTTTATAATAAGCTTGGAGAAGTATTTAAACGAATCTTTCAATTGACCTCTGAATTTTGTCTGCGTGACGGCATAAATGCACATATTCGTGCATGAACTTAATAGTTGTAACATGTACCCGCTTTCCTGAAGAATAAATTTTCGGTCGTTGGGATTGGAACCTATCAAGTAGCTGTCACCTGAAATTTGCACAAGTAGTAAATATACAATGTACGTTAGCCACAACAAAAGGAAACTTCCGGAGATGGCAAAGAGTAAAATGTTGGACTTTCTCCTGCTCTCCACTTCTGTGTCACGTTTATTAATTTCATTGCTGTGGGATCTGAGTCTCCTGCGTGCTCTACTAACAACTATAATGTGTCTGACAGTCAGTCCATTAAACAGCAAAATAAGGAGGAACGGGAGACATGGCGTTTGAATGCGGTCAAAGGTGTCAAACAATCTCCATGCAACCGATGTGTACGTATTCGCTTTTATGTTGCAGTACCAGTCTTTGCCATTAAAAATACATAAGGGCTCTTATAAGAAGAAAAATGGAACGATTATCAAACAACAAGTCACACAGATTATTCCTATTATTGCAGAGGATACTTTTTCTGAGCAGTACTTCTTTTTCTGCTCCTGGTGACAAATGGATAGGAACCGATCAAAGGTGAAAGCGACAGTCAACCAGACAGAACAGTTTCGGGAAGCATAAGTCAGAAGAATTAACGGACGACATCCCAGTGTGGTATTCAGTAAACCAGCTGGAAAATAAATTGCCAGAAGCCGACTAAAAATCACTTCAACGATAATAATAACCAAGTCTATTCCTGCCTTAGTCACAAGGTATCGAATGATGCATCCTGAGAGACCATATCTTCCTCGGAACAGGATCACTATGGTCATCAGGTTGGCTGTAAGGGTGAGAATGTGAGAGAAAGTGACGGAGAGTGAGAGGGAGAAAGAGGGAGACACAAGCAGGCATAAGAAACAACAAATATCAGTTTGATGAAGGGATAGCATGAGATTTGTATCAGTTACATTGGATTCAATTAGGAAAATTAGTCTTTTACCCAATCACAGCAATGCCTGCCACAAATAATAATAAACCCCATAATATATAATATTTGAGAAACATTACACTTCTGATGATATAGAAATGTAAGGAATTTAACCGCATTTCAAACCCAAATAGGTGGAGTAATTATGCACAAATTGTTACCGAAGCATTCTGAGCAATATCTGAATATGGTTAACGATGACAATAACCATACAACCAAGAAACAGTCCTCTTCTGCTGATACATCAACGATCTATTCTCCAAGTTGAAGCTAGAACTAGCGCCATTCACTTCTCATTGCAAAAACATCAATATCGTTAACAGATCATGGGGTTCTGAATCCGACAGCATTGAACTGCAGGGCGGGTTTTAAGTAACAAATTCTCGTGATGCTCAACTGCCAGGCATTTGACTTCTCAAAGGAGATAACAATGAACATGTTTCTATTACACATTTTATGGATCCCCAATCCTACACAGACTGTGCAATACAGTAGGTATTTAATTCAATGGTTACTGGATGTTAGCAGTTCAGACAACAAAGTTGACTGCATCTCAGGAAAAACATGTTGCTAATTTGACTGTCACTATTTCAAGGAGTATTAACTACCTCTGGTGGTAATAAACTTTAGCTGGACTGTATCATCTACAAGATGCACTGCAGAAATCAACAAAGTACCGCCTAAACATGTCACCACTGTCTGAAAAAAGGCAAGGACACCAGATCATTGTGAATAACAGCACCTGCAAGATCCCTTCCAAGCTTCTCATTACCATGACTTCGAAAGGAAATGTCGCTCCTTTAGTGTTGCTGTGTCACTACTTCCCGCACTACATTTCAGTGTACTTGCATAATATGAACTGCAGTGGTTCAAAATGACAACTTCACCAACACCTTCTAAAGGGAATCTCGGGTTGGATAATACGTGCTGAACCAGCTAACGGTTCACATGTTCCAGGAAAGTATCGAAAAAATGTTCAGAGAGAAAAAATACTTCATTAAGGAATCAAGTAAGTTACATAAAGTAGATGTACATACGAAAATATCTGCAGTAAACATCTTTGGGAAGCAAGTTGTGACTGAAAATAAAAACCATCGAAAACGGAATGAAAGTCATTGCTGGTTTTTGTTTTCTACTTCGGTGAGTCACCTAACTTCAGAGTTAAAAATACAAAAATGTATTGTCTTATTAAAATGCTGTCCTGATTAAACAAGAATTTTATCGACTACCTCAGAATATAATAAATTCACAGCTTTTCAGCGGACACTATGCCAAGTATACTCATAATTTACCTGGAAGTCCGAAAGCTGCGAGGGCAGAGTAAAAAATTTAAAATATTGGCGACATTGCAGGAGCATGCATTTTCAATTAGAATAATGAATTGCTCTCCTCTGGCATCTGAAGTAAGAATTGTGATGCGCCTATTTATCTCTTCTGAACACCACGAGAGACACAATTATTTCGGATCAACTTTTGTACCTGGTTCAGTCCTTATACAAATAACACAAATAAATGCAGCCATTTTCACGTTAAGAATAAAGAAGGCAATAAACCGTGCTTAAAAAGAAGACAAAAAAGCACAGGAAGTGAGATAAATTAGTTTCAATGATTAAACACGAAACAAAACGAAATCATGTGGATATCAAAGGATTTACACATTTCAAACTGTTACAATGCATAGATAGTACTAGCACAAGACAGATTTCAAGAAGACATGTAGTTTGATAAGCAATATATTAAACCCTGACATTTGTTGTTGTGATGGTTTTGAAAGAAATATGAATGAGACTATGGGGCATCCTAAAATAGGCGGGCAGACAAACAGAAGTCATTGCCCACATTGGGAAGACTGACATAGGTGGGTCAATCTGCAATAAAAATTCAGAGATTTAGATCTAAAAGGCAGGAACTCTCCGGTAATAATCTCAGGATTACGACCCCTGCTACGTACAATGCATGGTAGGAAGAGACACATCGTAAATTAAGCACATGGTAAATGAATCGGTGTGTGTCTGTTGAAGTTGGCTAGCTTAAGATATACGGATCCTTGCGATGTCTGCCAGAGAACATGAGTCCTACATTCATGTAGCCATGGAGAATTCCATCCCTCAAATACCTCTTCCTATTCATGTACCCATTCAGGTGCCTTTGTAATATTGTAATTCTACCAGCTTACACCGGTTCCTCGGGCAGCTCTTCCCATACTCACACCAGCCGTTTCGTGAAAAAAGTTGCTCCTTCGGTCACTTCAAAACAATTCCTTCTCACCGCAAAACTGTGCTCTGTAGTTCTGGACTCCAATAACCCATGGAGAGGAACTCCTCTGTTCATCCTGTCCGTGCATCTAATAATTTTTTAAACATCTATACAGTCACCCCTCAGCCACTGACGCTCCAAGGAAGACAGCCTCGGCCTATTCAGCCTCTCACTGCAGCGCAACAACTCCAGCATCCTGCTCGATCTTTTCTGAACCTTTCCTAGTTTCACAACATCCTTTGTACAGGAGGGAGATCCGAATTGTACACAATATTTAAAAAGTGGCCGAACTAATGACGTGAACAGCCGCAACAGGACGTGCCAACTCCTTTCCTTAATGCAATGAGCATTAAAGGAAAACATACTAAACGCCTTCTTCACTATCCTATCTACCGGAGACTCCTGCACTCCCTAGCCTCGATGTTCAAATAACAATCCAGGACCTTGCCAATACATGTATACGTCCTGCGCTAATTTGCCATTCCAAAATGCAGAATCTCACATTTTTAGAAATTAAATTGCACTTTTAGATGAAGGACTGCTTGCATCTAAAATGGATGGGCACGAAAATCCTGTCGGAGATGTTTGATAGTGGCATTCGGGGGTGTTTAAATTAGTGTGGTGGGGACATATGGGCTGGAACCAGAGCAGCAAGTTAGTAAGGAGAGACACTGCACTATTGGTGAAGGAGCATATCACAGCTGTGTCGAGAGAGGACGTCATCAATTTATTTTGCAGCGAGACAAGATGAGCAAAGAGTCAGTGGGCGATCATTGCGGGAAAAGTGGCCATAAGGTATGGATTCTTATGGAGAAGGACAACAGTGGACTTCGGATGAAGATGTTATATTAGGGGCAAGGCTAGCTGTAATCGAATTAAGCAAGAATCAGAGATTGTGGATTGAGAGCAGCTGTTTGTGAGCAAATGCACATAGGACTTTTGGGAGTCATTCACAGAACAATTGCTTCGTTCAGGACACGCATGTCCCTGTGAAAAAGAAAGACTAGAATGGTAGGAATTGGGAACCTTGGATAGCAATTTATCAGATTGGTTAAAAAAGGAAGGATTGCGATATATTATATATATTATATATATATATATATATATATAGAGAGAGAGAGAGAGAGAGAGAGAGAGAGAGAGAGAGAGAGAGAGAGAGAGCGGGTAGGAAGGGAAAGACTAAGTCGCACAACAAAAAAGAATGAGGTCATTTGCAGAACTGCAGTAACTGGGTGAGATCCTTAATGAACTCTTTGGAGTAGTAATCTCCAAAGAAAAGGACATGACGAATAATGAGGTAAAGAACACGTTTATGAAACAAATGTTTTCTTTCTTTGTTTAGGAGGGAAACAAAGATAATTTGCATAATTATTCTGTCGTTGGTGAGGCAAATGTCAGTGCCTTGGGAGCTGTTGGAGAAGAGACTAAGAGACCAGTAACATGCACAATTGGAGGCAAATTGACTTCGTCGTGATAGCCAGCATGAGTTACTGCCAAAAGATCATCTCTCACCGTGTTGATTTTTTTTTCTTGAGGTGGAGACAAGAGTGTTTGATGAGGGAAGGGCACTGGATTGTTTCCACATGGACGTTTATAAGTCAATTTGACATTATACTTATGGGAGTTTGGAACAAAATGGAGATTCTCGTCGGTTCTGGGGTGTGCTGGATAGATGAACTGACTTGGATCTAGAAAACAGAGAGTTGTAATGGTAACGTAGTTTTCAGAACAGAGATAGGTTACTCGACGTATTCCACTGATATCAGTTCTATGATCTTTATTCTTTCTGATCCATATAAATGATTTGAAAGTAAATGCAGGTGTGAGGTCTGATTAGTAAGTTTGGATGACACAAACATTGTCTTAGGTGCAGATAGTGTTCAGAATTGTCAAAGGATGTACTGGCATATAGACAGATTGCGAAATTACGTCGAGAAATCGAGCTGAATCCGGAAATCGTAATTTTATGCACTTTGGAAGATCAAGTTTAGCTCGTTAATTCTTGAAGAAATGGCAGAACTCTTAGCCACATTGACATGGAGAGGGATTTGGATGCAATGGTCTCCAGATGGCGTACAGTGCTAAATCGCACAAATAAGGTGGCCATGAAGGCATACAGCAAGCTTGCTTTCATTGGCCAGGACACCAAATATAGGGCAAGTGTTGCAACTTCTGTGGTTGCAGGGTAAAGTGCCATGTCACTGCAGGAGACGATGTTGTAAGTTAATGAGGAATGGGCCAGGGTGGCCTGGACGGAATGGTACCTGCGGAATACTGACAAGCTAGAATTATTGATGTGACTGGTGTTTACATCGCCCAGAGGAGGCAGAAATTGTGGTTACTAATCCTGAAATAAAGGTACAAGTCATACTCAGCATATTGGCCAGTATTTTAAAAAGGAAATCAGATGCATTTTTTTTGATCAGCGACTGGATGAAAATCTTCCCAAATAGATTTTTTTAAAAAATCGAGTCCTCTTTAGTACATGACAACTGTTTCGTTAACTGAAATGATAATTTGTCTATTAATTGGTCATGTCTGATTATGGACGTTTGCTATGTGCTTGGTCTCATCAAAGTACTCTGAGGATTTTCTGTTTTGACAACATTGGACTGAGTTATTTGAACTCCAGTAACTACAGTCATCTGATTTAATTTTGTTTATTCCGACTTCCGTACTCCTTCCCCAACCCAAAAGCCTCTGCGAGCAAATTTGGAAAAAGTGGACTGCTGCCACCTTTATGTAACAAATGTTTTCTTCCATGAAGTGCAAATGATACGTCATAACTGAGGTAGAATGTAATGTAATACAAATAATTATGTATTTTGCCCTGAGATCTGCAGAGACTTCGTCTTCACAGTTTAATATGTTGAAGGAAAGTTTTCAGTGCATGCAAAGCAATACACCGCTTCAATAGACAGTAGACAATAGGTGCAGGAGTAGGCCAGTCTGCCTTTCGAGCCTGCACCACCATTCAACCTGATCAAAAAGTTCTAGGTGTAAAAGCTTTTGATGTTGCTGAAATTTGAATCGTCAATCTATGAGCATTGATGTAAAACACTTTATTCACACACTGTAAGGAAAATATGGAAAAGTAAATATAAAAATATAAAAACAACTGGCTTAACTTTAACTCTACTAAATGCTTTGTGGAATGGCATATCAGCAACTACAGGTTAACAATTCCAATATAATGACAGCCGATAAACACATCTTGGCAAAGTCAGATTCAGAAAATTCGATTGGCTCTCTTGCAAGTTTTAGCAGTAGGAAGAGAATCAAAGCTTTTAGCTGTGACAAGAAAAGGAATATGAACATCCAGATCCAAATGAAAGAACCAAGCAAATGCTACTGAAGATTATAACTTGGAAAAGAATTCCGACTGCTTCTTTGATTCCAATGCTTTTTATTGGAAATAAAAGGCTATAAAAGCTGTTTATTTTATTGAGTGTAGAGTAGACCACGCATAACCTCTGTCTCAATGTTTCTTCATTGTAACAAGGTACAAAAACACCACTTAAAGTCATACTATAATCACAACAGATTAAGTCTTTTCCCAAGCTTAATATACTACAAAATCTGAGAACGCAATTTCCAGGTGACATTAATAAGATTTGTTAGAGACCTGCGAACAACCTTTCACTGAAAATGTATTATTTGTTTGGAATGAGTTGCCTGAGCAAACAGTAGAAGTGAGCAGTTACGATACTCAAAAACGTTTTGAAAAGGTGCGTGTATAGGCAAGATTTTAAGTGATATTAGCCAAAGACAGACGAATGAGACTGGTTCAGCATACCTTCCCGACGTGGAGGAGTTGCAGCAAAAGATGAGAGTTACCGGCTGAACGGCGTAGACCGCTTTAAAACCATGTCTCTCGAAACGCTGGAATGTTATGTATAAAATTCCAGTATAAGGAAAAAAAATGTTCGATGAAACTGACTGAATAAAAAATAAATGCAATGGCATACTTCACTCATGTCTCCAAGGATAACACAACAATCTAATAATTATTTATTTAACAGATCTATTCACCTGGGAAGACTCACACATGTCGACAAAAACTGTATATTTATGCTTCTTTCTAAATCACTTTCAGACGATCTCATTTTGGACAGAATTTTAAACACATTCACAGAAGTAACCAGAATGAATCTGCTATTTATTGCAACAATGTAAGCAGCATGATGCACATATAAAGAAGGTTGGAAACTGCCTCATGTAGAAATGATCTGGAATCGACAAATAAATATTAAATCCAAATTGAACATCTCTGAGAAATGACAATGGACAGACAGTTGACAACAGTTTAAAACGGGAAAGGTGCGATACATATGAAAAACAATAGACAATAGGTGCAGGAAGAGGCCATTCTGCCCTTCGAGCCTGCACCATCATTCAATATGATCATGGCTGATCATCCTTAATCAGTATCCTGTTCCTGCCTTATCTTCATAACCCTTGATTCCACTATCCTTGAGAGCTCTATCCAACTCTTTCTTAAATGAATCCAGAGACTGGGCCACCACTGCCCTCTAGGGCAGAGCAAACCACACAGCCACCACTCTCTGGGTTTCTCCTCATCTCTGTCCTAAATGGTCTACCCCGTATTTTTAAGCTGTGTTCTCTGGTTCAGCACTCACCCATCAGCGGAAACATTGGTTTCCTGCCTAGAGAATGTCCAATCCTTTCATAATCTTACATGTCTCAATCAGATCCCCTCTCAGCCTTCTAAACTCAAGGGTATACAAGTCCAGTCGCTTCAGTCTTTCCATTTAAGTTAATCCCGCCATTCCAGGAATTGACATCGTGAACTTACGCTGCACTCCCTCAATAGACAAAGTGTCTTTCCTCAAATTTGGAGACCAGACCTGCGCACAGTACTCCGGGTGTGGTCTCACTAGGGCCCTGTACAGCTGCAGAAGGGCCTCTTTGCTTCTATACTCAATCCGTCTCGTTATGAAGGACAGCATGCTATTAGCCTTATTTACTACCTGGTGTACCTGCATGCTTACCTTCATTGATTGGTGTACAAGAACATCCAGATATCTCTGTACTGCCCCTTTACCTAAATTGACTCCATCTAGGTAGTAATCTGCCTTCCTGTTCTTGTTACCAAAGTGGATAACCATACATTCATTCACACTAAACTGCATCTGCCGTGCATCTGACCATAATTTGGTAATGCAGTCAGAAAAGGGGGCACTTCAAAATTAATGCGGACTGGAGGAATCTAACCGGCATTAATCATGACAAAGACTACTTCTTGCAATTTATACGAGATATTTTTGGAGAAGTTATTTGAAAATCTACATTGAAAATGTAACAAAATTGTCCTTTTCTGGAATTGTTCAAGTGGCTTCCATATTTTCCTGTCACTTTCTTCTTTTTATTTCTGCATGATATATTCATCAATTTGTCTTCCAAAAGTATCATTCATCTGTACTCCGCCATGGCTCACTATCTACTCAGCAGTCTCAGGAAGACTACACCAGTGATAAAATATCGTGCAGAGAAGAAAATGCTGAACAGAAAAAATCATTTTACCTATCATTGCTGGAGTGACGACAGGATGGTTGTTGGTTTGTTTTGTTGGTTTCCATCTTCAAAATATATAGTAGTGTCAACATTGTCATTTGTAAGACTTGAATTTAATTTACTCGAAAGTGTTCGCCGTTGTGGGAAAAAGGTGAAAAATTATTGAAAATTGGGGTAATAAATGCTGTTCCATGCTGTCTTTTTGAATGACATCTGAAATTGTTGTGAATTAAACATTCTATTTCGCTTATTTGTCTATTTTAAGTCAAGCATTATGCACTGAGACAATAATTATCATTAACCTTGATACAGCGTAAAATCTGGGATACAGTCACGTTAATGTTTTAGCATTCCACATAATGTATGAATGTGATCATTTTTATCTTTTAGACTAGGTGCATAAATCTGAATAAGGGTGTGGAATTTAGCGATGGCTGTCAAATTTGATTGTGATCAATTAAGTAAATGGACTAACAGATTTGACTGCCATGATATGGAGGAGCCGGTGTTGGACTAGGCTGGACATAGTTAAAAATCACACAACACCATTTTATAGTCCAACAGGTTTACTTGGGAACACTAGGTTTTGGACGGCTGCTCCTTCATCAAGTAGCTGTGAATCAGTACCATAAGACACAGAATTTACATCAAAAGATTGCTGTGCCATGCAGTTGCAATAATATATTGAAGAACCCTGGATTGCTCTTAACTCTTTCATCTTTTCAAATGGGTTGCATATTTCGGTTTATTTATACTAAATCCCAGAAATTCTTTTAACTCACTTCACGAGATGACTTCATGTTTTATAATAAGAAATGGTGACATCTCAGATCAGAAAATGTTTAAAGGTATGATATTGAGTTTGTCTGTGTCCCAATCTTTAGTCAAGTAGGTTCTATTACCAAATTGGACATTATAAAATAATTTGTTAATTATTTTGAGGGTGCACAGAAATGGTTTGCATTTAAAAACAATAAACACAGTCTGCATTAGAAGAAAGTAAAACTCCATCGAAAATGTGAATCAATGACGTTTATCAAATTAAGTTTAAGATTGTATTACAAAAAAGAAGTGATTTGCAAGGATGGAAGAAACAATTTCTTCGGGTTGAGAGTAATTTAAAGGGCATCAAATGGATGACCATGCATCAGATAAAGGAAAAGAAAATATGTAAACAATTCAGTGAGACATATCAAGACAGACTCTCAGAGATTTTGCAAGGATAAGTTAAAAAGATAAATGTAATTAATCCAGATGTTTCGGGGCGGCACAGTGGCTCCGTCGTCGGCACTGCTGCCTCACAACATCAGAGACAGGGCTTCGTTTCTAGCCTTGGGGAACTGTCTCTGTGGAGTGTGCACAACGGCAATTTTTCTGCGCGGGCTTTTTCCTGGTGCTCTCGGTACATCCCACATTGCAAAATCTTGCAGGTTAAGCGGATTGGCCATTCTCCATTGCCCTTTGTGTTCAAGGATGTGCAGGTAGGTGGAGTAGACTTGGGAACTGCAGGGACCGTGTAGACTCGATGGGCGGAATTCTCTGCTTCCATCAGGGATTCTATGAAACCTGACTCCAGCAACATTCTCCATTGAATATAAAGAAATATCGTGTCGAATTACAGGCCAATACAAGCAATTTCTTTGCATGGCATTAATTACACAATCTGGTTTTTTTTTAAACATACATGGAACGTAAATGAAAAATAACGATGAGTATTTAAAATTTCACGTAAATTACCACATGGCTAAATCAGACTTTTAAAAGAGGAAATCTCACCACGTTGTCAACTCTGGAACATAAGTGACTCCAGTTCCAAATGATGCATTTCTCTATTAAGCGCCTTTCAAATTAACTGACAAATGTTTCACTTACACTAAAACTGCAAAAGGAAGTACGACGTGCATCATAATGAAATGAGAAAGCCGTTTCAAAGCGTTGACTTGTATCTTTTTTATATGTGCATAGGCACTTAATTGTGTCTTTGTAACAACACTTACTCCTAAAGATGACTTCAAAACCGTACAGAATTTGGGAGATTCAAAAAAATGAAACAAAAGAAAATGTAGAAATAAGATGTAATGTGTAAATATATTTTGAACGACCTGCTGATATTGGAAATGATAAGCATCAATAGAAATTGCTGTAAGGACTGAGGAGGTCAAGCAGCACCGGTTGAGAGAAATCAGAGTTAATGTATTGGATTCAGTGACCCTTCTAAGTACTTGATATTTGCATTGCTTTCTCGGAAGAGCGCATGGTCACTTTAAGAGAGATTGTAACTTTCCTGAGATGAGAGAGTGCAACGGCACATGTGTCTGTTATTAGATGACATTTGAGAGTGTGTTGAGAATTGATAATATGCTAGGATCAACTTCGGGGTGTTGAGTTTTGATGTGAAGACACCGGATTTGAAATTTAACCAATTATTATAATGTATGACCCGGACACCAAAAACGTATTGCATTTGATTTTTTATAATATTGATAAAATTGTATCATTCAGAAGGTATGAACTTTTAGGCTTCAACTAAAAAAGGCACGTTGAAAATTAGTCATCGACAACTGAGCATCGATTTGCAAAGCAGTTGTCGTCTGTAAGGTGATCTCTCAGAAGGCATCCGCTTTCAGATGTAACAAGATACGTTATAGAAAGTCTACAGCAATAAAGATTCAAAAGAAGCCCCGAGGAGGAGGCAGAACGATTTGCATGACGGAAGGAAACAGCAGATGCTGACGACTGCTGAGAGACCGGATGGACTTTGAGACTCCAAGATAATTTAATGTCTATTAACTGTGTAATGCAAGTAGGATTTTAACACAGTTGGGATCAGCTAGCGGTAAGTTTGCAAAAATGGGGCTCTGATTTCTCAATGGATTCAATTCAGTGTCCACAGTTAGAGTTAGGAAATTAAATCGATTTTCTTCCATAAAGAGTGAAACTCAGGGAGTTTCTTTAACTCACTCACATTAAGCAGATTATGACGCAAGGCGCGCTGTTCTGGGTGTTTTCGATGAGCAGAGGGCATCAGATTTCACGTCGTTACAGCTGCTAGGGAGATAGTTTTCAGTCGAAGACAGGGTTCGGAAACAGGGTTAGAAGAAACAATAGCTGGCAAGATAGAGATAGAGAGTGTGCAAAACTGTTGTACAGAAAAGTAAGTGGATAGCGATCACGCTGCAAGAAAATGTTTAACAGCTAATGGGGACTTTTTTTGAATAAAATCGGTGTATGCATAATTGTAGACTTCGTGATAACAAGGCCTGGTGTGTCCGGGAGGAGGAAAACGTGAAGAATTTGTTAACCGCTAAAATTGTGGAATTGGTCATTGAGCCCAGAAGGTTGCAGTGTTCCCAAGCAGAAAATGAGGTTGTCTTTTTCCACCTTAGGCTGAACTTCGATGAAGCACTGCAGTAAGCTTTTAACAGAGATGTTGATCAGGCAACACTGTGCTGCATTGAATTGCTTGGCAACAGAAACGTCGCGCAGAATATTTGTCTTCTCGGAAGCTGCCGCCCATTCTGTTCTGTGCTGTGTTTCTGCAATGTCGAGCACACCACATTGTGAGTAGCAAATACAGAATACTATACTGAGTGAAGTGCAGCGAATGACGGGGTGGGGGAACAGGGTTAGTAGAAACAATAAGTGGCGAGATAGAGATAGTGCTTCGCCTGGAAAATGTGCTTGGGCCAACACATACTGAGGAGGGGGAAGTCAACAGGCAGGCATTACACTTTCTGTGGTGACAAGGGACAGTGTCGTGACGCTGAGACAGTTGTGTTGGGAGTGGCTCTTGCAGAAGGCTGACAAGAGAGAAGGAAATATGTCTCTGGTGGTGGCATCCACCTGGATGTAGCAGAAGTCGTGGCTTCCAACGCTGACATAAAATACATGTATTAATCAACTGTCAGTATTAGTAGAGGCAGACAGAACACTTCTGGTCTGGAATCTACAAGATTAATTCATTGCATGAAGCATTGTGTGGCCGAACAGATTAGTCGTGATTTCTATGCCGATCAGAAAATGTTCAATTACATGAACTCACCTGTGGCTTCAGCAAAGTGAGGCAGATTTTGTTTTTGGTCTGTTTTTTTCCTGCAAAGCAACGAACCATTTTTCACACTCCAGAAACAAAATATGCCAATAATTTTTCATGCTCGCCGCCAATGCACAGAGAACTGGCAGATACAGCTTAGCCTCTGTAAATGCAAGGTGTTGCATTTCATAAGTGAGACCGGGACATGTCTTACATGACCCAGAGGAGTGCCGATGACGCTGAGAGACCTAAGTGCGTAGTTTAAGAATTCTTCGAAAGTGGCGTCTGAGGAGACACGACGGTGGTCAGGGAGTTTGGAAAGCTTGCCTTTATTAGTCAGAGCCTTGAGTCAACTAAATGAGATGTCATGTTACGATGTGCAAGACATCGCTGAGGCTACTTTTAGAGTACTGCACACACTTCTCATCTCTCTGCTGTAGGAAAACTGTTGCGAAACGAGAAAAGGTGCAGACAAATGTTTACAATGATTTTCCAAGGACTGGAGTTTTTTTGAGATAGAGAGCGGCTGGATAGGGGGGTACCTTTAATTCTGGACCTTCAGACGCTGAGTGTTGAGATTATACCGGTTTATAAAATCAGTAAATGCATTGATAAGTTTGATAGTGTTCTGGAACTGAAGACAAGCGAGACCATAACCTAATTACGTATTTTAAAGCTACGTGCCAGACGTTGGGTTATGGATGGAATTCGACGAGTCAAATGATCAGATGTGAAACAAAACATTTTATTCTTTCACTGTAAGTAAAATGCGGGGAAAAAAACAAAAATAAAATAAAAATGTGTTGCTGGAAAAGCGCAGCAGGTCAGGCAGCATCCAAGGAGCAGGAGAATCGACTTTTCGTTCATAAGCCCTTCTTCAGTAATGAGGAGGGTGTGCCAAGCAGGCTAAGATAAAAGGTTGGGAGGAAGGACATGGGGGAGAGGCGTTGGGAATGCAATAGGTGGAAGGAGGTTTATGGTGAGGGTGATAGGCCGGAGAGGGGTTGGGGGCGGAGAGGTCAGGAAGAAGATTGCAGGTCAAGAAGGCGGTCCTGAGTCCGAGGTTTGGAACTGAGATAAGTTGGGGGGAGGGGAAATGTGGAAGCTGGAGAAATCTGCATGCATCCCTTGTGATTGGAGGGTTCTTAGGAAGAAGATGAGGCCCTCTTCCTCCAGGCCTCGTGTTGCCATGGTCTGACGATGGAGGAGGCCAAGGATCTGCATGTCCTTGGCGGAGTGGGAGAGGGCGTTGAAGTGTTTAGCCACGGGGCGGTTGGGTTGGTTGGTCCGGGTGCCGCAGAGGTGTTCTCTGAAACGTTCCGCAAGTAGACGGCCTGTCTCCCCAGTGCAGAGGGGGCCACATCGGGTGCAGCGGATACAGTCACTGATGCGTGTGGAGGTGCAGGTGAATTAGTGACGGATAGGGAAGGATCCCTTGAGGACTTGGAGGGAAGTGAGGGGGAGGTGTGGGCGCAGGTTTTGCATTTCTTGTGGTTGTAGGGGAAGGTGCCGGGAGTGGAGGTTGGGCTGGTGGGGGTGTGGACCTGAAAAGGGAGTCGCGCATGGAGTGATCTTTCCAGAACGCTGATAGGGGTGAGGAGGGAAATATATCCTTGGTGGTGGGGTCTGTTTGGAGTTGGTGGAAATGACGAAGGATGATACAATATATCTGGAGGTTGGTGGGCTGCTAGGAGAGGACCAGTGGGATTCTGTCCTGGTGGCGATTGGAGGGGCGGGGTTCAAGGTTGGAGGAGCGAGAAGTGGAGGAGATGGGGTGGAAAAAAACGTCAACCACGTCTGAGGGGAAATTGCGGTCTTCCGCACCACCCCCTCTCCGGCCTATCACCCTCACCTTAACCTCCTTCCACCTATTGCATTCCCAACGCTCCTCCCATAATTCCCTCCTGGATACCTTTTTTCGTAGCCTGCTTGGCACACCTTCCTCTTTCTTGAAGAAGGGTTTATGCCCGAAACGTCGATTCTCCTGCTCCTTGGATGCTGCCTGACCTGCTGCGCTTTTCCATCAACACATTTTTCAGCTCTGATCTCCAGCATCTGCAGTCCTCACTTTCTCCCTGTCTTAAGTGTAACTCTATCGAAATACTGAACAAAATAATTTATTGATGATATTGATCACAACTCCCTGCCTTTACTGTAGTAATTGAGAGGGATGCGAGCATACGGTATTGAAAAGTATTTAATTAGGGATAGTGAATTACAACGCTATTCGGCTGAATCTGTGGAGCAGGGAGTACTTCCTGCGAGGGACGGATATGTTTGTCCTACTGATGTAAATTAGAGATGGTCGGGCAAAGGAATATAGGATGACGAGAGATGTGCAACATTTGGTCAGAGGAAGAAAGAAGGTTACTTAATGTTGAGGAAGCAAGAATTAAACAGGGTTCTGGAGGGTTACAACCTATCAAGGATGCAACTAATAAAATAGATTTACGGGTTCTAGAAAGAGGAATGAAAAAGCCTTGGAGTGACGGTTAACGAAAATATCAATGCGTTCTACACTTATGGAGGAACAAGAGGATGGCCAGACTGAGAGGAGGGCCGGTCAGGGATAGTGAACGGATGTTGTATCTGTTGTCAGAGGAGGTAGGGGAAGTCCGTAATGAATACCTTGCTTCAGTATTCATTCGTGAGACGGGCATTGTCGCTTGTGAGGACCGTGGGAAACAGTTTGATGCATTCGAAATCATTGCTTTTAAGAAGCAGACTTTGCAGGAAATTTGGAAACACATAAGGATAGATAAGCTGCCTGGACCAAATGGGATTTATCTCGTTGACTACAGGAAGTGAGGAAAGAAGTTGATGCACTTGCTCATGTCCGTTCTGCCCTCACTGTCCACTGGAGTAGAACCAGTTGATTGGAGGGTGGCAAATATTGTCGACTTGTTCAAGAAACGGAATAGGAATACTCCTGCGAATTACAGACCATCCAGACTTCTTAGGAGGCAGGCAAATTATTGTAGGTAATTCAGAGGTAATAGAAGATTTATGACTGTTTGGAAAAGCATAGTTTGATTAGAGATAGCCAGCATGGCTTTGTGAGAGGTAGGTCATGCCCCATGAGCCTTGTTGCATTTTTTGTAAACTGAGAAAACACATTGATGAAGGTAAATTAGTGGATGTGGTCGGAAAGGAGTTATCAAGGTGTTTGAAATGTTCCCCATGGCAAGCTCATTCAGCTAGTAATGAGGCATTGGATACAGGGAAATGTGACTGTTTTGACAGAGAATTGGCTTGCCGACAGAAGGCAGACTTTGGAAGCAGATGGAAAGTGTTCAGACTGGAGCTTGGTGCTCAGTGGAGTTCCACAGGGATCTGTTCTGAGATCTCTGCTCTTTGTAATATTTATAAATGACTTGCATGAGGAAGTGGAAACATGGGTTAATAATTTGACCGATGAAGTGGAGCGGGGTGGAATCGTGGATAATGTAGAGATCTATTGTACATTGTAAATGAGACATTGGCAGTATACAGAGACGGGCTGAGATAGAGGCAGGTGGAATTCAACCTGGTAAAATGTGAAGTGATTCATTTTGGAAGGTAGAATTTGAATGCAGGTTTCAGGGTTAAAGACAAGATTCTTGTCAGTGCGAAGGAACAGTAAGATCTTGTTGTCCACATGCATCGATCCTTCAATGTTGCCACCCAGTTTAATAGGGCTGTGAAGAGGGCGGATGTTGTGCCGGCTTTCATTAGCAGGGAGTTTGAGGTTAAGAGCTTCGATGTTATATTGCAGCTCTATAGAACCGTGGTTAGACCACACTTCGATAATTTTTTTTCTTTTCTTGTCTCCTAATTATATGTAGGATGTGAAAACTTTAGAGAGAGTGCAGAGCAAAGTAACCAGCATACTGCCTGAACTGGAGGCATGTCTTATGAAGAACGTTTGATGGAACTTGGGTTTTCTCATTGTAGGGAAGATGGATGAGCGGTGACTTGATGCAGGCACGAGATGATGAGAGGCATAGATAGCATAGATAATCAGAAATTGCTTCCCTGAAGGAAATGTCTATCACCAGGGGGCATGATTTTAAGCTGATTGGAGGAATGTTTTGGAGAGATTTCAGGGGGTAGTGTTTTTTTCTTAATCCAGGGTGTATTGGGTGTGTGGAAAGTACTGCCAACCACGGAAAGAGAGTCAGATGCATGACAGACATTTAAGCAACTCTTGTCGGGACACATAGGATAAAATGTCAGTACGACATTGAGGGCTTAATGGCCTCTACATGCTTTACTATTCTATCTTCATAATTCATTCATTCATACTAATAGTCACCTGCTTCAGTAACGTAACATCCCATGAACCCCCCCCCCACCACCCGCCCCCCCACCCCCCGCTTTGGCAAAGGCAACTTAATCAAGGATGATTGTCTCTCATGCCATTTTATGAGGTGAAAGAGAGTGCTAGCTTTTAACTGCAAGCGGGAGAGGAATAACAACCTCCAGATTCAGCTTAACGACCTCAACAACTAAAACTGAAGACTATAACTTGCAAAAAAATTCTGGATTCTGCGGGAACTTGACATCACCCATTCAGTCTGCTTTTATTGTTGCAACATTAAAAGGGCCCCAAAGCTGTTTACAGTTAAAAATCACACAATAGTTACAGTCCAATAAGTTTATTTTGAAGCACTAGCTTTCGGAGCGCCGCTACTTCATTTGCTGTTTGAGGAGTATAAGGTTGTATGACAAAATTTATGGGAAAGGCTTACAGTGTGATGCAACTGAAATTATATATTGAAAATACCTGGATTTATAAATTGAAAACTCTCTGGATTATTCAAGAAATGATTTCAGTTGCATCACACTGCAAACTTTTGCTGTAAGTTCTGCATCGAATGATCTAAAACGTCACAGCTACCAGATGAAGAAGCTGCACTATGAAACCCGGTGCTTCCAAATAAACCTGTTGAACTATAAACTGATGTTGCGTGATTTTTATCATTGTATACCCGAGTCCAATAACGGCACCTCCAAAACAAGAATTGGTATTAAATCAACTTGGGGACCTTTGAGGAATGACAATGGACGTCGACGATGATGATATTTTAAAAATGAAGATATGGTGTCCTGGGCTTTTTCTTTTCCAGACAGCTGGGAAATGCAGCAATTCTGCAAGGCCTTGGTTTGAAGGGTTCAGGAGCCATTTTGATTCGAAATCAACAGGCAAAACGTTTTCAAGTTTGAAAAAATAAAGTTGTATATTGAAAGGGGTGTGGCCAGTTCTCACAGCGCAGCTTTACTTTGGTTTGGGTTTTAGCATTCTGGCTGTTCATTGAAAGCTGCCAGCCAGTTTTGTGGCTGCTGGCCCAAGAAACAGCTTCATAGAAGAAGGTTATCTTTGCTGACACTCTCTGCCAAATCTCTGTCTCCTGCAAGAACCCATGTTTTATCTTGCCTTTATATTTCCGCCAAAGTGTGTTTATCAGAATTATATAGAATTTGAAACAGCATAATTAATTTGGGATAGTTGGTTGTATTTTGGCGTAAGTGAAGATCTTCTATATGCTATTCTGTACTGTTTGTGTTTCATTTGGTAATCGTGTAAAAAAAATCTATTTGGTTTAAAACTAAGTGTTTTGACTAGGTGCATCACTCCTGTAATTGCCACTATAATCCCGCTTAAAACAAGTAGCAATGTTCGGGACCCGGCTACTTTGCTGAAATATTTTGAAGGCCATGCTCTGGTCCACAACAGGACACATAGTTGACTGCAGTTTAAACTGGGCAAATCATGATTCACGCAACAAGGCTAATGCAATAAAAAAGGAGACTTCATGTTACATGTTCACTGGAAAAATATAATCTGCATTAATGGTGTTGAAGACTAGTTCTTGGAATATGTATGAGATATTTTTGGAGAAGTAGATTGAAGATCCAAATCAAACATGTGACAAACTTGTCCGACTCCAAAATTGTTCAAGAGCCTCCCACAATTTCCTGTCTTTTTCTTCTTGTTTCTACCTGTCTTACATCCGCATGTTTTGTCACTTGAATTGTCCTCTAACAATTTCCTTGTCATTCTTTTCTTGTTATTTCGATATTCTACACACCAGACAAATGTTTGAGTCAGAAGATGCAACAACGGATGTACATTTTCTATCTACTCCATAGCTTCAAACGTACTCATCAGACTCAAGAAGACCTACCAGTGAAAACACGTTGTGTAGAAACTCGAACAATACCTATAATTTTAATTTTTGACTGGCATGATGTCAGCGTGTGCTCCATTTGCTGATTCTCCAGTTGAAGCTTGTTATATTACTGACTTACTCATTTCTAAGCCTTGCATTGAATTTATTACACAATATTCACTATTATGGAGAAAATGAAGGCAAATCTTCAGAATTGTGTTAATAATAGTTGTTCCTTGACGACATGTTTAATGATGTCTGAAATTGTCAAGAAAAATTGATATTCTCTGTTTTCTTTTTAATCAATTGCTCCCTTGCATGGTTCAAATGATCAGTTAAACGGTGGTTTCACAATAAGCAAATTGATATCATTCTTAAAAGCAGGTGTTTGGTTGGACGTTTCTCTTTAATATCACGTCAAAACATTGCCTGTCAGAGGTCATTAATCTCACTGGCAATGACCATAATATGTTAGAAGTCCTGACCCACAGTGAGATTTCCAGACAAGTGGATAAATACAAATATTGCTTTGCTGTTCGCAGGGAATGCAGGATAATCCCTACCAATGTGCACTGTTCATTTAACTGCCTTGAAAGTAAGAATGAACGGTCAGGGAGCCATAGCATGCAACTTAGCCTCTCTCATCTGCTCTAGCATTAAATGTAGTTATGCTGATTTCATTTGTGAATCCACTCTAGTTTGCCATTTTCTGCTGACAACAACTCAATTTATCATGAATTAAAAAAAAGGGATGCGAATGTCGAATTGCATTGTCGGAGCTGTTAACGCTGGTAATCGTCTGATAACTCGGGTTTGAGTCCTGTCATGTCAACACGTGAAAATTGACTTTCAGAAAATTTTAGAATGAAAAGCCTGATGACGATCGTGAGAGAAAAGAAATCCGCTTCATTGAGTCAGAAAACTGTTATCAGCACCCAATCATGCATGCATATGACTCCAGGCACACAATAACGAGCTTGTGAATGTGTTATAAGTGCTGGCCTGGCCTGCGAAGCGAACATTGCAAGAATGAATATAAAATAATCTATGTGCTAAAACGTATACAGTGTCACATCGACCAAAACAATGTCACAGATTCAAAATCCTTTGAGGGAAATACTTCCTCCGAAGGTCAGTTTTGTGTCCACCAGCCCTTATATTGGATTTGGGGCACTTTACTCTAAATTGCATTGCTTAGTTTGCTTTTCATGAGAAAATTACTCTGGCTCGATCCAAGGATCAAAACATTATCTAAAGTAAAGATCTAAATTTGAGAAACGTTATGCAGTTATTGAATGAGAAAACAATTCACACTGTCTAGAGTTTTGTACATTTGTCGTTCATCATGCCTCCAAATGTCTGAGTGTTGTGTTAGCCTTTTTTGAGCGAAGCATGATAACAATATGGTGGCAATTTGATGTGATAGTTGGGGAATTCGGAACAATTAATAGTACAATGGAGCTGGGACGATGGTCCAATGATTCTGTTCCTTTGCTCATGTGTGATGATACTGTAACTTTAACAGGGTTATTTTTTCCTTGGATTTTTTTTTAAAGAGAAGACATTAAGGCACAGGTGCCACGAGCACCAGGAAGAGCCTTGCTTAACAATGCCAAGGAAGTAGCTCGTTCTCCAATTTCAGGTTTTTTCCTAGTTTTGTTTAGCTGTGGCAGTCAGACGATGATGGAGATCGGGAATGGTTGCAGACTTTGGTAAATGATTCCTGACTGAGTTCCTCGATGAAATCTGTTTGAATGTTGTTTTCTGCTACCTGTCAGAATCTGCATTTCAATTTACCTTTTGCCAATCGGTGTATTAATGGGATGCTACGGCTTTGGAACAGTTCCTTCGTTAATTTGTTGTATCGGGTCAGTTACGTTTTCAATACGTCAGTTAATCTAAACTACATTTTTTTTCCTTTCGTGTTCCAGCTTTAGTTTTCATTAAATTCTGGTTTGCTTTAAGCTGATTGATTTCAACACTTGCATCACGCGTGTAAATTCCCTTCACACCTGCCTATAAAACAAGAAAATTGTGAAGCGTCAAGACACCTTCTTAACATATTTTGAGGGATTCTGGCCTGGTCCATAATAGACTGGGGGCTCTTGTTGGAATTCATTCTTTATGCACAACGTAGGATGAGGGTTGGTGGATACAAATATGGCGAGTTCGTTGATGCCTTTTGTTTGAGATGTTGGATATGGTCGGTTAAAACAGGGTTTGGTGCAGTCATGGCTCTGTCAGTCACTAAGAGTTTACTGAGGCTGGAAGAAGTGAGTTTGGTTGTTTCACAAAAGGTGAGAAAAGTAAACCTCTTGGAATTGGCAGTCAAGCTGGACTTCGGGTTGCCTTCAGCTGTGAGAATAAAAGGGACGGGGAATTACAGAAATGATTCTCCATTTAAATTTGTAGGAAATGTCTTCTGTATTTTCATAAATTGCTAGAATTCAATTGGAAGTGAAGCAGCTTGAACACGAAAGGAAACTGAAACAGTTTGAATTTCAATGAAAAGCAATCGGAACGGATCGCCTGAGCAGACCAAAATGAAGCGAATGAATCGCTTCACCTGAACAAAAAGAGAAGGAAAGGAAAGCCCGAGCAGAAGAAATGGAGAAAGAGATGAAAGAGAGAAAGAGAGAGTTGAATGGGACAAAGAGACAGAATTTAACTTTCAGAAATTGTCAGTGAGACAGGCAAGTCAGCTTAAAAGGATGGATGTGAAGATAGAACACAGGCTTAGTGAGGAAGATAGTGAGGAGGAGAGCAAACACATCGCAGCCAAAGGTCTGGTGGGGAACTGTTTAAAAATATCCAGCGATCTCATAACTTTAATGAGAAGAATGTCTGCCTTGCAATTCATCTCCTCCACGTCCCACACTTCCGCCCTTCAAACAGAAACGATCACAGAACACCGCTGGTCCTCTCCTTCCACCCCACCTACTTTCGGATGCAACGCACCATGCCCCGTCATTTCCTCCACATACAAACAGATCCTACCACCACAGATATATTTTCCTCCTCACCCCTATCTTGATTCAGAAGCACGATCCCTCCGTGACTCCCTTGTCAGATCGAAGCCCCTAAACCAATGTCCCCTCCCACCATCTTCCCATGCAACCGAAAGAAGTGCAAGAATTACTCCCACACATCCCTCCTCACTTCCGTCCGATGTCCCAAAGGATCTTTCCACATCCGACAGAAATTTACCTGTAGTTCCAACAGTGTCATCCACTGCAGCCGTTGCACCCGATTTGGCCTCTGCTACCCTGGGCGGGGGCAGGACACCAACTTGCAGATCGATTCAGAGAACATCTCTGTGACAACTGCACCAAAGAACCACGCCACCCTGTACTTGAACAAATTTATCCCTTTACACCCCACCTGCTCCAAGAACAACATGCAACTTCTGGGCATCATCCGTCACCAAACCCTGGCCTCCTGACACCTGGAGAAAAAGTGCCTCGTCTTCCGTTTCGGGATCCTTCCACCGCATTGGATCAATGTGGATTTCAAAAGCTTCCCCATTACACCTCCTCTTCAAATTACAGAAGTCCCAGCCTCCAACTCGGCACCACCATCTTGAATGGTCCTGCATGTCAATGCTCCTTCTTATGTATCTGCTAGTCCTCTTCTCCGAATTATCACTTTCACTCCACCCTCATTTACATATTGTATTCCCAGTTACGTTCCCCAAACCAACCTCCTCCCATTTTTCTCTTAACCCCCTTGGCACTCAAGCCTCATTCCTCACAAAAGGCTTGTGCCCAAACGTCGACTCTCCTGCTCCTGAGTTGTTGCCTGACCAGCTGTGTTTTCCCAACACCACGCTCTTCGACTCTTGTCTCCAGCATCTGCAGTCCTCATGTTCTTCGAAAAGGATGTGGAAGCCTTCTTCATCTGGTTTGAGAAGATGGCAAATTGACTGAAGTGGCCAGAGACCATTTGGGTTTTGTTGATCCAAACAAATCTGCGAGGTAGAGCTAGTGAGGAGCATTAAGCAATATCAGAGGAGGTGTCCGAGAAGTATGAGTGCGTGAGGAAAGGCATCTTAAATGGATAAGAGATTCTGCCAGATATGTCAAGACAAGTTTTCTGGAATTGAACGAGGGACCTTCGTTAAAAATACATTGCGTTTGAAAGGATCAAACCAATTTTGATGGGTGGACAATGGTATTAAAATTCATCAAACATAAGTAGGCGACGTGAATTTTCAGTAATGTAAGTTCGCAAAAAAGCACAGGGAGGACAGATATAGGAAACCAGGATAAGACTGAATTTTATTTAAGTCATAAAGAAAAACGCAGTGGAGACAAAATATCTGCATTAGAATGGACAACTAGGTCGGGGGTCGGTGCAGGAGGAAGAGCCAGAATGTCATAAATCATTTGTTTGCAGAGGTGAGGCTTACTCGCAGAAGCCAGGAGCAGCAGGAAAAGAAATCACAGTATTAACAGATGAAGATCTTGTCAAACGTTGATGATGAGAGATGTGGAGATATGGAACTCCGAAGGACTATTGCCGGGAAAGTGCAAAAGTACGTGGAGGTCATATCGAGAGAATGTGCGTTTGTTAAGTAGTATGACGATGCGGTTCCTTTAGCAAGATCAGGCTGGCCTTCCATTCCAAAGGGGCCGTGAACATGTAGTTTTCGATGTATCTCGTTTGGATGGTTTTTAGGACCAATTTAATTGAAACCAAAGGATACTGTCTCAGGCAAATGCTTTCACGTTAAAAAAGAAGCTTGCACAATGAAAGGGGAGTGGCCAGTTCCGAAAGCACATCTTGGAGTTTGGTTTGTTTTGGATTCAGAAAGCAAACACTATTTTTTTTAACTTGCTTGTCAAGCAAACAGCTCCACGCTGATCTTTTCTCTCACTCACCCATCTCTCCTGTAAGAACCTGTGTTGAATTTTACCACTTTTTCGCCAAGGGGGTGTTTATGGGAATGTTCCAAGTATTTGGAATAGCAGCGTTATGTCTCAATAGAGTCAATGAAGCTTCTCCAAAGTGCAATGATTCCAAATTTGGTTTTCTTTGGTGCATGTCTAAATAAGTACGGTTTGGTGTAAAATTGAGTGGTTGGACCAGTTGCATCACACCTGGAAGATCCACTGCACACCTACTTAAAACAACTAGAAACGTTCGAGTCTTGGCTTCCTTCAGGAAACGTGTTGAGAGGCTTTTTCTCGTCCATCACAGAAGAGAAAGGGTAGAGTGTCCAGTGGAAGAGGAGAACTGTTGGTAGGATTACTGGAAAATCTCTCCATACCAGCAATACAACTTGTTCTTGCGAATAATATAGCTGGGTCACCGGGAGAAGTAACGTCTGCTGCCGTTGAATATGCAGAGCAAAATCAGACAACTGAGGTAATGAAACAAGTATACACTAGGATGTTTCCTGACTGAGTGATAACAATGTCACACAGTCATCATTTAAAACAGGAGGGGAACGCAAAGAACACAGATAAAGAAGTTGAGGTCAAATTACCAAACACCAGAGTTGATCAAACAAATGAGATGAAACAAAACCAGATGGAAGCTAAAGTGGATGTTACCAGCTCAGAGAAAGTAACTGAGTTACAACAAAAAAGACGAAACACTGAAACAATTGCATCAACAAGAGTACAAGGAAGATGCATGTGAGTGTATGCCTGAATGGTAATGCCTTAAACATGACAGCTTGATGAGCAAATAGAGAACATAACATACTGAGGCAGATGAGAACGTGTAGGAGTTAATGAAGTTGTATTAACAGTTGCTTATGGAACGGAGGTGTTATGGGAGGTTAGTTCAGATGCAATGCAATCTCAAGCGAAAATACAAACACATTTCTACTGGTCTGGACATCATTAGGATGTGTGTGAAATTTGCCAGACATGTCATATATGTAAGGTAATTGGAAAACTAATAAAATAGCACCTTTAAAAATCATTCATGTATTTGAGGAACGTTTTACAAAGCTTTACATTAATGGCATAGGACCACTACATAAAACAAAAGTGAGAATTATTATTTGTAAACAATAATGGATGTGCCCATAAATTTCCAGATGCCATTCCATAAGTAAAATCACAGCTAATAGGATTGTAGAAGAGTTGCTCAATATATTTTACGAGATATAGACTACACACAGGGACAGAATGAGATCAAGTGTCAGATTTTGCATCAACATTATTCATGGAAGTTATGGGCAGTTTAGGAATAAAACAATTGTAATCTACTGCCGACCATCCCGAGTCACGGGAGACGCTTAAACGAAGACCTCAGACCTTCAAGAACATGGTAATGTTTCTCATTATGGTTGTCCAGATATTTGGGATGAAGGGATTCAGTTTGTACGGTTTTTTTGCCATTGGCATGCACCAAATGAATCAAACGAATTTACTGAATTTGAATTACATTTTGGGCCGAACGTGATAGGAGCATGAACTAAATTATGGAGAAATTGATGAGTCAGAATTCAGAGACATATATTTGGGTTATGAGTCAAATTTTAGAGAAAGGTCAAATAATGCGCGGGAGTTGACAAGACAGCACGTCGAAACGTTACAATATATGATGAAAAAAGGAATTTGCAAAAGATCAAAAGTCACAATTTTGCTATCGAATATCAAGATGTGTTACTTGCAGTGTCCGTGAACGTTTAAACGTAAGGTTATGTGAACATTATTAAGTACAATGACGATTAAGAGATGTGAACTATTTGATAAGGCCTAAAAACAACTGAAATCTCTCGGAATGTGCGACAGCAATATGCTCAAAACACATTTTAAGAGCAAAGGAGAACACAAGCAGAATGTGTCACTGCCTGCAACATAGACTGAAGAACCAAGTTCAGAGTATTCTCAATTGGTCATACTTCAAATTGAATTCGTCAGTGAGGAATTCGTCAAAAATGGCATAAGGTGTTAAGTTACCTCCGAGACGATTATCAAAATGACTCTCAAAAGATGTGTTGCTATCACATGAGGAATATGTGGAAATTCGTTGGGCAGTGCCAATGTAATTCTGCATGTCGATATAGAAAATGCTGCTCCGATTAAGCAACATCCTTTTGGACTGAACCTTTGTAATGTTAGCTCGGATTCAGAAGACCTTAAACACATGCTCAAAGACAACGCAATCGAAGTGAGTTGAAGTGACTGGAGTTCACCAATAGTAATGATGCTAACACCAGACGGAACCCAACAGTTATGCGTTGACAATCGCATAATCAACACAGTTACAAATTCAGATTCATATCCGACTCCACGTTTGTATGACTGTATTGTGAAGACTGGAAAAGCAATGTATGTCACTCGGTTAGACTTGCTCAGACGATTCTGGCAAGAACATTTATTTAAAAGAGTGAAGACTGTTTCAGCTTTCGTGACACTGAATGGACTATATCAATTTAAAGTCATGCCACTCGGTATGAAAAATGCCCAGCCACGTTTGAAAGGTTAGCTTATCAAGTCTTTACTGGATTACACAATTGTGTAGTGTACATCGATGACCTGGTGGCGTTTAATTACACAAGGAAGAAAAATGTCCAGCAATTATCGAAATAGAACGAACGACTGCAAATGGCAAGATAGGTGATAAACCTGCAGGAAGTGTGAAACAGTTCAAGACACATTCCAGGGCCATCTTATCAGACATGGATATGTGGCCCTATTGAATGTGAAAACTAACATCATTGGGATATTTTCCATATGTCCACGACGACAGCAGTATTATGATTCTTGGGATTAAGTGGGTTTTGTTGGAAATTCATGCCGAAGTTTAGTAGGATGGCTGCTCCACTCACTGAAGCACTGAAGAAATGGTGTAGATTCACTGGACAGCAAACTGCAAGACAGTCTAAAAGCTGTGTTAGCCACTGACGCTTTACTCACCACATTTAATTACGCAAAACTATTCAAGGTAGCTATGAATGTGAGTGAGATGGCTTCCAGTGTTATTACTCTTACAAGAAGACAAAGAGAAGATAGAAAGACTTTTTGGATATTTCTCCAGGAAATTGGATATTCATTTATGAATGTCATAAATGCCTCCTCGACACGGAGGCGACAGGAAGCCAAGTTGTGAAACATTTTAAATACCACCTCCAACACACACGCGCCCAATAACCACACTGCACTGTGGCCGACCACTTCAACTCCCCGTCCCACTCTGCAGAGGGCATGCAAGTCCTGAACTTCGTCCACCGCCAAATCCAAGCCACCAGATGCTGAAGGTAGGAGCATCTCATCTTAAACGTGGACCCTACAGCCACAAAAAAAATCAATGTCGATTTCACGAGTATCCTCATCTATCCCCACCTTACATCAGATGGAACCTTCCAACTCAACAACGCTCTCGTGAAGTGTCCGACCTATCATTCTTCATTCACTCAAATCCACTCCACTTTCCACACCAACCTGTCAACATCAGCACAACCTTCATGTTCCAATCGGCTTCCAAATACCTTCTCCCCAGTCCCAACACCCTTGTCTTGATCTCTCAGCCAGATACCCCAAACCATTTATGTCGAAAACGTCGTGTCCCCTGCTCCTCTAATGCGGCTCGTCCTGCTTTGCTTTGCAAGCGCCACACATCCTCACAGTAATGGGTCTGACACGATTACATGTACTGATCATAATACATGAAAGGTTTTGGAGATATGTAAGAGCAAACATCCAATATATTTCAAAGGAGCTTATTATTGCAGTTTTTCAGTTTGAAATTTATACTTGTGACAGGACGAATAAGAGAAATTATCGACTTACTTGCAAGAGTAAACGCACTGAAATGGAATGCAGTAGTGAACATTTGCATGGTTATGGTCAATGTAATGTGTATGTATTTTTGTGTGCTTGCAGCCTAAGACTATGGGGTTTAAAATGAAGCTATCTTTATATATCAAAGTTGGTTATTCTTTAATGCGGAAGGTATGGTGATGCTGTCACTGTTGAAAGATTGTTTTGTTCTTTGACATTTTTTTAAAAAGTGTTTTGGAAAGGCAGAGGTGCAAGGACCCATGGAAGCTCCCGGTTTAACGACACCAAGGGAGTGGCCAGTTCTCCTAGTTTAAGTTACTTTTTCCATTATGGTTTATCTGTGGCTGCCACAAAGTGCTGGATTACAGGAATTCTTCAAGCTTCAGCAAATTATTCCTGCTTAACTTCCTCTGAAATCTCTGTGTATGATTTTCTTTTCTGTTGCCTGTAAGAATCTGAGTTTAAATTAAACGTCTTGACAAGGAGTGTGATTATGGGATGTAACTGGTTTGGAGCAGTTACTGAGTTAATATGTTGTGTCCCGTCAGTTACGATTTCAAAATTTAAGTTACTGTAAATTCCATTCTCTTTTGCTCGTGTTTCATCCGTACTGTTGAATGGAAGTTTGAGTTGGCATCACACCTGGAATATCTACTTCTCATCTGCAACTCAATTAATGAAAGGCAAGTGTGTGAGCTCCCTTCTTAGAAAATATTCAGGAGGTCCAGCCTGGCCCATAACAGATGCTCGTGTTATACTGGGGGGGCTGTGGCTGTCCAATCCTTCATCAAGGAAGGAAGAGTTGCTTTAACGGAGCTGATCAGTCTCTGGAGCAGAGATTTGGTTGTTGTCTCTGAAGAGATGTGGATTCGAGTCTCTCTCTGACTGCAGTTTTTCATTGGGTCTGTTCATTTTGTTCAGACCATCTATTTCATTTCCAAGTTTAAAAAAAACACCAAGTAAACTAAAATGAAAATAAATATCCTGATTGGATGAAACGTTGTGCAGATCATTTCTTTTTATTCTCATAACTACGGCAAGCTCTGTCTGTGCATTTATCTTGCTGAATTTCGTTCAGTGAAAAAGGATTTGAAGTACTATGATGATGCAAGTGTTAATCCACTGCGTTTTATTGAGTGCATATTAGCTAAATTATATCAATATTGGGATCAGATACTTAAAGGAGCAAAATAATTCCAGTCAGTAATCATTTGACACACATTTTAACCATGTATAGCTTCGCATTTTTGCTGATGAATTCAGTTACTGAAATGGCACGAACAATCAAAAAGATTTTTTGCCAGCAGTATCAGCGATTTAACCTGTCCTGTTTCAAAAGTTGTTTGCTTTTATATTGGTGCTGTAGAGTCCAACGTCTCTGCTCTGATCTCCAGCAGTCTAAGTTTTCACCGTTTATCACCTTGAAAATTAATTGTTGCTGAAGCTCCTCTGTGAAATCTGGTTTGACTGGTTTTCCTTGTGATCCCAAGAACAATCAAAGCCTCTCAACATTGCGGAATCACCACTATCTCAACACGTTTTTGGTAATTCTTTGGCAACTGTGGAACAACCTTTTCATGTCACAACCTAATGTATCACACAGATCATTATTAATTTTGTCAGTGCTGAGGAGGGTTTGCATGGTGCTACCGACACCATGAAAATATTTCAAGGAAGTAGCCTCGATATTATCATTTTTTTCAGATTTAAAGGAAAATGCCATGTTTTGCGTTCAAATGCAATTCAATTGGCCAAACTAGTCGACCTTAACAAAGCAAAATTTCTTTGTACACTATAGTTAAAGTAAAACAAAATAAAGAGAATTTATATTAATTTAATTCTATTGAAAAACGCAATAGGATGATAGATACATTAACTTTTGCTTAACATGCCAGTATAATCCCATCCCGTTAACGCACTCCTTGACAAGAAGACGAATTCAGAAAAATAGATTTGCAAACCAGCAGTGGACAAAACCACAGATTCTAGCTGTAACTGAGTGAGGGAAAAAATATATATTTTGCTTCTTCAAAACTACAACCACTTCTGCTGTGTTGCGACTTCAAAAATAATTCTTCAAAATAAACTTAAAAGCTAAAAAGTAAGCTGGAAGTTCTGGTCTCTGAAAATTGGCCACAATCATCCTGGCTGCTTATATTATTCCAAATTTAAAGAAAAACACACACGGCGTCCCAAAGTGTATGCATTATCTTTAGTAGCCAACTCGCTCGAGCTGGCTTAAAACCCTATTCAAAAGCAAAACAACATAACCAGTTAAAACCACAAGAGCGGCATAATGATTGGTAAAATGTTCCTCTCTCAGGAAGATCTCAGCGTCAGACAATGTTGTCTGGTCAAATTGACAGACAAACCTAAGTTCTGGATTAGTGGTGCTGGAAGAGCACAGCAGTTCAGGCAGCATCCAAATAGCTTCGAAATCGACGTTTTGGGCAAAAGCCCTTCATCAGGAATAAAGGCAGTGAGCCTGAAGCGTGGAGAGATAAGCTAGAGGAGGTTCGGGGTGGGGAGAGAGGAGCATAGAGTACAAGGGTGAGTGGGGGAGGAGATGAAGGTGATAGGTCAAGGAGGAGAGGGTGGAGTGGATAGGTGGAAAAGAAGATAGGCAGGTCGGACAAGTTCGGACAAGTCAAGGAGACAGTTACTGAGCTGGAAGTTTGAAACTAGGATGAGGTGGGGGAAGGGGAAATGAGGAAGCTGTTGAAGTCCACATTGATGCCCTGGGGTTGAAGTGTTCCGAGGCGGAAGATGAGGCGTTATTCCTCCACGCGTCTGGTGGTGAGCGAGCGGCGGTGAAGGAGGCCCAGGACCTCCATATCCTCGGCAGAGTGGGAGGGGGAGTTGAAATGTTGGGCCACGGGGCGGTTTGGTTGATTGGTGCGGGTGTCTAGGAGATGTTCCCTAAAGCGCTCTGCTAGGAGGCGCCCAGTCTCCCCAATTTAGAGGAGACCACATCGGGAGCAACGGATACAATAAATGATATTGGTGGATATGCAGGTGAAACTTTGATGGATGTGGAGGCTCCTTTTGGGCCTTGGATAGAGGTGAGGGAGGAGGTATGGGCACAGGTTTTACAGTTCCTGCGGTGGCAGGGGAAGTGCCAGAATGGGAGGGTTGGTCGTAGGGGGGGTGTGGACCAGATCAGGTAGTCACAGAGGGAACGGTCTTTGGGAAAGGTGGAAAGGGTTGGGGAGGGTAATTTATCCCTGGTGGTGTGGTCTTTTTGGACGTGGCGGAAATGTCGGCGGATGATTTGGTTGATGCGATGGTTTGTAGGGTGGAAGGTGAGCACCAGGGGCGTTCTGTCCTCGTTACGGTTGGAGGGGTGGGGTCTGAGGGCAGAGGTGCGGGATGTGGACGAGATGTGTTGGAGGGCATCTTTAACCACGTGGGAAGGGAAATTGCGGTCTCTAATGAAGGAAGCCATCTGGTGTGTCCTATGGTGGAACTGGTCCTCCTGGGAGCAGATACGGCGGAGGCGGAGAAATTGGGAATACGGGATGGCGTTTTTGGAAACTTAAGTGTCTACCAGAAGAGCACAGGCTTATCTCTATGTTTTGAATGGTAGATAGTTCCTTGTAATAAGGCAAAATATTTGTCAGTTCTCTCTTGTCGGACTTGATATTCTCAACTGGATTTGGATTTCTCTATTCTCTTTCTTTCGATGACCTTAACATTTTCGTAATTGCAACATATAACTTAAAGCGCCAACGCCATTGGCTTGTCGTACATTTCCTTGACGATTTTATTTCAAAAGCACCAATGATATTTTATTGCGAACAGATAGTTTCCAACTCTGAATGTTTTAATAAAGCTATAAAGCGGGTTTAATAGTCACAGTGTCCAACAGAACGGAGCCATGTCCTTTGACCCAAACTCGTCCATGCTGACAGTTTGCCCATGAAAGTTTAAATTATTTCCCTGAATTTGGTCTGTAGCTTTTCTTAAAAAAAAAACTCTAACCATATCTGTGTCTAAAAGCCTTTTAAATGTTGTTAATTTACCCGCCTCAACAACTTCCTATTATTCCATATACGTGCCACCATCTGTGAAAAGAGATTGAACCTGAGGTTCCCTTGCATTCTTAAACTTCGGATCTCAAATTGATATCCTCTCGTCCTTGATTCCACAATCCCGGGACCAGGACTAAACGTGTTCACGCGATTGACTCGTCTCATGATCTTCTGTATTTCTCTAAGATCCTACCCTACCCACCAACCTTCAAGCTCCTATGCTCTGCAGAAAACATCGTAGCTTGTGCAACCTTTCCCAACAACTCAGACCCTTGAGTCCTGGTATACTCCTTGTAATATTATTTTGCATGTTTCCAGTTCAACAAATCCTTCGTACAGCAAGCTGGGGAGAGATAGTCCAATGGAATTATCGCTGAGCGATTATTGCGGAAACACAGGACGAACTATTGTGAGGTGGGCTCGAAGCCCACCACGGCAGATGATGGCATTTGAATTCAATTTTAAAAAAACCCTCTGGAATACAGAGTCGGCTGATGATAATTAAACCAATGTCACTTGGTGGAAAACTACATCTGGCTTATTAATGTCCTTTCGGGAAGGAAATCGAATCTCTTGGTCTGGCCTCAATGTGACTCTCAGTTGCCCTCTGAAATGGTCGAGCTAACCACTGGGTTGTATCAATGTCTAGAAAGCCACAACAAGGAATAAAACCGGATGGTCGACCTTGCATCGATCTTGGAACTATAAATGACAACGGCAGAAACACAAACACTCCTGTCGACAATGCAAATACCCCTTACTCACATCTGGGGGCTCGTACTGAAATTGGGAGAACTGTCTCACGGACTAGTCGAGCAGCAGCTTGACATAGTCATCCCTACGGAATCATACCTTCGAGATAACACCCCCAGACCACAACCATTACCATCCTTCGATATGTCCTGGCTTATGGCAGGACCGACCCAGAAGAGGTGGCGGCGGAGTGACATTAAATATGTAGGGAATTGCCCTGGGAGTCCGTGACGTCGAATCTGAAGCCGAGGAAGTCTCATCACCTCAGGGTAATCATGTAAGTCAACTTCTTACTGAATAACACATCTTGCTCCTTCGGCTGATGAATCAGTACTCCCCCATGTGGAACAACATTTGGAGAAAGCACTTAGTGTGGCAAATGTGTAAAATGCACTTTTGGGTGGGGGATTTCAATGTCCCCTACTAAGAGTGGCTTTGCAGTAGCATTATCCTTTGAGCTGTTCGGTTCCTTAATGATATAACTGCGAGACTCTGTCTGCGGCAGGTAGGGAAGGAACGAACAAAACGGAATAACGTAACTGATCTCACCCTTACGGATCTGTCGGCTGCAGAAGCATCTGGTCCATCGGTAAAAGTCGTGCCATTGTGGAGATGAGGTCACGCCTTCACATTAAGAATAACCTCCATCGTGTTGTGTAGCACGATCAATGTACAAAAAAAGACCAGGCATTGAATCAATCTAGCAGCTCAAGAGTCACTATGAGGCGCTGTGGGTTAGCAGCAGCGGCAGAACTGTACTCCAGCACAATCTGCAACCTCATGGCCTGCCATATCCCCTATTCAAACATTGCCATGAAGTCAGGTTCAATAGAGCGTGCAGGAGGGCATGTCAGGAGACAATCAGGCAAATCCTAAAAACGAGGTGTCAATCTCATGAAGCGACTAAACAGACGAATGCACGTAAGAAATGGCATAAGCTGCAAGTGTAGACAGATCTAAGCCATCCCACAACCAACTGATCAGATCTAAATTCTGCAGTCCTTCTACAGCCTTTTAGGAATGGTGGTCGAAGTTTAGTCAGCTCACTGCAGGATGATGCTCCATAAACGTTACAATCCACAATGATAGATGGGTCCAGCACATCAGTGCAAGACAAGGCTGATGCATTCGCATAAACCTTTCTTTCATGCTCAGCGTCTCCCATTCGCTTACTAATGCTCTCTTCTTACAGATAACCTTTTCATAATTATCATTATGTTCTGAGAAAATATGGTCCTTCCAGAGGAACACAAATTATGGTTTAAAGGGCCGGATTATCGGCTGTGTGGAGGAACAGCGTAATCATGAGGTACGAATCCATAGATGCCTCAAAGTTACCACCCAGGTTTGATAGATTTCTTAAGAAGACGTACAGTGTGGTGGCTTTGATTAGCAGATGGATGCGTTCAGGAGACATGAGGTTTGTGGCAGCTCCATGGAGCCTTAGTAACACCCCACTTGCAATGTTGTGTTCATTTCTGATCGTATCATTACAGGAAACTTTTAAAGATGGTGTAGGGGAGTTTTACCAAGTTACTACTTAGATGGGACAGCATTTCTTATGAAGAAAGTTTGAGAGAGACAGCGATTCTGTTATTAAAGAGAATAAAAATGAGGTATGACTTAATAGAGGTGCACAAAATGTTGAGAGTTGTACATAAAGTGAATAGCCAGAGACATTTTCCCAAATATCTATCAGGAAGGGGCATAATTTTAAGGTATCTGGAGGGATGTTTAGGGGAGATTCAAATAAACGTTCTTCACACAGAGATTGTTGGGTGCAGGGAATCCATTGCCGACAGTGGTAATCACGTGAGATACATTAGGGAATGTTAAGCAAATTCTAACTCGGCACATGACAATATAGTTTGTAGGTTTGCTCGCTGAGCTGTAGGTTTGATATCCAGACGATTCATTACCTGGCTCGGTAACATCATCAGTGGCGACCTCCAACTGAAACTAAGCTGTTGTGTCCTACTTTTATTTATATCTTTCTCCTGGATGGGGTTCCTTGGGTTTGTGGTGATGTCATTTCCTGTTCGTTTTCTGAGGGGTTGATAGATGACATCTAGATCTATGTGGTTGTTTATGGTGTTGTGGTTGGAGTGCCAAGCCTCTAGGAATTCTCTGGCATGTCTTTGCTTGGCCTGTCCCGAGATAGATATTTTGTCCCAGTCGAAATTGTGTTTTTTTTTCATCCGTATGTAGGGCAATGAGGGAGGGGTGGTCGTGACTTTTTGTGTCTAGCTGGTGTTCATGTATGCTAGTGACTAACTTTCTTCCTGTTTGTCGTACGTAGTGTTTGTGGCAGTTCTTGTATAAAATTTTATAGTTGACGTTGGTTTTGTCCATGGGTTGTACTGGGTCTTTTAAGTTTGTTCGCTTTTGTTTGAGAGTTTTGGTGGGTTTGTGTGCTACTAGGATTCAGAGGGGTCTCAGTAGTTAGTTAAATGGCAGATAGTTAAATGAACTCAGTATGATTTTAGAGTAGGATAAAATTCTATCATAACATTGAGGGCCGCAGGGCCTGCAATGTGCTCTATTGTTCTATGATCTATGCTCTTTCAACGAAATGTCCCGTGGTAGGCTGGTCCAGATCAAGTGACATGCAATCGTCTGTGAGTTTGCAAGTTGAATGCAATATTGGAGTTGTCATTGAAGACAGAATGCAATTGTTGAAGTTTCATTTCTTTGAATAGAAAGTTATGACCATTTGTTTTCCAGCAAGGATCTGGGCAAGGACATATTTTGTCTGTTGTGTGTGTTGTTATGTGTATTTGTGTAAGTATATGTGTATATTTACATGTGTGCAGGTGTGCCCCATATCTGCATATAATATGCATAGACGTATGTGTAAATGGTTTGGGTGAAAGTGTAATTGGTCTGATAAGTAAGTTTGCTGACAACATGAGAATGGGTGAAGTTATAATAGTGACGAAGGTTCTGAAATGATGCAGTATGATATAGATCAATTGAAAATTTGAGAGGAGAAATGGCAGATGTATTAACTACAGACAAATGTGAAGTCAAGTCAAGCAGCAGAGAACCAAATGGAATGACCCTTAGTAGCTTTGATATGCAGAGGGATCTCGTGATTGCAGGTCCTGCAAGTGCAACACAAACAACTAAGTTGGTAAATAAAGGATATGACATGCCTGCGCTCATTTGCCCGTGCTTTGAGGATAAAAGTTGACTAATTGCATTTCAGCTGTGAAAATCTTATTTGGGCCGTACGAGAACATTGTGAGCAACGACAAAAGTGACAATGATATGACCAATCAGTTTTCAGTTTCTCCAAGGCCCCACCCTTAGTCGATCGAGAACCTGATTCCATGGAATGGAACCGACGCCCTAACAATGATATGGAGACCCAACGTTGAGGCCTGACCACAACGACAACAATACTCCAAGAGAGACCAAAGCCAAAACCAATGCCGATGGTCATATCAGGTACACATATTTCCCTTCCGGAACAGCAAACCATCCACTGTGACTCACAGGCTTGACAAGAACCAGCCATTTATCCATGACAAGTTGGAGAAGCGCTGTCTAACAGGAGAGACTGAAGATCCCCTCCCCCGCTGGGAGAACGTAAATCAAGACTCATGTTGCCAAGAGAAATAGCTCACTCCTCCTTCACCTCAACTTGGCTTACAACCTAAGGGTTTCTCAAAGCACGAGGTTCACTGCACGGTGTGAGTGGACAAGGCAAAGGTCCCTCTGATCCACATGTCTTGGTACTTGAACATGACGAACTTTACTAGTTACTGTTCCCTGGACAGAGACTGTTTAATAGTGAAGTGCAATCTGCACTATATGCTAACTCTGGTGGCTACCTCTCTAACCTAGATGTATTTTACATCCCGATGCATACATATCTGAAGAGCGCACGTGCTGAAGTATATACTGCTACAAACAACCTCGAGGGGTAATACACTCTTGTTGATGACAGCCAATTACTTTAACAAGCCCAACAGAATGAGTGTTATACCAAAATACCAAAATCAGGTTTTCAGTCGCTGAGTGGACGTTTTTATTGAGAACGTTGCTGATATCCGGTGTTTCTATACACACACGTCGACATTCGTCCTTGAGTCTTCCTTTTAAGGTAGAACATACAATACACAATATTACGTTGCCGTACAGGTCCTTCAGACCTCGATGTTGCACCGACTTGAGAAACCAATCTGAATCACATTTAACCTACAGTATTCCATATGTCTATCCATTTACCACATGAATACCATTCACGTTGTCGAGTCTACTACTCTTGCTGGCAGGCTGTTCCACGCCCCTACTTCCCTCTAAGTGATGAAAATATTCTGGCACCTGTCCGATATCTACCACCCCTCACTTAAATATTATGTCCCCTCGTGCTCACCATCAATATTCTAGGAAAATTAAGCTCACTGTCCACCCTACCTGAGCCTCCGAGTTTCTTATATGCCTCAAATAATCCACCTCTCAATCTTCTTCTCTCTTACAGAAACTGCCTTTCCTCGTAAGAACTGCCCGCCATACCAGGTAACATCTCAGTAAATCCCCTCTGAACCCTTTCCAAAGGTTTCATATGCTTCATGTAATGCGGAGGCTAGGACTGTGCCCAATATTACACAGGTGGCCACAACAGAGTTTTTTTACAGCTGTAGCATGACCTAATGGTTCCGAAATTCGATCTCTCCACTCATAAAAGCAACACATCGTATGTCGTCTTACCAACCAGATCAAACTGGGTGGTACCTTCCAGGGTTCTACATTCATGGACACTGAGAGCTCTCTGCTCATCTACACTACCAAAAATCTTACTTTTCGCCCAGTACTCCTTATTCCTGTTTTTCCTTCCAAAGTGAATCACCTCACAATTTTACGCATGACGTTACATTTCATACCTCTCAACCCCATTCTGTAGTTTCTCCCTGTCCCTCTTTGAACTGCAACATCCTTCAGCACTATCCAAAACTCTACTGACCTTAGGATCATCCGCAAATTTATTAATCCGTCCTTCTTCTCCTTCAACAACGTCATTTAAAATATGGCAAACAGCGGCGACCCCAAAACAGAACGTTGGGGTACACCATGTGGAACTGAACTCGAGGATGAGCATTTCCTATCAACCATCTCATTCTGTCTGCTTTCAGCTCGCAAATTTCTGATGCAAACCGCTAAATCACCCTCAATCACATGCTTCCGCATTTTATACAATACTGTGGCGAACCTCATCAAAGAACTCAATAAGATTTGTGAGTCACCATATACCCTTAAAAAACCGTATGAACTATCCCTAATCAAGTTATTCGTTTCTTGATAATTATAAATCCTATCTCTTCTTACTTTTTCCAACACTTACAACTGAAGTAAATCTCAATAGTCTATAATTACTGATGTTGTCTCCGCTCTCGTTCTTCTACAAGGAAACAACATTTGCTATCCTTGAGTCTCCTGGCACTATTCCTGTAGACAATGACGAAATAAAAATCAAAGACTAATCTTCTCCCTGGCTTCCCAGAGAAGCCTAGGATAAAACCCATCCGGACCAGGGGAGTTATCTATTTTCACATGCTCCAGAATCGCTATCACCGTCGTCAATGTGAACCTCAATCCCATCTATTCTAGTATCATGTACATCAGTGGTCTCCTCGACAATATTTTTCTTCCAGTGTGGATTCTGATGAAACATATTCATTTAGTGGTTGCCTGTCTCCTCTGACTCCACTCACAACTTCGCACTGCTATCCTTGATTGGCCCTCATCTTACTGTAGTTATTCCTTTATGCCTGGTATACCAATAGAACTCCATTGGGTTTTCCTTGAATTTATCTACCAATGAGTTCTCATGCCTCGTCTGTCTCTTGTTAGTTCCGTCTTTAGGTCTTTCCTGGCTAAATTACAACTTCCAATCGCCGTAACTGAGCATTTACATCTCATCCTAACATAAGCCTTCTTCTTACTCTTGAAAAGAACTTCACCTTCTTCAGTAAATCACAACTTCCTCGCTCGATTACGCCCTTCCTACCTGACAGGCACATACTTGTGAAGGACAACAGGTGTCTTTTCGTTGACTATGTTCCACATTTCAAATTTACCCATTCCTGCTGTTTCCTTCTCCTTACTATGCATCCTAAATCTTGCCTGATTTCATCATATTTGCTTTTGCCCCAGATAAACATGTGACTTGTGGTATGTACCAATCCCTTTCCATCGTTAAACTAAACATAACAGAATTGTGGTCACTGTCACCAAGATGCTCAGCTGCCTCCAAATCTAACACGTGTCATTCATTACCCAGCATCAAATCAAATGCGGCCTCGCTCCTTCTTGGCCTGTCTACATACTGTCAGGAAGCCCTCCTGCATACATTACAACAAGTGACCCATCTAAAGCAAATGTAGTATAGAATTGCGAGTCACTATTTGCATATTTAAAGTTCAACATAACAACTGTCATGTCACTCTCGCTCCTGCCGAGAATCATCTTTGCTCATTTTTCGTCTGTACCTCGGAACTATTCTGTCTCAACTTATTCTTATCACTTGAATTTACTTAAAATGCCTGCTTAGATTCACCTTAATTTTTCAGCCAAGGCTACCAGGTGTCCCTTTTAGTCCTACTCATGTCCTTCTTCAGTCAACTCCATTATTCCCTGTATAAATCTATGGATTTTTTTTCATCCCAGCTACCGTTACTTTAGCTGCACCACCTTCTGTATTTTTGGTCAAAGTCTCAATAACATTAGCCATTCAGGGTTCCCTATTCCTGCAACTTTGCCATTCACCCTCACATAAACATAACGAAGATCAACTCTAAATATCTCACTTTCAAATGCCTCCCACTTGCCAGAGAATCGTTTGCCTACAAACAAACTCCTTCAATCAAATATTGCAAGCTCCTGCCTAATTCGAACAAAATTAACCTTAATCCAATTGAGAACTCGAACCTGTGAAACAATTTTGCCACTTTTCATCGATATTAGTCACTGATCCCAAAGTGTTCCACACACCGTCACTTCAATCAACTCTCGTGTCCCTTTCCCTCAAGAGTAAGTCTACATTTGCCACTTCCTGAGTAGGACTCTCTACACACGGCTTGAGGAACATTTCCTGAACGAAATAAACAAATTCCACCCCATCTGAGCCCTTAGCACTCCATTGGTCCCATCCTCTGTGACGAAAATTAAAATCCCGTACTATAAAAACCAAGTTGCTCCTGCAAGTTTCCCTCACTTTCTGCATATTCATTTTTCTAATTCCCGTTGACATTTGGTGGCCACTCGTACAATCCCTATGAGGATTTAAAATTTGAATTGAGGTTATTATTACAAGCAACAAATAAATGTAGATTATTATTAAACACAAAATGGCTTTTAAATTTAAAGGAATATAACAAAATGGCTGAGAATTGTGATTGAACTCTGTGACCTTGTACTCCTGATTTGCAGAAATAAGCTGAAATCAAAAGATAAGAGGACAATAAAGTTTTCATAAAATGAATACTGACACATTAATTGACCATTCGAACCAATCTTGAACAGCTATAATGTCATGATGATTGACGTAAATAAGAACCATTTCCTAGGAACTATCATTGGTTTAATGTGCTGCAATTCATGTCACCTTATTATATGTGATTGGTCTTTCTTGCAATTGAGGCTGTACTATCTCTTATAAAATACATATAAATAATGTGTAATTTTCGAAAGTAATTGCGGAACTTCACCATGGAACACAGAAGCTTTAATCCCTGTGCTGCTGGATAGAATTGTGTCAAGGTACCTTAATTCACTCAACGAATGACACGTGCTTTTGTACAGACCGCATTCTATTGATTCCTTTGACCGATCTCGAACCAAGAGGCCTCTCTTGAGGGTTCATAAATCTTTACGTATACCGTCAGCATAACATGCTTATAGCTTAGCTCCACCCACAAAGAGTTACTGGATGAACCTTCAGTGATTTCATTTCCGATTACTGCCGTGATCGTCGCCTTAATCAAAACTGAAATGTCCATTTCACTTCTACCACCACCTCGATAACACTGCAAACTACTGTCCCTTTGCACCACAAGCTGCTAGTCCTGCCCCTGCCCTAGCCATGTTTGTGTAACGGCGATGATATCCCAGTCCCACATAACAATTTACGCCCTGAATTAATCAGTCTTATCTGGCACTCATCTTTCATTAAAATAGATGCAATTTAATGGAACATTCCTTGCTCCCTTTCGCGTTCCAGCCTTATATGTATCTTCAATATACTAACTGTGATTTCTTTATCTCCTTTAGGCCTCGTACTTGTCTCCCTGCTGTTGTAGATTCCACCCCTCCCCCGGCCAATCTAGCTGAAACTGTCCCTTGCGGAATTAGGAATCCTGTCCGCCAAAGTGAGTGACGATGCTATCACTCTAACAATGTCATATTGTCCTTGGTTTTTCTTTTAAACAGCGGTCATAAAGGCAGAGGAGTCAAGGTCTCGAGGTAGAGCCTAGTATTTTTTTAAAACAAATGGCATGCGAGTAGCCAATTCTCCCAGTTCAGAATTTTCTTTTCTAGGTTACGAGCAAACCTGACCACCAAAATATTCAACGCCCTCCTTCTCAAGACAGTCCGTCGTCAAAAGCTCCAGTTTAGTCGAATAATCACATCAATTCACTGCTTATTCAACTTAAGTAATGTAACCGAGATGCGTGTGTTATTTCTGTACATTTTACTTCAGAAACTTGTCGATCTCATGAAAGAAATGCACATCGTGCAAAACATAACGCAAAGAAAAGGAATTAATATAGTTGTTGATCAGATAGATTTTAACTTTGATTACTTCATAATATCAAAACGCTAATTACCTCGCTGGAGAATGACATGTGATATATAAAGTATAATTTTGAATAAATTGCAAAGTCCTTTCAGAGTGTCTGTCCGAAATGCATGCACTATTGACAGATCTTGTGTTTGCCATCTATTACCCGGTTATTGCTGCCATTGGGGTTCCAGGTAAGGCACTGTCGAGCGTTAGCAGTTCTTTCATTCAGTTCTTAGCTCCATCAGTTTTATTTTAAATTTAAAGGTAACGCTTCTCCATGTTGAATGTTTTCTTTATCATATTTGCTATTTTATTTTCCATTCATCGTTGCTACATCTGAACATTAAACAATGTGATGTTTTGTTTTGACAGTGTTGTGCAACATTTTTGTTGCATTATTCTTCAATCCACATAACATAAATGTAACAATATCTCACACCAAACATAATTTCTCCCCGAAGGAGTTCCGTTGTTCACGGCTAACAACATAAATTGGTATTTCTAAAGTTAACATATACTTATGCATCAGGTAACAATCTAAACTTTTAAAATTGTATCCATTCTGCGATTTATTCTTCGCGTGCTGCAGTGTAAAGTTACATCGAGCACCCTACCTGCAAATCGTCTCACAAACTTAGAAACACAACAACAAGCTCTTTAGTGGCCTTGGTCATGATTTGATAAGTGTCGTTGCTCATAATCACCATGGTATAAATCCAATTGTGTTGTGTTAAGCTGCTGGTTATACATGATCAACAGAAGTACTTTATGGTCAAATAAATAACTATTTTGGTGTGGAAATATCATATGTGTGAATATGTATTCGTTGAAGTTTTATTGTGCTCTGGTTGAATTGTCAAATTGTGATGATAGTTTTTTTAGGACTATAGTGCGATTGATCTTCACAGTAGGAAATAATGCCAGCAACTGATTCAAAATCGATTGGCTTTCGCCAATAATTCCAGCAAAATAAATGAACGGATTTCCCAAAGTGAATTGTCTCAATCACTGAGCTATTGACACAAGAAGTGTACTACAGTTGAAAATGACTGAACAGTTCAATGTTTCTCCCAATTCACAGGACACTGTTACACTTCAGTGTTCGCAGTTGCTGATGTGTCTAAGTATATGACAATTGATTGTTTGATTTACTCTGTCACTACAACAGGGCAAGTCTTTTCACATCATCACCATTCTCCTCATATTAGGTGAAACATCAGAGCTGGTGGAATTTCTAATATGCAATTCATAATGTTTAATTACAAATATCCATTGCAGAATACAGCTCACATTCAACACCAATGACCTACATCAGCAATGAGCAAGAACTACTTATGGTAATAGTGGGGAGGTAACATGGAAAGATCAAGAGATTATTCTGCTCGTATGATCTCATCACCTGAGAGTTGCATTGTTGCAGATTGAAACGGATTATCTGATACTAATATTAGCTGAAGAGGTTGGAGTCGTGCACAGGCAAAGAAATGCTTGCAGTCTTTGCAACTTTTTTCACAGAATAAATGTTATGAATAATAATTATTTATGCAGCATCCCCAAAGTCAAACGCTGTTGCCAAAAAATCACAAGCTCTCATCTCAATTTAGCTCATAAAACAAGATTGACGTTGAGCATTTTCTTTTGCACCTCCTTGGGTCCACCAAGAACATGTGTTTATCAACACGCACTACTTCATGTTCCCTTTTTATGCTTGTTTCCCTCAGTGCTTATTCAGGTGACTGAAGAGCAGAAGTTTTGGTCATTTGCAAAGCATAGGGGGTTCTTTATGAATATCGAAAGTCAACTTTAAATGAATAAACACTTTGAGTTAATTCTAGAAATGTCACACTTGCATCCTAAGCGTGTTAAAATCCTTGCTGAATACATTGTTCTCTGCACAACCTTGATGTTTCAGCATTGATCTACAAACGTACTTTTTTAGAAATTTTCTTTTCTTACTGCTGTGTTATTTTTTTCTGGTGGATTTAGTTTTCCTGTGTTGGAGTGAAGATTCAGTCGCGTTTTTTTATTCCTTGCGTCTGTTAGGTTTCAATTGAATATTTTTCAATGTACTCATACTGATACGTTAGAAACTTACCCTTGATCACTGTGCTACAATCTGGCAATACTTTTTCACTGGATAAAACAAAGCTTTCAATATTCTTTGACAGTTATAAGCATTTAATTCACGATGTATCATAGAAAATGCAGCCGATTCAGTAAATATTTGATTCTTTCCTTCCATCCATCTGTTCCTCCCCCCCCCCCCCTCTATTCCAGCTAATGTAGCAGTGGTAATGGTTCTGTATCGAAGAAGATGTGGTCTCTCCGAATGTGTTACGTATTATCTGCTATCCATGGCGGTGACAGATATCCTCGTCATGATCAATGCTGTAATATTAAACAGGATTGCGTCTATCTACTTCCCATTCAGTTACTTGTCTGTAACGCCAGTGTGCGCTGTGCGTACTGTCTTAATTTTTATCGCAATTGATAGCTCTGTCTGGTTAACTGTTGCCTTCACCTTTGATAGTTTTGTAGCTATCTCCTGTCAGAAGTTGAAAATGAAGTTCTGTACAATAAACGTGACAGCGTGGGTAACAGGAATCGTTTCTACATTGGCCATTCTGAAAAATATCTTCAAATATTTTCAATTTGAACCACAGTACATAATTAATGGGGTACCGTGGTTCTGTGTCATAAAAGCAATATACTATACATCACCAGCCTGGACTGCAGATGACTGGATACGATCCATTTTAAATCCTTTTCTCCCATTTATTCTCATTTTACTACTTAATGTATTGATGGTGAGGCACATTCTGACAGCCAATAGGGCACGTAGACGATTCTGCATCCAGAAAAATGTACAGAATCAGATTGACCCAGAGATAGAGAAACGGAGGAAGTCCATTATTTTACTGTTTGCCATCTCGGGCAATTTCATCCTGTTAAATTTGCTTTACTTTGTGACGATCCTGAACGTCCAAATTGCGCATGCTACTTATTTGACAGGTTCCAATGTCAGTGATTCCACGTTTATTCTCCAAGAGGCCGGATTTATGCTTCTTTTATCAAGTTCCTGTATGAACACGTTTATTTATGCCGGGACACAAAGTAAATTCAGGCAGGAGTTAAAGACTGGCTTAACATATCCACTGAAAATATTGTGTGAAACATTTAAAATATAAACGTGGCAACATGTAACAGAAATTGTAAATATCGTTCCAGAATATATCTTTCTTGTGAAAATCGTAAAAAAAGGCCCACTTGGAAGACACACTATGTTTTAAGTCCTTGCAGGACATGCTATTTTATACGATTATGTAAAAAGAAAAATACACATATTTACATACACACTCAGTCGCTCACACACTCAGTCGCTCACACACACGCGCGCGCTCACACACACACGCTCACACGCACACACACACTCTCTCTCTCACACACACACATCTGTTGATGGGTGACGGATTTTTACCATAAAACCGTTACTTTCATTCTGTCACTCATCCGATTGCTGAATAACAATTTCCAATAAAGCTTATTGTACAAAGATATGGAAATGAGAGCAAAAAGACAATGTTTTCTGCAGGTTGACCATTGACCTTTAGACGAGATGTAAAGAGGCCAGCACATCAACCATTTCTCTGGAAACTTGGAAAGGTTTAACACTGTTTTTAAGAGACTGAGACATAACGTGTAGTTCAGACTGCAATTGTTAAAAACAGGAAATGATGCAAGCCTAGGTACAGTGGAGTCCTCTCGCCAGTGACATGTTTAATATTTATAAGCTGCCAAAGGAAAAGTAAACACAATTACGCAAGAGAAGGTTTTAACTTTGTTCTAGTTTGTCAGCGGATATCACTTAAAATAGATGTGTAAAAGTTTCTTTCAAATAAATTACTTCTCAACTGAGTGACTAAATGATTTTTTGTAACAAATCTACCTTGAAATTTCCAAGTATTGAGAATTGTGAGTTTAAGAGATTCTGTACATTATCTTCCTTAGTTGAGGATGACCACAGACTGTCGCTTTTCCGTTCCGAATTCTCCACCTCCATTCAGTCCAGACGTTTTTGTGTAACACTAAACAGGGTGATGCAATACCCTCTCCAACAGGAATCCACACGCCCGTTGTGTTTACCTGTGACGATTCTGTCTCTTTAATAAGGTGATATTGTCCGTTTACTGGAAGCGAGATTGGAAGATAAAGGTTTCAATCTGTTTGCTGGGTGCCACTTGAGGAAACGGCTTGGCAGGCTTTCTTTAAGTGCAAAGTCGACAAGTGTGACGCTGGAAAAGCACAGCAGATCAGCAGCATCCGACGAGCAGGACAGACGACGTTTTGAGCATAAATTTAAAAATCACCCAACACCAGGTTATAATTCAACAGGTTTATTTGGAAGCAAAAGCATTCGGATCGCTGCTCATTGATCAGGTAGTTGTTTACCTGATATTGCGTGATGTTTAACTTTGTACTCTCCAGTCCACTACCACATCTCCAAATCATTTCGGGCACATGCAATCCATGCGGTATTTTTAAATGCAGCCTGAGTATGTCCAGTTCTTACAGATTAAGACTTCTGATTGTAATCAGAAGCTATGGGGTCACAAAAGAGTTAATAGCCTCAGTGAATGTAACCTGGCATCCACTCTCACTGAATTTTGCATTCATGTCTATTCCACGTGAATTGGAGAACGATATGTGAGAAGTCGTTTCTGAAGTTTCCTCGTTTGCCAAGGGGAGAGTTTATCGAATGTTATTATATCAGAACAGTTAATCGGAAGTAATTTCTGGATATATTATGTTGTTTCATGCCTAACAGAGTTAAGATATTCTAAGTTATATTTTCGCTGTTTGCGTTTTAATTATATTGTTCAAACAAATTGCGTTTTGTCTGACGTCGACTACTTTGACCAGCCACATTCGTCAGTAACAGACACTTTAAGTCTGACCTTGAAATAAGAAAAAGCTCGACTATGGCATTAAAACATGGTGAGAGGTCTGGTTGGTCCATCACAAACTGGGTGGCTAGTCGGGATCAAAGTCCTGAACTCTAATTTGGTTTCAGCATTGTTGGACGCAAAGGCTGTGAGTGATGTTTGTTGGAGTGTTCAATGTCCGATGTTGAACTCAACTGGTTTAAACAGTGTGTGCGTTGCGTTGTAATTGTGCATTCATTCGTTATGAATTTTCTGGCTGTGGAACAAGTTACATTGGGGAGTTTCAAACACGGAAGCGAAGCAAAGCTTTTTTGAACTGGCAAACACGCTGGAGCCCAGGTTGTCTGTATCTACGAGGAAAGGGGAAGTGGTTCTGGCATCTGCACAGCATTGAATATTGCCGACAATATCATCGTCGTTTTTGTAAATGGCTCAAGGTCAGCTGTAAACGAAACAGCTTGAATTCGACTCAAAATAAAGAGTAAAGGGAATCATACAGCTTAAATTGTGAATAAAAGCAGAGAAAGGGAGCAAGGGAGAAATACAGAGAACAAAAGCAGAAGGAGAAATAGTCTGAACTTCAGAAGGTGGGAAATAGAGAGCAAGGTCGACTCGAAAAAGACGGAGGTGAATGTAGAAGTTGTGCTTAGTGAGGAGGATAGTGATGCAAAGTAACATTTTCCCCAACAGCCTTGGTGTATAGCTATTCAAACGTGACCAGACACTTCAAAAATACAATGAGAAGGATGTAGAAGTCGTTTTCGTTTCATTTGAGAAAGTGGAGAAACAGATGATTGAGCGGTAACCATGTGGGTATTGTTGTTCCACATAAAGATGTGAGCTAGAGGGAGTGGGGTATTTGCCTCACTATAAGGGAAGATACTTCGGAGTATAATGAAGAGAAAAATGCTATCTTAACAGCATATGGGCTGGTGCCAGAAGCCTACAGACAACGTGTCAGGTACCTAAGCAGGGACCCTGACTAAATGTACGTTCGGTTTGAAATGACGATCTAAAGTAATTTGGAAAGGTAGACAAGATTGAAAATAAGACGTTCTTTGAGAGATTATTGTTATGGAAGAATAACTCATTTCCCTAAGTCGTGAGAACTCACTTGGAAGAGCAGTCAGTTAAGACTGCAAGATTACCCAATTGAAATTGCTGATGTTTATTTGCTGATTCATAAAACAAAACAGCTCAGTGGTTTGCACTGGTGCCTTAGTGCGCCAGGGACAACTGTTTGTGTGGAGATTGAACATTGTCCGTGTCTCAATGTGGATTCGCTCCTGGTGTCCCAGTTTCCTCTCAAAATCCAAAGATATACGTACCAAGTGAATTGGCAATGCTAAATTTCCCATGGTGTTCAGGGATGAACAGGTTAGGTGCTTAATCAGGGTTAAACATAGGTTTTAAGTAACTCTACGGAGCATAGATGTGGAGTGTTGGGCAGAAGGGATTTTGGTTCGATACTGAACTTAGATGATTCTATGACAATTCAATGTTTGGTTTTTCAACATCAATTTTGACGTGTTAGAGATAGAAAGTCAGGAAAACAGAAATCCTCAGATGTTATGGTTAAAAAGAGAAAAAAGAGATCACAGGCGACTGACTGTGTGGAGTTTGCACGTTCTCCCCGTGTCTGCGTGGGTTTCCTCCGGGTGCTCCGGTTTCCTCCCACAGTCCAAAGATGTGCAGGCCAGGTGAATTGGCCATGCTAAATTGCCCATAGTGTTAAGTAAGGGGTAAATGTAGATGTAGGGGTATGGGTGGGTTACGCTTCGGCGGGGCGGTGTGGACTTGTTGGGCCGAAGGGCCTGTTTCCACACTGTAAGTAATCTAATCTAATCTAATCTAATAATAAGAATACGCTACTGCAAAGTAAACAAAAGCAAACCCATGAGTTGGAAAGTGAAGAGAAAAGGCTCAGATATGTTCACTGTAATAATGTCGCACAGTGAATGCTTTAAGAAAAGCACTGTGAACACTGATGTGGAGAAGTAGGTTAATACAGTGAATTCTGTTGAAATGGTGAATTAAAGCAAAGGGGAAGCTGAGAAGCTGCACCAGAATGTGGCAATCTGGCCAGAGGTTGGATGAGAAGAATGTGCCAGATTTCTGTGCACGATTACTTTGCAAGTGTAATGTTAACTTGCACTTGCAAAGAAGGGTAGGGAAAGAAATTGTAGTTCTAAGAGATATGGGAGCGTCTCTTGCTTTATTGGTTTGCGATTGAAGGTATATAGCATTCAGAGGTACGATTGCCATAATAGGTCGTATGATAAAGGTGGTCCTTTGTATTTCAAAAGAAGCTGTTCCTTGTCTCAACGATACTCTGCCCTTGAGTTTTTTCAGATGGGTAATAACTCAGTCCGGGCTCCAGTCAAATTGGTTTGGTACAGAAATGAAAATGATTTTTAGAGGCTTTTTTTCATCTATGTACACAGGTGAGACTTCAGACAAAGCGTTCAGGATTTAGAAGTAACCTGTAGAATGATAGGGGAGTGGTCAGATCTATAGTTGAGCAATTTCATTCAATCCAGAACTGGTTGGCCGTTAAACAATAAGTTGCATGGAAACTCTCTATTCTGCACTTCTAACTTCAACCTGTATGCATCTGATCGTTTTTGTACTGTGTTTCAAAGAGTGTTTCAAAGTGGGTTTGCTGATTGGGTCTGTTGTGACAGTTTGGACAGAATGTGTTCCGTCGGGGTTCTTTATTCTTTTCCGCTTGTGTCATTATGAACAGATGTTTTTGCCTGTTTTAAACCAGTTAGTCCACCTCGCTAACTTCATCCAGGTAATTTTCACTGTACACTTACCGAAACACATTGCAAAACGATGTTATGAACTGCCTGTTTAAGATTGTTTTGAGTGGTCTGACCTCGGCCATGACAGGTTAGGGGTTCTTGCCGAGATTTTTAACAGCGAGTAATAGATGTTCGTATCTTTATTTCATGTTTTGGTTTGCTTGGGATAGTTCTGTTTGATTCCACTGTCAAAAACTTTCTGGATGTGGATGCGATTACTGCCGACGTTTGACAAAACGTGAATAAGAGCAAGCTGCAGGAAGTAACACCAGTAATATACTGGTGTTATTTCCAGTTTCAGGTGATCCTTTAAAAAGAATGTTATGTGGATCGTATCAAATCGAGAAGAACTTGAGTGAAATGAACTACTTGATAAGTACTCCAGACAGGAAGAAATCTGTGTCATGTGAATATGCTTAAAAGGTATTTTTATCTGGAAGGTAAGCAAGTGAAGAAGGTGTTAATGATTACATCAGAGAAGGAGAAAAATGTTCAGAAAATTCTGAATTCAACAGTCTTCAAATCAAACTGAACAATGAGCAGGATGTCAAAAATTGGGATAAATTATTGAGTTACTGTCCACAAAAAATCTAAATGACCTGAAAGTGTTATTGCTATCACATGGAGAGATGTGCAGAAATGAACTGGGAAGAAGAAACCTAATTAGGCATGATGTATGTATAGAAAATGATGCTATGATTAGCAATATCCTTTTTGGAATAATCATCGAAAGTTGGCAGATTTCCAGAAGGAAATACAGTGCATCCGCCAAGATGGCAAAAGTGAAGTGAGTTACTGTGACTGGAGTTCACTCGTAGTCATGGTGCTAAAGCCATATGGTACCAAATGGTTATGTGTGGACTACTACAAATGCAACTCTGATAGAAAGACTGATGCATGTCCAATTCCACGGTTGGAGGACTGTGTCGAAGAAGTGGGACAAGCAACAGATATTTCTAAGTTAGCCTTGTTCAGAAGCTAGTGGCAAGGGCCTCTGGCAGAGACAAAAATGGTAATTTCGGCCTTGGTAACGTGAAGTGGACAATATCAGGTCAAAGTTATGCTATTTGGTCGGAGAAACGCTCCAGCCACGTTTTAGAGATTGACTAATAAGATCTTTGCTGGGTTGCCTAACTGTGTTATGTATATTGATTACCTGGTGTTTTTTAGTCCCTCATGGAAGAAACATTTATGGCATTTATCGGACTTGTTTGATCAACTTTGGAAAGCAGGCTTGGTGGTAAAACGTAACGAAACGTGAATATGCTCAAGCCCAAGTCACCTTCCTGGGCCAAGTTATTGGACATGGATGAATAGTCCCACAAGATGCATAAACGAAAGTAGTTGGGAAATATCCCATACAGTCCAAAAAAAAGCTATACTATGCAAAGTTTAAACAGAGCGGGTTATTTTGACTTTACATCATTTTAAACTAGCACAGCACGTGATGAAATAGGAAACAGAAAGATATCAAAAATATCCATTTTGATAGAGGAGGTAAAATGAGAGTGCAATTTCCAGTGATTGGTGAATCCTGAACAACAATATTTAATGGAATCGACCAAATCAATAGAAGATTGGGTGAGGTGAGCTATTTTATAAGAACGCAAGAAAGACAAAAATGTTGCAGTGGACATCATTTGGGTATCCTCAAACAGTATTTTCGGTTGGGAATGTGGATATATTATTGAACATAACACAGAGTGAAGAACCAGGTTCAGCGCATTCTGAATTGGACATGCAACAAATTAAGTTGGGCAATGAGGAAGTTCTCAAAACAATTGGAATAAATTATGGAATTCTCTTCCAGAAAAAATCTGATCTTAAAGAGTTATTACAATAACATGGTTAGTAATGTGGGAATATTCTGGCAAATAGAACCGAATGTCATGTGATATAGGAAATACTCCAATTAAGCAATATCCTTATCAATGTAACCTTCTAAAGTTGATAAAGATTCAAAACGAGAGTGCATGTATGCTCAAAGACAACATAATAGCAGTGATTTGAAGCGACTGGACGTCACCCATGTTAGTAATGCCAGAATCAGGTTATACTCAACGATTATGTGTGAACTATCTCAGTTACAAATTCTGATTTGCATCCGATTTCACGTTTGGAAGACTGCATTGATAAGGTGGTACAAGCAATTCATATTTCTAAATTTGGCATACTCAAAGGTTAATGACAGGATCATTATTTCAAAGAGCAAAGAACATATTTGAGAACAAGAACAAAGCAAATATTTGAGTGAGAGCAGCGGCCGAGTAAAAGGGAACCCGGGAGACTACAGCTAAGGTAAGACAGTTTGTGTTAAAATTACTTACCTGTAGCGGGTATCGGTGTTTTTTTTCTCTCTCTTCACAGAAAGAGCGGAAGCAGCAGAGGAAGTGGTGGCAAACAGAGGGGCAGCCGGGAAGGAGAACAGTGAGTATAAATACTCACCCTTTAATCACCAACGGTCATTTGAGTGAGAGCAGCCGCGTGAGCTGGCCAGAAGTGAGGTTGGAGCGCACAGCTGGGCGGGAAGGTAAGTGATTAGTATTTGAGTGGGTGTGTTCTCGACCCCAGGCAAGTGACTCAGTGTTATTGACTCAGTGTTCTTGTTTTGGAGACAAAGTGTACAGTCATGGCAGCGCAGGCGGTGGAATGTTCCTCCTGCAGGATGTTTGAGGTAGGGGTGACCACCGATACTCCTGCCGACTTCGTCTGCAGGAAATTCAGTCAGATCCTGCTCCTCACCGAACGAGTTAGGGAACTGGAACTGGAGCTGGACGAACTGAGGATTATTCGAGATGCTGAGAGGGTGATTGATAGAAGCTACAGGGACATAGTTACGCCGGAGAACAGAGGTAGCTGGGTAACAGTTAGAGGTGGGAAGGGGAGGAAGCAGCATTTCAGGGTTCCCCTGTGATCGTTCCCCTAAAAAATAAGTATACAGCTTTGGAAACTGTTGGGTGGGACAGCCTTGCAGGTGAAAGCTGCAGTGAAGGGGTCTGTGGCTCTGAGACTCAGAAGGGAAAGGGGGAGATGAGGAGACCGCTAGTTATAGGAGACTCTCTAGTTAGAGGGACGGACAGGCGGTTCTGTGGACATGGGCGAGACTCTCGGATGGTTTGTTGCCTCCTGGGTGCTAGGGTCCGAGACGTCTCAGACCGTGTCTTCAGAGTCCTTAAGGGGGAGGGTGTGCAGCCAGAAGTCGTGGTACACATTGGCACCAACGACATAGGTAGGAAGAGGGGTGGGGAGGTCATTCAAGAGCTCAGGGAGTTAGGCTGGAAGCTAAAAGCTAGGACAGACAGAGTCATCATCTCTGTGTTGTTGCCGGTGCCACGTGACAGTGAGGCAAAGAATAGGGAGAGAGTGCAGTTGAACACGTGGCTGCAAGGATGGTGTAGGAGGGAGGGCTTCAGATATTTGGACAATTGGTCTGCATTCTGGGGAATGTGGGACCTGTACAAACAGGACGGGTTGCACCTGAACCAGAAGGTCGCCAATATCCTGGGGGGTAGTTTTGCGAGCACTCTTCGGGGGGGTTTAAACTAATTTGGCAGGGGGATGGGATCCGGACTTGTAGTCCAGCAAGTAAGCTAGCTGTATGTCAGGATGCCCAAGAGTGTAGGGAGGCTGTGGAGAAGGTAGCACTGACAGGGACTACTTGCGGACACAGAGATGGGCTCAAGTGCGTGTACTACAACGCAAGGAGTATCAGAAATAAGGTGGGTGAACTTAAGGCGTGGATCGGTACCTGGGACTACGATGTTGTGGCCATCACGGAAACGTGGATAGATGAGGGACAGGAATGGCTGTTGAAGGTTCCTGGTTACAGATGTTTCAGTAAGATTATGGAGTGTGGTAAAAAAGGAGGGGAGTGGCATTGCTAATTAGAAATGGTATAACGGCTGCAGAAAGGAAGTTTGAGGGGGATCTGCCATTGGAGGTAGTATGGGCTGAAGTCAGAAATAGGAAAGGTGCAGTTACCTTGTTGGGTGTTTACGATAGCCCCCCCCCACCCCTCCCCCACCCCCCAATAGCAGCAGAGATTTGGAGAAACAGATTGGGAAACAGATTTTGGAAAGGTGCAGAAGCCACAGTGTAGTAGTCATGGGCGACTTCAACTTCCCAAATATTGATTGGAAGCTCTTTAGATCAAGTAGATTGGATGGGGCGGTGTTTGTGCAGTGTGTCCAGGAAGCTTTTCTAACGCAGTATGTAGATTGTCCAACCAGAGGGGAGGCCATATTGGATTTGGTACTCGGTAATGAACCGGGACAAGTGGTGGGCTTGTTCGTGGGTGAACATTTTGGAGATGGTGACCACAATTCTGTGACTTTCACCTTGGTTATGGAGAGAGATAGGTGCGCACAACAAGGTAGATTTTACAATTGGGGGAAGGGAAATTACGATGCTGTAAGACAGGATTTGAGGAGCATACGTTGGGAGCATAGGCTGTCAGGGAAGGATGTGGTGGAAATGTGGAACTTTTTCAAGGAACAGATACGACGTGTCCTTGATATGTATGTACCTATCAGGCAGGAAAGAAATGGTCGTGTGAGAGAGCCTTGGTTGACGAGGGAGGTTGAATGTCTCGTAAAGAGGAAGAAGGAGGCTTACATAAGGTTGAGGAAACAGGGTTCAGACAGAGCAGTGGAGGGATACAGGATAGCCAGAAGGGACGTGAAGAAAGGGATTAGGAGAGCTATGAGAGGGCATGAAAAATCCTTGGCGAATAGGATCAAGATAACCCCAAGGCATTTTATGCGTATGTGAGAAACCTGAGAATGACGAGAACGAGGGTAGGTCAGATCAAGGACAGTAGTAGGAGACTGTGTATTGAGTCGGAAGAGATAGGAGAGGTCTTGAACAAGTACTTCTCTTCAGTATTTACGAACGAGAGGGACCGTATTGTTGAAGAGGAGAGTGTGAAACGGACTGTTAAGCTAGAAGAGATACTTGTTAGGAACGCAGATGTGTTGGACATTTTGAACTACTTGAGGATAGACAAGTCCCCCGGGCCTGACGGGATATATCCTAGGATTATGTGGGAAGCAAGAGAGGAAATTGCAGTACCGTTGGCAATGATCTTCTCGTCTTCACTGGCAACGGGGGTGGTACCAGGGGACTGGAGAGTAGCGAATGTTGTGCCCCTGTTCAAAAAAGGGAATAGGGATAACCCCGGGAATTACAGGCCAGTTAGTCTTACTTCTGTGGTAGGCAAAGTAATGGAAAGGGTACTGAGGGATAGGATTTATGAGTATCTGGAAAGACACTGCTTGATTAGGGACAGCCAGCACGGGTTTGTGAAGGGTAGGTCTTGCCTTACAAGTCTTATTGAATTCTTCGAGGAGGTGACCAAGCATGTGGATGAGGGGAGAGCAGTGGATGTAGTGTACATGGATTTTAGTAAGGCATTTGATAAAGTTTCCCATGGTAGACTAATGCGGAAAGACAGGAGTCTTGGGATAGAGGGAAATTCGGCCAATTGGATAGAAAACTGGCTAACCAGTCGAAGTCAGAGAGTGGTGGTAGATGGTAAATATTCAGCCTGAAGCCCAGTTACAAGTGGAGTTCCGCAGGGATCAGTTCTGGGTCCTCTGCTGTTTGTAATTTTTATTAATGACTTAGATGAGGGAGTCGAAGGGTGATTCAGTAAATTTGCAGATGATACGAAGATAGGTGGAGTTGTGGAGAGTGAAGAGGGCATTTGTCGTTTGCAACGGGACTTAGATATGATGCAGAGCTGGGCTGAGGAGTGGCAGATGGAGTTCAAGACTGCCAAGTGTGAGGTTGTCCATTTTGGAAGAACAAATAAGAATGCGGAATACAGGGTCAATGGTAGGGTTCTTAGTCAGGTGGAGGAACAGAGGGATCTTGGGGTCTATGTACATAGATCTTTGAATCTTGCCACTCAGGTGGATAGAGTTTGTAAGAAGGCCTATGGAGTATTATTGTTCATTAGCAGAGGGATTGAATTCAAGAGTCGTGAAGTGATGTTGCAGCTGTACAGGACTTTGGTTAGGCCACAGTTGGAGTACTGTGTGCAGTTCTGGTCGCCTCACTTTAGGAAAGATGAGGAAGCTTTGGAGAGGGTGCAGAGAAGATTTACCAGGATGTTGCCTGGAATGGAGAATAGGTCGTACGTGGATAGGTTGAGAGTTCTCAGCCTCTTCTCGTTGCAACGGCGAAGGATGAGGGGTGACTTGATAGAGGTTTATAAGATGAACAGAGGAAGAGATAGAGTAGACAGTAAGAAACTTTTTCCCAGGGTACAACAGAGTGTTACAAGGGGACATAAATTTAAGGTGAAGGGTGGAAGGTATAGGGGAGATGTCAGGGGTGGGTTATTTACCCAGAGAGTGGTGGGGGCATAGAATGCGCTGCCCGTGGGAATGGTAGAGTCAGAATCATTGGCGACCTTTAAGCGGCATTTGGATAGGTACATGGATGGGTGCTTAATCTCGGTTAGAAATTCGGCACAACATCGTGGGCCGAAGGGCCTGTTCTGTGCTGTATTGTTCTATGTTCTATGTTCTAACATTTTGGATTTTGTAACACCGAATGGACTATGCTAATTAAACTCATGCTATTCGGTATGAGCAATCTCCAAACGCATTTCAAAGTCTAACCATTAATGTCATTTCTGGATTCGCCAAATCAGTGGTGTACATGGGCGACCTGGCGATATTTAGTCACACTTGAATGAACATTTGCAGCATCTATCAACATTGTTCGACCAACGCCAGGACGCAGTCTTAGTGAAGGGCCAATTCTCGAAAAGATGCTGCAGAGGACCTTATGCTCAAAACGTCGACTCTCCTGCTCTTCTAATGCTGTCTGTCCAGTTGTGTTTTTCCAGCACAACATTATTTAAGTCTGTTCTCCAGCATCACTTTCTTCCAGGCCTAGTTATCTACCTGCCTGAGAGTGAGTTTGAAACAGTCCAAATCACACTCCTGTGACGTTTCATTGATCAAAGATAGATGGCTCCACTCGATGTGAAGACAAAGATTATTGGGATGTTTCTGATACCATCGACGGAGAGGGAAGTACGATGATTCCATGATTGACTGGGATTTATTGCAAGTTCGGACTGCATTATAGCAGTGCAGTTGCTCCACTGACTAACCTATTGAACAAGTTCAGAATATTTCAAGAGTCAACGGACTCTCTAAAAGTTTTATTCAAGTTGGGCACAGTGTAAAGCACAACTAATTATAGAATGCTGCCCTCGGTGACTATGGATGCATGTGTGGTCAGTCCCAATGTTGTATTCTTTGAAGAAGACGTCGTGAAAGACCTAATGCGGTTTTCGTCCAGAAATTTGGATGCTCAGCAACAAAAAAAGTCCACAGTTCAGCCAGAAATCTTATGTTTAGTGCTGGCTTGAAAACATTTAATAAATTATATGTAAGCAATATGTCTGAGAATCACTCCTTAAAACGTCTTGATCAATTTAAGGGCCGAAGTTCCAGACTGTTTCGATGAAGATATTTTTGCAGCCATACAAATCCAGGAAGATTAAGCATAATTACCAATGTGTTGTCACATCTCTGGTGATGAAAGATGAAGCTGTTCAGTGGAAAGAGTAATGGGGCAGAAATATACTGTCGGAAAGAATGTTTGCAAGCTTGAAATCTTTGTAACGTACACTTTGTACTGGCAGAACTGGTCTCAGGGTTTCAAAAATGAAGCCTACTTTTTATTCAAGGGGAACATGTGACGGTGCTGTCAATTTAAGAAGTTCTCTTGTCCTTGCTTTTTTTCAAGAGAAGTTGTAATGTATACGTCCAGATCTGGTTACTGAAGAACAATTGAACAAAAGACTGTGGACGCGTTGGAGTGTTTTTTAATGCGGCCTGAATGAGTCAGACCAGTTCTCACAGAACAAGGTTTCTTAGTGGCCTCAGAAGCTATTGGGGTCTCAGAAGAGATTCAGCATACTGAATGTCTCCTGTCTTCTACTCACCGAACAACAGTTATGACAGGTGGCGAGGGACTATTCCCCTGCTGAAGGTATGGGAAGGAACACGCCCATTCATATAGTCTGCTGATACATCAACGAGATGAGCGAGAGCGAATATGATCATTATGTCTAGGACGGAAAGATGGCCTCGATGGCCCATAACTTGGGTTGTATATTGGGTTCATGTTCGAGTAGAAGGCATGCTATCTTAGACAGTGTATTAATCGAGGGCAAACGAATAATTAGTATTGAATTGTGAGAGATGGAACGTTCGGCTCAAGAATAACACCCTCAAATCAGAACACACTGGTTAATTGATAAGGGTTATTTGGACATATTAATGCACAATTCACACAACGTGGGAAAATACGTGACAATCCATCTGGTGTAAAATAATTTTGTTTTTTCTGTGAGGTAAATGCATAACATCTTGATGGTCTGCCAGAAACATTTTAAAGTAGTGAGCATGGAGACACCGAAAACTGAAAAGTACTGAAATGAAAATTCAGCCCATAACCGCAAATTCAGAATAATATCAATATCAAGGGCTGAGCCCCGTCAATGGGACTGTTCACTATCTAATAAGACGGGATTTGTGGACAGGTGCTGTGGAAAGTAAAACAGAGCTCTGTCTGCCAGCCGTCTGTCTAGAGTACTCAATGTGTTAAAGGTATTGTAACTCTGTTGTTGGATATATACATTAAGTTAGATGATACATTCACATCTTATTTCGCATACATATGATGCGGACTTAGTAAATGTGTTTTCCTTTCAGAAATATGTCTGTGTCTTCGTGTATTCAATTTGATCAGACCATAAAGACCACGTGAATCGCTTCCAGCTTGACAATAAAAAGTCAGGATGAAAACCAATAACATGATAGAATTATGGAGATGCTCTTTGCCTGGCATTTGAGAGGCACGAATATTATTGGCTAGCTGTCAGGCTCAGGCTGCTCATTAACCAGATTTTGTTGCATTTGAAATTCGACTGCTTCAGTATCTCAGAAGTTGTGAATACGCTGAACATTGTGCAATCATGGCTGAACACACCACTTCTGACATTATGATGGAGGGAAAATTGTTGAGGAAGGAGCTGAAGATTGTTGGATCCTGGGCATTACCCTGATGAAATTCTGCAGCGATGGCCTGGAGCTAAATGCATTGACACCCAACAATGATATTCATCTTCCTATGGACCGGTTTATCACTAACTAGCAGAGGGTTTGCCCCCTGTGCACATTCATCACAGTTTTTTTTAATCCCTGGAAGAGCTTGATGTCAAACCCCATCGAATGCTGTGTTGGTGTCAAGTTCTCTCACTCTCCCGTTACCTGTGGAATTCAGCTGCTTTCTGCATGTTTGAAGCGACGCTGAAATTAGGTCAGCTGCTCAATGGTTCTGGCGGGATGCATGGTGGGCATTTTTACACAGCTTATGTCTGAGCAGATTCCGCTTGATAACACTGCTGATGACAACTTTCATTACTTTACCAATGATTGAGAGAGGGCTTAAGGCGCGGTAGCCCGACCAGAATGTATTTGTTCTGATTTTGTTTCGATACAGGAGGTATCCATGCAATATTCCTCATTATTTGATAGATGCCTGCCCTGTAAAGAGCAGCAGTTTTCTGCAGCATAGTTCTGTTCTATTGCGGGAATGTTGAAAACTCCCATCGCTTCTGAATTGTTCAGTGCCGCCAAACATCTCCCAATGTCACTAGTTATGAAAGTCAACACCGTCCCTCTGAAGAGTAGCCCGCAGACTCATTTCACGACATTTAACCTCCGACTAATGCGCACAAGTTACACATCCTTGAACACTGAAGAAGTTAGCACGGCGAATTAACTTCAACTGCAAATCTTTTCATTGTGCGAGGAAACCGGAGCACCCACTGGAAACCCATGCAGACACGGGGAGAATGTGAAAACTCCACACAGACAATTACCGAGGCTGGAATCGAACCCAGTTGTAATCCCTGAGCCACCTTGCTGCCCTGGTGGTAGGCTTCATCCTCACAAGTCCCATTGCAAACAGAAACAGCCCGACACACTATCCATAACTCCACCAACCTTCGTGTCATCAGCAATCTTACTGATCCAAACTTCCAATTGCTCATACAAATCATTGATAAAAATTAAAGAGAGTAAAGGTCCTATAGCCGATCCCTGTGGAATACCACCAGTCACCAAACTCCGGGCTGAATACTTTATAACTAATAGCTCACGCTGTCCTCTATTGGCCAAACAATTAATTATCCAGACTGCCAGATTTCCCCATACCTTATGCCTCCTGACTTTCTGAATGAGACTACAAATGCATTGCTGGAACCCTTGTACACCACATCGACTGCTCTATCTTCATGAACATTTTTTTCACATCCACGAACAATTCAATTTGGTTTCGGAGGCATGACCTGTCATTTACAAGCCCGTGTTGACTATGGTTTTCTAAGTCATCACAAGTCCTGTCTCTCAGAATCCTCTCCAAAAATTCGCCCAGACTGACATAACACTGACGGATCGTTATTTTCCAGGATTATCCCTATTACTTTATTTGAACAAAGGAATAATATTCGTTACCCTTCAATCAGTAGGTAGTGCAGACGCAAAGGTCGTCTTCAAAGGTGCAGCAATTTCTTTCCTCACTTCCTGGCATAACTTCGGATATATCCGCTCTGTTAACTGGGCTGACATTTTTTCAAAATTTTCATCACATCATCCATCCTAACATAAAGCTGTTCTGGCATATCCATCCTTGTCACGATATCCTCATAAAAGACAAGATCACTCTCGGGACTCAACACTGAAGCAAAATATTCAGTCTGGACGACCCCTACTTGCTCCGACGACAGGCACAAGTTTTCTCCACCATCCTTGATCAGCCATACCATCATTCCGGTGGTAAAAACAATGACTGCAGATGCTGGATACCAGATTCTGGATTATTGGCGCTGGAAGAGCACAACAGTTCAGGCAGCATCCAAGGAGCTTCGAAATCGACGTTTCGGGCAAAATCCCTTCATCAGGAATAAAGGCTCTGAGCCTGAAGCGTGGAGAGATAAGCTAGAGGAGGGTGGGGTGGGGATAGTGTAGCAGATAGTACAATGGGTGAGTGGGGGAGGGGATGAAGGTGATAGGTCAGGGAAGAGAGGGTGGAGTGGATAGGTGGAAAAGGAGATAGGCAGGTCGGACAAGTCCGGACAAGTCATGGGTCATTGCTGAGCTGGAAGTTTGGAACTAGGATGAGGTGGGGAAGGGGAAATGAGGAAACTGTTGAAGTCCACATTTATGGCCTGGAATGAAGTGTTCCGAGGCGGAAGATGAGGCGTTTTTCCTCCAGGTGTCTGGTGGTGAGGGAGCGGCGGTGAAGGAGGCCCAGGACCTCCATGTCCTCGGCAGAGTAGGAATGGGTGTGCAAATGTTGGGCCACGGGGCGGTGTGGTTGATTGGTGCGGAAGGCCCGGAGGTGTTCCATAAAGTGCTCTGCTAGGAGGCGCCCAGTCTCCCCAATGTAGAGGAGACCGCAGCGGGAGCAACGGATGCAATAAATGATATTAGTGGATGTGCAAGTAAAACTTTGATGGATGTGGAAGGCTCCTTTAGGGCCTTGCGTAGAGTTGAGGGAGGAGGTGTGGGCGCAGGTTTTACAGTTCCTGCAGTGGCAGGGGAAAGTGTCAGGATTGGAGGGTGGGTTGTTTGGGGGCGTGGACCTGACAAGGTAGTTATGGAGGGAACGGTCTTTACGGAAGGCGGAAGGGGGTGGGGGAGGGAAATTTATCCCTGGTGGTGGGGTCCGTTTGGAGGTGGTGGAAATGTCGGCGGATGATTTGGTTTATGTGAAGGATGATAGGTGGAAGGTGAGCGCCAGGGGCGTTCTGTCCTTGTTACGGTTGGAGGAGTAGGGTCTGAGGGCGGAGGTGCGGGATGTCGACAAGTTGCGTTGTAGGGTATCTTTAACCACGTGGGAAGGGAAATAGCGGTCACTAGAGAAGGAGGCCATCTGATGTGTTCTGTGGTGGAACTGGTCCTCTTGGGAGCAGATCCGGCGGAGGTGGAGGAATTGCAAATACGGGATGGCATTTTTGCACGAGATAGGGTGGGAAGAGGTGTAATCCAGGTAACTGTGGCAGTTGGTGGGTTTGCAAAAAAATGTCAGTGTCAGGTCGGTCATCATTAATGGAGATGGAGATGTCCAGGAAGGGGAGGGAGGTGTCAGAGATGGTCCAGGTAAATTTAAGGTCAGGGTGGAATGTGTTGGTGAAGTTGATGAATTGCTGAACGTCCTTGCGGGAGCAGGAGGTGGCGCCAATGCAGTCATCAATGTAGCAGAGGAAGAGGTGGGGCGTGGTGCCGGTGTAATTACGGAAGATCAACTGCTCTCCATAGCCATAGGCATAGCTGGGGCCCATACGTGTGCCCATGGCTACCCCATTCCGGCCATCCTCTTTTTCCTCACATAAGCGTAGAATACTTTAACATTTTCCTTAATCCTTCCTGTTAGAGCTTTTTTTTTCATGCCACCCATCCCCAGCTGTCTTCATTCGATTCTTCAGTTCCTTTCTGGCCAAATTATAACCCACTAAGGCTCTCTCTAATCCTTGACTCCTCAAGCTAAAACATGCTTCTATTTCACTCTTGACAATATGTTCCACTTGCCTGATCACCCAGAGTTCTTTCAACCTACCATCCTATCCTTCCTTAAGTGAGACAAATCTGCCCAGCACTATGAGCACCTGCTTCCTAAACAACCTTTATACTTCTGTCCTTCATTGATCACAGAACATCTCTTCACACTTTTAGCTTCCCAGTTTCTTTAAAATAGCATTATGATTCGCTAACCTCAGTTAAATACATCCTGCTCTTAACGCTCGCCAGGAATACAGGAAACGTCATGGAATTCCAATCACTATCAGCGAAATGGTCACCTGCCGAGAGATCTGACACCTGGTTGGTTCATTGCCTAGCACCAGATCCAGAATATAGCCTCCACTCTAGTCAGCCAATCCATATATTCCATCCGCATCCTGCTGCTATTGGCCTCGATGGAGACGCAAGTTTTATCATGGAAGAGGGCAAGGATTTTGCACGTTTTAACTTTTCTAATTTTTTGCGGTAGATTTTGCACTGAGGTAATTTTCAGCGACGATAAAAGTTGCACACATTTCGCTGTCCTCCTCTATCACTGCGCTTGGCTGCACGTGATAATAAAACTTAAACCTAAACCTAAACCTAATTATTTTTGAAACAGCCAAAAGGTCCTGACGAATTTGCGGGGGAAAATCATGAAATATTAAAACAAGTAGTTGAAGGAACATTCGAGATATCCTCCAACCATTGGACATTAAGCACTTTTTCATATTCCAGTCATAGTGTCAAAGATTCTTGGAGGTGTAAAGCAGCACAGAAACAGACCCTTCGGTCACCATGTCCATGCCGACCAGATATCATAACCTACTCACATCCCCTGCATCAACACTTCAACTCCCCCTCCCACTCCACCAAGGATATGCAGGTCCTTGGACTCCTCCATCGCCCGACCATAGCAACACGACGGTTGGTGGAAGAGCGCCTCATCTTCCACCTCGGAACCTTCCAACCACAAGGGATGAACTCAGATTTCTCCAGTTTCCTCATTTTCCCTCCCCCCAGCTTGTCTCAGTCAAATCCCTTGAATTTAGCACCGCCTTCCTACCCTGCAATCTTCTTCCTGACCTCTCCGCCCCCACTCTCACCTTGACCTCCTTCCACCTATCGCATTTCCAACGCTGCTCCCCCAAATCCCTCCTCCCTACCTTTTATCTAAGCCTGCTGGACACACTTTCCTCATTCCTGAAAAAGGACTCATGCTTGAAACGTCGATTCTCCTGCTCCTTGGATGCTGCCTGACCTGCTGCGCTTTTCCAGCAACACATTATCAGCTGCCGTCTTAAACACCCCACTTCATGTTCTGTAAGCAGACACTCAATTAAGGTAATATGAAAGATCAAAACATCGTCCAAATAGACTGCACAGTTTGTTAACCCAGCCACAACTCTGTTCATGAGTCTTTTTAATGTGGTGAGTGCGTACTTCCTTTCATTGTAAACTGATGTAGCTCAAGTGTAGTTATAGACGCAGAAATTCCATTCGCCCTCTCTGATAAAGGTACCTTCCAGTAACCATGCTTTGCGTCCAAATTCGTGATGTAACTGAATTGTCTGAACCTCTTGATACAGTCATTCAATCTAGGAATTGGATATGAGTCCGATTTTGTAGCGGCATTGATCTTCTGATAATCCACGCAGAATCAGTAAGTCCCGTGATGATTGTAAACTGAGACGATCGATGCATTCCACTGGCTGTGGCTTTGGTTCAATGACCTCCTCGTTGAACATGAAACCCTCCTCCGTCTGGCCCTCCCTGGCTTTGAAAGGATTGAGCCAATAGCGATGTTGATTTATTGGAGGTTTATTCCCGACATCTACTTCGTGTACAATATCATAAGTCCTCCTCATCTGATTGTTACATATGTCCTGATGCTGCAATGACAAATCTTTTGAATGTATTCTATCCTCCTAAGATAGGTAGCTCTTCTTCATTTATAAAATCCATTCTGAGGCACATCATCTGGAATCGATTCCTCACTTTGTGGTGCAGTACTGAACACTTGTTTTTTATTTCCAGGTCTTTCTCTCTGGCATAACTTTTTTTTCAGCATGTTCATATGACAAACCCGCTACCTTTGTTTTTCGATATGGCATCTTTAATGGATAGTTTATCTTATTGAACTTCTTCTCATTTTGATATTGTGAACTAAACTTGGCTGTTAAGGAATTTCCTATCACAGGTAATATTACTAGCAAGGTATCTGCTCAGGAAATCATCCGAGTGTCAGAGACCTTATCTACCACCTGCTTCATTCTATACTGTATCCTCTTCAGGTGATATTCAGCTAACTCACCTTCTCTATTTAATCTCTCGCTTACCTCGAACACATAATCGAAGAGTGAAGTCTCCGACTTTGCATCATTTCAAATGGCCTCTCACTTCATGACCGAATATTAACTCAATGGGAGTGAACTGAGTAGATTCGTTTGGGTACCTCTAATGTCAAAGAATACGAATGGGATACTTTTATCCCAATCATTTGGGTTATCCTGACAGTATGCTGTAAACATGTTCTTCAATGTATGATGCCACCTTTCTCAAGCCCCTTTGGAATCAGCATGAAACGCATTAGACTGCAAGTGATGTATACTTAAGCTATTATTAACGTCCTTAATTGACCGAGTAGAAATTTTGTCTTTGGTCCAACTGAATCTCTCCCACATGATATTTTTTATTGTCTTGTCTTGCTGTTGCCAATCTCTTAGTCTTTCAGGAGCAAACACTTCTGTCTGTCCCTCAGTCTGTTCAAGGTTTCCCTACACTTATGTCAAACAGGGTCTTCGCTAACTGAACCTCAACTCCTTCGTCTTACTCTTTGCTGTTTGCAGCATGCTCTAACCTATAGTACTGGGCTCTGGTTACCACACAGGTGGGAAAATACCAGAGTATTTCCGTTGCAACTCATCAGTTTCTTGGTCTTCCTTAGGCTTCTCCAGAACATTGAGTATCTCTCCCAGTTTGGACCATGCCAAATCATTCCCCAGAACAAACTGAATTCCTATATCTGCTATTCTTTCAATCATTCGCACTGCAAATTTCCCAAACTTGAGTTGTCAATCCAACCTGATCTTACACAGCAGAACACCAAATTTCTTTCCGTCTATCCCACAAATTACCACACTTCCAGGTAACATACCAGAACGGGTGCATATTTGCTCATCCCTTACGATCAGCGACTGGTTCGATCCTGTGTCGCTCAAAATTATTATTTCTAAACTTCCTCCCCCTGTTCTTTCTGAGTAATCTTTACCCAGAGTTCAATTCTTTGGAGAGATCAGATATTAACTTCCTACCTTGGCTGTGCACTGCACTCTCCTACACCTCCTCAGGTCTTTTTGCGTTTTCCTTTATTGCCTTCAATAATGCCACTGGCTTAGCTTCTTTTCCAACATCATTTCCCACAGCGCCTTTTTTCAACGACCAGCACTGTGACTGTACATGACCACTTTTCTGGCAGTGAAAACACCTGTTCCCAGTACCCTTCTGAAACCACCAGCAATCTATTCTCTGTGTCTCACTGAATTGCAGTGGAAACACCGAAGGCCTTTCACCTCCTTTTCATCCTCTTGGGCTTCTGTTTTGTACAGCGTTGTAAAATCTTGTAAGTGCTCTTTACTCATGGCTTCGTCGTGTAGGATCTCACCTTCTCCCAACTTCTATCCTTCACAGGACGAAATCCTTCGGGCTCGAGGTTTATCTGATGTACCGGCATGTGCTCATCTTCTAATTCTATTGCCCTTTTCACTTCCTGAAATTTATGTTACTCCAAGTAAATTCTTACCATCTCTGGAAGTGAGTTTTTAAGCTCGTTCATCAGAGTACTCTCCCTTGGTGCCTCAAACGACTTATCTATTTTCAAAGCACGTACTCATCTATCAAAATCACTGTGTTTAATTATTTTGAACTCAACGTAAGCCTGGCCTGATTTTGTGTCTTTGTGTTTACAAACCGCTGTCTTTATGCTTCTCAAAACAAATCATAAGCACTTGAAATAGCCTGCTTAAGCTCTTCATAATCTCTTGACATCTTGTGTTGCATGCAGCAAATACCTCCCTGTCTCTGCCCACCAGTTCATACTGAAAGAGTGATACCAATAAATCCTCGCACCATTCCATCTGCTTTGTCAATACTTCAAGTGAAATGAAAAAGGCTTCGGCATCTTTCTCACCAAATTGTGGCAGGGTTTTGTCATATATATATCGCTAACTTCTCTTTTAATCTCCATCCAGTAAGCTTTGTTGACTAACACGCAACTTGTCAAGTTCAATTTCTTTCTTTTTGTCCCTTCCTTTCGTCTCTCTCTCTTCGCTGAGCTGAGAACCTTCTCTCTCTTCGTATTTCTCTCTTCTCCATTTCTCTTCCTCTTTCTCTCTCCTTTTCTTCTCTCTCTCTTTCTCGTTCTTTCACCCTTTCTTCTCTCTCTCTCTTTTGCTTTCTTTTTCCCCTCTCTCTCTTTGTTTATCTTCTAACTGCATTTTCCTTAATTGTAATTTCAGCTTTTCTATATTTACTGCTCTGTCTGTTTCTCTGACGCACTTAAGTGTTTGAGAAACTCCCAAACAATTTCAGCTTCACTTTTGTCCTTGGTTTAACTAACTATAAATTATTTTTTAATTTTAAAAGCCTGGCACTTTTCTTTCCTTCTAAATTTTCTTGTCAAATTTGAAAATCATCTTCAAATCCTAGAAATGCTTTATCAATTCTAAGAGCCATTTCTATAACTTCTAATTTAATCAAGCACAAGTCACCCAAATTAAACAGATTTTCTCGCCTTTGAATTACTTATAGATGTAGTGCACTAATCTACAAATGTTTAAATCTTCTGGGATTTTTGCACCCCCAAAATATATACAGATCTGTCAAAACCAGCTTAAATGTCGGATGAGCCCCCACATTTTTCGGAAACGATTTAATCTTTCCTCCTTAATTTGAAACAACAACCCAGAGAACATTTTTCCCATGCAGTGATCAGTGAAAATTCGAGGGGTCGCGAAATATTTAAAGTAAAGGTCAATGACTTTATTTCGTAAAATATAACAGATAATAATTCACCTACAACTATTTACAACTCCTTCCTCTGAGCTATCTTTCATTTTCCTATTCTACTGAACTACTCCGATAAAATACCTGTTGGAAAATTTACAAAGCAAACCCCCTTATCTCAAAACAAAGCAGACTTCAGTTCTGCTGTGTACTCCTGTCTTCTTTTCATCTTCTTGGGGCTTCTGTTTTACAGGGTGATGATGGGTAAAGGTTCCTCTAAGAGAGCTATTCACTGGACACAGTCTTTACCTGCTGGTGGCATGGTAGTTATCCTCTCAACTGTTCAATTTTCCCTGGTCTTATCCTCACAAAGCCACTCGTTGGTTCATTGAATTTTAAGATTGTCAAAGGACTAAATTCAAATTTGTTTGGAGCTTGGTATTTTTGGGTATAACATAAACTGATTGGACTAATTCAAATCTGCTTCTTTGTCTCCAGCCAACCAGCTACCCTATCTAACCGAATGTCTGGATCACATGTTACATTGTACATTATTTAGAACGCTTTGTGCTGCCGTTGCTTGTTTCAACTCTCTTAAAGGTACAGTACACCCAAATGTTCATAACATAGTTTACTTTTTCGTCTTGCTCGTTATAAGATAAATCAGATTGCTCGTAATTCACTTTGAAAACGTGTGTGCTAAAGGCTTTGGTCAATAGGATAGTATCATACTTGATCACTTTATTGCCCTATCCTGATGTTATCAAAGACTTGCGAATGTCGGCTGTTGAAAATCCCTGCTCTGCTTTCCCTTTTTCGATTTTCTGCCATGAATTTAACCTAATCTTATGCAGTGATATATGCCCAAATATATTTTCTCATAATTCCCTAAAGTGAAAGCACATCCCGATTTCTGCAAGCTGACCATTTCTTTGCTTTTGGCTTGTGTGCGCAATATTCTCGGTTCTGAGGAAGTGTTAGCGGGCCAGAAACATTAGCTCTGAATTGTCTTCATTGATGTTCCCAAACCTACTGATCTATTCCTTCTGTTTCGTTTTTTATTCACAATATGCTATATTATTATCAAAATGTCAATTAATTTTCGTGTCTTCTGTCAAATTCCCAATCCTGCATCATACATTTGAGACAAATACTTCTGTGTCCCAAATGCACAGTGTCTGATCAAATTTTCTGTACTTTAGAACCCTACTGTAGGATGACGTACAGTGACAGAGCAGCACTTCCCTTTGGCATCATGCTTCTCCTTTAACAAGGTGATCTTGTCATTGTTTTCTTTTAGAAAGGTCGTGCAAGGTACAGGTTGACAAAGGTATGCCTTTCGACAGTTTTTATGACGAGTTGGATTATAGCTAACAGCTACTGCCTCAGAAAAAGGCTTTCAAGTTTAAAAAAAGACATGTAAAATTGAAGAGAAGTGGTCCGTTCTCCCAGCCCAGCCTTACACTGGTTGGAATGGGTTTTTGGCAGTTTGACTATTCACTAAAAGCAGTCAGGAAATCGGAAACAGTTTGAACCAACAGAAGCAATTCCATACTGACAACGTCCCACGCCAGAAACGACTTCTCTCCTGTCACACCCTGTGTTTTATTTTAGATGTTGTGCCAAGGGGTGTTTATGGGTTTTATGGTAAATATTGGGGGCAACATTATTAAATTGGCATAATGTGTTGCGTTTTAAATGAATTGCTATTCTGTATTCTGTTCTCTTTTATTTGTGTTAAATTCGGTAATCTTGTTAATAAATTCTGTTGTGTTTCAAGCTGCATCGCTCCTTAACTATCAGCGACACATCTCCTTAAAACAACTAGCAAAGGTGGTTCTGGGATATCCCCTTAAAAAGATTTGAGAGAATCTGGCCTGGCCCATAACACCTTACTGGGGCTATCTTCCATTAATCCAAAATTTGTTACAGCATGATTTATTTTTTCTTCAACACTTTGAATATTACACACATCATGGGATCTTTATATCCCCATTCTTTAATTTCATAAAATATTGTTTTCCTGATCAAACACAATGTTTCTGGTTTTAACACAGCGATGCATACTTACTCTTTATTATGTCTGTTTTTGCACATCTCGGATATACCAGGATTAATTCTTTACACGTGACTCATATTCTCAATGATGATAGCGATTGTGATCAGGTAGAAGTAAATATCTTCTGAGAACAGTATGATCGAGACTCAACAATCCACAAATTGGGAAATGATTTCAAAGTTAGAATGTTGCTGAAATAGTCATATATTGAATGCTACCTGAATGATTCTATTGTTGCCATTAATTAAATTCTGTTCTCCTGAAGGAATTTTGCAAATATATTTTCAGATTATTGTGCTCATTTCTCTTCATGTTAATTTATTGATCCCTTTGTTTGTTTGCGATGCATTCGATATAGGATTGCAAAAATTACACTTAAATTTCGAAACTATTAATAGGTAATATCATTGTATGTGCTCTTTGAAGATTACTAATTGCCTGATCATGCATTGCAAATTAAAATCGATAAAACCTTATTTTATCAGATGAGGACATTTCGGAAAGCACCAGAGCAATTGAATGATACTAAGATATTTGGATGTGTGCATTGTTAAGAGGATGGTCAGAGGCTTCTCAGTGACGTGGACAAACTGGCTGAATGGGAAAATAATTGGCAAATGTACCATAATGTTGAAAAATGTGAGGTTATCCACTTTGGATATTGGAAGGCAGAATATTATCAGAATGGTAACTGTTAAGGGAAAGGGTGACGTGCAACGAGACCCGAGTATCATGGTGGAATGGTCGCTGAAAGTTAGTATGGAGGTAAGCAGGCTGTCATGAAAACTCATGGAATGCTGGCCTAATCGCAAGCCTGAAAATGTGTTGCTGGAAAAGGGCAGCAAGTCAGGCAGCATCCAAGGAGCAGGAGAATCGATGTTTCGGGCATGAGTCCTTCTTCAGGAAGCCCTTCGTCCTGAAGAAGGGCTCATGCCCGAAACGTCGATTCTCCTGCTCCTTGGATGCTGCCTGACCTGCTTCGCTTTTCCAGCAACACATTTTCAGCTCTGACCTCCAGCATCTGCAGTCCTCACTGTCCCCTTATCGCAAGCCTGGTGAGTATGAGAGTAAGGATGACTTACTGCAGTTATACTGGACCTTGGTGAGGCCAACGTGCAGTTTTAATCTGGTTGTCTGTGGAAGAACGTACTTGCTATTGAGGGCGTCCACCAATGGTTCACCAGACTGATTCTGAAGATGGCAAGACTGACATGTGAAAAAAGTCAAAATATGCGCTGCTAGAAATACGCACAACAGATCAGACAACGTCCGATGAGCGGGAGAGTCGACGTTTCATAAGACCTTTTCAGGAAAGTTTCGGAGGTAGTGTCTGAGACATAAATGGAGGCGTGGCGTGCGTCTGGATAGACGCTTGGTGGCATGGCATTAGATGGATGCAGGTGTGAAGTGATTCGAAACGTTGATGGTAATAATGGTCTTGATGTCTGAGAAGGAGAATGGGTAGCTTGGTAAGGTTAAAAAGGCTTTGCTGACTTGAAAGGTTAGATCTGGGATGAAGTGGAGGGAAAGGGAAATGAAAAAACTGGTGAAATCGACATTGCTTCCATGTGTTTGCCAGGCCCAGGGCGGAGGATGATTTGTTGTTCTTCCAGTTGGCTTTGATTTGTCAGAGAATGAAGGTGAGAAAAGCTTGGTTGGGTTGAGCTTGTATTCAATGGATCTTAAAAGGATGGCGGGCCATGGCCACAGGAACATTTGACATGCTCATGCGGCTAGACACGCGAGATGACGGGAGAATGTTCCTGATTTTGGCGAAGTGCAGAACGAGGGGTCAGAGCCTAATAAGGCGTCTACTAGACAGGTTTGAGATAAAGAAGAATTTCTTCATTCACAGAGTTGTGAACCGATGGAATTCTCTCACACAAGATGCTTTTTCAGGCCAGTACATCAGATATATTCAAGGACATATGGGAAGAAGGCTGGAATAAGTTAGTGAGTCTTGTTGAGTGGTGGCGCGTGCTTGAAAGGCCGAATGCTCTATTCCTCGATTCACTGTCTGTGTTTCTATGTTTCTAATATTGTGAATATGGTACTCCAATCGTAAGGACAGTAGTACCCTTCATTTGTGTGTGATCACTAGCTGTATTCATTCCAAAAATGATCTGTTAACAACGTGTCTACAATACTATTTTCATCATGCATGTGGCAGGATTTATTTCCTCACCCGCTCTGCTGGAATTGAATCATTGTATCTCAGTCATGTTCAGAAAATTTAAGCAAATGAGGCTGCTTAAATTGGACATCCTGACCAACCTAAACTTTATGAACGTACATGTTTTACAGAAAAAAAAGAATAAGAATATCAATGCGAATTTTCCTTTGCTATCTGGTTTGTCATGTACGTAAACATAACCCGTCAGTCTGTACTCGGTAAAACAATGTAACAAATGCTAATTATGAATAAACTAATTATCTCCTTGGTGGATTGATTCGTGCATAAATAAGCTAGTCGTCTATTAGCTATGATATCCACCAGTTAGCGCCTTCCTGTTTATACAGAATTCACAGAAAAAATGGAAAAACCTGCAATAATGCTGGTAAAAGAAATTTACTACCCGATTATTGCAACCATCGGTATAACTGGTAAGTTCTAATTTTCTGTTTCTTGACAATTGCGATGATGTGGAGGTATTGGTGTTGGACTGGGATGGACAAACTCAGAGGTCAAACGGCACCAGGTTATTGTCTAAAGAGCAGTGGTCCTAAAAGGTTGTGATTTCAAATAAACAGGTTGGACTCTAAAATGGTGTCGTGTGACCTATGTATTAGTAATTACTATTGATTATTTCATTTTCCCTACTACAATGCAGAAAAGTCATGTTCTCCTCAGAATAAGCGTTCTAAATCCGCTTGTCAGGTGAAAAAACATTCTATTCGATCATGTTCCATCGACCTTAATAAAATACAATTACTCCTGTTGCAATATGTTTTATTGAAATTACTGCACAAATGCTTTAGTAGATTTCCGTATTACCCTTTACAGTTCAGACTGCGGTGATAATGGTATTTCAGATACCTATGGCATTTATAAAATCGTAACGGGATATATAAAATGTATCACTTCCCATGAAATATCCCAATTATAAGGTCCATCGTGTAGCTTTGTTTTCATACTGATGCTTAGGACATTCAAACAATCATTCACAGCAAGTGCTTTTTAATAAATGGCAACCAGTTGTTAAAACGTGTCGAATCTCTTCTCTTCTCCTTGCAGCAAATGTGATGACACTCATAATTCTGCCTCGAAGGAACTGTGGTGTTACGAAGTGTACGTCGGTCTACATGATAGCCATGGCCTCAGCGGATTTAATGGTTATTTTCATCGATGTAACCTTATATCGCATTTTCAGTTTTCATTTTCCATTTTCGTTCTTGTCGCGTACTCCAGTCTGCAGGATGATTTTATACACGATGATTTCCAGCGTCGACTTATCTGTTTGGTTCACAGTTTCCTTCACGTTTGACCGTTTTGTATTTCTCTGTGACCAGAAATTTAAACAAAGGTTCTGCACCCCAAGAAATGCTGTCGTGGTAATAACAACGTTCTCTGTTGTCAGTTTTCTCAAGAATATTCCAACTTTGTTTGCATATAAAACCTAACAACTAATTAACGGAGTACAATGGGGATGTCAGTCAAGTGAAGAATTTTTCTTCTCACCACCAGGTATAGCTTTCGTCTGGTTTCACACCACCTGGGTCGTCTGGTTTCCTTTTTCTCTGATTCTTCTGTTTAATTGTTTGACCATACGGTCTATTCTCCTGGCCAATAGAATCCGCAAAGCCCTCAGAGTTTACAGAAATAAAAAATGCAGTGATCCAGAGATTGAGAACCGCATGAAATCCATCATTTTATTGTTCTCTGTGTCAGGTTGTTTCATCTTGTTTTGGTTGACAGCTTCTGTGAGCTTTGTGTCAACTAGAATATCAAACACCACTTATTACAGAGGCGACTACAGTGATCCTCGATATATCACTGTTGAAGTGGGGGCTTTGCTGAAGTTTTTGATTTGTTTACAAAACCCGTTCATTTATGTAATAACCCAGAGGAAATACAGAAAAGCGCTGAAAAGTATGATAATCTCTTTCTGTCCGATAATACTGAGGCCAATTGGGAAATTGGATCTAAAAGTCAAATAAAATTGCTGACAAATAAATTTCAATCTCAATCTCTTGAAACGTAGCATGTCTTGCTTTTTTGTGTTAGGTAAAAAAATGCATGGACTATTTTGCTCACACCTATTTTGTTTTGTAGCAGTTGTTATTGTCTTTATTAGAATTCTAACTTCTCCAACCTGCTTTGTCTTTCACCATGACAGCAAAAGCCACAGCAGCAGAATTTGCCAACCAAACCATCAATTCTGCTCCGCCATTCAACGAGGTGACCTGACATTTCTTATCTTCACAGTTTTGTCTTGTCTCCATAACCCCAACTTTGCAAGAAACTGATTGTCCAAACAGAGGAGAAAAAAAAACCGATCAGTTACATTCTCGATACAGGTATCCATTTAATCAATTTCATTTGCTTATCCATTTTTCACTCCAAGTGTTGCAATTCTGAATATTGGAAGGTACGGAACATAAGGACACAAGAACCAGGTGCAGTAATTGGCCATCCAGCCCTTAGAGGCTGCTCCACCACCCAATAAGATCATGATTAATCTTTTCGTGGAATCAACTGCACTTACGCTCGTTTTCACATTATCCTTTAATTCCATTTTTTTTCAAAAAATGGATCGAACTCAGCTTTAAAAGTGATTACTGAAGCGGCATCAACTCCTTCCATGGGCAAGGGGTTCCTTCAGTGAACACAGTTCTGGGTGAAGATGTTCCTTCTCAGTTCAGTTCCAAACATGTTTCCTCGAATCTTGAGGCTATGCCGTCTTAACCTAGTTTTAACCACCAGTGGAAAGATCTTATCTATTTCTATTTTATTGATTCCCTTCATAATTTCATATTTTTCTATCAGAGCCCCCGATTCCTATTCTGAATTCCAATGAATTTAATCCTTATCTTCTCAGCCAGTCCAAGCCAAATTCCACAATTTAAATCAACCGAGTGAACCATATCTGCACCCCTCCAGTGCCAGGCCATCCTTTCCTAAGTAACGGGACGAAACCGAAGCACAGGCAATCCAGGTATGTATCCATGACATTTCGTGTAAATGTTGAAGTAGATTTCCATTGCCGTCTCATTCCCAAACAGATATGGCGTACGTGATGTGTGTTTATTGGATGAGATCGAGGGAAACCGACATAAACTAAATCGAAATCTCGCTCTCCTTGATCTAAATAGTAATCAAAACTCTGGGGCATCGGTTTAGATAGGTTAGGTGGATTGTCGGTTACAAAACAGCGTGGAAGTATCAGCATGTGTTCAGTTCCCATCACCGATTTGTGGTTACGATGAAGCTTTATTTTTCAAGCTCTTACTTCGCCTGAGCTCTGTTGATCATCAGATTCAATCACCCCCAGTCGCTTCTCTCTCTACTGAGAAAGCAGCCCTTAAGTTCTGGTAAGATTATGGCGACGAAGCAAATAAAATTACTGCCTGTAATAATTGTCCTCATTGCTATCCGGGTTTACATTTTGTGTGTGCAGCGTGTGGTTGTCCTGCATTTGTCTGTGGAATACCCTAAAAGTGATCTAAATGTTGCAAATGCTTTGGAAAGCTTTTCTTATACGTGAAGTATTCAGAATTAAAATGGTGTAATATAATTCTTGTAATAGATTGGATAGAATACTGAACAGGGAAATATAGTATCTTACATACCGAAAAGGAGGATGAATCCTGAGTATAGGAAATGGAATGATTATGAACTGACGCACAATGCTCTAAAGGTTATATTACAATACGCATTGTACACGAATCTTACTTCCAGACACACACTGTGAACTCCAGTGATAGTGGGCAACCTCAATATAGAATTTAAAGAAAAATAACGCATTTTCTTTTGAGCTGCGGACAAATTCTAATCACGGAGCTGTCTGTGCGATGTGAGATTATTCAAGTGTGAAATGTTCCCAACCCTAAGAAAGGAATGTTTCCTCCGATGAGATATGACATAAATGTCAAGGAGATATTATTAGCTGCTCCGTGACTACTGGGAAACAGATTTCTGCATGAGAACTGAAAACTGTAAATTCAGTCAGTTTCTCAGTAAATTGAAGCCCTTTCGATTGTTCCACACTATATTAAAAGAGATAGGATTCCATTGTTCTTAATTCTCTATGTGTCCCTGGTAAACAAAAATCTCAGAAGAAAAGGAGCTTTTGTCACTGTGTAAATCAAAATTAATTTTCAAAGAGATTTTTGTCGAAAGCAAAAGCGTATCGCAGACTTCATTTGCCCTGCCATATATTACATAACAGGCAGTTCTTTGTTTTAGTCCCCAAAATTCTCCCACTTTTTGTTATATGTGCAAATTTTTGAACGTTTTCTGTCTCTGACTTGAACTCTTAGTTCTGGACTATTTTCCAGTTTTGGCAGGGGGAGAAAGGTGTGCTAGATTTTTAGGAGACAAAACTAACTTCCTGGGTTAAAGTGGGAAACAAGTCACGCAGCAAATGCAACCATCAAGTAAGGAGAGCAAATTGGTTTACGTCTCATGTTTTGTCATACTTTAAGGTTGATGCTGTGCACTCTACAATTCTGTTAACAAAGGTATCCCTTCAGACCTTTCAAATGTTGCAAAACGTTGCGTCTCTGACTGTTGGAGCGGCCTATGTTTAAAGCTGATATGAAATGGATGCACAGTACTTTTTAATTGACATAAAGTGGCAGAAAGCGAATTAGCAGCTGGATATAGCACTTTCGTAGGAAGTCTTTTGTCTCCACACAGAGTTATTGGATAAGATAGTGAAAGGTGCCGTGTGAGTCATAAAATTGTTTAATTGAGAAGAATTTAATCAAATTTCTACATCCAGGAACTTTCAACACAAAGACATTTTGATAAAGAATACTCTTGAAAAAGACAAACATGTACCTGTGCATTAACCACAGTGCCCGGTTCGTTGCTTAGTAAAATTCGAAAGGAAAGATTTGTTCTGCAATGATCTGAAATTATTAGGGAATTATGCATCAGAAATGCAAACCTGTAAGCCAAGATCAAGACATGAAATGGAAGGAGATAGCGATTGCCTGTGCATCTGTGTATATATTGTTTTAACCGGAACAAAACGAGCAATTGCTATCAATGCATAAACTCTAATAGAGTTTATGCGTTGGGAAGGGGTAGAGAAGAGTCATAAATCACAGTCTTTATACCAGTAGCGACAGAAACAATTGTAGTTTTACATATCAGCAGACAGCTTTCTATGCCTGTAAATTTGCCGAATAGATTTGTGAATTTGCCGAATAGCTCTGTGCACCAAGATAAAGATAAATTATAAGATAAAAGTTGGAGTGAATTCATGTACTGCTGTCCAATCAGAATCCAAATAACGTTGTCTTAATGACTTGGTTAAACAATGAAACTGATTGAACTTCGCCCCACAAATAGAACTACAATAGATATTATCTTATTCAGTAAAGCTTTATTTAGCTCAGAGGCAGAAAAGTTTGTCCAAGAAGCAAAATTCTGTTTAAAAGCAACATAAAGCACGTCCAGAGGCAGCGATGCTCCAATGAGATTATCGGAGGATTGGTAATGCAAAGTCACCGGTTAAGTTATAGGGATCCCGTTTTGAGTCCTGTCACGACAGATAGTCGAACCTGAGTTCCACAAAGATCTTGGATTCTGAGTCAGCTGTTGGAAAATTGCATCCGGTTCACAGATGTCCTTCAGAACAGGAAGATGTCAACCTTACCGGGTATGGCCTGCAGGCGATTTCTGACCCACAGCAAGGAATTTGACTATTAACTGCCCTTTGGGCTATAAGGGATGGGCAATAAATGCTGGCCTAACCAGCGATACCCCTATCCCCTGAATTAACCAAACAAAACGGCAGAAGTCGTTAACTGCAGCTTCAAGACAGACAGACTGTGGGTGTTTGCCCTCTCAGGGCCACGTGGATGAGAATCTGTCCCCAGTTCATCATTTTTGCCACAGACGAAGGTCGCTTTTTGTTTGAGTTAATCTTAACAACAATCTTTATTAACTTAGTTGCGATTATCAATCATTGAAATCTACTGAATTAAATTTAATGCGGAATATAAATTACAACACCGTGTTCAGAGGAGTCCTTAGGAGTAAGTAAACATCGAGGTTACGAGCAAATATATGAGAAGACAGAGGATTACCGAAGTATGAATTCCTCCCTCTTGCTGACAGGTTTAAACTGGACCATGACGAATGAAACGTCGGTCAACGCTAACCCCCTGTCCCTGCATTTAGCCCATATTATTCTAAATATTTCATGTTCATGTCATGGTCCAAATGAATTTTAAATATTGTTAATGTATCTGACTCAAACACTTTTACTGGCAGCTAATTCCATATGCATTGCATATTTAATGAATTGGGGTAAATGAGATCCCTTTCAATAGCCAAAAGACAAATCATAACTGAAAAGTTCATGGGAGGACTGAGGGGTGCCCGTCTTGTTGTCCAGCATTGATTGTGTGTTTACAGCATTGAATGTGTAGATTAAGGAAATGTGGCTGACAATGACATCAATGCTGCATGTAAATACTTACAATGCGAAATGCATAAAATGCTGTAATTGGCTTGGAGAAGGCAGAGAATCCTTTAGAGAGACGTTTCCCATCCTGCATTGGGAAGGAGCTGCGAATAAATTTTTATTCGGCAGCTGAGCACAGGACTCAGGACCCAGGGCTCCAGTTTTCTATCTTTCCCTTGAAAACGCACCAATATGCCTACAATTCTTGCCTTAGGACATAGAACAGTACAGCACAGAACAGGTCCTTCAGCAAACGATGTTGTTCCAACCATTGATCCTCAAGTATGCACCCTAAAATTTCTGTGACCACATGCATGTCCAGCAGTCTCTGAAATGTCCCCAGTAACCTTGCTTCCACAACTGCTGCTGGCAACGTATTCCATGCTCTCCCAAATCTCTCCGTAAAGAACCTGCCTCTGACATACACTCGATACTTTCCTCCAACCAGCTTAAAACTATGACCCCGCTTGTTAGCCATATCTGCCCTGGGAAATAGTCTCTGGCTATCAACTCTATCAATGCCTCTCAATATTTTGTATACCTCAATTAGGTCCCCTCTCCTCCTTCTTTTCTCCAATGAAAAACGTCCGAGCTCAGTCAGCCTCTCTTCATAAGATCAGCCCTCCAGTCCAGGTAGCATCCTGGTAAACCTCCTCTGAACCCTCTCCAAAGCATCCACATCTTTCCTATAATTGGGCGACTAGAACTGGACTAACCAAAGTTTTATAGAGCTGCAACAAGATCGCACGACTCTTAAACTCAATCCCCCTGTTAATGAAAGATAAAACACCATATTCTTTCTTCACAACCCTGTCCACTTGGGTGGTCACTTTAACGTATCTATATACCTGCACACCAAGATCCCTCATTTTCTCCACATTGCCAAGAATCCTATCCTTAAGCCTGTACTCACCTTTCAAATTCGATCTTCCAAAATGCATCACATCGCATTTATACAGATTGAACTCCATCTGCCACCTCTCAGCCATCTCTGCATCCTATCAATGTCCCGCTGCCAGCCTACAACATCTCTCTATACTGTCAACGACACCGCCAACCTTTGTGTCGTCTGCAAACTTGCTGACCCGTCCTTCAATCTCCTCAACCAAGTCATTAATAAAAATTACAAACAGTAGAGGACCAAGGAGAGAGCCCTGTGGAACGCCACTCACCACTGACTTCCAGTCAGAATATTTTCCTTCTACTACAACTCGCTGTCTTCTGTTGGCCAGCCAATTCTGTATCCAGACAGCTTAGTTCCCCTGTATCCCATTCCTCCTGACCTTCTGAATGAGTCTACCATGGGGAACCTTATCAAATGCCTTGCTGAAGTCCATATACACCACATCCACAGCTCGACCCTCATCAACCTTTCAAACAACATCCTCAAAGACCTCGATAAGCTTTGTGAGGCACGACCTGCCTCTCACAAAGCCGTGTTGACTCTTTATCTCTCTCCCCCTCCCATTCGCTCTTGCTATCTAAAACTCTCCCTACTCTCTCTACCTTCTCCCACTCTCTCTATTTACACCTCTCCCACTCTCGGTCTCTCTCCCACACGATTTCCCTCACGCCCTTCCAAATCCCTTTATATCACATCTCATTATCTCTCTCTTTGATCCCACTCCCTTTTTTTTCTCTACCCCACTCTCACTCTTTGTCTCTTCCCCCAATCTGTCACTTCCTCTCCCGCTCTCTGTCTTGCTCGCTCTCACTCTCTCTCTTCTCACCTCTGATTTACTCTCTCTACCCCTTCCCCATGTCCTGGCCTCCAAAAATCACTCTTTCTTTCTTCCCACTACCATTCACACACACTCTCTATTCTCTCCCTCCCTGTCTCTCTATTCCCATCCCAGTACCTCGCATTCCTTTTGCATCCCAGTCTCTCTCTCTGTCTACTCTCGTACTCTCTTTTGTCCCTTCCTATTTATGCTCTCACTCTCCCCCTCCCGGTCTCTCTCACCTCCGCTCGCATTTAATATTTTTATCTTCCCTTACAACTGTTTCAATGTCTGCCCCATCATTCTCCTTAAATCTAGCACCACCATCCCTCTCTGTCAACTCCTCCCACTCTGTCATCTCATCCTACACTCTCTCTCTTCTTGTCTACCCCCACCTCATCCACACACTCTCTCAACCCCCTAAATTCATCTCTCTAATCCCATCCAACTATCTCACTCCTTTCACCTCCCAGTCTCTCTCTGTCAACACTGCTCATACCCTCCCTCTCAGCCCCCATCCCTCTCCCTCTCTCAAGCCCCTCCCACTAACTCTCTCACTTTCTGTCTCTCTCTACCCCACTTGGACTCGCTTTCTACGTCCTCCCACTCTCTCCCTCCACTCCCTCCCACTCTATCTGCCCAACCTCGCTCTCACGCTAGGCACTCCTACTCTCTCTTTCGATACTCATCCCCCTCTCTCTCTCTCTCTCTCTCTCTCTCTCTTCAGCCACTCCCTCCCTATCTCTCTACTCCCCTGCCTCTAACTCTTTTTTCCGCCCCCAATCTCGCTCTCTACGAACGACAACTGTCTCTCCCTCGTTGTCTCTTCTCCCTCTCACCTTTTCTGTCTCCATACCCTCCCTCTGCTTCTCTCTCTACCCAGCTCCCTCTCTCTTCCCATCACAGTCTCTCTCCATCTTTCTCTCTCTACATCCTGCCATGAACTTTCTCTCTCACAAACATTCCCTCCCTCTCTCTATCACCTCCCATTCTCTCTGTTACACACCTCCCACTCACTGTTTGCAGCAACCCAATCTGTACCTACCACACTCTCTCTCTCTACCCCAATCCCAAACTTTGTCTCTTCCCTTTGGAATCTCTCTCTCAGCCACACTCCCTCTCACTCTGTCTCTATCTCTCTCTACCCGGAACTCTATCTCTACCGTTCGCCCAGTCTCTCCCTGCATCCTCCCAACCTCTCAAACCCCTCGCAATCTCTCTCTGTCTACCCGCGTCTGTTCTTTCCATCTAAACCGCTTCCACTCTCTCTCACTACACCCCTCCCACTCGAGCTCCAAACTCTCCCTCTCTCTTGCTACCTCATTCTGTCTCTCTAGCCCACGCCTACAATCAATCTACCCTGTTCCACTCCCTATCTTTGCCACAGTCCCTCCAACTCTGCCTCTATCGCTCTACGAGAAATTCCTGAAGAAGGACTCATGCCCGAAACGTCGATTCTCCTGTTCCTTGGATGCTGCCTGACCTGCTGCGCTTTTCCAGCAACATATTTTCAGCTCTCTCTCTCACCCCCTAACTGTCTCTCTAAGTGTCTCCCAATCTCTCCCGACCCATCTCGAAAGCCAAAACTCGTTTTGGCTCTCAACCGCCCCCGCCTCACTCTCTTCAGTCCCCACTCCTCTGTCTGCACATTCCCCCCTATCTGTCACCCGTCCACTCTCTCTGTCAAACTCACACTCTCTCTAAACACTTCCCATTTCCTTTCGACTCCATAGTGTATCCCTACTGCACTCCATATCTCTCAATATCGCGCTCTCAAACCCCTCTATCCCTCTGGAGCCCCACACTCCATCTCGCTCTACTGCCTCCCACTATCTTTCGCTCTCTTCCCCTCCCACTCTCTCCCTCTCGTTCTTCACCAGCCCTCTTTCTCTGTATCCCACTACCTCTCTCTTCCCCACAACCCGTCCCTCTCTAGCCCTCTCTAACTCTCTCAAACTATCTCCTACCACTCTCTCAAAACCGCCCAGTCGCTCACCGTCTAACCTCCTACTGCTTCTGTTTCGAACCAGTCCAAGTCCATCTTCACAACTCTCTCTACCAACCTCACACTCTCTCTCCGCTTCCCTCTCTCTCTCGAACCGCTCCCACTCGTTCTCTACCAGATCCCACAATTTTTCTCTCTTCCCAACACCTCCTTCTATCCACTCCAATCCGTCGCACTTTCTCTCTCTCGACCACTACACATTCTCACTCTCCAGCCCCTATCACTCTCTCTACCACACATCCTCTCTCTTCCCCTCCCGTTGAGTCTCAATCTCTCTAACGCCCTCCCACTCTGTCTTTCTGTCTCCCTCTCACTGTCTCTACACGCCTCTTCCACTCACTACCCCTGTCTACCTCTCTCTACCTCTCTCTAACCATCCCATTCTTTCTCTCTCTAACCATCCCATTCTTTCTCTCTATACCCTTCAATTGTCTCTCCATTGACACCCACCACTCTCTCTCTAACCCCCTCCCGTTCTTTCTCTCCCTCTAACATATTCTCTCACGTTCTCTACCGCCTCCCATTCTCTCCCTTTAATCCACTCCCACTTTCTCTCTCTCCTACTATCTCTCTCACTCCCCCACTCCGTGTCTTTTTCTCTCTATTCCCACTCTCTCAGATTTCCCCTCCAACTCTCGCTGTCTTCCCGCTTGCACTCACTTTCACCATTCCCCACCGATCGTCTCTGTCTAACCCCTCCTCAATCTTCCCCATTCCCACTCTCTGTCGACTCCATTCCAGTCTGTCTCACTCTCCACTCCATACCCTCTCATTCTCTCGCATTCTCCCACTCTGTCTCTCTGACACCCTCGCATCCTCTCACTCCCCTACCCTCCACGGATCTTTCCCTAAACATCCCACTCTCTCACGCCATCCCATTCTTTCTGTCCACGTCCCTCCCTCTCTCTCTTTACCGTTCTCCCACTCTGTACCGTCTACTCCACTGCCTCTCTCTCGAAACTCCCCACGCTTTCTATTTCTAGCCTCTCCCATTCTCTGTCCCTTTACTCCTTCCCAATACCTCCCACACTATCTACCACACTCTAACTCTCTACTGTACCCGAATCTCTCTCTACCCCACTCCCACATTCTCTCTCACCCCACGCACTCTCATTCTAAATCCTTCACATTCTGTCTGCCGTACAGCTCCTAGTATTTCACTATCTTCGCCACTACCCTCTGTTTCTACTCTACTCCCTCCCACTGTTTTTCTCTACCCCAACTACTTTCATTCTCCATCACCTCCCACTCTCTCTCTAATCCCACTCTCTCTCGACACCGCTCCCACTCTCTCCGCCCCCTTACATTCTCTCAGTGTCTTACCATCCCACTGTCGCTGTCTGTCTAAACCCCTCACAATCTCTGTTCCTTCCTCTCACCCACTCTCCCTCTTCCCGTCTCCCACTCACAATCCCCTCCTCCTCTCTCTAACACAGTCTAGGTCTCTCCTTCACCTTCATTTGCTCTAACTCTCCAACTCTTTGTCTCTCCCCCCTCCCCTTCTCTCTTGCTATCTAAAACGCTCCCTACTCTCTCTACATTTTCCCACTCTCTCTATTTACCCCACTCCCACTCTCTGTCTCTCTCCCACTATCTTTCCATCACGCCCTCCCACATCCCTTTTATCACCTCTCTCTCTCTCTCTTTGATCCCACTCCCCCTCTTTCTCTCTAACCCACTCTCTCGCTTTCTCTCTCCCCCCTCGCTGTATCTTCCTCTCTCGCTCTCTGTCTTCCTCGCTCTCCCTCTGTCTTCTCACCTCGGATTTACTCGCTCTACCCCTTCCCCCCTGTCCTGGCCTCCCGTAATCTCTCTTTCTTTCTTCCCACTGCCATTCACACACACTCTCTATTTTCTCCCTCCCTGTCTCTCTATCCCCATCCCACTAACTCTCATTCCTTTTGCATCCCAGTCTCTCTCTGTCTACCCTGGTACTCTCTTATGTCCCTTCCTATTTACGGTCTCACTCTCCCCCTCCCGGTCTCTCTCTCTCCTCCGGTCGCACTCTATCTTTTTATCTTCCCCTTCCAACTGTCTCACTTCTCCCCATCATTCTTCTTAAATCTAGCACCACCTTCCCTCTCTGTCAACTCCTCCTACTCTGTCATCTCATCCCACATTCTCTCTCTTCCTGTCTTCCCCCCACTCATCCACACACTCTCTCTAACCCCTACCTTCATCTCACTAATACCATCCAACTATCTTTCTCCTTTCACCTCCCAGTCTCTCTCTGTCAACACTGTTCATACCCTCCCTCTCAGCCCCCATCCCTCTACTTCTCTCTAGCCCCTCCCAGTAACTATCTCACTTTCCCTCTCTCTCTACTCCACTTGGTCTCGCTTTCTACCTCCTCCCACTATCTCCCTCTACTCCCTCCCACTCTATATGCCCAACCTCTCTCTCACGCTAGGCTCTCCTACTCTCTCTTTCGTTACTCATCTCTCTCTCTCTCTCTCTTCAGCCACTCCCTCCCTATCTCTCTACTCCCCCTCTAACTCTTTTTTCCATTCCTACTCTCGCTCTCGACCAACTACAACTATCTCTCCCTCGTTGTCTCTTCTCCCTCTCACCTTTTCTGTCTCCATACCCTCCCTCTGCTTCTCTCTCTACACACCTCCCTCTCTCTTCCCGTCACAGTCTCTCTCCATATTTCTCTCTCTACCTCCTCCCATTAACTCTCTCTCTCTCACAAACATTCCCTCCCTCTCTCTATCACCTCCCATACTCTCTGTCAAACACCTCCCACTCACTGTCTGCAGCAAGCCAATGTGTACCTTCCACACTCTCTCTCTACCCCAATCCCAAACTTTGTCTCTTCCCCTTGTAGTCTCTCTCACTCTGTCTTTATCTCTCTCTACCCCGAACTCTATCTCTACCGTTCGCCCAGTCTCTCTCTGCAACATCCCAATCTCACAAACCGCTCGCAATCTCTCTCTCTGTCTACCTCCGCCTGTTCTTTCAATCTAAACTCCTTCCACTCTCTCTCACGACACCCGTCGCGCTCCAAACTCTCCATCTCTCTTGCTACCCCATTCCGTCTCTCTAGTTCATGCCTACAATCAATCTACCCCGTTCCACTCCCTACCTTTGCCATAGTCCCTCCCATTCTGCCTCTATCGCTCTACGAGAAATTCCAGAAGAAGGGCTCATGGCCGAAACGTCGATTCTCCTGTTCCTTGGATGCTGCCTGACCTGCTGCACTTTTCCAGCAACACATTTTCAGCTCTATCTTTCTCCCCCTAACTGTCTCTCTAAGCGTCTCCCAATCTCTCCCGACCCATCTCTAAAGCCAAAACTCGTTTTGGCTCTCAACGACCCCCCCCCCCCACTCTCTTCAGCCACCACTCCTCTGGCTGCACATCCCCCCTCTATCTGTCACCCTTCCACTCCAACTGTCACACTCACACTGTCTCTCTGAACAATTCCAATTTCCTTTCGACTCCAGAGTTTATGCCTACTACACTCCATACCTCTCAATATCACTCTCGCTAACCCCTCTATCCCTCTGGAGCCCCACACTCCATCTCGCTCTACCGCCTCCCACTATCTTTCGCTCTCTTCCCCTCCCACTCTCTCCTTCTCGTTCTTCACCATCCCTCTTTCTCTGTACCCCGCTCCCTCTCTCTCTTTCTCTCCCCTTCAAACGATCTCCCTTGCCCCACTCCTGCTCTCTCTCTTTCTCTCTCCACACTCTCTCGCTTCCGTTCCCACTCTCTATCTGTCACTTAAGCTCACGCGCTGTCTCTTCTCCCCTACAACACTGTGTCTAAGAAAACGCCTCTCTCTCCCCTTCCATCTCTCTCTTTGACTACCTCCCCCACTTAGTCTCTCTCTCTACATCCAATCTTATCTCTCTCTCATATCCCACCCCCCTTTCTCTCTCTCCTCCCTCCACTCCCACCCTCTTCTTCTAAAACCTCCCAACACTCTCTCTCCACTCCGCTTTCTTTCTTCCCCACACGCATTCTCTCTGTCTGTACTCCGTCCCACTCTCTTTACCCTCCTGTTGAACTCTCTCCCACCTCCCCTTTCTCTTCTGCATCCCCCTCTCACAGCTTACCCAACTTCCCCTCCCCATCCTTCTCTCTCCCTCCTCCATTCCTTCTCTCTCACACACTCTTCATCTCTACCCCTTTCCCTTTCTCTATCTCCCCCCTTCCGGCTATCTTTCTTTCCCGTTCCACTCTCTCTACCAACTGCATCTCTCTTTCACTCTCACTTCTCCCTCCCACCATCTTTCTCTCTCTCTTCCCCTCCCACTATCTCCCTCTCTTTCTTCACCATCCCCCTTTCTCTGTACCACAATCCCTTTCTCTCTCTCTCTCCCCCACAAACGATCTCTCCCTCTACCCCACTCCTGTTCTCTCTTTCTCTCTCCACCCTCTCTCCCTTCCGATCTCACTCTCTATCTGTCTATCGAACTCACACGCTGTCTCTTCTCCCCTGTCCTTTCCTCTGCATCACTCTTTCTACCCACCTCCCTCTCTCTACCCCACTCACTCTATCTTTCTCTCTTCCCACTCCCATTATCTGCCACTCCCTCTCTCTCTACCGCTTCCCTCTCTCTCTATCATTCCCTCATTCTCTCTCTCTCTGACGCATCGCACTCTCTCTTTCAAACCTATCCCACTAATTGTCTTCACCCTCCCCCTCTCGACCCTCTCTCTCTACCCCCTCGCGCAGTCTTTCCCCTTCCCTCTCTATCTTTACCAATCTCCCTCTTGACACCAATCCCACCGTCTCTAAGCCCTTGCACTCGCCCTCTCTGCCGCACTCCCGCCCAGTCTCACGATCTCTCTCTACCCCCGAAATCCCTCTCTACCTCTCTCCACACCCTCTCCACTTGTCTCGTAATTTCTGTCGACAATGCTCCAACACTCTGCCGCTGTCAAAATCTCTCTCTCTCCACACACTCACACTCTCTCTCCCTTGCATTCTCTCTCTGTCCACCCCTCCAACTCTCTCTCTAAACCCCTTCCGACTCTCTCTCTCTACCACCTGCCACTGTCTCTCTCAAAACTATCTTATTCACTCTCTCCACCCTTCCCCTCTCTCTTTCCCACTCCCTCTCTGTGTCTCTAGCTACCCCCTCGCATCGTCTCTCCCCTACCCAAATTTATCAAACCCATTCTCCCTCCCTACCACAATCCCGCTCTCTCTCCCCTACCATCTTACGTACCCTCTCTACCTCTCTGCCACACTCCCTCCCTCCCTCCTCTCTCTCGACTGCCGAACTCTCTCTGCACCACTCTCTCACTCTCTCTCTACAACCAACATCTGTCTCTCTCTACCACCCTCGCATTTTCTCTCTGTCTACTCTCTCACACACTCTCTCTAAACCCCGCCATGTCTCACTCTCCCTACCCCCTCCGCCTCACTCTCTCCACCCTCCCACTGGCTACCTCTCCCACTCTCTCTCTCTACCCCAATCCCACTCACTCTCTACCACTTTCCAATCTCTCTGTCTGTCAAACTCCCTCCCAATCTGTCTCTCTCGCTCTTTACCCTAAATTCTATTTGCCTCTCTCACAATCTCTATCCCTCGCTCTCTCCGACTCTCCCCCTCTATCCCTCTCCATTCTAAAACCACCCATACTTTCTATGTCTACGCCCTCCCACTGTCTCTCTTTACGTCCGTTCCACACCTTCTCGCTTTACACCCTCCCACTCTCTCTCTCTGACCGTCCCACTCTTTCCATCACCTTTCAATTCTCTCTCTAAACCACTCCCCACTCCCATTCTCTTTCTCTCCCCTACCACTATCACTCTCCACTCCACTCTCTCTTTCTCTTTTCACTCGCTCTCACTTCGTCACAATCCACCCACTCTCTCTCTCGCGAACTCCCTCTCCCTTTCTCTGTTCTCCCTCCCATTCTCTCTCTACTCTCTCCTTCAGTCTCTACCCCTTCTCATTCTTTCCCTGCCTCTCTCTATCTTCTTCCTCCCAATCTCACGCTACACCCTACCTCTCTCTCACGAGCCCTCCCACTTTCTCTCTCCTCCCATCCCACTCTATCCCTCCACCTCTCTCCCTCTGCAATCTCTCTCTCTCTCTCTCTCTCTCTCTATATATATATATATATATATATATACACGACTCCCTCCCCCTCTCTCTACCCCCTGTCCCTCTCTCTGTTCTCCCTCCCATCTCTGTACACCATCCCTCTCTATCCTTCTCTCATGCGACCCCCTTTCTATCCCGTCCAACTCTCTGTTTTCCACTCTAACCCCACTATCCCACTTCAGCTCTCGAGGTAAAAACAATGACTGCAGTTGCTGGAAACCAGATTCTGGATTAGTGCTGTGGAAAAGCATTGCAGTTCAGGCAGCATCCGAGGAGCAGTAAAATCGACGATTCCGGCAAAAGCCCTTCATCAGGATTACAGGCAGAGAGCCTGAAGAGTGGAGAGATAGGTAAGAGGGGGGTGGGGTGAGGAGAAAGTAGCATAGAGTGCAATCGGCGGGTGGGGGAGGGGATGAAGGTGATAGACCGAGGGGGGAAGGAGGGGGGAGTGGACAGGTGGACAAGAAGAAACGCTGATAGGACAAGTCATGGGGACAGTGCTGGGAACTGTGGTGAGGTGGGGGAAGGGAAATGAGGAAACTGTTGAAGTCCACATTGATGCCCTGAGGTTGAAGTGTTCCGAGACAGAAGATGAGGTATTCTACATCATTGCGTCTGGTGGTGAGGGGGCGGCGGTGAAGGAGGCCCAGGACCTCCATGTCCTCGGCATAGTGAGAGGGAGAGTTGAAATGTTGGGCCACAGGGCGGTGTGGTTGAATGGTGCGGGTGTCCCGGATTTGTTCCCGAATGCGCTCTGCTCGGAGGCGTCCAGTCTCTACATTGTAGAGGAGATCGCATCGGGAGCAACGGATATAATAAATGATATTGGTGGATGAGCAGGTAAAACTTTGATGGATGTGGAAGGCTCCTTTAGGGCGTTGGATGGAGGTGAGGGAGGAGGTGTGGGCGCAGGTTTTGCCATCCTGCGGTGGCAGGGGAAAGTGCCAGGATGGGAGGGTGGGTTGAAGGGGGGCGTGGTCCTGACCAGGTAGTCACGGAGGGAACCGTCTTTGCCGAAGGCGGAAAGGGATGGGGAGGGAAATATATCCCTGGTGGTGGGGTCCGTTTGGAGGTGGCGGAAATGTCGGCAGATGATTTGGTTTATGCGAAGGTTGGTCAGGTGGAAGGTGAGCACCAGGAGGTTTCTGTCCTTGTTACTTCAGCTCTCTGTCTCTTTCTCTCTTCTCCCAGTCTCTCCCTTCCCCTCACACTCTTCCTTTCTACTGTGTTTGCACTCACTACCTCTACACCCCACACTCTCTCTCTCTCTGCTCCCCATTTCTTCTTCCCCGACCACACAGTCTATCTCTCTCTACTCCGTCCCACTCTCTCCATCGTCCTTCTGCTCTCTCTCCCATATCACCCTTTCTCTACACCCTCCTCATATCTCTAATTACCCCACTCCCCCTCAACCCCTCACACCTCCCTCTCCCTACACCCCTCCCACTTTCTCTCACACACCCTCTGTCTCCACCCCACCCCCTTTCTCTATCTTCCCTCTCCGATTATCTGTCTGTTCCCCTCTCACTCTCTCTCTGCCGACACCATCACTATCTTTCATTCTCTCTTCTCCCGCCGACTCTGTCTGTCGCCAATCCTTCCCTCTGCATCTCTCTCTACCCATCTCCCTCTCTCTCTACCCTGCCTGCTCTCTATCTTTCTCTCTTCCACCTCACACTTTCTCTTCCCTCCCCATCTCTACCTCCTCCTACTCTTTCCCTGCACCTCCTACTCTATCTGCCAACCACCCTCTCACGATAGCCCCTCCTACTCTCACTTTCTAACATCATCTTTCTCTCTCTGTCCAGCCCCTCCCTCTCTCTCTAATCCCCCCACTCTCTCTCTTCCTTCGCTCCCACTCTCGCTCTCTACCAACTTCAACTGCCTCTCCCTCTTTGTCTTTCACCCTCCCACTTTTTCTATCTCCATTCCCTCCCTCTACATCTTTCTCTACCCACTTCCCTCTCTCTTCCCCTCCCGCTCTCTCTCCATCCCTCTCGACCTCCTCCCATTGACTCTCTCTCTCTCTATCTCATTCCGTCCCCTCTCTCACTACCACCTCCCACACTCTCTGTAAAATACCTCCCACTCACTGTCTCCAGCAACCCACTCTCTAGCTAACCTTCTCTCTCTCACTACCCCAGTCCCACACTCTCTATCTTCCCCGAGGAGTGTCTATCTCGCTGCCACGCTCCTTCCCACCCTGTCTCTCTCTCTACCTCGAACTTTATCTCTACCGATCTCCCACTGTCTCTCTCACGCTCTCCCAATCTCTCTTCCCCCTCGCAATCTCTCGCTGTCTACCCACTCCTATTCCCTCCAAGTATCTCTCTCTCTCTCCACCCCTAATCCTCTGTCTGCACATTTTCCCCCACTATCTCTCACCCTCCCATTCTCTCTGTCACACTCCCATTGTCTCTCTAAAGCTTTCCCATTCCCTTTCGACCCCATACTCTATCTCTCCTGCACTCCATATCACTCTATTTCTCTCTCTCTCTAACCCCTCTCTCTCTCCCTCGAACCCACCCTCGCTCTCTCTCTACCCCCTCCCAGTATCTTTCTCCCTCTCCCCTTCCCACTCTCTCCCTCTTTTTCTTCACCATCCCTCTTTCTCTGTACCACACTCCTTCTCACTCTTTCTCTCCCCCACAAACGATCTCTCTTTCTACCCCACTCCTGCCTTCTCCCGTTCTCTCTCCACAACTCTCTGTCTCCCGATCCCACTCTCCATCTGTCTACCGAGCTCACATGCTGTCTCTTCTCCCCTACAACACAGTCGAGGAAACCGCCTCTCTCTCTCTCTCTCTTCCCTTCCATCTCTCTCTTTGACTGCTTCCCCCACTCAGTCTCTCTCTACATAGAATCTTATCTCTCTCTCTTACCCTCCCCTCCCTCTGTCTCTCTATTCTTTCCCACGCTCTCCTTCTAACCCCTCCCACACTCTCTCTCCCCGCTCCCCTTTCTCTCTTGCCCACAAGCAGTCTCTCTCACTATTCCGTCCCACACTCTCTACTCTCCTGCTGCTCTCTCTCCCACCTCCCCTTTCTCTACCCCTCCTCTTCTCAGTTTACTCTACTTCCCCATCCCTCTCTCTCCCTAATCCCCTCGCTCTGTCTCACACACCCTTTGTCTCCCCACTTTCCCTTTGTCTATTTACCCCCCTCAGACTATCCTTCTGTTCCCGTCCCACTCTCGAGACCGACTCCATCTCTCTCTTTCATTCTCTGTTCTCCCTCCCACTCTATCTGTCTCGATTCCTTCCCACTGCACCTCTCTTTCTCCCACCTCCCTCTCTCTATCCCGCCCACTCTCTCTTTCTCTCTTCTCCCTCGCATTCTCTCTTCCCTCCCTCTCTCTCCACCTCCTCCTTCTTTCCCTCTCTGTCATACCCTCCTTCTCTCTCTGACGCCTTCCACTCTCTCTCAAACCTATCCCACCCACTGTCTCCATACTCCTCTTCTCGACACCTCTCTCTCTCACGAACCCCTCGCGCATTCTCTCCACTTCCCTCTCAATCCACACAACGTTTCCTCTCTCAACTAATCCCACTTTCACTACTCTTTTGCAGTCTCCCTCTCTGCCACACTCCCTCGCACACTATCTCTCTATACCCCAAACTCCATCTCTACCTCTCTCTTCCACATTCTCTCTACCACTCTTCTAATCTCTATCTACACCGGTCACACACTCTCTATCTTTTTCCAATCTCTCTGTCTACACACACACACTCCCTCCCTTGCATTCTGTCTCTGTCCACCCCTCCCATTCTCTCTCTAAACCCCTTCCGACTCTCTCTCTACCACCTGGCACTGTCTCTCTCACAACTATCTCACTCACTCTCTCCACCCTGGCCCTATCTCTCTATCTCACTCTCTCTCTCGCTGCCCCTCGCACGTCTATCCCCTACCCAAATCTATCAAACCCTTTCACCGTCTCTATCACAATCCCACTCTCTCTCTCTCCCTACCCTCTTACACTCTACCTCTCTACCACACTACCTCCCACTTTTTCTCTCTCTACTCCCGCACTCTCTATTCACTACTCTTCCAAACTCTCTACTTCCCTCCCTCTGTCTCTCTACAGCCCTCGGGTTTTCTCTCTGTCTACCCCATCACACACTCTCTCTCTAAACCCCTCCCAGTCTCATTCTCACTTCCCCGTCCCACTTACTCTCTCCACCCTCCCATTACTATCTACCATATCTTCCCTCACAACACCACTCCAACTCTGTCTCTACCACCTTCCACTCACTCTAGCACGTTCCACTCTCTTTCACACTCCGTCCCAATCTGTCTCTCTCTCTAACCCTGAAATCTATCTACCTCTATCCCAATGTCTCTACCTCCCCTTCCCACTCTCTCCCTCTATCACTCTCCACTCTCCAACCTGCCACTCTTTCTATGTCTACCCTCCCACAGTCTCTCTGTACATCAGTCTCACTCCTTCTCTCTACACCCTCCCACTCTCTCTTCCCATCCCACTCTTCCTATCACCTTCCAACCCTCTCTCACTCCCATTCTCTTCCAACCCCATACCCTTACCTCTCTCCACTCCACTACCTCCTTCTATTTCTCTTGTCCACTCGCACTCACTCCCACATTGTCCACCCACTCTCTAGCGAAATCCCTCTCTCTGTCTTTCTTCTCCCTCCCATTCTCTCTTCTCTCTCCATTTGTTTCTACCCTTTCTCATTCTCTCTTTCCCTACCTCTCTCTTTCGTACTCCTCCTAATCTCTATGTCTACCCTCTCACTCACTACTCCATCCCTCCCTTTCTCACTACTCCTCCCACTATCTCTCACTACTCCCCCCACAGTTTTTCTCCTCCCACCCGACTATGTCCCTACAAATGTATCTCTGCACACTCTCTCTCTCTATATATATATCTAACCCACTCCCTCCCCTAATACTCTCCCTCTCTCTGTACTCCCTCCCACTCTCTATCCTTCTCTCATGCGACCATCTTTCTACCAACTCAAACTCTCTGTATTCCCCTCTCAGCTCAATATCACACTTCCGCTCTCTGTCTCTTTCTCTCTTTCCCATTCTCTGTCTTCCCCTCACACACTGTCTGTCTTCTGTGTTTGCACTCACGCACTCTACACCGCCACACTCTGTCTAACCCCACTGTATCTCTATCCCTTTGCTCCCTCTCTCTACTCCCCTCCCACTATCTATCTCTCTCCTCCCCCTCACTCTCTCTATTTTCTCCCCATACCACTCGCTCTCTACCCCACTCCCTCTCTCTATCTTTCCGTCGAACTCACTCTATGTCTCTCTCTTAATCAACGACTCGCTCTCTCTTCCCTTCCCACTGTCTCTGTCAACCGATCTCGCTCTCTCTCTTCTCCCCTCCAAAACTGTGTCTCTCTAAACTCCTCCTCCTCTGTCTTTCCCCAGCTCAGTTTATCCCTCTACCCCGAATCCAGTCTCTGTATTTAGACCCTCTCTCTGTCGATCTCGCAACACTCTCCCACTCTCTCTCTGTCCCTCTCTCTTTCTCTCTCTAAACCCTCTCACTGTCTATCTCTCTGCTCCCTTTTCTCTCTTCCCATTCCCACTCTCTCTCTCTACACCCTCCCACACTTCCTACCATCATGCATCTCTATCTCTCCACCTCACTCCCTCTCTCTGTCTACCCTCTCCGTCGACCTCTTTATCTTCCCATCCAACACTCTGTCTATCCACTTCATCTCTCTCTCCCTCGTTCTCTTTCTCCCCCAACTCTATCTGTGTCTATTGACTCCCTCTGCATCTCTCCCTATCCACCTCCCTCTCTCCATGTTCCACTCCCACTGTTGCTCTCTATATCTCTATTTCCTCCCACTCTCTCTATTGCCTTCCTCTCTCACCCCTCCCTCTGTTTCTAAACCCGTCCGACTCTCTCTACCATCTCTAATACGGTCTCTCTCAAATTTCTCACTCTCACTCTCGCCACCTTCCCCTCTCTCTACTGCATTCCCTCTCTCTCTACCCCCGTACAATCTCTCCACCGCCCTTTCTATCTACCGCAATCTCCCTCTTTACTCCAATCCCACTCTCTCACTCTGCCCCCTTGCACTCTCACTCTGCCACACTCGCTCCCACTCTCTCTCCAGCTGTAGCCCTCCCACTGTCTCTTTCTACCTCGCTCCCACACTCTCTTTTTATTCCTCTCCCAATCTCTCTCTACATCCACCCCCTCTCTCTATAACCCCTCGCATTCTCCCCTGCCTCCCCCTCTCTACACCGCTTCATCATCAACTCTCTCTATCTACCCGTCCCACTCACTCTCTCCGCCCTCCTCCGCTCCATCAACCCCACTCTCTCTCTCGCTACCCCACTCCCACACTGTCTACATCTTCCACTCTCTGACTTCCACATCCCCTCCTACTCTGCCTCTCTCTCTCCAGCCCCAAACTCTATCTCTACTTCTCTGTCACACTCTCTCTGTCAACCAAGCTCCCACCCTCTCTCTGTCACTCCCCTCCAACATCTTGTCACTCTAACCCCCTCCTACTCTCTCTTCCCCTCTTCTGCCACGTTTTTCCATCACCCTCCCATTCAAAGTCTCTCTACCCCGTCTCTCTCGCCACCCCGTCTCTCTCTCTAGCCCTTCCTTACCTCTGTATCTCGACCCACTCCCACTCTCTCTCTGTCCCACTCCCTCTCCCTCTAAGCCCTCCCACACTCTCTTTCTAATCCCTGATACTCTCTTCCGCTCCCCATTTCTTTCTTGCCCACTCCCACTCTCTCTTTACCCTCCACTCTCCCTACACTCCTCCCACTCTCTCTCCAACCTCCACCCTCTCTCTACCCTCACCCACTATCTCTATCCCGCATTCCTCCTCTTCCCGTCATCCCTCTCTCTCCCTACCCCTTCCCACACTTTGAATTTCCACTATCTCCACGACAAGTCCTCTCCTTTCCCCCCCCCACCGACTATATATCTCTCTTCCCAAATGTTTTCTACCCACTCCAACACTCTCCCTCATTCTCTCTTCTCCATCCCACTCTGTCTCCATCCCCTCCCTCTACATCTCACACTTCGCAACACCAACTCTCTCTCTCCACTCCCTCCCTCTCTAACCCCTTCCACCATCTCTCTTTCAGCCCCTCCCTCAATCAACCTCCTCCCAATCTCTTTCAATCCCCTCCCCTCTCTCTACCCCCTCGGTAGTCTGTCCCCTGCTCCCTCTGTATCTACATCACTCTCGCTCTCGGCCCCAATCCCACTCTTTCTCTATATCCTTGCACACTCTCTCAGCCACACTCCCTCCCACACTGTCTCTCACTAGCACCAAACTCTCTCTCTCTACCTCTCTCTCTCCACACCCTTCTCAAAATCTCTCTCTACCCCTTTGCATTCTTCTATTTTTCTTGGCTCCTCCTACTTTCTCTCTCTCCATGCCCCTTCCACTCTCTCTCTCACATCCTCCCATTCACTGTCTCCGCCGTCCCACTCTCTACCTACTCCACTCTCTCCCTCGACCCCACTCCCAATCTCTCCTTCCCCCTTGCAATTTTTCCCTGCCACACTCTCTCTCATTCTGTCTCTATCTCTATCTTTCTACCCCCAACTTACTTCACCTCTCTCCAACCCACTCCCTCCACCTCTCCCGCTCTCTCTCTCTACCCCTCCTCACTGTCTCAACACCCACAATTTCTCTCTCTACGCCCTCCGACTGAGTGTCTCCCTCTACACCCCTGCCACTCCCTCTCTCTCGACTATATCCCACTCTATCTCTCCCCCTCCCACTATCTCTGACACACTTCCACTCTCTCAATAACACGCTCCCATTCTCGTTCTACCACCTAACATTATCTCTCTCTCTCCATTTCACTCCCTCCCTCTCTCTTTCTCTCTTCCACTCCCACCCATTCGCTTTCCACCCAAGCAGTTTCTCTTGCGCACTCCCTCTCTCTCTGTCTCTCTTCCCCTCGAACCCTTGCTCTTCGCCCTCCCACTCTCTCTCTACCCCCTCCCTCACTCTCTGTTCCCCCACAACCTCTCTCTACTCCTCTCTCACTTTCTCGCTCTATACCCCTCCGACTCTCCCTATCGACCCCACTCTCGCTCTTCCCCCTCTCACTCTCGCTCTTCCCCCTCATTCTCTCTCTCTAACTCCCCCACACTTTAGCTCTGTACACTCCCTCACTCTCTACCTCCCTCCCACTCTCTCTCTCCCCTCTCTCTACCCCACTCCCACTCTTTCTTCCACTCCCACTCGCTCCCTATAATCCCTATTCTCTCTACCTGCTCCCATTACCTTTCTCCACCCCATGCTCTCTCGTTAACCCTGCACCACCTCATCTTTCTCTCCGTCCCTCTTACCCACTGCCTCTCTTCCCTCACATTCTCTCTCATTACATTCCCTCTCTCTCTCCCTCTCATTACCCCCACTCATTCTCTTCCCCTCCCTATCTCCAACTCTGTCCACCCCGCTTGCACTCTCTCTCTCTTCTCATCTCCTACACTCTCTCCGTACTCTCCCACACTTTCTCTACCCCTCCCCCTCTCTCCCCCTCCCTCTCTCTCTCGCTCTAATCCCCTCGCACGACATTTCTCTCTCATCTTCGAAACTGTCTCTACCCTACTGCCGCTCTCTCTCTAGCCCACTCCCTCTCTCTCTTTCTCTCTCAATACGAATATCCCACACTATCTCCTACTCTATTGCCCTCTCTCTTTCTCTCTACTCTCTCCGTTTCTCTCTTCAACCAATCACTCCCCCTCTCTCTGTACTCTCCTCTCACGATGTCTCCCTTTCTATCTCCTCCCTCTCTCCCTTTACCTCCTTCCCTTTCTCTCTCTTTTTCCTTCCCCATCCCTTTCACTCTCACTCAACCCCACTCCGTCTCTCGCTCTCTTACCCTCCCACTCTCTGTCTTGCATTTTCCTGTCTCTCTTCCACACTTGAACTCTCTTTATACACGCCTCCCACTGTCTATACCCTCCGATTCACTCTACCCCTTCCAATCTGTTTCTGCTACACCCCTCTTTCTCTACTCACCTCCCACTCCCTCTCCTATCCTCCGCTCTGTACCCTACGATCTCTCTCTCTCTACGCCCCTCCCAAACTCTCCCTTTCCTCCACACCCTCCTCATCTCTCTCTATACCCTTTCCTACTCTGTCTCTAACTTCCTTCCACTGTCTTTCTCTCTAACAACTTCCACCTCTGTCTCTCTCTATCCCTCTCCCTCTCTCTATCCCCTCCGATTATGTCTCCACCTCTCTCTCTTTTTCTCTCTCTCTCATTCCCTCACACTCTTTCTCTACCAGCTCCCACTATCATTCTCGCTCTTCCCCTCTCCCTCTTTTCCTCTTTCTCCCTACCCATTTCTTCCCCCTCCGACATCGTCTCTTCCACTTCTACTCTCACTCTGTCTACCCGCTCCGACTGTCTCTCTTTTCTGCCCTCCCTTTCTCTCTCTACCACATCCCACTGCCTCAATACTAAACCGTCCCATTCTCTCTCTTTCACCCCTGCCACTCTCACTCGACACACCCACTATGTCTCAATTAATCTCTCCACACCACTCCCCCCTCTCACGAATCTGCTCCCGCTCTCGCCCTCTTACCCCTCCAATACCTCTGCCCTTCCCACTCAGCTGCACTCCACCTCTTTCTTCCTTTCTCTCTTCCCTCCTCTCACTCATGGTCTCTCACGGCACACTCTCTTTTCTCACCTAACCCCTCCCACTCTTACTCTCTTCACCGCTTCCCACGCTCTCTCTCTTTTAAACGCATCTCTCTCTCTACCCCTCTCACTCTCACTCTGTTTCCCCTCTATCTCTATCTTACTCGCCACTCCAACTCTAACCCCTCCCACACTCTCCACCCATCCCCAAATCCCTCACTGCGCCACTCCCTCTCTTTTCACCAGTTCCATTCTCTCTCAATACCTCTTCGACTCTCTCTCTTCCCCACTCCCTCCCAGTCTCTCTGTCTGCACTCAGACTCTCTCACTCTACTCCTCTCCCACTCTCCCTCAGCGCTTTTTTCTTACTTCATCTCTGTGCCATCCCACACTCTGTCTACCCACTCGTATTCTCTGTCTACCTCCTCTCACTCCCTCTTCCCATCCCACTCCATCTCTTTCTCTCTAACCCACGTCTCTATGAAAAACACAGATCCCATTCTTTCTCAATTTTCTTACTTCATTCTTTGCTTCTCTAAACCATGCCTCGCTCGCTCTCTACACCATTCCATTCTGGCTCTCTGCATCACTCCATCTGTTTCTCTCTCTCATTCTCCCTCTCTCTGCCACACGCTCTTTCTATCCCCTCCCACTCTCTCTCCCACTTCCATTCTTTCTCTACCTCTTCAACACTCACTCTTCCCCACTCCCTCCCAATCTGTGTCTCTGCATTCAGACTGTCTCTCTACTCCTCTCCCCTCCCTCTAAGCTTCTTTCTTACTCTTTCTCTACGCCCTACAACACTCTCTCTAGCCCTTCAAGTATCTCTCTTTCTCTGTCTGCCAGTTCCTACTCTCTGTCTCTCATGCCCTCTACCTCACTCGCACTCTCTGCCTCTCTTTCTGTTTACTCCACTCCCCTCTCACTCTCCTTCTCTCCATCCTGCTTCCTCTCTATCTGTCTCTCTCCCCCTCCCTCCCGATATAACGCACACTCTCTCCCTTCTCTTTTCCTCTCCATCTAACCTAGAGGTATCGGAGAAGCGGAGAGGCTGGCTAGGGATGAGAGGATAGAAAAATGTGGGGATGGCATAGGAGAAGGGAGACGATGGGGTAGGGACAGAAAGGCGGGAGGTAGACAGAGACAGCAGGAGAGTGAGACAGAAAGGAAAAGAGAGAGAAGATTAGAGGCGGGTGGAGAAACCGTGGGGTGTGTGAGAGAAAGGTAAAGGGATGGGTGAAGACAGTCAGTGAAAGGGAAAGGAGGAAAGAAAGCAAGAGTGTGCAGAGGGAGAGGGAGAGAAATGAGAGGAAAGAGAAGGGAGAGGAAATGGAAACAGAGTGCAGGATAGGGCGTGAGCGGGGAGGGGGTGCACGAAGAATGGAGATAGAGAGACAGAGGTGCTTCAGTGGAGATGGGGGTAACAGAGTAGAGATGAATACTGCTGAAAGTCACTTCGGAATGGGGGGGTCCCAGTGGTGAAAGCATGGACAGTGTCAGTTCAACTTAACCCCTGAGCTCAGGCCTCGGTCTTCTCTTAATCCCTGAGGACTGGGACTTGAGGCTGAGTCTGTCTCTCTCCAACTCAGTTTGTTCAACACAAAGATATACAACCATATCGTTTCCTCTGCTGCTCTGCACTTTTTAATGAACATTTTTCTTGTTTACAAATTGAAGTGGTCGATACAGTCAGTGGGGTGTTGCCTTTTCCCACTGGTCGCTGTGCAGTGAGAAACATTGAATTGTGTCTTTGAACAACCTGCACCTACCTCCACAACCGTGAGATAAGGATGGATAAACAAGCGTTACCCTCAATCTGTTACCACAGGGACAATCGGCTTCATCGCTAAAACATTGAACTGAAATGACAAAATTGAGGTCGGATTGATGAATGAATGTATATGATTGATTGATGAATTTGGGTGAAGGGATATTTCATCACATTCTTCAGCTGCTGTCTGAACTTAGTCTGTGTCACGGCATAAATCACGGTGTTTGTGCTGCAGCTGAGGAGCTGCAGCATGAAGCCCAATTCCTGCACAAAGTAAGGGAGATACACAGACTCATACCCAATACTATACATCCGTTTCCAAATTGAATACAGCATTATCGTTGACCATAACAGGATGAAATTAGCCGAGATCACAAACAGTAAAATGATGGACTTTTTCCTGATACTCATTTCTGTGTCAGACTGAGGGTCACCTTTGGTGTGAGCCCGGAGTCTCCTACGGGCCCTGCTGGTCACTAAAATGTGTCTGACCGTGAAAACATTGAACAGAAGAATCAGGGGAAATGGGAGAGCTGGGGTTAGAATGTGATGAAGGAACTCGATTGACGTCCAGACACGGGAGGTTCCAACACCATCTGCTGCGTGACAAAACGACGGGTAGTTCGTCAGCCCATACCGAGCTGAGAGCATAAAATACCAGAAAACGTTTGTTAAACAGGTGAACACAGTCACTGTTCCCAGAACCACAGCCGCCGTTTTCTCACTACAATATTTACGTTTTAACTTCTGGCAACAAATGGCCACAAATCGATCAAATGTGAAAGTGACAGTGAACCAGACAGAACAGTCAGTGGCTGCATAAAGCAGGGCAGCGTGGATATTACACACAGAGACTTCCCACAGGAAATAAAACTGTTCCCGATAAACAATGGGAATGTGTCGTAATATCAGGTCGAAGATCATGACCAGTAGATCCGCTGCTGCCATTGCCCCCAGGTACCGTCTGACACAGGGAGTCAATCCACAATCTTTATAAAGCAGGACGTAGATCGTCACTACGTTAACTGTGAGGAAGAAAGACAAACACATTATCCATCAGCCTGATGGCAAAGTGACCAGTTTGACTGAAGGCTGTGAGGTTTTCACATGTGTTACTGCATTCAGAGGTTTAGTGAAATAATTGGAGCTTAAATAAGATATGGAAAGCTCTGAATTACTGACAATATTTGTGTCATAAATCACAAGAAACCCTCCATCCCCAAACACATAGGAGCACATGCATAAGAACAAATGGTGGGAAGAACATTCCCACACACTCGACTACTCGGGAAAAGATACAGGTAATTTATTTTCAGTTTCTAATACGGAGCGTGAAAACATTGTCATCCTGAAGGATTTTCTCCCAGTTCTTTGAAAATAAATGGAAGTACGAAATTGCAGTCTTTTTCTTTAAATTATGGTCAATCCTCTGTCGTGAAGAAATGTAAACGCAGGGAAAACAGATTCACCCCTTTAACTTCCTGAAGCGACTACGGAACAGTGTCTCCTTCTCCCATTAACGGATCCCTTCCCTCGGGACCTTATCATTTGGTCAATTCAATGACATCCGGCCCTTCACAAATAATGTCAGGGATAGAATATTGTGGGGAATGTCATGTATTCTGCTGCAAACCAATCGAATCCCACAGTCTATTTGGACTACAACTCCTCCCATCCTCCCTCTTGTAATAACGCCATCGCTTATTCGCAATTCCTCTGACTCTGCTGCATCTGTTCCTAGAATGACCAATTCCATCTCAGAAAATCCCCGATGGCTTCCTTTTTAAAATACCACAATTTCCCCTCCCACGTGGTTGACGATGCCTTCCAGCACATCTCCACTTCCCTCCCCTCCGTCCTCATACTCTCACCCTCACCTACCCCCTCACCTCCACCCAAGGCCCCGTAGCATCCTTCCACATCCGACGGAAATTTACTTGTATTTCCACAAATGTCATCTACAGTATCTGTTGCACCCGATGTGGTCTCTTCTCCAATGGGAGACAGGCCGCCAACTTGTGGAGCATGACAGAGAACATTTCTGGGACTTCCACATCAACCAAATGCATCATCCGGTGGCTGAACACTTCAATTCCACTTCCTACTCCGCCAAAGACAAAGGTCATGGGCTTCCTCCTTTGCCAAGCCCAAAGCCCCCTGTGCCTGTAGGATGAACACATCATCTTCCACCATGGGACCCTGCAACCACAGGGGTTCAAAGTGGATTTTACCATTTTACTAAGTTCCCCTCCTGCACGTTTTTCCCGTCCAAAGCCTCGAACTGAGCACAGCCTTCTTGACCTGTTCATTACCTTTCCCATCTATCCGCACCACCCTCCTCTCGATCCTATCACATTCTCCACATTTTCATCTTCATATTGCATTCTCAGATGGCTTACCCCCAGCCCCAAAAACTTCCATTTACCTCTCAGCCATCCCTTGCTCCACAAGTCTCATTCCAAATGAAGGCCTTCTGCCGGAATCGTTAATTATCCTGCTCATTGGATGCCCCCTGACCTGCTGTGCTGTTGCAGCGCCTCACTTCCGGTCCGGAAACATTGTGACACCGTCATATTCACAGAACGAGAACCGATGGGTATTATTTCATGAAGACCCATCACCCACCCTGGGTATATCGTGTCTCACCGGTGAAGGGAAAACCGTGAGATGCGGTCAGGCAAGTAGTTACACTCGTATTCTCCCAACATTCATTCCGGAACCCGGGAAATATCTTGGTAAAGGTCAAAGCTGGTCAAGGAAATCGCCTGATGATGGATGCCTACTGCCATCCACACCACCCCGCAGAGATAACACAGTTCTCTTCAGATTTGAAAGCAAATAAGAGGAAATGCTGAGGGTGATAAGGACCCAGAATGCACTCTGGTTGAATGACTTCAATGTCCATCACCAAGTGTGTCTCTACAGTTTCACGAAAGACTGAGCATGGAGAGGCTTCTAACACACAGCATCCAGATTGTGGGAAAGGATGGGGGAACCCACAAGAGAGAAACAATCGCATCAAAGTGCTTCTCACAGATGGATTTGCCCCTAAAAGTATCTGTCGGAGCACCCAGCAGACAGTCCTGGCGGAGGAAAAGTCTCAGCCTTATACTGAAGATACTGCCCACTGTATGAAGTGAAACTACCTCCTGCGAAGTAGGGCATACTTCCAAAGGACCGAACAAATCGAAACTGGGCATCCATGAGGCACTGTCGACTATCAGCACAAAGTCAGAAGTGGACTGTAAAATGGTGGTTCCAACATATTCGTTACCATTCACAATTACATCCATACTAAAGCCGGATATTCTGCCCATTCAGAGTTTTAAACAGCAACAGAATTTGGTCATTCAGCCATTCGAGCCTGTTACTCAGCAATTGGATCAGATCGTTGCATTTCTTATATCTGTGACGCAGGAAATGGAAGGCATATTCAGCCTTTCAAAGCTGCTACACAGGTATACGGGGAGGACTGTTTACTCAGCCTTGAACAGGAATAACTTAGCGATACGTTAGTCGTTATCATTTCAACACAAAATTAATAACTGCAGTGAGACACTGACTCGTGATCAGGACTCAGTAATTTGTAATTTTCGAGAAATGGAACAAACTTTTTCTAACTAACATCAGCAGGAACTGAAGTTATCAAGCGAGAATAGTGAATCTTTAATTGAATAAACAATATACAACACTTTGGAGGCTGGAATATAACGTGGGTAACGGTGCATCTGTTACTTTACAGGAAGAATTGCAGGATGTATATGACAGAAAAGGAAAAAGATAACAGACGTTAGTAACACATGTTTACTGGACGGATCATTCTAACACGTTGAGAAAAGTATTGCTCCATCTCCCTGATGGTCTGCTCCCTGATATTACCTTGGGCCCCATTGCGCTCAGTACAGACGGGATATTTTGATGTGGTTCAGTAGCGGTGAGGACTGGTGAGAGAGTAAGTGCTTTTAGCCATTTTACAGGGGCATGGTTTCTGTTCGCCAGGCCATCCTTTCTTTCTTGATAGAGACCCGAAGACGATGCGAATGGGCTGACTGCTTCCGAATGAAGATGCCATGGCAGTTGCCAGGACAGTGGACATTCATCAACATGGTTGTACTGCTCCATCAATGGACTGAGAGACGGAGAGTACAATCACAAGGGTAATATCTAAAGGCAATGCTATAAACAGCTGAAGTGTTCATTCCCATCACATTTTTATTTCACCACAGAGATTGATTAACCCAGAAGAAATATCTGTTCAGCAAAGAGCAATCTGTAGATCAAGCTTTGCTCGGTCCAACCCGGCATTCTGCAGATTTAAAACAAAACCTGTGCAGACCACGCCAGTGCATTGATCTGTAATCTCAGACGAGATAATATGTTCATCCCTGGAGCTATGTAGACATGTGGCCTAGAGACTGCGAATGTTATGGTCTGGAGACTGGACCCAGTTCTGCCTGGGGATGGGTGAGATGCGTTCTGGAGACTGAGGTGAGTGCGGCATTATGACTTGTCTAAGTGTGGAATGGGCCAGATGCAGTCTGGAGAATGGAAATGGTGCAGTCTAAAGACTGGTTCTGGTGTGGATTGGAGACTGGGCTTGGTGCGGTCAGGAGAACGAGGCCTGGTGCAGCGTGGAGACTGGGTCCAAAGCGATTCGGAGACGCGGGCCTGCGCATTCTGGTGACTACGCCCAGTGTGGCCTGGTGACTGGGCGCGGGTGCTGTCTGGACACTCGGTTCTGGTACAGACTGGAGTGTGAAAGAGTGTGATTGGAGACTGTTGTTTTTTTTTCCCATTTTTATTCTTCTTCTGAATATTCATTTTTTATTCTTTCCATTTCAATCAAACTGCTGAAGAATTTGTACCCAGATTTCTTGTACCTAAGATGGCGTCATAAGTGAAGACATTATCAACTTTTTACTTCACTCATTAGCGTGCACGTGACAATGAAACCAATTCAAATCATTTCAAATGTGAGAGTCACTGACTTTGATATCCTTCCAAAACAAAGATGCTGCGTGTGTACTGGTGTGGGGCGGCCAGCAGGCGGTGATATTTTATCACTTTAAACACAAGGGGCGGGGGACAACTGGAGTGAGAGGGTGAGGAAGGACATTGTGATTCCCGGTTCAATGGCTTCACTGCCAAAAGAACAGAAATGCCAATGCTCAGAAATGTAGATGATGAGATGCACAGGCCAATACATTAAAGCACACTCACAATGACAGACAAAGATACACACATAGAGACACGCGCACATACACACACTCAGACTTATACACGCGCGCGTGCACACACACACACGCGCACACACACACACACACGCACACACACACACACACATACCAATAAACACACTGATAGATACAGACGTTCGGCTAATCACGCATGCTTTGACATTCAATTAGATCATGGCTGATCTCATCTCGTCCTAAACTTTATTTCGTCTTGGAAAATAAAGCACGGCAAGTGACTGACCCGTTACAGTTGGAGAACTTTGGGACCAGTGACCGTAATTCTATAAGTTTGAAAATTGATACGAAAAAGGATAGGACTGGTCCACATGTTAATGTTTTGAATTAGGGCATGGCCCCACAACCCATGCCCTGGAGCGCATGGATTGTGGGGATACCCTTACCATAGAATGCAAAAAAAGGTGCACGAGATAGCGTTGACTGATAGGGTTAAGGAGAATGGAAACAGATTATGCAAGTCTTTTAAGCGCAAATGAGAAGCTAGGGAAAGAATAGGGTGTCATAAAAATCACTATGTGTGGTTCCACAAGAGATGAATTAGGTTTATTGGGTTGTACACGCATGAAGATCGTGAAAATTTTATAAGTCGCAACATATGACGCAATCGTCGGCTCAAAGAATACCCCCCACCTTCCCCAAATGTACAGAATCTTGGTACAAAGCAGAAGAATAAAGAAGTCAAAGTTAAAACATGAAACATTACAGACCTTCCGAAAATAGTCAAACGACACAGAAACACACTTAACAGTTCAAAACCACAATCCAAAAGTGTCTGCCCGTGTTGGGTTCACGTTCCTCACAAGGACTTGACCTCCACCATTCATCTGTCTGAAAGAATGTTCCTGCTCAACTGGGGAGGTCCTACAGAAATATATCGCGTCAGTAATTACTGTGGATACAGACATGAAAGCGTGGGAACTCAGGAATCTTTTGAAACGAGGCCACACTGCACAAGAGGACCTGCTGGACGTTGGTAAATACCCAGGATCTGTTCAAGTCCATCCCAGATCATTGCAGTAATCTGGCGAAGAAATATTGGGCGCCCTTGGTAAAGTTTTTGTATCATTCCTCAGCGTTCTGAGGAAGGATCACTGGATCCCAAACGTTACCTTTGATGTCTCTGCACTTATTCTGCCAGAACTGTTGCGCTTTTCCAGAAACATCTGTTTTTCTAACTGATTTACAGCATCTGCAGTTCTCTCGGAGTTTATTTGATGCGATTGACAGCCACGACTGAGGTATTGGAGGACTGAAAGACAGTTAATGTTGGAACCTTCTTCCAAAAACAAATGCCTGCAAGGCAAAAAAACACAGAGAACAACAGACTAGTGAGTATAATGTCAGGGATGGGTAAACGTTCGGAGTAGTTTCTGAGAGACAGCACTTACATGCATTTGGAAAGGCATGGAATGATCATGCATAGCATGGTTTTGTATATGGGAATTTCTGTTTCACTAAGCTTCGGTGAAATGTTGGAAGAGGTTATCAAGAAGATTCATGAAGGTAAAGCAGCATACATTGTCTTCATGGAACTTAGTGACGTCCAACATGGTTTCACATGGTAGCCTGGTTATTGGGGTTAGATCACAGGGGATGAGGGAGACCTATCCAATTAAATATTGGCTTGACAATGCGAGACAGCGGATGTTGGGAGAGACTTGTTGTGAGCCGCGATGTGCCACAAGGACCAGGTGTTGGGTCCACTTTTGATTATGACTTTTATGAATGGTTTGGACGAGAATACATGAAGCACGGGATAGGAAGTTTGTCGACGATGTCATAAATGCGAGGTGTTGCATTTTGTCACACAAATCAGGACAGGAGTTACACTGCTAATGGCCGGGCCTTGAGGAGTGTTGTCAGACAGAGAGACACAGGGTGCTTTTACATATTTCCTTGAAAGTGGAGTCTCAGGAAGAAAGGGAGGTGTGGAAGGCAATAGGTCCACTCAACTTCATCGATCAGAGCAATTGAGAACAGGAGCGGGTCATCATGTGATTGCTGAACAAGAGAATGCGAAGGCTACATTTGGAGAACTGAGTACAATTCTTGTCGCCCTGTTTTAGGAAGGATGTTATAAACTGGAATGGGTACAAAAGTATTTAAAATGGTGTCAATTACACTAGAGGGTTTGAGATCAAAGGATAGCCTGATATAGACTGTGACTTTTTTCCCTATTGCGTTGGAGGTTGTGGAAGATCTTACAGTGGTTTATAAAATCGCGAGCAGCATGGATATGCTGAATAGCCAAACTCTTTTCCACAGGGAATAGGTGTACAAAACCAAAGCGCAAAGGCTTAAGATGAAAGGGGAGACATTTAAAGGAGATCTAAGTGATAAATATTTCGCACAGGCTATTCTATGTATATGTAATGAGCTGTCAGAGAAAACGGTAGCGGGAATACTTTTTCAACATTTAAAAGTCTATTGGATGGGAACATGAATGGGAATGGTTTGGAGGGGGTATGTGCCAAACGCAGATAAACAGGACTGGCTCAGTTTAGGAATCCTGGTGAGCATAGACACGTTGGGCCGAAGTGTCTGTTTGCATATTGTATGACTTTATGACTCTCCGACTCTAAAACTCAAATTTCGTAAACAAGTTTTTGTTGCCCTCAAACCATTTTCAGGTCAAAAGTTCTCTTCAAAAATCGAGCTCCTCTCCCTTTGAAAGGAGAACACCTAACATTGATGTCGTACTGCAGTCCACAGCAGCAGAAGAAGCAGAGTTGCATTCAACCGCAATCTGTCACTTTTTGACTGGGATTTTCCCTCAGTCTATGATTAACATGAACCGAATCTATTGTTCGGTGATGAGTGTGGGTGGACATGCCAGCGTCAGAACAATGTATATCTCAGCCTGAGACATGTTAAAGCTACCACACTTGATTGGTTACGTTCCAAACAAAACGTCTATCATCAGATAGAGAGGGCATAATGATTTCAGCACTAACAGGTCAGATCGAAGCTCTGCAGTGCTGGCACATCCACTCAGAAATAGAGGTGGACGAGCAAACAACTTACAAATTTCCCCGTCCTAAATAATAGAACAGCCCTATGTATCATTGTAAAGGACAAGGATGTAGTAGCTGCACCGTCGTGAGCCAGTGGTGTTGAGTGGGTGATTCACCCACGAATGCTGATGAAGGGCTGATGACCGAGACGTCGATATTCCTGTTCCTCGGATGCTGCCTGACCTGCTGTGCTTTTCCTGCACCACTTCCATCTAGACTCTGGGTTCCAGCATCTGCAGTCGTTGCTTTTACCGAGTTGATTTTAACCGGACTGCGAATGCAGTTTGCGCACTGCAACCGACCCCTTCTGTACTATATTCTCAGGAGAATTCATACTCTCAATAAACAGTATTCCAACACCATATCAAACGTCAAAAACTGTAAGCACAATCAACTTTTATATATCCACTCCTATGACCAACACTCCTCAAACATTAAAGAAGATTCCCAGCGACCATCCCTACGGTGATTGATGACGTCACTTCCGCCCCCATCATGGCCGCTTCCACAGACACTTCCGCCCCTCACACTTCCTCATGCAATGCACGTTACATCACCTCCGCCACTCACATAATCGCTGATGTCACAAACTCAGTGACTTCCACCCCCACACTGCTGTGGTCGCCACGAATTCTGCCCCCACCAACGCCACTCACCTGCAATCTGCTGACACGCCCCAGTCAGGTCACTCTGTCACCTTCCCCGCCCCCAGAACCCTGAGGGGTACACAACCCGACGCATGACTCCACCCCCATTCCACCTAACACCACTCGCAATGCATTTTCTGGCTCGACCCTCACTGCCAGCTCCACATGTACACCAGGTCTTAGCTCCCAGGCCTGCCTAGTTTTCACCACTCCCCTTGACATCCCTCTTACTGTGGACGAACGATTAGTCCTTAGCAAATACCTCATCTTTATGCCCCTGCACCCATGCGACAATGAATTTAATACACGCCGTGACGCTGATCACCTCTTCTGCCGCCTCCCCCTCCGAGCTCACGTTTACAATCAGAACTCCCACTCACCTCCGAGTGCCCGCCTTCAACACACTCCATTCAGCCGGACACCCCGTGCTGGCTTATTACCTGCCTTCGATCTCTTCATTTCCAATTGCTGTGGAGACATTAACCACCTCAACCTGTCCACACCCTCCCCCACACCGACCTGTCACCCTCACACCGCACATCCCTCTACTCCCTTTGCTCCAATCCCAACCTCACTATCAGATAAAGTAGGTGCAGTTGTAGTTTGGCACACTTGCCTCTACACCACTGAAGACAGACGCCAACTCGAAGACAACTTCTCCTATCGCCCCCACGATCATGACCCCACCCCATCACCAAACCATCATCTCCCAGACCACAGCGAACCTCTTCACCTCAGGAGTTCTCCCACCCATGGCTTCCAACCTCATAGACTGGGATCCCCACACCACCCGATTCTAACTTCTTCCCAAGATCCACAAACCTGATCACCCTGGCCGACAAAAAAAGTATTCCTGAAGAAGGGCTTTTGCAAAAAACGTCTATTTTCCTGCTCCTCGGATATTGCCTGATCTGCTGTGCTTTTCCAGTAACACTCTAATCTCGACAAATTTTTAAGATGTATTGGGAACAGCTGGGACATAAGGACCGATCCCTGTGATATCCCCCGATATTTGCACTCCAACAAAGTAACCGTTTTAATCTTATATACTGTTTCCTGTCAGCTGCCCGATTCAAAAACCATGGTCATGTCTTAGCTCCATTCCAACAAGATTTCATTTTGCGCACTAGGATTGGGAATTTATCAAAAAGCTTTCTGAAAACTCAAATGGACTGCAACCATTGCTTCTCCACAATGTATTGGACAGTCAGTTTCTCAAAGATGATTCCCATTTCATAAATCTATGTTGACTGTGTCTGAACCCATTACTTACAGTCCCAGCAGTTGCTGCCAAATTGTGTATTTCCGAACTTCATTCTATTTCTTTTTCATTCTCTCCAGACTTAGGTTTCCCAGTATTATTGGGAGTTTTTTTAAAATTTGTTTTCTTCTGTGTAGACAAGAACTGAAGTATTTATTTCATAGTTCTGCCATTTCCCTATTCTCCATTTTCCATTCAGTGGTTGCTGACAGTGAAGAAACTTCACTTGTTTTCTCTTACCATTTACATTGACAGTTCGCTCATATAATTCTTGTTAAAATACACTTCAGGAAACCATTCATTTCTGTTTTAAGATTCTCAATGATGAACCTTCCAGCATCATACAGTCACAGATACACAGTCTCTGTACCGTCAGAAATACAATGCAATCTACATTAGTCTAACTTGCCGACACAAGACCGTTAGCCGTGAATATTATGACACTTCAAGTGCTCGTCCACGGACTTTGAAATGATTGTGGGATTACCCATGATATCTCTCCTCTAAGGAAGAACATTCCCAAGCCCAAAACCTTCTGGATTAAAAAAGAACAATTCTTGAATCATGTCTAAACCTCAACCCCTCCAGTTTAAAAGCGTGTTACTCTGGTACATGGCCTTTTGACTTATAGGAACAGCTGCTGCTATTACACCGTTTCCATTTTCCTTGTAATCTTTTCCTTCTGAATTACGTCCCCCTCAGCCTTCCCTGCTCCTTCACAAATAACTGAGCTTATCCATGCTCTCTCCAGAGCTTATATCCTCCATCCCAGGAAACATACCGGTTAATCTCCTCTGCACCCCGTCCAGTGCATTCACGTCCTTCCTGTAATGTGACTCCCAAAACTGCACACTGTATTCCATCTTAGCTTAACCAAATTCCTGTATAATTCTCGTAATCAATGTCTCAATAAATAAAGACAATGCCTACTGTCCATAATGCCTTCAGAACGAGCCCATTAAACTGACCAGTCACATTCATTGATGTGTGAAGATGCACCCTCTGAGATTTCTCGTGTGCAGTCATTCACTCAGTACCTCGGTTTTTAGTCCCTTCATCCAAAGTGCATTACTTCATATTTATCAGGGTTACTTTCCATCTGCCATTTTTCTGCATATCTGACCATTCAATCTGAACCTTCCCGTTACATGTGACGTTCGTCCTCACTGTCAAACATACATTTACTTTTCATAATCACACCAATGCACTCCGCATTCACATCCACATCATTTATGAATACCACACATAATAAGGGCGACAACACTGATCCCTGTGATACACCACCGCACACTGGTCGACAGTCACACCAATAGCTTTTTGCCACAACTCTCTGTCTCCTGCCACTAAAACAATTTTGTATATAACTTGCAAAGGTAACCTTGATTATATGACATTTTACTTCCTTCATCCGTTTTCCATGTGGGACTCTGTCAAAAGCCTGGCACCGAAACCACATCAATGATCCCCTTGCCACAATGCAATAAAATTCATCCGGATTGATATCACTCTAATAAAACCATGCTGGCTATGCGTGATCAAACATTGCTACTCATAATGGAGATCAACTTTCTCTTTTCCTATTTGCTGCAGTAGTTTACCTAACAGTGAACTGATACGCACAGGTCTATAGTTCCCTAGTCTATCTTCACCACCCTTCCCGCAAAGTGGGACCACATTAGTTCTCTGGCATTTCTTCTATGACCAGATTCAACTTCATAAAATTTGGTCAAGGTCTTTCATCCCTTGTCTCCAACGACAGCCTGTGATAAAACTCATCTGGACCATTTGTGCAATTATATACCAACTAAAACCATTAATCCACAATCACAGTTTATATCAATCTGCTCAAGAACTTCACAGTCCAACTTATTTAATTTTGTCCTAGTATCCCCCTTCTCTCAAGAAAACAAACGTGAAGCTCTCATGTAACAATCTATCAATGTTCTCCAGTTTTACACACAAATTGTCCCCTTCGTTTCTAATGTGCTTTAATCGTTCCCTGGTATTATTGTTCCCTGATTGATGTCCTTGTGGAATAGCTTGGGAGTTTTCCTTATCTTGCCTGCTCACATTTCTCCATATACTTGTTTCATTTAGGCCCCTCTCTGTGAGTTTTCCCAGTTTCATTAAGATTACTTCTCATGCGTTCAATCTCGAGGGGACACAGGCCGAGATCCCTCATCAGATAATCTTGATATTTGAGGGATTAATCTGGAGAATACCCATTAATATATGTGATCAGTATGTTCTTTCTTCGAACAGAACACCAAAACTCGACACAGTACGCCAGGTACAGACTCACCAACATTGTGTGTAAGCGACGCAGGACATATTTACTTTTAGTGTGAGTAAATAACTGCAGATTCTGTAATCTTCACTGAAAACAGCAAATGCTGGAGATAACAGCGGGTCAGACAGCATCCATGGAGAGATAGCAAACAAGCTATGTGTATGACACTTTATCATCTACATCTGATTCCCTTTAAATGAAAGTCAAACTGACTTTTACCTTCTTATTTGCACATATTCCTCCCAATACCCATCGTTTCAATTTTTCTACTAAGTGACTGGGAGAATTCTTTTAAAAGTCCTCCTGAATATCCAAGAATATCACATACGTTGGTTTTCCATTCTTTATGTCTACACGAGATACCTTCACACAAAAAAATTTGAAAATAATAACTTGACTTTCAAAAGTACAGAATAATTTTCTCAAAGTTTGCTATTACTTTCTAAATGACTGAAGTCACATTCATTATAATACATTACATCAGATTCCCTAATCTGAATATCAAGTTAACTGGTCTGTTGTTCTCCTCTCTCCCTCTTCTTTAATGTTTGCTTCCCCTTGCTGTTTCTAAACTCCACCTTACTCGATTCAGTGGAATTTGAGAAACGTGAGCTCGAGGGAAGAGTAATTCCAGATTCAGGCGATATGTTTGGCGAGGCAAAACTCTATTTTGATATTATCACGCCACATCTTACCCGTTCTTCTGAAGCGTCATTGCAAGATTTTCACCAGAACTCTCATTATGCTGGTAGAGTGAAGAAGGACAAAGATCTTTCACCAATGCTGTGGCTTCCTTCAGGTAGACTTTGATGTTCTAATCTGAGTGGGAACCTTACAGCAGGCTGGCAAAGTGTTGTTGCGACTCTTCAGGACCTATGTGAGTCAACAACAGTTGTAGCGTGTGCAGATTTGATCTCACTGAAGATAGGATATTGGAATTAACCCAGAGACTGTTCCCTCATCTTATTTCTGAAATTAAAATGACAATTATAGATGCCCTACAGAATGGAAGCAGGTCATTTGACGCAACCACTCTGAACTGATTCTTTGAAGACCATCCCAACCAAACCCACTCTCTACCCAATCTCTGAAAACCTGCAGTTTACATTAGTAGTGAACATAACCTGCCCATCCCCGGTCACTATGGGTAGTTTAGCAAGGCCAAATAACTATCCTTCGCATTTTGCGACTGTGGGTGGAAACTGGAGCACCCAGCAGAAACCCTTGTTGGCACGGGAGAATGTGCATACTCCACAAAAACAGTGACCTAAGGCTGGACTTGAACGCGGGTCTCTGGTGTTGCGAAGCAGCAGTACTAACCACTGAGTTACACAGTGTGGGCAACAGAACTTGCCTGCACAATGACCTAGCAGCATAGCCTTGTTTCTGCCCAAGGGCCTTTCACGTGTGAGATGAATATGATAACCACAACACTATATTGGTTACACATACAGTGTGACCACTAGCCCACTGAAGTTTCTGTCCTGTGTTGCAACACAGATCACTTTGCAACGAACATATTGCATTCTAATGTGTTCGTTTTAAGCAGAACTCATTCACAACATGATTCTTCATTACACGTTATTCGTACAAAAGGCCGCAATGGGATTCAAACTCACGTATACTTTCACACTAAAGCCTAAATCCTGCAACTTAGCCGATTCTGGCAGTCTCCCACACTGAACAGAAACCATGAACAGTATTTGAATCTAGCTCTTGAGGACATTGCTACATCTCTGGCTGCACAGCGAAGTGATAATACCAGTGCATCATCATCTCAACTGTCACATTCTCTTAAGGTTGCAAACTTAGGCAGTGGAGTATTAGCACTGTTTCCTGTAAACACATCAATCACGTTCAGCCAATGCCTGTCTCCATCCAGAGGATCAGTTTAGATCAACAACTTGGCGGAAAACAAAATGGCATTTGCGAGAAATTTGAACACGGAATGTTTAATATGAGGTGCAAGCACTGTTCGTGTTTGAACCCGAGATCTACCTTTTCACTGAGCAGGCACTTTAATCAACTTAGCCTCAACATCACGTTAACGTACGAGGGAGGGATGAGCAGGTTGAACCAATACCTCTGTAAGTTTACAAGAATGACAGGTGATCTTGTTTTGAGATTCAGTGACAGAGGGCTATTCCACAGCAATCTGAGGATTCAGTTCCACTTCTCGAACCTGGAAGATAGGAACAGCAGAAGTAGATTCTTCAAACTTGTTACAGCAGGTCAGGAGGAGCGTGTTTAATTTCTGGATCCTGACTAGTCGTGTCAGGAAGACGCCAATCAAACCCAGTAAATATAAAACAGGCCCAATAATAATTGATCAGTCAAGATGAGAGTGATGTTGGAAAATCACAGCAGGTCAGGCATCATCTGAGGAGCAGGTTATCGACGTTTCGGGCAGGAGCGATTTTCCTGCTCCTTGAATGCTGCCTGCCTGTCAGTGCTTTTTCAGCACCACTCTATTCTTGACTCATGGTCTATTATTGATCCGGTGTGAGATTTAGAGGGTCTGATCGTTTTCTTCCTGACTCTGTGTATCAGGACCCAGAAACTAAACAGCCTCCTCCTAACCAGCTGCAACAAGATCAAAGAATCTACTTTTCCTGTTGCTGTGTTCTACGTGCTCCTGCCCAAAACGGCCATTTTCCTGCACCTCGGATGCTGCCTGATCTGCTGTTCTTTTCCAACACCACTCTAATCTTGATTCTAATCTCCAACATCTGTAGTCTTCATTTTCGCCATAATAGATCATGTTGCATCTGTATCCTGTTACACAACAGCAGGATGAGACCATTCGGCCTTCATATTGCACAATGCAAAATTAGAAAAATGAAACGAAGTGAATGGAAATTGGTACACTACGTGAGGACATTCGGCCTATTTAGTCTGTTGCACAAGAACCTTTTGAGATGTTTTTATGTGAACAGCAGGGAGTAATTCAGCCACGTTTTTGTTGTGAGGGACCAGGAGAATACCACTCACTTCTTCAATCCTATTTCAGGGATATAAGAAGTGACTGTTTTGTACCTTGAGCCTGTTATGGAGGAAGAGAATGAAACGCTTCAGTCCCTCGGAATTATGCACTGTAGCAGGAAGATTCCATAAGTCCCCAGATATCTCATACAGCAACAACAGAATGATATTCAGATATTCAGAGCTGCTTAGTCAGGAACACAAGCAGGACGATTAGCCTATCGAGACAATAATCTAGTAACACTAGGAGGACCTACGCCAATGGAGACTATAACATAGGAACACCAGGAGGATATTCAACCCATCGAAATAATAATTTAGATGCAGCAGGAGATCATTCAGCCAATCGAATGTTTAAACCTGGAAAAAAAGGAGTCCATTCAGTGACTCTTCTTTTATACACAGCAAGCAGAGCAGATATTTTAGTCTTGTGCCCTGTTAGACGGGAACCCAGGGAAGGAAACATAGACGTTATAGAAAGGAAAGAAGTTGAGACAACCAATTTTACTAGGATAAGAAATGTAATGAGTAAGCTGTTGGGATCGAATGCAAACAGTTAGAATCTGTCCGTAAAAAAATTATAACAGGAGATTGTGAAAGTCAAACTGTAATTCATTACAGCCAGCATGGGTTTGTGAAGGAGAAAACTAGCTTGAATTATTTGCCTGAGGTTTTGTTTAATGTGACGAGAAGGTGGATATTGGGGATTCTATAGAAGTAGCATAACTAGATTGCCAGAGGCGTTGCATCCGGCGCCTCACAGAAGTTAAATATGCAACATAAGAGCACACGGGGGTTAAGGCAAATTGATTCGTTTGGAGAGAGAATAGGTTAACCACAAAGAAAAACATGATGTGGAGCTGTAGGTATTGGACTGGATTGGGCATCGTCAAAAATTACACGATTCCATTTTATAGTCCAACAGATTTATTTGAGAACATTACCTTTCGGAGCAAATCTCCTTCCTTAGGTGTTAGAGAGAGAGGAAGACCTTCAACACAGAATTTGAAAGGAAAAGATCAAAGCGTCGTACTACTAATGCACATGAATTGAACACATCGAAGATCGCTCATAAATGTTTAATCAGTTAGACTGGGCATGGAGGTTCTGATTGATTAATGGGTAAAATCCCAGAATTAATTTCAAGTCACGGTCCGGAGGATTTTTAAAAAAAAATTCTGACATGCAAGGTCGATAATCTGGATCCTTTCGATGTATTATGTCTGGACTTTCAGAAGGCATTGCATAACGTGCTTCACTAAAGATTAATATGCAAGGTAAGGGCACATGCGGTGAGAAAAATATTATTTGTTTGGAGAAAGGATTGGCTAACCAATAAAAGCCACCACGTGGATTTGCTGGTGTTGGACTGGGGTGGACGTGGTTTAAAAAGCACACAACACCAGGTGACAGTCCAGCGGGTTGATTTGAAAACAGGAGATAGCTGAGCGCTTTCCCTTCATTGGGTGCAGATAGAACGGAAGACGTTATGAAGAAAAGACAAGAGCGTTGTACAACTCCTGCGCATGAATTGAAGACACCTAAGATGGCTCATAAAACTTTAATCAGTTAGAATGGAGGTGCAGATTCTGATTGCACAATATTCAAATCCCAGGCTTTCTTTCTCGTCACTGCCTGGAGATAACTTAAGACATCATCGATGGAAAGGAGACAAACCCCTCCGGTCACTCAATATATTTAAGGCCTGAGTTTTTCTCTGTGACGCAACCTGGAGTCAGACTGCGTTTATTTCCAAAGTATGACTTGATAAAATGACATATTGACTGTTTACAAGGTGTGTGCACTTTGAACAAAATGTAATGTATCCACAAATGCAAGTATCCACATTCATTCTGCAGATTTAATCGTGTGACCGCTGTGGGTGGGGGTGGGGTGGGGAGGGGAGGGTAGGTTATGTTGGGGAGGTGGGAGGAAACAGAGAGAGAGAGAGACTGATGTGCCTGTGTGTAAGGGGGCGAGTGAGATTGAGTGCATGTCAAGGTTAGGACTCAGACAGATATGGCAGATCCTAGCAAACTGCCCCCCACCCCACCCCCCACCCCCCCCCCCCAACACACACACGCACTCACTCCGTGGTTTCTGAGCTTCACCTCTCTGCAACCTCTGCGACATATTCTGTTCATGTTACAGACCGAGAAGCTGTAAATGCAGACCCCATTCTCCATTCAGATTTGGATCACCAAATCGTCAGGTCTCCCTGATGGTCTGATTCAGCTGACAGCACAATATCTCATAAACCATCCCAGCACCTCCACTAAAGTTTCAATAACAAGAGTGAGTCAGAAGCCCCTCAACTACAAGGTCGATGCCTGGTCCTTTATAGTAATACTAGAGGGGCTTCCTCCTGTCACTGACTGCACGATTAACTGAGAGCGACAAAGACTGCCGTTCTGTGGACAGACACGGACTGAGTTTCAAAGACGTGATTCAAAGCTGCAGGAAACCCCGTCCAGCATGGAGCTCCACATAAGATACACCAGGAAGTGAACAACAGCCCAATAGACAAACTTTTCATTGTTTCTGACCTTCACAATGCTAGCACTCGACACACTAAGGAGCTAAAAACCAAGGCCATGGAAAGATACAGAAAGAGATAACATGAAAGATAGATACAGACAATTAATTGACTGATAACATGATGTGGAATAATGGGGGAAAAGATAAGAGAGGGGACGGGACTAAGTGGAGGAGTTCGACCTTGGTGGGTCAAATCAGAAGAAAGAGATGATGAATAAAAATATTGCTTGATGAGATGAAATGTTTCATTACATCCAATTCTGAATCTCCCCCCACCGAAACTGCCCAGACACCATTAGCAAGGACCGGTAAAAGCCCAGAATGGAGACCTGTGCAGACTATGCTCACGTATTGCTCGGTAAGCTGAGCTATCTGCCCAGTATGAGGAGCACTGCAACACTTTGCCTGTATATTACTGCTATACTTGCACTGGACATCTGCCAAGCCTGGAAAGATTTGCAGCCCATACTGCGAGTGGCTGTAAATGGGACTGCCACAACTTTATGTATCTGAACATCCATGTATCATCTCAAGGTAAGGGGTTTTATGTGTGCTTGCGTGTGTCCGTCTGAAGCGGAGATAGACGTGAAAATCATTGTCTGAGAAAGAAGTCGCGTGGAGGAACTCAGTTAAAATATGAACAACTGGCAGGGGTTGGGATAATGGGAAGAGAGAGATGGAGGATTATTACATGGACACCTGTTAATTCGTTCTTGAGAATATTAAAGTAAAGGCATTGTCAGACCCAATAACAATATAGATCAGTGTGCACAGGAATGACGGGTGAATGGGGATTTTGGTGTGAGTTCATGTACGAGGCATGGAGTATTGACACAGAATTGCGTCTGCACGTTTGAAGCTGGGAGTGTCAGCAGAAGAGTATTGGCTTCATTAAGACGGTTTCATAGTTCAAGGTTCAAATAGCAGATGGGAAGAGACAGTGAAGTTTATTTTGGAGCTGTCAGCTGTTGAAATACGCATGGTATGGTGTCAAGAACCAGCTCATGGCCAGATGATCAATGCATCTGTGATTCATCAGTTGCAGCCTCAGATGTTCGCAAGGAATGGGATGGAGTTAGAGGCAGGAATTTGAGTTTGCAAACCAGAACCGACGATGGGTGACCTTCATGTTCACATTTCTAAAATAGCAAGTGGAGTCATGATTGTTTGCTCACAGTGAAACTGAATAGGTCAACGTTGAGATCCACAAGAGACATTGTCAGAATAAAAGAGTAGAAAAAAAATATACAACACCAGATTATAGTTCTGTTCACACTGATCTATATCGTTCTTGGGTCTGACAATGCCTTTACTTTGGATGATAACCTGGTTTTGAGTAATTTTTAACTCTGTCCGTACCAGTCCAACAGTGGCACCTCAAAGATAGAGAGAATGAATAAGCAAGTTCCCTGATGCAGTTCGTCGGGAGCTGTGGAATTCAAAAACTCAATAGGAACAATCACTGCAACAAGGGGAGTAGAGTCTACGAAAAGAGTAGCATTACTGTCAAGCATTGTTTATAACGTTAACGACTGAGCAGCGCAACTTAAACATTCAACAATAGCGAGGATTGGATAATAAAAATGTTGAATATGGAAAAGTGTTTGTTTGTTCTGAACTGCTTTCGATCATCGATAATAAAATGGAGCAAGACACCAATCATCACAGTGTAATGATCTGTCAATTCGTGGAATATTCCAAACTAATGTTGTCAGATTATGCTTTATTCCCACCCTCGCTCTGGAGCTGCTGATCCTTGTTAGTGCTCTTGGTGATTCTGTTGCAAATAATATGGGATAACACATTGAACAGAGACCACTTATCATTAAAAGATGTCAACCTTCCACTGGGATAATTGTAACACACGGAAACTGACATTATGGAAAGTCACCGAACAAAGAGGTTCAGTGAAGGCTATCGTTATAGCAATTTTCAAACCACAATAAAACCAAATATGTGCGCCATCAGAATGGAATGGATGAGGGGTGCTTATTGATGGACCATAGATGTTAAAATCATTTTTATTCTTTCTTCCGTGTATATAGGAGTAGTGGCAGAGCCCTGCAGGATTGTAGATATTACATACTGTTTTTAAAAAGAGGCAAGGATAATGTAATATACCAGCCTCATAAGGTGACTGGTGCAGAAATTTCCAGAGATCATGAACCAGCTTACAATGTCTATTGTCCATTGCTGCTCCTGGTTTTAAGATAACTGATGTCAAGTCCTTCCATAACATTGAAACATCATTCTGCATCAAAACGGCTGCTCATGAACAAGAGGAAGCAGTTCTGTCCTCACCGTGCCTGTTACAGAGGGATAGGAGGAGAACATTCATCATCATTATGCCTGTTATGGAGGGACAGGAGAATATCATTCACCATTATTGTGCCTGTTACAGTGGGAAAGGAGGAGGCCATTGCTTCTTGAGCGAGTTACACAAGGACAGAAGGAGGTCTTTCTGTTTCTGGAGCCTTTTATGTAGTATAAGTTTTATTAGAAACTTTTAGATTCAATATACTTAGAGAGAAGCGTAGTCTTGATTGAGATGTCAAAGTTCTAAATTGAGTCAGGCGAATTTTGAACATTGTAGGCTAGATTTTTGAAAAGCTGCTTGGGAGATGTTAGTGCCAAGAAAGTAGGAGGCCTTCATAAATATGATCACAGAGTTCAGCGACAGTATGTTCCTGTTCATGAGGACGGCAAGGCTGGTAGGTGTCAGAAATGCTGAACCGTCAGTGAAATTCAGGTTCGAACCAAGGAAAAGAAGGAAGGAATAGATAGGTATAGAGAGCAGGGATCGAGCAAATTTATCGAGGAGTACAAGGGCAGTAGGGTCATACTCTAAATGGAAATCAGGGTGAAAGATTGAGGGCATGAGGAATCTTCAGCAAATACGATAAGGGAAATCCAGAGATATTACACATACATTAAGGTCAAAAGGATAACTAGGAAGCAAACAGGGTACCGTGAGGAACTTCAAGGCCCCCTCTGCGTGGAACCATAGGAGTTAGCTGAGATACTAAATGAATATTTCACATCAGCATTGTCTGTGAACAAGGATATAGAAGGTGCACCTAACCTGCAAGTTGGTGGACTGTAGGAGGAAACCCACAACAACGTAGGGAAAATGTACATATCCCACATAGTCAGCCCAGGGTGGGACGGAAACTGGGTCCTTGGAGCTGGGAGGTAGTTGTAATAGCCACTGAGCCACCATGCTGCCCCAGTCATCAGGCCGGAATGACTGCATTCTCTCACATTCTCTGGAATCTTCACATCTGTTCAGATGATGTTGAATTCTATCTAGGTACCTCCGGCATGCACACCTTTTGCTTCACCCAAGGATTCAATGTCACCCACCCCGCTCTCCCAACCTCTGATGCACAGTTGTGTTCGGCTGGAACTGACACATTTCCTGCAATTCGGAACTCACCCCTTCCCCAACTACCCAGATGAAGTCGTCCATTAATACTGCAGCACTCACAATATTTGCCAACCTAAAGTAAAACAAAGAGCTGCAGATTATGGAGATATGAAACAAAAACTGTTCTGAAGAATAGATCCCTGTTTTGAAATATTAACTCTGCTTTCTTCCTATATATGTTAGCATACCCGCTCAGTTTTGCCAGCAATTTCTTGCATATCTAATTCACTATTAATAATATGCACAAAATCGACCCTGTGGTTTTGCCTTTGATATGTAAACCCCAGCAGCATTTGTTTCTCCTTGCTGTTTCTAAGATCCAGACAATTAGTTTCTGTGTAACCTGAGTGTCGTGTCTCTGCTGGCATTAATGGGAGATTCAGCGACATATTTCCTGAGGCCTGTCTTGATGTTAAGATAATCTCGCTGCCTCGTCTTCATTCTTCTCAAGGGGAATGATGAGATGATCCCTTGGTCTCTCTGAGGCTGGCGGAGTGGAGAAAGACAATATTCTCCCACAATTCTCTACATTCCTCCTGATGACTGAAACTGCTCGAGACTGGGTACATCTTCAGAGCAGGCAGGCATTGTTTGATTTCATGGGTTCCATCCTGGCTCGGGGGAAGGGGAAGACATGCCTGTAAGTCTCCCCACACAGAAGGAGCTCCATGTCAAAGCCCACATCACAGTTTTGGTGAAGGCAGTAATGTCTCGAAACGTGCCACGTCCAAGTCTCAATATCAGGAGTTGTGCAGGCTAGTTCCACATGGACTGTGACTTTCTCAGTGCACTATGGGCATTCAAATGTGGCACTGGTTCCTTGGACCTGGGGAATTCCAGGTTCTCCGGTGAGTTAGGGGGATATGTGGGTGTCTCTGGGAATGCCATGCAGTATGAAGGGGGGATACCCAACGTGATTCTGACTGCAAAGGGTCGAGTACCAATTAACGTGGGATGTTTGGTGAGATCCCTTCAGCCTATCGTTTAAATCTTCGCCAAATCTCATTCATCTTGCACTTTGCATAAGAAAACAAATGTTATTAAGATTAATCCACAAGAACAGCATGCATAGGAGCAGGAGTAGGCCATCTGGCCCCTCAAAATGGCTCAGCCTTTCAATTAGATCAAGGCTGGTTTTCCATAGACTCAGATCCACTTATCCACCCTCTTACCGTAACCTTTACTTCCATTACTTTTCCAAAATCAACCTTTGCCTAAGAAACATTCATCAAATCATCGCAAATCCTTCACTCAGCAGGGAATTCCACACATTCGAATGAAGATGTCCTCCTTAACTTAGGACTAAATCTGTTCTCCCTTATATTGAGGATTTTCCCTTTATTTCTAGTTTCACCCAACCGTGGAAACAAACTCCCTGCTTCTATCTTATCTATTCACTTCATAATTTTAACTTTCTAGGAGATCCCCACTGGTTCTTAGAAATTCCAATGAGCACAGTCCCAGTCTACTTTATCTCTCCATCTTATTCAACGCTGTCTACTCTGGAATCAACATAGTGAAACTCTTCTGCACCAACGACAGTGCCGGTACATTCTTGGTCAAGTAACGGGGCCACACCTGTATACATGACACGGTGTGTGTCCATACCAGCACCTTATGCAGTTCCAGCAGAACATCCCTGTTTTTAAACTGCATCCCTTAAGCAGTGAAGGATAATATTCCATTTTCCTTCTTAAGTATTTGCAAAGCAACGTTTTGTGGGTCCTGCACAAGGACACCCAGGTCCTCTGCACAGCAGCATGCTGCACATTTTTCACCATTTAATAATAATCCTTTTTGCAGTTGTGCCTACCGAAATGGATGGTCTCACATTTATCATCGTTGTTCTCCGTCTGCCAGGCCTTTGCCCACTCTCCTAAACTATCTCTATGCTTCCGCAGATGTTCATGTGTCCTCTGCACACTTTGCTCTACCACTCATTGTCTGTCACACACAATATCATCTTTGCAAATATTAATCATTGGATTCGCGATCATTCTTTACCATCATACAGATGTCATTCTTTATTCGGAGGTCTACCCTTACCTCATCTTCAGTATGGTATAACATTTTGATTTATTAAATCTGCTTAATGTTCAGTTCAAAATGTTGGTCACTGTGTCCCAATGTCTCTCTAACGCCATTCAATCATATGCATTTCACAATCGTTTTTAAGAGTATAAAACACATTCAGATTGATTGACTTTTAATTCAGTGTTTATTTTTAAAAGAACAATTATTCCTTGCTCCATTGTCACTTGTGTTCGTCATATTGACATGAACAGGAAACAGGCTGACACCGTTATGCTCACAAAATCAGACATGGTGGGTAATGTTGCATGGAATCACTGAGGGTGATAAGGACACAGAAAGTACTCTGGATGTGGGTCTTCAATATCATCACCAAGAGTGTCTCGACAGGCCCACCAAGGACTGAGCAGGTAAAAATCACAAACAGACAGCAGCCAGAGTGTGAGAAGTGATAGGGAAACCAAGAAGGGAGAAATAATCTCAGCAAACTACTTATCACAGATGGATCTGTCGCAAACGGTATCTGTCGTAGCAGGTAGAACACAGTCCGGGGTAGGGAAATCCTCATCCTCATATTGAAGACACTGCCCACTTTGTTCGCTGGCTCTATCACCTGCGAAGTACGACATAGGTCTAAATGACCGAGCAAACGGAAACTGGGCATCCATGAAGCACTGTGGGCGATTGGCAGCTGCAGCATCAATGGCCTGCCCTCCATCAGAAAGTCAAAAGTGTACTGATCACTGTTGGTTCCAAAAAGTTCAGCACCATTCACAATGACACGACACTGAAGCAGGATATTCACCCCAAAAAGAGTTTTGATCAGGATATGAATGAGGTCATTCAGTCAGTCGACCCTCTGACTCAGCAATTGGATCAGATCTTTTAATCTCTCATATCTGTGAAATAGGGAATTGAAGGGAATACGCAGCCTATCAAAACTGCTACACACGAACATGGGGAGGATGGGTTACCTTGCTGGAAGCATAGATAAGTATGCAATTAATTAATATATATCAGTTTAACAATGAACAGTGATGCGGCCTCAAATATTTGCAACCAATATCAACGCTTTGCATAAATGGAAAAAAAAGTGTTCTAACTAAAGATAAAATGACAGTAAGATAGACAGGAACTGAAATTATCGAGAGGAATTCAAGAATCTGCAAATGGATAAGCAATAGACAACAACTTGGTAGATAGAATGTAATGGAGGTAAATATGAACCTGTGATTTTTTTTCCCAGGAAGATTAAAGGCCTATACATTACATAACTGGAGAGAGATAACAAGACTTAATGAAACACTGAGTACTGGAAAGTTCACTCTGACCCAATTAGACATTAGAATTCTTGCTTCATCTCCAAGATTGTCTTTTCACTGATGCTCCCAGTGGCCCCATTGGTCTCTGTATACGTGGGATATGTAGATGTGGTTGGTTGGCTGTCGGGAGGGGAGGATGTTTTTCTGCCAAGAGGCCATCTTTTCTTTCGACGTGGAGACTCTAAAATGATGGGATTGGCTGACTACTTCTGAATGAAGAGCCTGTGGGTAGTCACCAACATGATGCACGGTGCATGGTCACACAACAACATTAAAACCGTGAGAGATGGAGGATCCAATCACAAGAAATAGAACTAAAGGCATTGCAAGATCAGCTGACGTGGTTAGTTATGTCACATCTTAATCCAGCTCACAAAACCAGCCCATACACCATAACCACAGCGGACATGCATGTGCAGAGCAGGCGATAGTTCTGCTCAGTACAACTCAGCAATCTGTCCAGAGTGGAGCACTGTGAAGATTCATACATTGCACTGGTCAATACAGTCCAGTAATCTGTCCTGAATGAAACACTGCGCCGATCATATCAAAACATTTATCTATAAACCCGGGATAGATGTCTGTTCAGCAACCAGAGCTGTGCAGACCACAGCAGTAGAATGATTAAAAAAATCTCAACTGGAATGTCTGACCAGTACAGGGAACTGCGCAGCGAGCACTGGTGAATTGATCTGTAAACCATGTACCACTTATCCTCCCAGCATGGAGAGCTATGTACACCACCCCTGTTCAATTGTCGGCAACACTGTGTTCGACCGCTGCCTAGCGTCAGGAATCTTGCGCACATACTGGAAGTGACAGGATGTGCAGGTCCCATTCATTTACAGCTCCATGTCTCCATTGTGCCATGACAAGGGGAACTGCGGGTGTGAAAATCGTTGCCAGAGATCGATTGGGGGAATCACTTATAAAACCAAGAAATGGGAGGGGTTTGGGATATAGACAGAGACGGGAAGATCGATAGACATGTCATGGAATGATGTGTACATAGGTTGCAGAATGCTGAAACGTTGGCATTTCGGTTAGATCGTGTAACAGGAGCCAGTATTCCCAGGAATGATGGGTCAACAGCACACTCTCAACAGCCAGAGAGTGGTAGGCCTGTGGAATTCATTGCCACGGAGTGCAGTGGAAGCCGGGACGCTAAATGTCTTCAAGGCCGAGATTGATAGATTGTTGTTGTCGAGAGGAATTAAGGGCTACGGGGAGAACGCTGGTAAGTGGAGCTGAAATGCGCATCAGCCATGATTTAATGGCAGAGTGGACTCGATGGGCCGAATGGCCTTACTTCCACTCCTATGTCTTATGGTCTTATGGTCTTATCGTGTGAGTTCAGACGATGGGGAGTTTTGAATGGACATTTGCACTGCAACTTTCTAACAATAATTTAGCTCCGTGGCATTTTCACCCAGTGTGACAGCAGAACCACATTAACGAGCACCCGAGCTACAAATCTTCTCGCAAACTTTGTTGTAAATTGTCTTTCAAAGTCCTTTCTACCTCACACTGCTCTACATTGTCATCATCTGCCATATACTTGAACACTACAACAACGTGTTATTGTACTGGTAGAGTTCCAGACTGTCCTGCTCATACCTCACGTTCTTCCAAGTTTACTGCCGTCGCAACCACTGAGATTGTTGCAGCATCACACTCCCCATGAAACAACTGAAGTCCTGTCACATGCACGATTGTGAACAAGTGAAATACTGATCTATGCCCCACAGATGGAAAGAAGTAACGACATGCTGCTAACCGGGCCATAAAAATCCTGAGACACATCAGACAGAGTGAATGATATATTTACAAAGCACGGAGCAAGAGAAATCCAGGCAGGCTCCACTTATCTGTATTGTCATCCGGGTATTAATGTTATGAAGCTGAAGGCGTGTACAGTACCTTACAGAGAGACTGAATGCTGTTCTAAACTACGAGCTTACAAGCACCTGTGTATATGAATAGATGGCATTCCCAGCATGTAAATGAAAAGAGAAAATATGTAATAATAGGCTGTGAAATAAATACCTGAGCTGGTTACAGATTTGGCAAAAAATTGAGTTCAACCAATCAGTTTAAATATGTCCCAGGATATTAAAAACAAATCGATTTTGAACTTATTGTTTTTCCAACATCGAAGCATTGAGACGATCCGATATTGTGGATATAAGAAATACAGGAAGTTTGAAAATTGCAGACAGAGCAAATGCCATCAACACAGTTCCAAGAAATTAGAAAGCACTCTCTATCAAAGGTGCATTTTCTTAGGAAACATCTCCATATTAAAAAAGTTCAAAGATGACATAGGGAGATTGCCAGCCAGAAGAAGACACTGAAAACAGCAGCTGCTGTGTGGTTTTGAAATTACGTTTGTGTAATTTGAATGAGTGTCTTATTGAAACAGTATATTGTTATAGAGTTAGATCCAGGTAATAAGCAGCACAGAGAATGGGGCTTAGAGTTGTCAATAGTTGTTCTTTATTGTTCATTTTCAGAGCTAAAGAGAACTTGATGTTTTTTAAACAGTGGAAATTTGGCACCTCTTTGCCACACACACTTTAACAGATTACGAGGCGAGGTGAGCTTTCCTTGCGTTTAGTTGACATTACAAGAAGGGTTAAACACCGTGTCCTAACAATTCCTGCGTCTGTGTATCTCTGTGCCTCTGTGTGAGGCAAGACGAAAAATGTTTCTGGAATTTAAATTGAGGCAATGCGACCCTCTGCTGGCCTCTCCACGCCCCTGCACAAGCATTGGTTCAGGGTGAAAAAGAATAGGGAATACATTCAGATGTGGAGCGGTAGAGGGCAGTTGCTCTCAATTCCATCCAATTTCTTATCAATGTTCTAGTCTAAATGTCTTTTAAATGATGTAACTGTACCACTTGCTCCACTGCCCCAGGAAGTTCATTGCACGCACAACCCTGCCTCTGTATAAAATAATTGGCCTCATGACTCCTGTGAATCTTTCTCCTCTCACCTTAAACTATCCCCAATCTTGTATCACCCAGTCTAGGGAAAAGACAACGGCCTTCAACTTATCTGTACCCCTCATGGTTACAAACCTCAGTGAAGTCACCCGTAATTCTCATACTCTCCAGTAGAATAAAGTCCCAGCATTTCCAGCCTCTCGTTTGACTCAATTCCCTCATTCCCAGCAAAATCCAGGTTAGTCTCTTCTGAACCCACTCCTTGTGAATAGAATCAATGTCAATAATATCAAGGTGCATAATGAAGGCTTTTTCTAAGCGCAGCAGGGTCCAAAACTGGAGAGCATAGGTTTTGTGTGAGTGGGGAAAGATTTAAATCAATCGGGTACATGTTCTGCTAAGCAAATGGTTCTGTATATGACAGTAGCAAAGATATACTTATATGGAGTAGGAAATGTGATGGAGTCAAAGTTCTGACAATGTTCAAGGGGCTCTCAAATGGTCCATTTTTGTATAGGATAACAGTATGGTGTATTTTAATAGAGAGGAAGAAAATGTAATCTGCTTGAGAAGGGACGGCCCATTGCACTCTCTATCCTTCCTTTTTCCTAATGACAGCAATGTGGGCGAGCGACAAAACAAGGGAATCATCTTTAAGACTTGTGTGGTATTCCTGACCAGAATGCATTGGAATCTCCTCACTGACGAATCAGAAGGAATTCAACCAAAGCCAACGTTCTATTATAAAATCCCATTGTGAGCAGCTTGTATGAGCAGAATATTTCAGAATAAGAATAACATTTTGCACAATGCCATGAGTTTCAGAAATATTTGTACAAAGTCCTTTGAAGATAAAGCTAGAAATTTTGGTTTTAGGTTTGCGGTTGTGTATGCATGTGTGTGTGTGCGTGCGTGTTTCTGTGAGTGTGTATGTGCCCGTGCATTCGTTCGTGTGTGCGTTTGTGTGTGTGAGTGTGTGTGTGAGCGTGTGTGTGTGCCAGTGTTTTTAGAAACGGAAATATCGATTATATATTTGCAAAATCTAAACAGTGTTTCATCCATCTTTCCATCATAGTTTCAGTAACTTCGCCTTTGATCATAAACGTGCTTTTTACGTAGATGAAAGAAACCAGCCTGACTTCTTCTAAAAAACTGACACTGACCCTGTCTGTGACGTATATCATCGGCCGTATCACCACCCTGTTTACATTTAGAATTTGTTGTGAGCAGTGGTGGAGTGAGACTCGAAAAATGAAAGAGTGACCTTTAAAGCGGCGTAACTATAGACCAGTCAGCCCGCAGTCCCTGATGGGTAGGTTATTGGAGGCAATTCTGTGCGACAGGATTCACATATATTTGGGAAGGCAAGGACTGATTAGAGATCGTCAACATGGATTAGTGCAGTAGAACTCATGTTTTATAAATTTGATTGCGTTTTCTGAAGAGGTGACAAAGAAAATTGATGAAAACAGTTTGCCAGACGTTGTCTGTATATATTTCAGCAAGGTGTCCATAACGTTCCGTTTGGTAGACAGATTGGTAACGTTATGTCACATGGGACAAGGAAAGCTAGTCAATTGGATTCACAATTGGCTTGAAGGAAGATAGCTATTTCTCCGATTGGAGGCTTGTGTCCAGCAGTGTGCTGGAAGAATCAGCACTGAGTTCACAGCATTTCATCACTTATATAAATGATTTGTATGAGAATACAGAGGCGTAGTTATTAAGTTTACAAATGACATTTAAAAGGTGATGTATGGAATTATCACAACGACCCCACAATTAAATGGGTCAATGGAGCAAAGATTGTCGGATGAAGATTCATTTAGATAAGTAGGCTGTTTTGCATTTTCGAAAAGCAAATCAGGACATGAAATATACACGTAATGTTAAGGTCCTGGGTTTTTTTTGTAGAAGAAAGAGACTTTGGTCACCAACTGCATAACTCCTTGAAAGTCGAGTCGCAGGGAGACAGAGTGGTGCAGAATAAATTTGGCACGTTTGCCTTAATCAGTCAGGGCAATGAGCGTAAAAGCTGAGGTGATGTGTTGCATCTGTGCAGTATGCTGTTGAATCTACATTACGAATACTGTGAACAGTTCGGTTCGCTGCAGAAAAGATTCAAAACAATGTTCAGACTGGGGGGTCTGCCTCAATGGAAAGGCTGGAAAAGTTGAGAGGTTTCCCCGGAGTGTCAGACGCTGAGGGGTGACAGTCCAGATATTTATAAACATCACCAGGTGCATGCAATGTCAGAATAGCCATAGAGTGTTTCCCATGACATGGGAGTCCAAACCAAGAGGGCACATGTTGAAGGCTAGCGGTGAATGATTTGTAAGTCACCATCGGGCAAATGTTTCACACAGCGAGTGGTGTGTTTATGGGAACTGCTGTTCAGAGTGAACAGATGGAACTACCGTGTATGTTTCCATGCTTTATGACTCTCTAATCCCATAAGAGGGATGATCAGAAATTCAGAAAGAACCTTTCGAATGGGAATTCTAATCACCCCGTTTGTGGGTCTTTATGTCCATATTGATTCAACACTAAGTTAGTTGAATATTTGAGAGTGAATTGAGTCACGGATAATGGGAAAAAGACACGAAGGTTTAGTTGAGATCACAGCCTGATCAGCCACACTCCCACTGCCGGGAGGAGAAGGCTCAAAGCGTGCAAAGAGCCACTCCTGCTTCTCAGTCCCATGTTCCTAAATTCCAATCAGGCCCTCAGGTCTGTTATAAGGAACCGCTGGTGGCCACGCACCCCTATAACCTGGTGCATAGAAGCAGAGGAGACCAGTCAGATCCCAAAGGCCATCAGACACGGTTTGGGGTATGTTGGGAAATATAATTGGAAAACTCAGGTTGGGTTTGAATGACACCACGTATCTCTCTTCACAGAACCCCCATTATCTGCAACTTGTGCTTCATTTATTGATTATGTTATACACCCAGACTCGCTGTGAATACAGTCGCAAAAGCTCATCCAGGGAAGGAGAACAAAATCGTCTCCGTGACTGCAACATTCAATAACAGAGCTTCCAGAAAAATAGTACAACTGAATTTCCAAAATTACAATGTGAGAACATCAGAAACAGGAGCATATCGTTCACGCCGCAAGCCTGCCTTGCCCTTCACTAAGATTTTTGCTGATCCGCACTCGGTCTCAATTCCTCCTTCATACCCAATTCTTCTTAGCCCTCAACTACATGGCAGATCAGTATCCATCGAACTCTTCTTGAAATACTATCTGTCATCTAGCTCCACTTACACTCGGATGAGAATGCCTGACATTCAAGAACTCTGTTTGAATTAAGCAATTGCTATTCCTATACCATGTCTGTTTGTTATTCATAAAAGAGGTGAAAACAAGAGTTGAGTTAATATTGACTGGTACTGTTATCAAGGCACTGGTTGACTGAGGTTGACATGAACGAGCTGACAAAACTGGAGTTAATGGGAATCAGAGTAACCTCTCCAGTGGCTGGAGTCAAGCAAAGCACAAAGGAAGATGTTTATAGTTCGTGAATGTCGATCATCTCACTCCCGAAACATCTCTGTGGGAGATCCTCAGCTTATCTTCCTCGGCACAAACATATTCAATTGCCCTCTCAACGTCTGCTTGTTCCCAACACTCTACCCTCCCCACAATAAGATCTGAAATGTGGATTGTCACTGAAAATTACAAAATGTACAGAATAATTTGTCCCCCAACCGCCCGTGAACTAATCTGTATTCATGCAAAGCAAGACCCGGACAGCACTGAGGCTTGTGCTGTTAAAGTGTCGGTAACGTTCATGTAACAGTATGGCCTAACATTGCACATTGTCACAATAAACTGAACAGTTTTTCAGCACCTTGCGCTGCTTTGACAGGAATATGAAGATGTCATTCAGACCATTGACACTACTGGAGAAGAAAAGGGAATGTCCATTCAGTGCCTCCAACCGATTAGGCAGGAAGAGAAGAAGTCTCGTCTTGTGGACCACACCAGTTCCCGTCGAAATTATTTTAAGGCAGTAGCCTAGACGCTTAAGTTTTCATACTTAATAGGAAATGTAAGGTGTCTGTTCCAGATGTAATGTGACTGTTCAAACAACTCGGTGTTGACAAAACACAACTTATTAAAACACTGTAGATAAAATCAATTTAGAAGAAATGAACTCGATTGGACAACTTAACAGAATAATGTGTCCAGGAACTATTCCGAATTAACTGTTTCAGTACAGGATCATCCCATAAATACACCCCTTAGATAAAAGGAAGATGCAAGCGCAGATTGTCACAAGTTGTTCTCCAATCCACGAAGCAAAACACATCATCAGGACTAAAGTAACAGAGAGTAGCAGCCACAAGACACGCTGTGATCTTGTCAAATCTGTTAGAACCCCAATAGTTTCTGATATTACTGAGAAACCAAACCCAGAAGAAACCAGGGACAAAATAACCTCTTTAGGCTAAAGCATTGTTACACTAGTCGACAAATCGAGCTGTTAAACAAGAACCAGGGAAAGCCAATCAGGACACTGTCCCTGTGCAATTTGAAGAGAAGGAATCCATTCCTTCCCTTGATTCACTTACACAGAAAGAGAAGGAGGACATTCAGCACTCAAATCAATCACACAGGGACAGAATGAAGTGATTGATGCTGAGACCTGTAAAGGGTTATGCCGGTGACGTCGATTTCCCTGCTTCTTGGATGCTGCCTGATCTGCTGTTCATTTCCAGAACCATACTCTCTGCTCTGGTCTCCAGCATCTGCAGTCCTCACTTTCTCCTAATTGATGTTCTAACATGGTAAGCAAGTACTGCAGGGTCTGCACAGACAGACTGATCCATATTGTTCCTTGTGGCTTCATTCTTCATAACACACAAGTGGGACATAAACATGGTTTTCTAGCATTAAGGAGGAAACCAAATGTTTTCCGTGAAGTCTCAAGAAGGCATCTACCTTCTCTGAGAAGACAGACTGGTGTTCTCCGTGGCAAGCAGAACCTGGTGGGAATGCCCAACTGGAGATTGTGAACAACATGACGTTCAGTGCATCGTCACACACTGGATTCACTTTAATCTGGGGAGTGTTAATTAAGGCATTAAACGTATCAGGAAATCTGAATTAGTCTAATGAATGGATTCTCTAAGATCAAATAATGCTGTTCTTGTTCATGTGGATCTTGTACAGTGCACGTTTACTGTGATGTGCCTCCACTTCTCACAAATAGTGCTTCATATTTTGCTGTACTTTGGTACGCAAGACAATAAATCAAATCAATCAATCCTGGTTAAACTGTGGTATTTTTCACCCTATCCATGTCTTTTATGGAAAGAAGTCACCGCGGCAGAACCTCAAGTTTCAGCGTAAACATCTCTTCTTCTCTCGCAGCTCTGCAGGAATAACACTCAGTTTCTTCATTCTCTCCTCATGGCATCAACATCTGAGTCTGTGGTAAAGAGCTCATTCCTTACAATGGAGATCAAATATTCTCAATTATTTTCTCAACAAGGCTGTCCAGCTGCAGGAAGATGGTTTTACTTATGTACTTGAATCAATTTATAACGAAGGACAACATATCACTTACTGCTCTCATCACTTAAACAGAGTTTGATTAGCAGCATTCAGCATGGGACTGCGCAGCAGTAAGCATGAGACTTATTAAGAAATTTGTTCGAGTTCTTTGATGAAGTGACCAGGAGTTTTGATGAGGGGAGGGTGGTAGACGTAGTCTCTGTAAATTTCAGTAAGACGATTGGTAAGGTTCCACATGGAAGGATGGTCTGGAATTTCATCGCATGGAATTCAGGGAGAGATGTAAAATTGGACAGACAATTTGCTTGATCTTAAGCAGCAGAAGGTAATAGTGGTAGGATGTTTTTCGGACTGAAGGTCTGTGACGAGTAGAGTGCTTCAGGGGTCGGTGCTGGGACCATTGTTGTTTGTTATCTATATCAATGAACTGCTTAAGAATGCAGAAGACCTAATTAGTAGCTTTGCAGATGACACTAAAATAGGTGGTATCGTTGACAGTGAGTAAGTTTATCAGAAATTGAAGCAGGACCTTGATCACCTGGGGAAATAGGCCGAGAAATGGCAAATGGAGTTTAATATAGATAGGTGTGAGGCTTTGCATTTTTAAAAAAGTCGCAGCAATGTAGGAGTTTCACGATAAATGGTCGGGCCTGAAGCAAAGAAACAGAGAGACCTTGAAGTTCATGTTCAAGGTTCTCTGAAAGTAGAGGCAGAGTTAGGCAGGGCAAGAAAAAGGTTTTTGGCAAACTGGCCTTTCTATACTCGGAACACTGAGTATAGAAATTGCGAAATTATGTTGCAGTTCCACAGGACATCGGTAAGGCCGCACTTGGAGCATTGTGTTCAGTTTTTGTCAACTTGTTCCAGAAAGGATGTCATTAAACTTGAAAGAGTGCAGAAGAAATTTGCAAAGATATTGCCAGTTCTCAATGGTCTGACTTAAAGGAAGATGCTGAACAATCTCGGACTTTTCTTTAGAGTAGCAGAGGATGAGGTGGACCCTTATCTATGTTTATAAGATCATGAGGAACACGGAGAGGGTGATTGTTCAAACTATTTTCACAAGGATAGGAGAATCGAGGACAAGAGGGCATCTGTGCAAGGTTAGATGGGAAAGAATAAAAGGGAACCAGAAGGGCAACTTTTTTACCCAGAGGCTGGTCCTCATAAGAATTGAGCTCTATGTGGATTTGGTTGAAGTGGGTACATTAACTACATGTAAAAGACATTTGGACAAATATATGGATAGAACGGAATAGAAGGATATCGACCAACTGCAAGGAAATGGGGTTAGCGTGGATGGACATTTATGACACGGAGGTCGAGCACTCTGTTAATTAAATCAAACATCCTAAAAAGCTCGCTTCGTCTCTAAATCTGATTAAACATGAACGGCAGAGAACTTCTACCTTTCAGTATTTCAAGAAAAATAACAATTTCATTTCTTACCTTTAACAGTGCAGACCAAAAAACAACTATTCACAAATCCAAACCTCCCTTTTCCAAACTACGTACTGTCTGACTCCAACTCCATAAAATTATGCTGTTCCAAATATCCACTTATAAACATTAAATTAATTTACTCTCACGACGACGGAGTCTCTGTCTTCTCCACTGTATTCACTGTTCCAGCTGATGATCTCCCTGAGTCACTTTCTTTCTTTTTTTTTAACTACAAGTAGGTTTTACCTGTAAAGCTTTGTTTGACCAAGATAGTGTTCGATAGCCAGTTCGCTGTCCGGCTCTACAGCAGTTTCTCTGCTGTTCAATGGCAGTTGCTCACCCCCAATTGCAAATTACCTGTTTCATATAGTTCTGCATAAATTCTCATCATCTGATTTGTTTCCAGGTGTCAAAACCATAAAATTCAAATTCCATTGTCTTCTGATATACTTGCCATAATGTAAACTTTTATTTTTATATTCGAATTACTTTCAAATCACAACCAAACCTCAGGTATCCGTTTAACAGCCACTTGTTACATTTGCAACAGTCTGTCCTCTCGATTAGATTCCCTACAACGTGGAAACAGGCCCTTGGGCCCAACAAGGCCACACCGCCTTCCGAAGAGTAACCCACCCAAACTAATGCACCTAACAGATACGGAAAATTTAGCATGGCCAATTCACTTAACCTGCACATGTTTGGAATGTGGGAATAAACCGGAGTACCCGGAGCAAACCCACGCAGATACAGGGAGAATGTGCAAACTCCACACAGACAGTCGCCCAAGACTGGAATTGAAGCTGGGGCCCTGGCGCTGTGAGGCAGCAATGCGAACCACTGAGCCACGGTGCCGCCCACTGGCAGCTGTACCTGTACTTTAAATTCAGCAATGCACTTTGCATCTTAAAATGACCAGACATTTCTTCGACATCATAACACCTCACCCCTTAAGAAAAAAACTATGTCAGAACGAAAAGATGGGTTCATATTTTTCCTTTAATTCTTCATCCTGTTACTATGAAATACAAAGGTCATTAATCAAAGTTATACCTTTCATATTAATTCTGTACACATTGGAGGAAGTCAAAGTTTATCTACACATTTTCCTTTAAATCCAAAATAATGCATTTGCTATCACATATTTACGAGCCGCAACATGTACGTTTTTGAAATTAGAATTCTGTAACATTAGACTGCGATGAAATAGTCTTACAGTTTAGTCTTTATGTCGTTCTAAACACTTGAGTGAATTGACGTTATTGAACACAACTGTGTCTGATAATTTGTATGTCACCTAAACACAAAAGTATTGTTAAGCTAGTACCAAACTCAATAATTCTTAGTCAATAATGAAGTTTTTTTTTCCAGTGTGTAATGAGTTTCGTTTTTGACAACTAACCAATTAGCCATTTAATTCCGTCATCATCTCCCTGCAAAAAAACTCTCCTATCCCTATATCGCTAGCATCAGTCGCGAATTTGAAGGGTTTCCAAATATTTGGTACAGCTAAAGATGATGCAGTGGTTAATACTGCTTCAAATTCCTCCTGGCATGTTATTGTCCTTCAAAAGTTTGCGTTCTTCTTTAGTGAATCCATCAGGGGTGTCACAACACTGCTGATGTTGGCAGCAAACGTGAGAGAGAATTCACTCAGACCCAAAGATTGAAGCACCAATTTCTTCGTGGATGGTCGTGGAAAATGGTCAGTGGCCTTCGTCTTTGTTTTCCATAGGATCAACCCTCAATCCCAAGACATCACCACTGTTTTCGTGAATCCTGTTTTCTTTAGGTTTATTTCCAGTTTTGCTTTTTTTAATCGCTCAACGAGCTCTGCCATACGTTCCATGTAAACTTGGCAGGACCTTTTTGTTTCATAGAGATGCCGACTTGTCACCACACAGTAACTCCAACTTCGTGATGTGTATGGCTTGTCAAACTTTATGTATGCTGTCCTCCAATGTTGGTATTGGATCCCAGTCCGATTTTGTTACAACGTTGACCTTCTGATAGTCCACACAATATCGTTGAGTCATATGAGGTTTGTCAGCACACAAAGAGCGAACTCCACTTGCTCTGACTCGGTTCGATGATGCCTTGGCTGGAAGTCACATGCAATTCCTTCTGGACCTTTGTGGCTTTGAGAGCACTCAGCCTGTAGGTGTGTTTATTTTATCGCAACAGCATTCCCTCCTTCCACTTCATGCACAATAGTGTAAGTCCTCATACCTTTTTTCTGCATATGCCCTCATACTGCTGCAACAAATATGCAACTGGGTTCTTTGTTCCTGCGACAGATAGCTCACTATCCGATGCCACTCCTCAAAGACTTCGTTGTAATTTTAATGTTTTGTAACACATCAAACTGCATGACATCTGTATTTGATTTCTCACTCTGAGGGGCGGCAAATAACACCTATTTCACCTGTACTCGTCTCTGTTTTAGAAAGGTTTCAACATATTCACATGAAATTCCGAATACCGTTGTTTTTAATATCCGGCATTTTAACCAGAAAATTTACCAAACTCATGTTTTCTCAGTTTGGAAGATTCCACTATACCTAGTTTTGAATGGATTTACTCCTACTGGTAGCAATACTAATCTGCCATCCACACGTGAAAACATCCGACTTTCAGAGTTTCTATTTGCCACTTGCTTCACTCTATGCTGTGCCCTCTTCAGGTGCTGGTTAGCTAACTCACCTAGCCGATGTAATCTCTCCCTCACCTCATACACATAACCCAAGTGTGAGACCTCCGATTTCGGTTCCGTCAATTTCTCTTTAACTAATTTCAAAAGACCTCTCACTTCATGTCCGAATATTAACTCAAAGAGATTAAACTGAGTCGACTCATTTGGGGCATCTCTAATGGCAAACAATATAAATGGGACACCTTTGCCGCAATCATTCGGGCAATCATGACAGTATGTTTTTCACATGGTCTTCACCATCTCATGCCAACTTTCCAAGGATCCCTGAGATTCGGGATGGCAAACACTTGATTTAACGAGCTGTATGCCGAAGCCATCCATGATTTCCATAAACAACCGAGGGATAAAATGAGACTCTTCGACTGATTCAATCTCTCTTGGTAGCCAATACTGAGTAAAGAAAGCTACCAAATCCTCCACCACCCTTTCTACCTTAACACTCCACAATAGAATTGCGTCTGGAAATCCATGGTTAGCAAATATTTGTTCGCACTCTCATTTAAGAAGGGGACCTACACAATTAATCATAAACTGAGTGGAATGTTCTATAAATGCAGGAGTCGGCAATAAATTTGCTCGGTTTATTACTGCATATGGTATACCGACTATTGGCATGTATGGCAAAAACGGGAAAAAAACATTCCTTATGCATTCTAGATCACGAGATATGCTTTTATACCCTCGCCTGAGTTTTCCGTGCACCTCAGTGACCTCCTACAGGTAGTTTATGTGCTCCTCGTTACAGATCCTGTCTGTATGCTACTGGGTCATAGTCTGGCGCATTTCCAATTTCCCATCTGCACGAACCTGCTGTGGTCTCTATTTTCATCTAAGGATAATATCTTTAAGTTAATGACGCTCGAAAATTTATTTTGATTCCTTTCCTGGACCGTTACATCAAACAGGGTGTCAGCCATGTGAACATCAAGTCTTTCGTCTTTTTCTTTAGGTTTTGCTTCTTGCTGTAATATATGAGAGTGAGAGCTTGTTACTACACAGTCTCGAAAAATTCCAGGAGAGTTTTCTTTCAACTACTCTTTTCGATGGTCTTCCTTTGGTTTTTCCAGCACAAGTGTTGTCACACCCACCTTGGATCATATTAAATCGTTCCCAAGAACAAACTGTACTTCTGGAACTGACACTCGTCAATCACTCTCCCAATCTTGATTTGGCCCTCCAAACTGCTTTACACAGGAGAATCGTAAATTTCGGTCCCTTATTCCACAAATTATCACCGACTTGAGTAACATGTCAGAAATAGTGCAAATATTTACATCGCTTACGATTAGAAGCTGAGAGAAAGTGAGGACTTCAGATTCTGGAGAATAGAGTGTGGCATTGAAAAGCACAAAAGTTCAGGCAGCATCCGAGGAGCAGGAGAGTCGACGTTTCAGGTGTAAGCGCTTCTTCACGAAAGGGGGGTTGGAGGAAAGGGTGGAGAGATAATTTGGAGGGTGGCAGGGGAGCTGAGCGGAAGGTAGCTCGGAAGGGGATACGTAGATTCAGGGGGGATGATGCTGATAGTTTGGAGGGGAGGATGAATCCGGTAGGTGGTAGAACATTGGGGACCCTCCAACCACACAAGATGAACATCGATTTCACCAGTCTTCAGATCTCCCCTGCCCCACCATTTGGATGCAAAACTGGCTGAAAGGAAGAAAACAGTGTGTGGTGTTGGAGGGTTGTTTTTCACACTGGAAGCCTGTGGCCAGTGGAGTGCCACAAGCAATGATGCTGGGCCCACTACTTTTCAACATTTACATAAATGATTTGGATGTGAGCATAAGAGGTATAGTTCGTAAGTTTGGTAAAGACAACAAAATTGGAGGTGTGGTGGACAGCGAAGAAGGTCACCTCAGATTACGACGGGATCTTGATCAGATGGGCCAGTTACTGAGAAGTGGCAAATTGAGCTTAATGTCCCTTAATAGGATGTGATGCATTTTGGAAAAGCAAATCTTAACAGGAATTATACACTTCATCGTAAGGTCGTAGGAAGTGTTGCTGAACAAAGAGACTTTAAAGTGCAGGTTCACAGTTCCTTGAAAGTGGTGTCGGCGTTAGATTGGATAGTGAAGAAGGCGTTTTAACTGCTGTCCTTTATTGATCAGAGTATTTAGCGCAGGAGTTGGGAGGTAGTGTTGTAGCTGTACCGGACATTGGTTCGACAACTGTTGGAATATTGCGTGCAATTGTTGTCTCCTTCCTATTGAAAACATGTCGTGAACCCTGAAAGAACTCAGAAAAGTTTTATAATTATGTGGCCAGGGTTGGAGGGTTTGAGCAATAGGGAAAGGTTGCATAGGATTGAACTGTTTTCCATGGAGTGTCAGAGGTTGTGATGTGACCTTACAGAGGTTTAGAAAATCATGAGGGGCATGTATAGGATATTTAGACAAAGTCTTTTCCCTGCCAGTGGGGAGTCCTGAACTGGAGGGCATAGGTTTAGGGTGAGATGTGAAAGATACAAAAGTGATCTTGGAGGCAACCTTTTCACTCAGAGGGTGGTACGTGCATGGAATGACCCTGCCAGATGAAGTGGAGGAGGCTAGTACAATTGGAATATTTAAAAGGCATCTGGATACGGGCCCAGTGCTGGTAGGTCGGACGAGATTGAGTTGGGATATCTGATTGGCATGGACGAGATGAACCAAAGGATCTGTTACCGTGCTGTACATCTCTGTGACTCTATGGCTCTATGAGTGTCTCAGAGAGTGACAGATAATCACAGAGAGTCACAGAAAATCAGAGAGTCAGGCAAATTCACTTCATTCCAGATCCAATTCTTCAAATTAGCACCGGCCTCTGGATATGTCCGAACTGTCCATCTTCCTTCCCACCTATCCACTCCAGCCTCCCCTCAGACCTATCGCTATCGCTCCCACTTTCATCTTCCTGTCGCCTTCCCAGGGCCTTTTGCACCAGCACAACTTCTTTCCCTTCAATTTATCTTTCCGACACTTGTCCCCCCAATCACATTGCAGATGAAGGGCGTATGCCTGTTGATTGTCGATTGTCCTGTTCTTTGGATTCTGTCTGATCTGTTGTGCTTTTCGAGTGCCACACCTTTCGTCGACTCGAGACTGAGCAAATCTCATGTCTCGCAAAACTATGACTTGTTGACTTTCTCCCTTTCCTCTTTCTGAGTATACTTTACATAAAGTGGCGAATTCTTTATTGAGATCATGCACTAACGCCATATCCAACCCCTGCCCAGGCAATGCACGTTACTGCAGCTCTTCGACTTTTCTTGTGGTTTCCTTTACTACTTGCCATAACGCCACTGGCTGAGTCTCTTTTCCAACAGTGCCTTTCTTCAATTACTTTGTCTGTCACAAATTACAGCAGTAAAAACACCTTTTCCCAGTCTTCATCTTAAACCACTGACTCTGTAATTTTATGAGCTCAACTCACTTGTAGTGAAAATACCTGAGGGCTTGCACCTCCTTTCAACCCTCTTGGGCTCCATGTTGTCTTTTGGTAAAACATTACTCGTGTGCTGTACACTTTGTTTTGTTGAATAAGATCCCCCACTCTCAATTTCTGTCCCTCACGAGAGGAAAATCTTGCCAGAAACTAAATTTCACAAAAACATTTTTACCTGCCATCTCTGCAACTCTCCTCACTTCATCAACTTTCTGTTTATTCACATGACTTCTTACCATATCTCAAAGAGACCTTTTAAACTCGATCAGCAGAATGATGTATTTTACAGCCACATACGACTTGTCTCTTTTAAAAGCCCACGGCCATCTATCAAACTTAATATGTTTAGGTCATTGAAATCTACTTAAGTCTGACCTGGTTCCATCTTTATATTTCGGACCCGCTATCTGTATGCTTCTGGTACTAATGTATAAGCACTCAAAATAGTCTGTTCCACATCTGCATAATCTCTTGATCCCTCATCTGACAACACTGCGCATACCTGACGAGCTCTGCCTACTAGCTTAATCTGTACTAACCTTACCCACAAATAAGTGGCAACTCCATCTGCTTAGCCAATAATTTAAATGAAATAAAAAAGCATTCGACATTTTTGTCCTCTTTATGTGGCAAAGTGTTAACATATCGGCACATATCACTGCTGTCTCCCTTCATCTACGTCCTGTTAATTTGAATTTCCTGAATTCTTTGCTACGTCAGAAGTTCAAATTCTCTCTTTCTTTTTCCAGTCTCTCTCCCTCTCTCTCTTTCTGTGTCTTTCTTTAACTTCTAACTCCAGTTGTGACATTTGCAATTTATTTTTATCTGACTCCACTGAACTTGTCTGGTTATCTCATTCACCTCGGTTTTTGAAAAACTCCGTCACAATTTCTGAATTCTTTTTGTCCCTGGTTAAACGCAATTCTAACATATTTGGTAATTCTAAAAGTATGCCCTTCTTCTGACTTTCTAAACTTTCTTGGCAAATTTAGAAATCACTTTCAAACCCCAGAACGTCTTTCGCAATGTTAAGTACAATTTATCTTATTTTTAATTGAACCAACCACAATAAATCACAGTTAAACACTTTTTCTCACCTACGTTTTATATCAAGATCCAAGAACCCAATTGCCAAATGTTGGAATCCGCGAGGACCATTAATGCCGAAATCCGTTCGCATCTGTCTAAACCCCGAACAACAAGACCCCAAACTGTTATTAAGTCGATGTCGAGCCCCTCTGTAAATTAAGCCAAACTCCAAAAAAGCTCACCACGCCTCGTAATCTGTTAAAACATGCGTGACCTAGAACTCCTAAATTCCACTATCTAAAAAAATCTGATCTCTAATAGTAAGCAATAAACAACAAATCTTCACAAATTCAGACTCCCTCTTCTTAATGCTTGCTATCTGATTACAAGTCTTAAACAAAATGCTGTTCCAATAATCCACATATGAAAATTTGCACTCACTTTATCTCCTGACCACACAGTCTCTGTCCGATCCGCTGTCTTCAATTTCCTAGCTGCGGATCTCCCTAGGTCATCTTTTGTTTACTGCAAGTAGGTTTTATATGAAGAAGTATCTTTCATCGGGAGCTTTTTTAAAATTTATTTGAGATAAAGAAGTTAGATGACCAGTTTGCTCCACGACCCTACAACAGTACCTCGGCTGTTCTATGGCTGTAAATATTCCTCTAATTTTCAAAATTACGGTTTTATATACTTCCATGACACATTTAATTCTGATAACGTGATTGGTTCCATGTGTCAACACAATAAAGTTCAGCTACCAGCGGCTTCTGGTATCCTGTGCATGATTAAAACGAATTGGTGAATTTCGAATTGTTGACGAGTCAACAACCAAACCTCAGGTATCTGTTTAGCAGAACGTTGCTACATTTGGAAGTCTCTGACCATTACCTGGCAGCTATGGCTGTACTTTATATTCAGCAAAACACGTCCTGCCTCAAAGTATCCAGATATACTTTTGGCTTCATAACCGGTCGGCGTGGATGACTTGGCATGCTGTCGGAATCTATGACTTTAAGACCCCTGGATGTATTTTTTTGGTGACTCTTGATCAAGGACATGCAGGTCTTGAAGACGACGACATTTCCCAACCTCGCACAATTTAATCAATGCAAAATGAGATCTATCCTATTAGTTCCCTTCATCCAAATCATGTGCCTACCTTGCAAATTGCTGTGGTCTAAATACTGATCCGTGTGATACCCCGTGAGTAACGGCTTTCAGTGCAGGAATGGGCGCTGACCTCTGTATAATCTCCACTAAAGAATTCCAAAACCAACGTAACATATCCCACCTTACTCATGAACTTTCAGTCACTTGCCAATGACGACATCGAAAGAATACTGCTAATGCAAATCCACTGGTGCCACTGGGTGTTCATTTGTGGACATCTCAACTGACACAAACACCATAGGTTTTTCAATGATGTTTTTCCTTTCCTGAAGCTAAGGTGACTCTGCAAAGTCACATTATGAATCCCCACGCCTCCATTTATCACGTTTCTTATTTAAAAAGTCCCAATATTTTCCTCAGCGCAGACATCAAATTGACCATTTTTTAGATTCATTTGTGTTCCCTCTCCCTCCCGCTTTCAACATTTGGGGTTACAAAAGCTACTTTCCAGACATCAGGAAGCAGATTTCTTAGCATAAACAGATCTGAAGGATATTCAATACTGATTTCTTGTCGTTACAACATTTACAATACATGAATAGGAAAGGTTTGGTGAGATGTGTCCCAAGTGTCGGCAAGTGGGACTAGATTAATTTGGGATTGTGGTAGCCATGGATTGCTTACAATTAAGAATCTGTTTCGGTGCTGAACAATTCAATAACACTTTCACTAGCTCTATTGCCACCTCCCTGAATACACTGGGATTGGGGCTGGTCTGATGCAACAACTTAAGAATCTTCAGTTCAATGACTTTCTTTTTGGGTAACTTCACTTTATTAATTCTAATCTCCCATAGAATCTCAATTTTAACAGTCACTGTGACCTGGAATATTTCTGGATGATTTTCTGTATATTTCACTGTGGAGACAGAACTCATGTTTTCCCGTCAGTGGGGGCAGAGATGGCCTCCGTCCCTCAGTAAAAACGTCGAAGCACTGCACTTGGGAGATGTTTGACATGGGACCCAATCCTGCTCGGAAAGTTCTAAATTCCAAAATAGTTCAATGAAACTGTGACTTCACGGACTGAGAGCACTGCGCTCTCCTTCATGTTAGGTAACAGGCTATGCTGAAAGTGGTGATATAAAGATGTGGCAACAACAGTTTAGAATCAAACTGAGTTTACACTTTGTACCTGGCATAGGTCCACTTCGAGACAGGAATCAGTTCTTGATCAAAATATCTGTAACTGGAGGCCAGGGGAGAACTGCAACCGAAAAGGTTTCGGTGTTTGTTTATTCAGAAAATGCACTGAGGCAGAAAAGACGACTGGTGATATTGAGGATTTGGTCGTGGACAGGTTTGGTGATAGAGGGATTATTGAGATATAGATCGGCTTCGGGCAAAATGGGGAAGTCTTTGATATTAACATTTTGTTCCTCGTCAGATGTTTGTAAGTGAAGAGAACGAAATTCATGAAATGGGAATGGTGTATGTGATTGAAAGCGAATACAATACTTTACATCTTTGCTAAATATACACAACAGAAGGAGCGATGGCATTCAAAATCATTTACAGAATTAATAAATGAGCTGTGATAGACTTACCAGGAACACCAATTATAGCGAGGATCGGAAAGTAACCTGCCTGAATAATTATCAGTGCACATTTTATCCGCCATTTTAACCATATCCAATCCTGTGGAAGCCAGAAAAGACAACTATATAAACTCCTGTACATTTTTGTAATATTCCAATGCATTGATCTCAGATTCTGATCCAATGCGGGAACATTCCAGTCTAATGTTCTCAGATTTTGATCGATTGTTGGAACCTTCCAGTCTATTCTTCTTATATTCTGATTCATGTTGGAACATTCCAGTCTATTACTTTCAGATTTTGATCTCTTCCACTTTCCGGAGCTGTTGATTCCAATCGTGTTGAGGATGATGCTCTCGCTGATATAATTTTAAAAAGTCCCTTATTAGTAGAAGAGGGAAAACCTCTCGTGACTCAGTTGGGATCCATGGAGACTGATGTCAGTCACAGTCACTGAACAGAATCTCTAATTAACCCCATTACTGCAACACATTTATTGTAACAACAGCTGGTCTGGGTGGGGTACTGACATCGCCTGCTCTTGGTCTTACTGATTATCTCCGATTATACCAACAATGTTAGATGTAATAGAGAAAGGCGAATGCTTTGTCTTCACCTGCTTTGTGACTCTGCTATAGTATGCACATACAATGTTTAATGTTACCACTCTATTAAGAGCAAATCGAGAAGTTGTTACAAAAATTAAGATTCCTCCACGTCAACAAATATCAGTCTAAAAGCTGTCTCTGGAGACAACTGCCTTAAACATAAGAAATACAGATTTATTTGGACATTCCTCTCACTACTCTAATCAAGCAACACTTTATCTTTAACACTATGCACTTCATTAATTCGTTTCTAAACATGCAAACATTTTATTGCACAGTATACTCTGCTCTCCTTTCCCAGATTTTTCGCCTTAGCCCGCAAGTAAATGCTGAGTTTACAATTGCATTTTTGTGTTGGGATTAAAGGGTCAGAGACAGCATGTCTGTGTCATTGGTTAGGAAACAGAAAGGACTAGGAGATAGTCGGTGTGGAAACTGGAAAGGAGTAAAGTGTTAGTCTCCCAGTTACCAATATTTTATTGACAAATGGAATAAAATAAAATGAAAAGAAATAAAGAGAATGCATTTTCGAAGAAGGAATAGCAAGTGAAAATGAAAACAAAACACGACAATTTGAAATGGAGGAAGTATGATTTCACATACAGTATTTAATCATTGGACGTGCAGTAAGTTAAGATTGTTCAGAATGAACAACGGAGACACAGTTAATGAAATGTGATGTATACGTTGTATAAAATTTATAAAACAACAAAAAAACTTGATCCTCATCTGAGGTGTCATGTTCCCACTCTCTCATCGTTTCTCTCTTTCTGGGGTTCCCAGCTCTCGTCTCTCGTTCTTGTCAGGATGAATGTTGTAAATTCCTGTTTCTGGTGTCCCAACGTAATTTAGTTAACTGCCTTTCCACCGGCAAACAAACATATTGTCCTGCTGGGTTCAGTCAACAGCCAGTGTCTGTCAAATTATTGGAAAGAAAATTTCTGGCGTCAGATGCAGCATTTGAACATATTACTCTGTTGTACCTGCACTGTACAAAGACCATAGCAAACAGGAATTGGGTAAACAAATACGGAAGTGCATCTACTTCTGCCATTCATCTAGTTTTCGCGTTTTGGACATCTCTTCATCGATATCCTCACCCTTTCTCTCTTTGCATCTGGATAATACACCCTCCAATCAATCTCGTGTCCCATTTCTCAGTTCTCCTTCTTTCAGTTTATATCTATTGCTCTCTTCTTGACGTACCCTGATTAGAATTGAGTTATTGAACTATAAATTCTTGAGGGAGAAGCTGGCCAGAGTTAATTGGAAGGGGAGCCGAGCAGGGAAGACCATGGAGCAGCAAGGGCAGCAGTTTCTGGATTTGATTCAGATGAACATCAGAAATTCATCCCAAAGAAGAAGAAACATACTCGGTAGGATAATGCAGCCATGAGTGATTAGGGATGTCAAGGACAGCATAAAATCAAAAGAGAAAGCATACAATGTTGGGAAAGATTACTGGGAGACCATCGGAAAAAGAACCCTTTAAATACCAGTGGAGGGTTACTAATAAAAGCAATACGGTAGAGAAGATAACATACGGCGATAAGGAAGCTTGTTAATAATATGACAGGCGATTGCAAGAGTTTTGTTTAAGATATATAGAGAGAAGGGCAAACGTCAGACTGCTGGAAAATGAGCCCTAAAGCGTTATGGGTAACAATGAAATGGCAGTGGCATTGAACAGACAATTTGCATCAGTCTTCAAAGTGGAAGACACCCGCAGCTTGCCAGAACTTCAAGAGAGTCAGTGGGCGGAGGTGCTTGGAGTGACCATCACGAAGAGGGAGTTGCGGGGGGATGTTGATATTTCTGAATGCGGACAAATCACGCAACTTGATGGACTGCACCCCATTGTTCTAAGGAGGTAGCTGAGGAGTTTGTGGAGGTGTTGTTGGTGATCATTCTGGAGTCGTTCAGGAATCACTGGAGTCAGGGAGGATCTTAGCGGACTAGCAAATAAAACCTTCCAGGTTAAGGAGAGAGGGACACAGAATGCAGGAAATCGCCAGTGGCTCGGCAAGCTGATTTTTTTTTGTAAGAAAGTGTAGTGAATTCTTGGGTTTCTCAATATCTAAATAAAGAATAAAAAAACAAGGAAGTTATCGAGATCATTGAAAATTGTATGGTTAATCTACAGCATAACAAGAGTTAAAATGACACAAAGCTATTGCAAACAACAGACTTGCAAATATGTGGTTGACTCAAATGAAACCGGTTCGACGTGGACAGAAGCACATGTGACCAACAGATTTTTACGTAAACCTTGTTGTTACGATATGAGAAATGGTGTGTGACTAAATAGTCTAAAAAAACTGTCAACAAAGGTTGACTGAAGTTGTTGGTCCGGTGGTCCCAATGTGCAACTATGTAGTCTACCTCGAAGAAGAAATAACGCCAGGTTTTTGAAAAGATCGCTGACTCATTACCCATTTCTTAGCAACCCAGCATACACCTTCCACATGATGCAGCATTTGACCAGCACTCTTTCAATCCAGTCTCCTGCTGTTGCTGCTCACGATGTAGCCTCCTTTACATTTCGAAGACCAAAAAACATGACACTGTCTGTAGGAACAACACTGACCTTCTCACTGCTTCCTATTTCAATAACCTACTTTCCTCTCATGCTAATATTTCGGTCCTGGACTGCTGCAATGTTCCAGTGATACACAATCCAACCTCGAGTAACGCCTGACTTTACACGTTGGCACGTTCCAGTCTCTAGGATTTAATATTAATTTCAATCACATCACAGCCTGATCCCATTATGGCTGTTCTCAATTTTTCATGCCATCACCCTCCTGGGATCCCTATGATCGTGTTTTGTTTAATTGCACTCAATGGAGAGAATCAATTGCTCAAATTCAAACCTCAATTTTTAAATTTTAAATCTGTTTCTCTTTCACACACAATTAAAAAACCGTTTTTTTTTATGCTGTACCTCCACACACCCTGTTTCCTGTCACCACTCCTCCATTGCTGTGAAGGAATTAAAAAGCCACTTTTCCAATCCTTTCTAGTTCTGAAGAATAATCAGGCAGGAATTGAAATGATAACTCTGTTTCTCTGTCTTCGAAGATGAGATCAGATCTGTTGAGTTTTTCCAGAATGAGCAGGATAAATTTTCAACAATACCAAGAACTGTAGATACTGGAATTATGAAACAAAAACAACAACTAGAAGCTTTGAAGAAGAGTTCCCGAACCTGAGAGATGAACTGTTCTTTCATTGCGCAGATCTTGCCAGACCTGCTTAGTTTCATCAGCACTGGTGTTTTTGAACAAGTTTCAAATACGTGTGTCAAAGCTGCTCAAACGCCGTGTCCAACATGGAGCACCAGATACCGGGAAATGAACGATAACACAAAATGGTTAAATTCATTGATTCTGAAACCACATAAAGCTGGCATCACTGACATTACAGAGCTCGTAATCATCGTCAGAGAGGGAACCACAGGGAAACACATTCAAATCTAACACAAAAGAATGAAGTACAGGAGAGGAAAACAGTTGAATTTTTATCAGTTAAATGATTTTGAGGGATGTGTCGGATTTGAGGCGCAACACCAGGGAGATTGAGAATATTCAAATGGAAGTGTTACCATATTCAGAACCAGAGTTGAAATCCCGTGTGCGGGGCTCATGAGCGAATGGGTCTTGATGTGATTTGGGATAGAGACAACAGAATTGAATTGCAGGCATTGCAGCTTGAGACTGCGCAATCATGTAGTGCTGCAGACCACAGCAGCGGTACAAGTAGAATTGCATTCAACCACAATCTGTAGCTCTTTTTTTCCTGGATATTCCCTCAGTCGAAAATTACCATTTAGACGATCTATGATTCAGTGACGAGTATGGGTAAACATGCCAGGGTCAGAACCATGTGAACCTAAACTTGACGACAACATGTTAAACAACAGCACTGGAAAGAACAGATCAGATCAAAGCTCTGCAGTCCAACCACATTAACTGCGATGTGCAGTTAAACGAATCACTGGAGGAGAGTGCTTCACAAATATCCCCATCATTAAGAAAGTAACAGCCCTGTATATCAGCGTCAAAGATAAGAATGTAGAACTTGCACCAACCTCAACCAGAAGTGTTGAGTGGATGATCTAGGTCACTCTCGTCATGATGTCCACAGAAGCACAGCTGACAGTCTTCAAAGAATTTCTTTTGCTGCACGTGACATGAAGAAAATGTTGACACAATAGACACGTCAAAGGAAATGTGCCCTGATATCATTCTTGCAATAGCACTGAAGACATGTGCTGCACAGCAAGCCGTGCCTCTGGGGAAGATTTTTCATTCGATCTCCCTCTCTGACAGATACTTGACAATGTGCATAATTGTTCAACAATGTCCAGTCCCCTCAGAGGAGAATAGACAATAGACAATAGACAATAGACAAAAGATGCAGGAGTAGGCCATTCAGCCCTTCGAGCCTGGCTGATCATTCCCAATCAGTATCCTGTTCCAGCCTTATCTCCATAACCCTTGACTCCACTATCTTTAAGAGCTCTATCCAATTCTTTCTTAAATGAATCCAGAGACTGGGCCTCCACTGCCCTCTGGGGCAGAGCATTCCACACAGCCACCACTCTCTGGGTGAAGTAGTTTCTCCTCATCTCTGTCCTAAATGGTCTACCCCGTATTTTTAAGTTGTGTCCTCCGGTTCGGCACTCCCCCATCAGCGGAAATATGTTTCCTCCTGCCAGAGTGTCCAATCCTTTCATAATCCTATACGTTTCAATCAGGTCCCCTCTCAGTCTTCTAAACTCAAGGGTATACAAGCCCAGTCGCTTCAGTCTTTCCGTCTAAGGCAATCCTGCCATTCCAGGAATTGACCTCGTGAACCTACGCTGCACTCCCTCAATAGCCAGAATGTCTTTCCTCAAATATGGAGACCAGAACTGTACACAGTACTCCAGGTGTGGTCTCACCAGGGCCCTGTACAGCTGCAGAAGCACCTCTTTGTTTCTATACTCAATCCCTCTTGTTATGAAGGCCAGCATGCTATTAGCCTTCTTCACGACCTGCTGTACCTGCATTCTTGCCTTCATTGACTGGTGGACAAGAACACCCAGATCTCTCTGAGCAGCCCCTTTACCTAATTTAATACCATTGAGGTAGTAATCTGCCTTCCTGTTCTTGCCACCAAAGTGGATAACCATACATTTATCCACATTAAACTGCATCTGCCATGCATCTGCCCACTCACCCAACTTGTCCAGGTCACCCTGTAATCTCCTAACATCCTCATCACATTTCACCCTACACCCAGCTTTGTATCATCAGCAAATTTGCTAATGTTATTGCAATTAGAATAATAATTAGAAAGTAAACAAGTACCACCCCATTAATACCATCATGATCTTCAAATTGGTGGATGTTCTTTTATAACAGAGCTGTCAAACAGCACAGCAATAACCTACTCAGTCTGGTTTCCGTTGGGTATTAATGTGGAGATGGGTGGTGGAAATATCATTGGATTACCAATCCAGAGCATACTCATTCTCTGGCAGCTGGTGGAAGTTGAAAACATTAACAAAATATCAAGATCTAAAACGTGTTCTCAGTAACATTGACCTTGACGCCACTGTAGATTGTGAACACCAATTTGTTTCCCCAATATAATTTCAGAAATCAACTCTCTCGTGCTTTCCTGGTCTGACGTAAAACTGATTCCAGACACACGTCATGTGATAAACTCTTTCATGGTCGCTGAACGGCCATGCAAGGCACTCAATTGTATCACACTGCTCCGCGATCTTAAAGGATAAAACCAGACAGAACAACCAGCCACAGTCTCGGAATTAGGAAAGGGAATTGGAAGCATAGTCCTGTCAAACCTGCAGAGAGCTCCTTCCTGACATTTCAGAGATTGTGATTTATTTACTCAGTTTTCCCACAGAATGCACAGAAACGTTGTGGAAGGAGGTGATCATTCAACACATGAAAACTCTCCCATTTTAGTTCATTGCCGAACATCTCCTCAACGCACTTTTCCCACACAGTGTACATCTCCCTTAATCGGATTACCATGAGGAAATATGCATTAATACCTTCGGTCCTTCGAATGTGCTCCCCCGTTAACATTCTCCGATAAAAATAAGTGGTAGGCCACTTCGTACAGGGTTGAGGAGAAACGTCTTCACCCAGAGGGTGGTGGGTGTATGGAATGTTCTGCCCCAGAAGGCTGTGGAAGCCAGGTCTCTGGATATTTTAAAGGAAGAGTTGGATAGAGCTCTTCAGGATAGTGGAATCAAGGGCTATGGAGATACAGCAGGTACAGGATACTGATTGAGGATGTTCACCTATGATCATAATGAATGGTGGTGCTGGCTCGAAGGGCAGAATTGCCTTCTCCTGCACAAATTATCTATTGTCTTTAACACATGTTTATTAAACACAATTTGGCTGTAACACAATTCGTGAACTGTGGATCGTATTTTTACAATGCGAGCTCCCTTTCACTGTTGCACGATGCAATTCTTGGGTCCAACTGAACGGTAAAACCCAGCTTCATTATCCTCTGCATAAAAAAAATAAAATTCAGTGTGTTCAGCTAAAACAGGAATGCAATCAGCTTTGCAAGCCTTGAAACTGAGATTGAAACTGGGAATTTCAGTCTGTATTTCAAGGAACATTATTTCAAACCGGGGTGAACTTTGCAGAGAACTGGAATTCCACGTCATCATCCACGTGGTCATTCAGCTCGTGCACATTCTGAGGAGCTTCGTGAAAGTTACAGTGCTGTCGTTCGTGACTAATGTTGAAGGGTTGCATTTACGGTACAATTTCATTGAAATAAATATGATTTAAAGATTTCGTTGGAACTATCATTTTTGTTCCATTAAATACTATTTCCATTTCAATTCTTCGTATATTTTTGGTGGTTTCCCACTTATCATATCTTTCCCAGAGGCCCCGTTATTGATATTGTACTATTTTCAATAGCAGTGTTCCACAGGATCACCACTTACTACAATAATGGATCACCACTTACTATCTGTCATGAGAGCTAATCCTCGATCGCCACAGAATTCTCCTGCTCTCTCTCCATTACTTGCGTGCCTAGAAATTCTTTTTTTTATATTCAATACCTTGACCTCCACAGACCTATGTGGGAGAGAATTCCTCAGGTTCCATACTTTCTGAGTGCAGTAATTTATTCTCATCTCAATGCATTGTGGCCCCTTAATTTAGACAGCCCAGCCAGGGGAATTGTCATCCCGACTTCAAGTCTCTCTCCGCCTGTCAGAGTTTTCTGTATATTTCCTTGAGATCAGCACTCAATTTCCTAAGCCCCATGGAATACAGGAGCAGTCAACTTAAACTGTGCTCCCACAACAAGTCTGTTATCTCAGAGATCAGTATCGACATCTTTCTGTATAGACTCTCAATGTCAGTTGTGTCCTTTATTTGGTACGAACCCAAAACTGTACACCGTAATGCACAAAGTTTGAGTTGAGGTCTCACCAAGGCCCTGTAAAGCTGCAGTAAGACACCTTTAATCCTGTACTCAATTCCCCTTGAAACTGAGATTAACACATTATTTATCTACCGAACTGCTTTCTGTTCCTGAAATATTACTTTCAGTGAATGCTGTAAAAATAGATCCAGATACTCTTTAATTTTATAACAACCCATTTGGTGGGTCTATGTACACTGGTCTGCGTGCCAATGCCTCTCCCAGTATTGACTTCTGGCTTCCGAACTCACTGCCATACATGGACCTCGGAGGTGTATGCAGAAGGAAATATAATTTAACATAATTCTCTTTATCGTGTAACATTTTCCAACAAATCCCTTTTCAATTGGTAGGCCGTCGTTCTATTATCTCAACCAAAGTGTATAACATTGCTCATTATCTGCCACGTTTTTGCCCATTCACTCCATTTGCCTCAATCACCATGGCGCTTTTTACATCCTACTCAGCCACTCACAATCTGACGTCGATTCGTGCTGTCAGCAGACTGGGAAATATTTAATTTTGTTTCCTCAAACAAATGTTTGATGTGTACTGGGAATTTCTGTGGCCCAAAGCCAGATCTGTTCTATATACTCCAAGCCTTCCACTCAAAAAAATATTGTTTTATTCCTACTTACTGTTTCCTGCCAGCTCTGCCATTCGGAAACCATGTCCATATGTTAGTCCGAGTCGTATAAGATTCGAAATTGCATAAGAGACTTGGGGCTTAATCAATGATCTTTCCAAAAATCCAATCGTATTGCGTTCATGGCTTCTCCACAATTTTGCTAAAAGTCGCTTTCTCAAAAATGATTCCCATTTCATAAATCTTTGTTGCATTTGTCTATGCTCGTTAATTTCAGTCCCAATACTTTGTTTAAAACAATTATTAATTCACTCAACTCTCATTTCTTGCTATTCCCTTTTTTCTATCCAGACTGCAGTTTCATAGCATTGCTGGGAACATTTATTTGTTTGTTTACTTTTCCTCTGTGAAGACAGAACTGTAATCTTTGATTCATAGTACTGCTATTTCCTTATTCCCCATTTTCCACTTTCTGGATTCAAACTGGAAGGGAGCAGTACTTTTTCACCCCAAAAGTTTGCCATGGACAAACTTTGAGAAGCTGTTACAAGTTCACTCTTATAACACTTATTATTATACTCTTCAGTGGCACATCAGTTCCTGTCTTAAGCTGCTCAATCATTTTCCTTCCACACCATCCAATAACAAGAGCATAATCTCTGTACCGTCAGAGATACAGCACGATCTACGTTAGTCCCAATTTCCGACACAATGCCCATCGCCGGGAATGTTATGGCATTTCATGTACACGACGATATCGTTTCAATAGTTGTGATGTTCGGTGACAACTCCACTATCAGGCAGTGAATTTCAGACCACAACACCCTCTGTGTAAAAAGCAATCCTAAAATCCTCATCAATCCTCAAACCCTCGTTTGTCCCTCTCCCTTTGACTAAAATGAAAAGCTGATGTCTATCCACCCTGTCTATACTCCTAGTAATCTATCCTTCTGAATCACATCATCGTCAGCCTTCTGTGCTCCAAAGTAAACAAGCCGAGCTAATGCAGCATCTCTCCACAGCTGATATGCTCCATCCCGGGGAACATCCTGGTGAATCTCCTCTGTACCCTTTCCAATGCAATCACATCCTTCCACTAAAGTGGGTAACAGAACAGCACATGGTACTCCATCTTGGCTTAATCGAAGTTTTGCATAGCTCTTATAACCTATACCCTGATCAATAAGGGCTATAATAACGGTCCTCTTAAGCTTTCTCAACTTGTGTATTCACCTGATTGTCGAATTCAGGTATCTGTGGGAAACACCCCCTGAGCTTCCAAGTGTGAGGACATTCATTGACTACTCCATTGTTTGGTTCCTTCTTCCAAAGTACATTACCTCTTACTTATCACTGTAATATTTCATCTGTCATCCATCTCCCTATCTGACTTTTTCACCTGTATCTTCCCGGACAGAAGACCTTCCCCCTCACTGCCAACCACCTATCCAATCATTGTTCCAACCTCAAACTTACTTCTCACACTCTCCCCACCTCCCTCCACCTTCATCTCTTTCATTTGTAAATACAACAAATGACAAGTTTTAAAGCCACACAATACCAGGTTACAGTCCAACAGTTTTATTCAGTCATTAGCTTTTGAAGCACTGTGTCTTTATCAGGTGGTTGTGTGTTTTGAAAACTCGTGACTCTGAATAAACCTGTTGTACTTTCACCTGATGTTCAGTGATTTTTAACTTTGTCAACTCCAGTGCAACACTGGCACTTTCAAATCACAAATAAAAAGGGACCCCACACTGATCTCGATGGACACCATATGGCCTCCAGTCGCACAAACAGTCTCCTACCAACACCCTCGGTCTTCGACCACTAAGGTGATTAGGATGACACTTTGCAATGAACGAATGTGTCTTCCCTGTTCCCTTTTAATTCTGTTGGCGTGATACACTTGAAGATTAGCTGGGGATTCTCCCTCATCTTGCCTGACAGCAAGTTTCCATGCCCGTGTGTTAGTCAGTCCTATCTGAGTGAAGAATTCCCTCCTTATTCAGGTTTTAAGTGAACTTACGCTTATCCTGCCATAATTTGTCTTGAATGTGGATTTGACCGCCAGAGAAACCTTCTGCTCATTTCCACCTTAACACGTGTTCTGTGTATTTTCCACGTTTCACTGGGCTCCACCTCCCATTCTTTGGAACTCGAGAGAACACAGTCCGAGTTTCCTCATCAGGCAATCTCGCCATCTGAGGTACGAATCTGGAGAATGTCTTTGCACATTCTCAGTGGTCAGTATAATCTTTTTCACTAAAACTGCACGCAATACCTTAGGTACAGTCTTACTAACACGCTGTGAAACTGCTTGACCTTGTCTTCACGTCTGTAGTGTGACTCCCTGAATTGAAGTCAAACGTAAATTTAACTTTACACTTAAATATATTGCTCCAAGTACTCCTCACATTAATTTTATTTACAAACTCATTGACAAACCTATTTAAAAAACCTCAGAAAATCTATATTTCCCAATTCCACTTGTTCCCCAATGTTTTTTGCTGCAAGAAACAACTTCAAACAATTCCGAAGTATATCAAGCATGACTTCTCGATGGGAAATGCATATCGGTTCTCTCCAATGTTACTATTAATTTTTAAATATTCAGTCATACATCCTATATAATAGATTCCAACAATGTCCCTACGGATATCAAGTCAATTGGTCTGCAGTCCTCCCCACTGTCTCATCTTCCCTTTGTAGATGGTTGGATCCCTTCCAGTCATCTAAAACGCTTTGATTATGTTTACAAACTTTCGGTTATCTGCAGTGGCGTCATACCTCTGTGGATATACAGGAAAATGAAGCACGTAATTAGTACTTCTATTGTTGACTTATTTCTGACATTCTGATAGTTTGTCAGACTTAACAATGCACAATCAGCTATATTTTCAAGTATTACCTTGTCACTGAGACGAACTGACTCCATGTCTTTCGTTCCACAAGCCCTATATGATCACTTAGTATTTCTGGGCGTTTTTTCCTGGACCTTTCTCCATGGAGACCGATGCAAAGTAACTGTTTATTTTCACAGCCATTTCTTTGTTCTTCACTATAAATTTTCCTATCCCGATTACGAATTTCCACACTTGACCTTGTTTTTATTTTGTTTTCTTTGAAATATAGAATGTAAATTTGTGCAGTTTTTCTCTTCCTCTTTGACAAAATCATAGAATCGCTACAGTATGACAACAGGTCTTCAGCCCAGCAAGTCTACACGGACTGTCCAAAGTGCATTACACCCAGATCCATTACCCTATTACTCCACATTTTCCCCAGGCTAATTCACTAAACCTAAAGATACCTTAAAACTGTGAGCAATTTTGCATTGCCAATTCACCTAATCTTCACATCTTTGGAGTGTAGGAGGAAACCAGAGCATCCAGAGGAGACCCTTGGAGCCACGGGTTAATGTGAAAACTGCACACAGACAGTCGCTTGTGGCTATAATCGAACCCGTTTCCCTGGTGCTGGGAGGGAACAGTGCTAAACACTGAAACGTCGTGCAATCCCGCATATTTCTGCGCATACATGATCTCTTTTTGTTTTACTTATCAGTTTCAAAATACTACTTTTCTGCATCGTAAATTCCTGAGAGTTCTTATGTTTCCACAATAAATGAAATTCTTCTCAAGTCACTTCCAATGATTAAGTTAATCTTTAATTTGTTATGTTAAATATTATTATAACGCTGTCCTTTTCTTGCTTGCACCTGAAAGAAATAGATGCGTTTCTCAGACTGCAGGATTTCTATAAATTTCCTGGTCCTGACCAGATATCTCCAAGAACACTGCAGAGGATAGAGAGAAATTGCGGGGATATTGGCTGATATTTTTGCAACCACGTTAGCAATGGATGAGGTTCCCGAAGTGTGGAACGTGGTGACGTTTGGATGCTTATTCAAGAAAGGCTTTAAAGAAGATCAGACAACTAAATACCAGTTAGCCAAACATCTGAGGTAGTAACTTACGTGAGAAGATTTTGGGAGATAAGACACACATGCATTTAGAAAGACAGAGTTTGATAAGGAGTAGTCAGCACGTCTCCGATGGAGTGATCAGGAATCTTGGTGAGTGCATGGAGGTATACGTATTCTCTATAGACATCAGAAAGACCTTTGATAAGGGTTACATGGGATAGGTTGCTCTGAAAGGTTCGATTGTATGGAATCCAGGGGGAGTTAGTAAATTGCACGCACAATTGGCTTGATGGTAGGCAGCAGAGGGTAGGTTTGAGGAGATGTTTGTGGGACTAGCGGCCTGTGAATAGTGGAGTGCCTCGTGGGACCGTGCTGTGCCCATTACTATTTGTGAACTGCAACACAGATTTTGTTTTGAGAATGTAACAAGGCACAATTTGCAATTTTGCTGATGACAATAAAATAGGTGATATCGTGGAAAATGAGGAACGTTATCAGGACGTTCACCAGGCCCTTGACCAGCTGGTGAAGAGAGCCGATAAATAGCAAATGGAATTTAATGCAGATAAGTATGAGATTTTGCATTTTGTAAAGTCATATCAAGGGAGAGATCTCAAGGTGAATGGTAGGGCCTGAGCAGGTGGAGTGGAACAGAGATACCTTGCAGTTCAAGTGAATGGTTCACTTAAAGTGGAGGCAAAGGCAGACAGGGCAGTGAAGAAAGCTTTTGGTACACTGATCTTCATCGTTCAGGGCATTGCATATCAAAGTCGCAGAGTTATGTCATTGTTTCACATGACGTTGCTAAGTCCGCACTTGGAGTATTGTTTTCAGCTTTCTTCATTGTGCATGAGCAGTTAGGGTCGATCAGGGATTGCATAGGGAACTTGTGCATGGAGTTTGATCAGAAAGGAAGAACCCCGAATCGCTTGTTTCCTTCGGTTTTCACTCAGGAAAGGGACCTTTCAGTGTATAAGAACTTTTAGGAGTGGGGAAGCAGGCTTCAACAGAACGTGATTGAGGAGGTTTATGTGCAGGAAGTTTTGGCAAACATTAAAATTGATAAGTCCCCAGATTAATCCAAAGTCGTGTGAGAAGCGAGAAAGGAAGTTGCTAAGCCGCTAGAAAATTTCTTTGTTTCTTGTCCTTTGGGATTCATACCAGTGGATTGGAGGGAGGTGAATGCAGTTCCTCTTTTCAAGCAGGAGAGTCGTGAAATCCCGAGGCATTGCAGACTTCTCAGTCTTAAGTATGTGTCAGCAAGGTTTATTGCAATGAATTCTGAGGGATGGTATTTATGAGTATTTGGAAAGGCAGAACGTGATTAAAGGATATAGCATGCCTTTGTGAAGGGCAGGCCTTGCCTCGCAAATAGTGCTGAGTTCATTGAGGAGGTGACGAGATCGGGTTCGTGAAGGTCGAGCAGCGGATATGCTGTGCATAGATTTCAGCATGGCATTTGGTCAGGGTCCTCACGATAGACTTACGAATAATGTGAGGAGGTATGGGATGCAGGGAGATTTGGCTGTCTGGATTCAGACTTCATTGGCTGACAGAAGGCAGAGAGTGATTAGAGATGGAAAGTATTCAGCCTGGAGGTCAGTGGTGAGTGGCGTTCCGCAGTGCTCTGTTCTTGATCATCTGCTTTCAAGTATGCCGATGACAAAAAGGCTGCAGTTGCCATTCATAGTATTGAGAAATAATGCAAGCTGCAGCGCGACATTGGCAGAATGCAGAGCTGCGCTCAGAAATGGTAAATGGAGTTCAACATGAATAATGGTGAAGTGACGTATTTTGAAAGTTCGAACTTGAACGCATAAATAGGAATTAAGACAGCATTCTTGGCAATATGGAGGAATAGCGGGACGTTGGTGTTCAAGTGCATAGATCCCTCAAAGTTACCACACAAGTGGATAAGGTTGTTAAGAAAGGGTATGGTGTTTTGGCTTTCATTCATACACGTGTCAAGATTAAGATCTTCGAGGTTTTGCTGCACCACTACAACACCCTGGTGAGACCACACTTGGAATATTGTGTCCAGTTTCGGTCTCCCCATTATAAGAATGATGTGGAGGCTTTGGAGAGGGTACAAAGAAGGTTTACCAGGATGGTGCCTAGACTGGAGGGATTGCCTTACGAGTGGAGGTTAACTGAGCACTGAACATTCTCTGGACAGAAGGAGTAAGAGAGATGACCTGATCTTGGTGCACAAGGTAATGAGAGACATGGATAGAAACGATAGGCAGAGCCTATTCCCCAGGGCAGGATTGACTGCAACGAGTGGTCATAATTTTGAGGTGTGAGAAAGAACGTAAAGAGAATAATTTAGAGGTAGGTTATTTACGCAGGAAATTGTGAGCACATGGAATGCGTTACCAGCAGTATTGGTGGTAGAAGAGTCACTCCGGACATTTCATCGACAACTGGGCATGCATATGGACAACAGTGAAATGAAGGGGGCGCATGTTAGGTTGTTTTATTTTGGATTAGGATTAATCGTTGGCACAACATCGTGGGGCAAAGAGCATATACTTTGCTGCACCTTCTATGTTCTTTGTTCTATTTATCAAGCATGACCTTCTGTGATGAAATCATTCTGATGTTGCCCTATTATACCACGCTGAACAAGAAGACCTTGGAGTGTCGGTTCATAGCTCCTTGAAAGTGGAGCCGCAGGTAGATAGGATAGTGAAGAAGGCGTTTGGTATTTTTTCCTTTATTGGTCACAGTATTGAGTACACGAGTTGGGATGTCATGTTGCGGCTTAACAGGACATTGGTTAGGAAACTGTTGGAATTTTGTGTGCAATTCTGGTCTCATTCTATTGGAAAGATGTTGTAAAACTTGAAAGGGTTCAGAAAGGTTTATAAGGTTGTTGGCAGGGTTGGAGGATTTGAGCTACAGGGAGAGGCTGAACAGGCTGGGGCTGTTTTCACTGCAGCGTTGGAGGCTGAGGGGTGGCCTTATAGAGATTTACAAAAATATGAGGGGTTTGGATTGGGGAAACAGACAAAGACTTTTCCCTGGGGTATGGGAGTCCAGAACGAGAGAGCATAGATTTAGGTTGAGATGGAAAAAATATAAGAGAGACCGAAGGACATCTTTTTCACGCAGAGTGTGATACGTGTATGGAATGAGCTGCCAGTGGATGTGGTGGAGGCTGGTACAATTGCAAAATTTAAGAGGCATTTGGATGGGTATATGAATCAGAAGGGTTTGGAGGGATAAGGGTCAGATGCTGGCAGATGGGAGTAGATTGGGTTGGGATATCTGATCGGCATGGACAGGTTGGACTGTGGGCTCTGTTTCCATGCTGTGCATCTCTATGACTCCATGACTATATTCGTAAGTCTTCACAATGGACTCCAAAATCTTCCAAAAAGCTGAGATCAGACTAATCATCATCATAATTTTTCATTTGCTCCCTTCCTCAACAGGTGCACTGCAATATCGATACCCCAGCACTCCTTAAATGCAATTATCTCTTCAACTTTTTCTTTCAGAACTCGAGGATGTAGCCCACCTGGTGCAGGGATTTATTCAATTTCAGACTTTTCAGTATTGCTAGCGTGTTCTCTTTGGTGATGGCAACCACACTCATCTCTGCCGCCAAATCTCTTGAATGTGTGGGATATTATTCGTCACTTCCACTAGCAAGACCGACACAAAGTACTTATTCAATTTCTCACCTATTTTCTTTTGCCCATTACCATTTGTCCAGCAAAATTTTCAGTATTTCCTGAAGACGCTCATTACCTCATGTTTGTATCAGCACGTTTCTGACTTCAACTTCGATAACCCCCAACAGCGCAAGCAGATCATTCCCATAGTATTTAGACCTGAAGTGCACATTATAATCCACCTGTGTTCTTACAAAGTCTTTTAAAGCTCCAACGTCACACTCTTGAAACTATAACATTTGCCAAATCAGTTAAGACAAGCGTCCCAGGTAATTAATTGACTGCAATATTAGCTTGACAACTGACGTTCAGAGATTTTGATGAAGCAGCCAACACTCCCTCTGTTCCTTTGAACGACCGTATGACCTGGCATTCATTCAGTACTCGCCGACCTTGCTCTTTATTTCAAAGTTGATCCACTCGCACATGCAAGTGTTCGATTCAATCTGACACTGATATGCCCATTTGAGCATTTTGTTTAAATTGTCCTATAACCTAACGCCAGTTGTGTCTTACCGCTGCTGTCAATTATTAATATTATATTGCCCTCCGACTTCCAGTCACATTCGTGGAAGGAGATGGAACGTTTTACAGCAGACTGCCTTGATTCCATATCCTTGATACACTTGCAATAGAAAAAAACGTCTTTTTCAGGTTTAATTGCAACAATTGGTTTCGCATGGACATCCATTTGAGGAAGAGAGATCAAATTTTCTAGTTCTCTTTGTGTGTCAGTTGCTTTCTATAATCTCTCCTGAATGAACTGAGAGAAGTACTTCGAATACTACATGGACGTCGCTGGCTGCACTTAGTTCAATTGGCAGATACAAATTGTACTTGAGGAGAAGGCTATGCACTGCCTTCTGGAATCGCTGTAGTTAACAGGTTGGAAATAGGCCCAAAATATGTTCATGAAGAAATTTCAGTATTTTGTGCCAGCACATTTCTGACTTCAGCTTCAATCTGTGGAAATTCTATATATTTATTGAAACTGTCTTTCATTGCTGAAATCGTAAAGATATCGATTAGATCACGCCATAAACTTCTAAATTATAAAGAATAAACATATAATTTTGCTACTCACGCTTTTGAGCGTAAACACCGACATCCTGGTATCACATTAGTAAAACTGCATGGAACTACCTCCGGGGCCAAAACGTTCTCTGTAAGGAATCATGTACATTTCTAGTTTCAATACTCTAAGGGACTCATGATCTTGCATGAAATACTGCCTCAATTTTTTAATGGTTTCTGCCAAACGGACAGTGAGATCCAGAGTCCCGCCACTTCTGTGAAAGAATGTTCACTTCCTTTTCAAACAACCCCTACGTATATTCAACTCCGCCCCCCAACACCCGGCAGTTTATCTCGACATCAAGAATAATTATTCGTTCTTCTCGACCTGTTGAAATCTCTCAGGACTGATAAATTCTGGTCAGGTTCCTTCTCAATCGCCCTTGTTCGAAAGAAAGCAACTTCTCTCAGTCCAGTCACTCTTGATAACTCTTGTTCTTTAACTCAGCAAAATGTCGTCTGGTACTCATTAGAATAGAGACGAATGGGGAGTAAAGTTATTGTAACATCCAAGACTCTTGGAAGACTTGACTGTATAAACAATGAGAGGTTTTTGTGTTCCCTTGGAACAGAATCCAGGACGAGATGATCTTATCTCAGACTAAAGGGTTGCTCATTTAAGGTTGAGATGAAAAGTAAATGCTTATCTTAGAGAGTAGTGAATCTTTTTCACTGGCGGGTCTGGATATTGGTCCTGAAGTGCATTGAAAACTGTGAAAGAGAGACTTTTTAACCTGGAGACGAATCGAAGATGATGGAGGGAAAACAGTAAAGTCGTATACAGGATTCTTAGGTTCACCACAATATCAATGCAGAGGACTCTTGAATGGCACTTCGGATTTGGCAAGAATGTCCGTTTTGACGTCGGAGGTTCAAGACCGCGCAGAATGGTCCAGTGGTTCTCACCAAAACCGTGTATAAATTCAGTGAGGCAGCACTACTTCTAAACTCTCATCCCTTTGTAATGAAGTCCAAAGTAACATTTTCCTGCCCAATGTATTGCTGAAAAGTCACGTAGTGTGTCAACTCTCAGCTTTCTATGAGGCATTCTCAGCAGTTTGAGAAGAAAACAACGTCAAGCAGGATGGAGACTGCTTACAATTCAGAGATCAGTATCAAAGACAACAGCAGCAGCTCATCAGAAAAAAAAATCAACGAGTGGGAGATAAAGGTGGTAAGGGTTTAAACTGAGGATCACCGCACTTCAGCCGAGTGGACAGCTTCAGATGCAGGGATACTCATCAAGTCACTGATGACTTCGAGAAGGGAAGCGGAAATTCTGCCGCCAAAAATGCAAACGACATAATGATCAGTGGAAAGACTCTTTCAGAAAGGTATCCAAGCATTTTGTAAAGTGATGCTGATCGTTTACGTCACTGGGAAATGTAAATCGACAAACAATGTGTAATATAATATGTGAATTTGTTCACGTAGGAAGGGAGAACAAAAGAACAGAATATAATTTAAATGGAGAAAGCTGCAGCGCAAAGGGACATGAGTTACTTGTGTACGTAACATGTAAAACCAGCAGATGAGGCAGCAATAAATCAGGAAGATTAAAAGAACGTTGGCTCTTATTTCAAGACAGTTTTTCTACGAGGGGTGGAAAGTCTTACGGCAACTGTACAAGCTGTTGTAAGAACACATCTGGAATACTGTGAACAGTTTTTGTTCTCCTTGTTTGGCAAGCTCAGCTTGGAAAAGTCCTGGTATGGAGTGATTGACTTGTAACAACACTGCAGTGGCCCCTTCTGCTTATTAAACCAAACACTCAGAAAAGCTCACCTCATCTCACCTTGTAATATGTTAAAGTATGAGTGACAGAGAACTCCCAAATTTCAGTATTCAAAGAGAAAGAAGTAACATTTCTTGATTGAACTCGTAATGTGAACATGAAACACTAACTATTTACAGCTCTAAGCGCGTTTACTTTTAAATATTCGTTATATGCCTGAAACTCTGTAACAATATATTGTTCCAGTGAAAAGACGCATCAAAATTAAATCAACTGACTTTGAAAACCACACAGCGTCTGTTATCGCCGGTGTACTCCTTCTTTCTGCTAATGATCTCCTTTGGTCGTTTTCTGTCATTTACTGCAACGATGTTTCCAATGGAAAAGGTCTATTGAATGGCTGTCTCCCTCCATGGCCGTTTACATTATGACTGACTTCCTAAATGCCTGCTGCTTTAGGGCCCAAGCATGGGATCGTGTCATTGATTTGTGTTTGGCAAAACAACAATTTCAGAATGAATTGGATTTTAACAACCTGGGACATAATTTAAGCTGACTGTTTAAATTTGAATTGTTTTCGAAGGCGGAACCAACTGAGACGTCTCTTTCAAAGCCAAATGTTATTTTTCTCAATTCCACAGTTCACTCCTCGAATGCTGGCTCCTCATATGACAGATGCTTGTGAGTTCTCAGTGAAAAACAGAATTGACCCTCTCTTAAAGCTACAGTATGCGCCTTCAACTTCACAGCTCCTCTCCGAAGAAAACAAAATGAACAGTCATAATGGAAAGATGGCTTCTTTTTCTTTCCTAATCCTCTATCTCATTATAATTGTTCACACATGATAGTCACGTAAGTTCACATTTTCATGACGCACAACATGTACAGTTTGTAAATTCAAAGCTTTTATCATAACACTCCAACAAAATATTGTCATATTCTTGACTTTAAATCATTCCAAGAATGATAGGCGATTATCATACTTTTGCACAACTAACCCTGACACATTGTTTGTCACACAGATATTAAAATGGTGTCAGGCCAGTCACAAGCACAATAATTCGTTTTTAATGGGAATGGTCCAATCTGTTTATTCCAAAAAAGTGAAGCTCCTCTTCCTCTTCGGCTGATCGTGGAAATTTCTCAATGGTCTTCGTTTTTGCATTACTTTCAACACCAATGCTATGTCCCTAAAACGTCACCACTGGCATTGGAAACTAGCTTTCTTTACGTTTAATGGCACTTTTGGTTCTCTTACTGGTTCAAAGAGCTCTGCCAACTGCATCACGTGATGTATGCATGATACACGAAAGAAATAGAAATCCAGCTTCAACAGTATTCATGAACCTTTCGAATGTGGCCAGTGCGTTCTTCGTTCTAAAGGACATCAATTTGAATTTATATCACCTGTTTGGGGTTTCAAACAGCGAAAGGCCTTTCGCTTTCTCGTACAGTTACCTGTCATTAATCACGCAGTAAATCCAATGTGGTGATGTAAGTGGCGTGTCCAACTTTGTCTACCCTGTCTTCCCAACTTTAAATTGGATATGAGTCCGATTTTGTTATGGTATAGACCTTCTCCGAGTCCACAAAAGGTAACTGAGTCCCATCACGTTTGTGAAGTAATACAACTGGTGTACAACACTCGCACTGTCTTGGTTTGCTGATAAAGGAGGAAAGATATGCGCAGAGTCAGAGAAAATGGATGGGATCCTAAATTAGTTCATTGCATTGGTATTCATCAAGGACAGGGACATTACAAATGCTGCGTTTAGGGAAAGACGTTCAATTACTCTGGTGAAGCCGGCATGAGGAGGGAAAAATAATGAAGGTGAACGAGTCCCCAGGTCCAGATGGGATTCAACCCAGATTACTAATGGAAGCTGGAGAGGAAATAGCTGGTGATTTATCAGATATCTTTGCAACATCATTGAAAACTAGTTATGTTCCAGTGGACTGGCGAATTCGTCATATTGTTCCCCTTGTTACAGAAAATAGCACAAATAATCCAGGAACTGTGTATCACAGACATTGACGTCAATGGGAGGACATATTCTGGAGAATATGTTCATGGACAGCACCTGTTCCCATTTGGAAGTAAAGGGGTTTATAAATGATGAATAACATGGTACTGTGCAGGGAAGTTTATCATCTTATTACAATTCTTTGAGGAAGTGAGAAAGTTGATTGATAAGGGAAAGGCTGCAGATGTCATATACCTGGACTTCAACAAAACGTTTGATATGGTTCAGCTGAGTAGCTGGTAGAGAAAGTTATGTCGCATTGGATCCAAGATGTAATAGCTAAGTGGATACATAAATTGTTTGATAATGGGAAACAGAGACTAGTAATGGAAGGGCGTTTCTCAAATTGGAGAAGTATAAGAAGTGGTATTGCACTGGTATCCATGCTGGAAAAAATATTGCTTCTGATGTAGACAAATATTCGACAGGAACGTATTTGTGATCTGATTAGCAAATTTTCAGACAACATGGCGGTTGGTGGAATAACAGACAGTGAAGGGGAATGCAAGATAATGCAACAAAAGAGAGATAAAATAAAAAAAGTTGGGCGTAGAAATGTCAGATGGAGTTCAATCTGGCAAATGCGAGGTGTTGAAGTTTGGAAGATACAATTCTCTAGGGAAATGTATCGAAAATAGAAATGCCCGAGGGAAATTGAAGTAAAGAGGCTTGCAATGGAAGGGAGTTTCTCAAAATGGAGAAGAGTAAGAAGTGCTAATAAACCGGTATCGGTGCTGGGAACAAAGTTGTTTGTTATAGAAATAAATATTCTAGAGAAATAATATTCTAGAGGAACAGATCAATATTCCCTCCTTTCACATTCCTGAGTGCGCTGACATTTAACATTATTTAAACATTTGATATCAGATTTTTGCAATAAGGTCTACACAGCATGAACTTGGTGGTCTCAGATTTTGAATGTAGTGACTATTCCACGAGTCGAGCTATCAGTCACTGTGCATTTGATGAGATATTGTCGTCATTTCCCATGAGTGAGCAATCCACTAAACTCCTGAAATGTTTTCCTTCGACTTCCTTTCCACTGGAGAATAAAACAGCCAATTGAATCATTTAAAAGCATTCCCTGCCAATCCATGTCCACCATTGAAATACTCATGATAACATGATAATTGTTACCTACCCCTGTCCCCTAACGTCCCCCCAAACCCCAACTCCACCACTGATGTGGTGCAGTTGAATTATTTAACTTCTACTCATCGATGGAAGGGGCAACACTGCCTTTAGATTTGCCATAACGCGGGGTTTGACCTCTCTCTGTGAACTACAAATCAATCATCCAAAGGGAAGCACCTCGCCCTATAACCGTTAGAAAGAGGTGTAAGGAGAGTTCTCATTGCAGAAACTTCTCGCATTTAAGTGGTACTTATACCTGACTCTGTCTTCAAAGTCTGAAAGTGACAAATTATTTATATATCTCCGACAATGAATAACTTAACTGAATTAATGACAGGCCGAACAATTGTCCTCCAAACTTTAGATACTGCCGAATATCGCAGAACTCAAATATTACTCTGTTCCCGCTGATACAAAATGCAGTTAAATATTAAAACAACAGAATGTAGTCTCACTAAACTTCAGCTGTGTTACGTATATTCTGGAACTTCCTCTGTCTTTTCGCTCATTATTCTGTCAGGAATGTTTCCTGTAAATTGTATTGTCAGTACTTATGATGCTGTGCCCTGTTACCAGGGTAAAACAGTGATGCTTTCTGAAAGAACAGAGAGCTGTTATCATTTGCCATCTGCCTGTTCATTCTCTCTCGATTTTTAAAATATGCTTTTACTTTATAACCTTGATGACCTATGGATATTTTCACATTCGGATTTGTCATGGATTGTCAGTCCATCAGATTTAAATTTAATACTTTTTTGTAACATAAGGGCCTATTTTAAATTTATTGGCTCTTTAAATCAAAAGGAAGGTATTTCTCTTGATTACTGATGCTGCTTGAAATTTTGATACAGAATATTTCAATTAGATATCTCTGTGTACCCTGCAAATTTTAAAGCAACACATAAACATCAATTTTAACTCTAAGCACCGCAACAAAAAATAATCATATTTCAAAAGGATTCACGCAATGCTTTCAGCATTTCACAATTTTGCAATTGTACGCACAATAACTTCACAACACTGATCATGACTCAATAACAGGAGGTTTGATTGAAGTTCAGACCCGTCTCATCGGTGTTTTGCAAGTGTAACCATAAGTTGCAACTTAACTGGAGGCTTTGTAGAATTGGAGGTTATAAAAAATGATGAAACCGTGTTGCTTGGTAGATGCCTACTGTTTCTCTATTGATGCCGCCATGATACTCAGAGAATCACAGTAAAGCAAAGATAGGAAATGGCATCTTTCAGCTTAGCCTGTGCCTAAATCTAACTGCAGTCGCTGTAATTTGAGCTGTTCTTGTTCATGCTCATCCATTTGAGCCCGAACCCACAGCTTTCCAATCGTGAATGAAGGTTTGAACTCCAGTATTCGAAACCTATGTCCTGTTCCAAATTTTAGAGTTGCCTTGTAAGCAACGTATTATCACGGTGGTTGGGGGTGAGGCGGGATGTCAGTGGATGTTAATGATCAGAAATGGCAGAGAGACCGACACACCTCTCAGCTTCAAACCAGATAGCTTCACAGAATCACTGTTTCGTGCCAATACTAAATGCACAACTAATACGTCGCTAAAGCATGACCAGAGGAATGATTGATAACATATGCAAACCTATGTTCACTTAAACCTGGAAGGAGAACTGGGACGGATCGATGGAAATTCTACTTTAGTGAAAATTCCATTCGACGCTATACACTCCTGACTTTGAAGTACATTGTTCATTCCTTCAGAGTCATATAGTCAAAATCGAATTCCCTCCCTGAGGGTTTATTCTGAATCGGTTTGCAGAAAACGGGCTAGAGCGGTTCAGGATGGAATTCAGCGACAAATATTCTCAACCTCCACCTTCACAAAGGGGGCGACGGGAGATAAATTCGGACAGCAACTCTCATGCCTTTTGATTGAATGGATATACATTTTTAATGAAGACATTAGTGCTGAGCTTTCACTCGGAAATAATTTGAGGGATGTACTTATCCTATGTCACACACTCTGATCCCCTTGCGACGTCTTGAACCTTCCACTGTAAAGCATTCCATCCCTCTACTCTGGGCCACTCTCGAAAGCCAACTGAGCAACTGTTCAGTTGTTATCATCTTTTGGACACAAATGAGAGGATCAACGAAACTTACAATGGAACAGAACAGAACAATCTGCAAATTAATGTTAATATGAACCTCGTCCGAATATATCAGCAACAAAACAGAACAAACTAAGTCTCTCTGCTGTTCTCTACACGAACTATAATCCTCTCATCCTCTGAGCACATTTCAGTTCCTCTCGCTCTCTCTCTCTTTCTCTCGCCCTATCTCTCTCTCTCTCTCTCTCTATCTCTTTGGTCTCTGATAAATGACTGATGTCCACATCCCAAGGGTGAAATTCTAAAAGCAATAATTGACTGTTCGGTGATAGTGAAAAGGAGGGTTTTGGTATCATCCAAGATCATTCATTCTTAATCTTGAATTATTGATAGTACATTTAGACTCTTCCTGATACAGAAAATAAGTGAAATGTTGGCGGCCAGATGGTAGAAATTGAATTAAATAATAAAACAATCTCGTATTCAGAATCGGCTGTCTATTAATTCCTGTCTATTAATTTGTTGTCGTAATATTTTTCTATCCATCCACTACCGATTAGGAATAATAAATAAATAGATAGAAATTTCCCTGCTGCATTCTGTCTTCAAATCGCCTCTCAAATATTATTGAACATGAAAATCTTGATATCAGCCCTAGATTCAGAACATGTCACTTGATTGTCGAACAATTGTGCAGAAAGAACTAAGCCACACCAGAATTTCCGCCCGCTGCACTACCCAAACAAAAAAGTAAAATTGATAAATTTATCCCCTCTTTCCATCATCGACATTTATCACGCTTCCAAGCTACTCATCGATTAATTCGAAATCGACCTGTCCCCCTGGAAGACTGCCTAGTCGTTCTGAATGGGAGTACAACCATATGACTGATTATGAATCTATCCTCACTGCAGAACTGGCTGATCACATTGCAACACCAAATGCGGCGCGGACAAACCATCAAACTGAGATGATGGCGAGACAACAACCTCATGGAGATCATCACACAGGAGACTCACACGTCTAAAACAGTCAAATCTCAATCTGTCCCATAACTCAAACTCAGCCAAGGAAAGCGACAGTTTACTCTGACTGGTAATCCAAGGAGTAAAATAACCACAACACTTTTGAAGGTGTTGCCAACCAGACACAGTGTAACGACAAACCGTGGAAGACTGGAGGAAGACGCACCAGAAAACACAATAGGGCCGCAGATACAGTAGCAATTGATTCAGGTCAATTGGCTGATAATACCGACGTTAGCCGCGCCATGGAGAACATGAGAAAGAATAATAGTGTTCGGGAATGACACATTCCAATGGCTGCGACGTAGTACACAAGAAATATCCTGCCCAGCCAGCATGGCCACCATAACATTTGCCCACTGATACCGATTATTACTCCGGGAGACAAGCACGCCGAATGCGGGCTTCAACCCCTGTGCCTATTGGGCACTCCGTGCAAAGGATTAGAACTACGAAGCGAGATCCGCCCGGCCCGCCCAATTAACGGACCCAAGTAAGCACAGGAAGAGAACGGTTCTGGTATGGGGAGGGGGACACCAACAGCCACCCCCAATCCGTTCACAGCCACACAAAGCATGAAGAAAAATCTCCTTTCACAACCGCGTCACCGACGGCTTCGGAGGCACAAGCCTCACTCTCTAACTGCCCCAGGTCACGCAAAGGAATAACGGTCCCAGCCCGGCCCGTCCAATCATCACAGCCCCGTCTCCACCCTGCTGTACCTCAACCACAGAGTCCACCTGTGCCTCTGCAAGCACTTGACTGCAGAGATTAAGATGATAGCACATGGAAAGACCCTCAACTTCAACGGCAGTAGGCGACTCCCTGGTTATTGCAAAGGGAACCTGTGTTCATAACTCATTCCATTCTCTCCGGAAAAGCACCACCCACAGCCGATCTCCAGGTTTAATGGTCACCTCTTTGTCACCAGACACTCGGTCCCTCAGTTTTTCCGGTGTTTGGGTGGACTCACGAAGCAGAGTTAACTGTTACATATACTGCTGAAGGAGAAATTCCAATCGCTTCAAACTCGGCCCGTCATATGGACCTCTCCACTTGGGAACTCGCATGGATCTAACGGGACGCATTTCATGCGGTGTCAGGCAATTAGTCTGTATTGGTGCACACACAAATTTGGTTCAACTTACCCTTCGAAGTACCGTTAATCCGTTCAACCATAACCTGCGACTGGGGATGATAAACATTGCCAAACCTCTGCTTAGACTGCAAAGTCTGCAGCAGCAACGTAGCCACCTGCTTCATAAAAGAAGACCTATGATTGGAAATCATCTCAGATGGATGCTAAATCAAGGAATAACTTCACTTGTGAAAATCTTTAACACAGTGCCTGCCCCTGAATCATTTGACCGGTCACTTCAACCCATTCACTAAGCCTGTCAATGATCACCAACATATATCACTTCATATCTCGAGTTGTTGCCACAATCTGATCAGTTGTTATCCAGTTACTTCCCATCGATATCAGCCTACCCAAATACTCAACCTGCTGGTGACAGCAATGCAGCTTCTGCCTGGACAGCTAATGACCAACTATATCAAGCTTTCCAGAAGAGATATGGTGTCACGCTCGCATTGCCCTTGACTCTGAGAGCAAACTAACAAATCATCAACATTCTCGATTATTGTTCTCTCCAATCGCACACCCTCCAGCGCCATCTTCAACACCTGAATAAATATATGTCACGAATGCATAAAACCCTGCAACATTCGATTATAAGTATGCTGTCTTCCCCCATACTTAAAAGCGAACAAATATTGACAGTTTTCTGCCAGTAGAAATTTAAAGAAGGCTGAGCACAAGTCAATAACTGAAGACCAATCTGGTTCCGGTGGTATATTAGTCAAGGAACTATGCGGATTTGTAATCACTGCTGGCCAATCTTACGTCATTTCATTAACTGCTCTCCAATCATGTACCAGTCTCCATTTGGATGGATCCGTTTTTGAAACAGGCAGCAAAAGTGTATAACCGGGCGGCATGTTTCCCTAAGTATTCCTGATTCCAGCAGTCCCAATATTGTTGCTGCTATTCCCTCTTCTGCCTCTTGTTTCAAAGGAGAATGTGATGTTCTGGTAAATGTGGGCCCAGTTTTTATTTAATTTCCACTGGATTCGGTGATTTCATTGCCCTTATATCCCTACCATGTTTTGACAAGAAGCTAACTGGCAAGGCATCCAATGACTATGCAAATTGATGGCGACGTCCTCGAGGTATGATTCGGAGATGCAAGTGTAGGACTGGGGTATACAAAGTTAAAAATCACACAACACCAGGTTATAGTCCAACAGGTTTAATTGGAAGCACACTAGCTTTTGGAGTGGCGCTCCTTCATCAGGCGACAATAACCTGCTGAAGGAGCGCCACTCCGAAAGCTAGTGAGCTTCCAATTAAACCTGTTGGACTGTAACGTGGTGTTGTGTGATTTTTAACTTTGTCCTCCAGCTATCATTGCCATACTCCGTTGGGAAACCATCTCAAGCTCCTCGCAGTTCCCCAGAAAAAAAATAGAAACCTCCACTCGAACATAGTTACTATCGCTCTACATCCAGATTCTTGGTGTTATCATCTGCCAATCACTAATCATTTCTACATGCTTCGTTACGGGTTCCAAATCCTTATACTGCAGTCTCCCATTTAATAACAGTGTCACACAGAGCAAAGTGACAGAATCTGTGCCACTTCTTGAGAAGAATATTTTGTCTTATCTGCAAAGCTGATCCCTGCTTTCCTATCACTATTGCTTAACTCTGGAAATGCTGCCGGGTGACACACCTCACGTTGCCGCTGCTCCTTTATTATTTTACTCTGAATCCTGCCAAATATCACTGTGCACTTCAGCTCAGAAACGGGTTTCTCAGCCAAAATCAGTGAGGCTAAAACATCTTACCTCCATTTTTCCCAAGATTCCCAAATATGACCATTGATGTCATCTATCCAATATATATATGGCCATATGGCCACTCTGTTCTTACTAAATCCATTTTGAGTATAATCCAATTTTCATTTTAACTTAAATAAAGCATCCCAAGCCAGCAAATTAATCGGTGTCCCCTTAGAGACTAATAAAGGCAAGACGACCCTTTAACTACCCATTTGTACATTTACTGGAGCTGTAAACCTGGGCAACCGCCGTATTCTCAAATATCCTACAGTTATAATAAATTTACTTGAGATGGGAAGGTGGGAGGAACACTGTGGTTGGAGGAAAATGTGCGTAGCTCCAGTATTTATCATCAGAGGTGTCAACAATCCATCGACACTAACCTGGGCAAAGGGTTCCTTTTCAGCTTTCCGCGTTATTTTAGGATATTTCCCTTTCCCACTTGTTTCTCTATGCAACCCTAATATATCCTATACGGATTTTCAGTTCCCATCGGGCCTGTATGAATTTGTAGCAGGACAGGCTGGACTTTCCTGACTCGAAGGTTCACCCTGGTTTGGGATGGCGAAGTTCAATAGGTGAAATCTCTCCATGAATGGCCTGGTTGACAACACCACCATCACGCTATTCCTGATCGTCTCTGAATCTGACTCGTCACCATACGCTTTGTGCACCCCCCCCCCCCCCCCCCCGCCACACACACACACCTTCTCGTTGAAGACCCCAGACCCATCGAGGATGTGCTTAGTTTATTTTATCCTCGGTATGATACTTTTGAAAAAGGTCCCTCCGAAAACGTTTGTTATCGTCATGGGGTTTTCGAGCTCTTGCCATGTACCGTTAGAGAGTTTCCCGGTACCAGCATATTACTCACCACATGAGAGACGAGAAACCCCGTTGTCACTGAGCACATTTTCTTGCTTTTCCTGCCTTTCTTCCTTTTTAAGTCCCTCGAGCTGCAGTGGTGCCAACTTTATTTGCGCCTCCTCCTGCTGATCAGTTCGCTTCTTTTTTCTTTCCGGTATCTTTCAACTACATGGTCGACAGGATCTCTGAATTCCTGCCGGGCTATGGACGTTAGACTCATTACTTCCGCTAACTTAGATTGACTTGACAGGCATTGCCTCAACAGTAGCAGTCCAGAACATTGTCGTCAAAAGTTGACTACTTTCAACATTTTGTCCTGTTTGAAACCTTCATTTTTTCAACTCGGTTTCCAAACAGTCTGCCGCTTATTCAGTGTCTCCCAGTGGATCCCATATCAAAACTTTGGGATCAACCTTCGGCTGATAACAATCTCTCAGGGCCCGCCATATATTCTGTCTGAATCGCTCAAACTCAGCATCATCAGACATCGGATTGTCCACCACATTTTTCAAGTGAGCTCGAACCATTATCTCTCTTAGATGCTAGAGTCCCACCATCTTTATTAGCAGTGCCCTCAAATCACCCATAGCTAAGAACCCTTCTGAGGTTTCATCTTCAAAGCATTAATCAATTTTCCTACTCCATCATGTAAACTGGAAACACATTTATCAGTCCTTCCAGATCCTGGGTTCCCCAAGCTGTCTCCACCTTTTCACAAGGAATGGCGGTGGAGGCTTCTTTCCCTTATTAGAGCTGGTACATTTTAATTCCTCATCAGATACCATTTCAGACCATACTCCTCTCTCTTCTCAATCTTTTGCCGCTTGTTCTGTTCGGGCCCATTTTCCTGACTACATTATTGACTTCTCTGCTTTACTTGCCCCATCATTCACACTATCATTCTCCAGCTGTTTCTGCCTAATATCCCTGCAATGATTTAAATATGCTTCTAATCCTTTTCTTCTCTTAACGTGCAAAGCTTCTAAATTTCACCTTCGAATCTTTCTTTTTACAGGTTATTAGCGTTTGATTCGGCTTGCCTCATCGCCTGTTCTGTTTCTCGTTATATTCTCAACATATTCTGTTCTGGGTCAGCCTCTTGCCAATTCAATTCCCCCTCAATCTCTCCTGTCCCCCTCATTACAAGGCAATGGTTATATTCTCTCCACCTAAAAGGTGTGTGTTTTGGGGGGGAGGGTGTCAGGTGTGGGTGCGGTTGGTTTCCAAGTCTTCCAACTTCGTACATGTAAATGTTGTCCCGTATTCTAAGATGAGCACGTGGAGATGCTCTGATGCCCAAATTTTGTTCACAGAAGCTGCTTATTATGCTCGCTGGCACTCCCATCAGTTTGAACTAGTGCCTGAAAAACTTCCTGTCCTTCAAATCGAAACAGTCTGTAACTGTCACCCTCTTATTCCCACTTCAATATTCTATTGTTTGATTTACCCTTCTGTCTGTAATTCTTCATTAGCCTTGCGATTTCCTCGCACATATTTATGACAAAGATACCGTCTTTCAGCCATTTAGTTAATGAAAGAAGTTAGTTCTTCTTTCCCATTTTTCAGAAAGTTTCATGATATCGTTTCTTGCTCCTGGAATTGTCTGACTCAGTGTTTCAATTGCAGTTCGTTTATTCATCCTGACATACCTACCAGTCCAGCGTACCTATTATCTCTGTTTCAAAATCAATTTCACATCTCTGTTTCCCTTATGCCTTAGAAGTCAGATAGAGCCTCGTCATTTATTATACGTGTTCCCTAACTCTACAACTTGCAATCGTCACTTACCAATCTATCAGTTCCTAAACGTTCTTATTTTCCACTTATTAATTTAAAAAACTGTTCTAGTTCGTGCTGTCTCAACTAATCTAGGACTGCTTCAGAAAAATGCATTTAGCCACTAACGCTTTCTTGAAAGGTCTCTTTAAAAAAAGACACTCCTAAATCGCTGCAGTGCAAAAATTAAATCAAAACACTTCCGGATATCGAGCTCCGGGAAAAGACACAAAGAGTTGACAACCAAGAAGCAATTGTGCATACAAACCAGGTGACAATGCTTCAACTCTCTCTCTCACAGACAGACAAAGCTTTTCTGCAAGCTAATGATTCTCTCTCTCGTTCCCTCACGCACGCAGACACACACACACATACATACATACACACACACACACACACACACACACACACACACACACACACACACACACACACACATACACACACACACACACACACACACACACACACACACACACACACACACACACACACCCTTGCCGAAACGGACCCTTTCCTTCATTTCTAAAAGTACAGTATGGGCCTTGTCTTAAATATTCAACAGTCGGGTAACAGTTTAACACGATGACTATTCTCTACTATTTTACATTTAAACATTTAACCAGCAACTACCAACCTGCTGGCTTTCAATTTCATCCACAATCACGAATACTAACAAAGAAATATCCTTACCGCACGCCGTCCGTGCACTCCCCTATATTTCGTCACCTTTTTTGTTTTGCCTTGTTTGATTTTCTCAAAGGTAGGGTTGTATTCACACACTCTTAAAAACGGCATCTTGAATTTTGACTCAATCTCTTTATATTCTATACTTGCGCATATCCCCGCACAGTTTTACTGAACAGCCTCTGTGTCTCCTCAAGCTTGAATTCACCATCCAACTTATAATTCTTTGCATCAGAGTGATCCATCAGCAGCTAACTTTGGACAGCTGCGTTTCCGAGATTGTCCCTTACTTGACTGAATATAGACCAAATTAGCAGTAAACACAATACCTTTTATTTTGTGATTGACCAAATCTTTTAATCTGTCTGTCTCAGGAGAGCTCTCGGTTTAACTGGAAAGTGCCCTGCAACTGAACCCTCTTCTCAGAGGGAAGGTTCTCTTCCCTGTCCCATCTGGGGTGACACACGACCCACAAGGTCTTTGTTCCTCAACAACTAATACAGTTGTTCCCGCGCTTATCGGATAACATTGGCATAACAAATCATGCTGGCCTGGTTTGCCTTTCAAGCGCCACATCGTCTGTCACATTGGTTCCCGGCATTACGCTTAACCTATCACAGGACACTACCATTATCTGTTACGGGAACCATGCAGTCTGATGCCATATTACAACACTAAGTCAATTACATAACTGTGACAGTAACGTCTATACTAACAGCAGCAGGATCCCTGTTTTGTACACTGCTGTCTGTGCCCTTGTAACAACGGAGCTGTAGCCCGATCCGGCCTGGAGAGCGCGGTGGAGCAGAAGGAAACATTATCCTTCAGTGCGATGACGGGTGGGGATGCTGGGAGAGAAGCCTCCATCTGAAACAATGACCCAGCGCCTCCCGAATCCTTCGTTTCTATTCTCTCAAGTGAGGGTGTGGCTCTGCTGGCTGGGTCAGCAATTACTGTCCATTCCCCCCCCCCCCCCCCCGGCCGTGAACTTCTGCAGTCCATGTGCTGGAGGGTCGACTAACAATGTTCCTCAAGGAAGGTGCCCTGGATTCTGACCGACCCACACTGAAGGAAAGTCCGAAATATTTTCACCTCGTTTTGTTGAGGGACTCATAAGGGGACCTTAAAGGGAAGGTGTCGTGTTCCCACACAGCGCGTGTTTCGAAATCGAAGTGGCCATAAGTGAAGGAGGTGCTGTAAATGGGCGAGTTTCTGCAGAGCGTTTTGTCGTCGTTCTGCACTGCTTTTACTGTGGGAGAGGGAACGATGGGGGATTGTGTTATTAATCCAGGCAGGAGGGTGCTGATATTTCCCTGGATGGTTTCGACTTCCCTTCATGTTTTGGAACAGCATCTACCCGGGACAAGTGGGAAGCCATAGAGTTCTGTCGATTTCTCCCGAACAATCATTCATGTAAAGTCGAGGAGCAACGGCGCAACGCTATGCATTCGGCCTACCGACACTAGTCCGGCAAACCCTGGATTTGGATACAGCGAATGTGGCAGGGAGAGGAAATGAGGAATCCTGTGAAATCACCATTGATCCGGTGGGGTTGGGGTTCCCAAGGCAGAACGTGAGGAGTTCTTCCTCCAGGCTTCTGATGGTTAGGGTTTAGCGATAGCGGAGGCCCAGGATCTATAAATCCTCAGTGGAGAGGGAAGGGGAGTTGAAGTGTCCAGCTTAAAAAATTCTGTCGGATGTGGAAGCTTCCTTTGAGACTGGACGCCATCTTGAGGAGCGCATCAGGGAACACCCCCTGGATGCGCGCACCAGACCAATCCCACTGCCCTGTAATCTACCACTTCAACTCCACCTCCCACTCTGCCAAGGACACAATTTGCCAGTCCATGACCACACAACGCCTGGAGCAAGAACACCTCATCGTCACCTCAGGACACTCCAACCCTTCGGTATAAATGTGGATTTCACTATTTTCACCAGTTCCTCTTCACCTACCCTCTCCCAGATCTAACCTTCCAACTCATCACCGCCCTCTTGGCCTGTGTAGTGTCTTTAACATCCATCTGCACCATCCTCCTCTCCGACTTATCACCATTGCTCCACTTCCATCTACCTATCGCCTTCCCACCTAACTTCACCAGATACACGCTCCTATTTACCCCCACACCCAAATTCCTCATGACCGAAATGTCGAATCTCCTGCTCCTCGGAAGCTGCGTGCTTTTCCACACTGCACTCTTGGCATGAAAATTGCCTAGTAACATCTGCATCACGCAATTGCAAGATGTTGAATATCTCCAGTCAAAAAAATGTGTCACTGCTTTGTGCTGATGACACACAAACGATCACTGAAAGCAGTCTCTACACTTCACTTGAGGCGATTAGTGATTGAAACCTGGTTGGTAACAGCTCATGATGTTTTTTTGCGGCTGCACAAAAAGACAGCGAGCTGCTGGATTATATCCAGGAACGTCTCGTTACTGACAACCGCGCTGATGTGGTTCAGACTGGCTGGAGTCTGAGAATAAGGCAGTTGCGCTTCAGAAGTGAATGTTTAACAACTCAACCACAGCTTGAAAATTGAAATATTTAACCATCCATGCGTGTGATTAAGGCAGGGAGACAGAGGGAGAGAGAAAGGGAAGGAGAGTGTCTGAGAAACAGTGGAGAAGATGAGGAGACGTTAAGTCTATAATAGATAGCCACAGCATTGGACCTTGCAGCTCCCTCCATCCTGTTCCTCCGTGAATTAGGAATATCGCTGGTCCAATAATTCTGCGCATCCACTTTCCTTGCCTCGACCTATCTCTTGCTTCCCCCGACTGATCAAGAATGAACCCTCTCAGTTTTTAATACACATAAGTACTCTTCACCGCATCCCCCAACAGCACTGTGTGGTTTTCAAAAGGCTGACAATCCTCTGAGAGAAGATATTCTTATTTTACTTTCGTCAGACATTTGTATTTTTCCTTACTGAGACGATGCCCTCTGGTCCAGCACTCACCCACATAGGAAGAAACTTTCAAAACTTTTACCCCATCGAGCCCATTAAGAATCCCTTGTGTTTCGATGAGATCCCCTCTCAGTTGACTGAACTCCATAGAATAGTTTCTAAAATTTACTCAGAGAGTAGCAGGGGCGTGAAACGTCCTGCGTTCAGCCAGTAGTAGTCTTGCCAACTTTAAGGGCATTTACATGTACTTTGGAAAGGCATATGAAGAGAATGTAACAGTGTAGGTTCGCTGGGCTTCAGACTAGGTTCATAGGTTCACTAGCTTCGAGGGTCTGAGGGCCTGTACTGCGCTGTAATGTTCTCTGTTCTACGTTCTAACTCGTTTCACCATTGCTGTTCAGAGATTGGAAGGACAAACAGCAAGGAAGGGTGAGAGAGACTAAATGAATGCAAGTGTCAGAGATACTTGGAAAAGGGCAACAGGGATGGAGAGAGAGAAAGAAAGAAGAAAAGAGAGGCAAAAGAAGAAATGATGATGTGTGAATGCCGACAAGATGACGGGTCTAATAGGAATTGAAAAGTTTGTTGCGTTTGTCACAACCATAAGATGGCCCAGAGATTTGTTCAGACAATTGAAAAGTTTAAAACTGCATATCCTGAAAAAAAAAACTAGACTTCTTTTTACCAGGAAGAATTCTCCTACACCACTCCAATCGGAGCCCGAGTGTGTTAAAATGTGAATGAAGTCAATAGACAGGAGTTACCTCTGATCTGCTCTTGTAGCCACGGGATTGGTGCAGCTGCTCCAGTTCCTTTCTGGTCGACGGTTACCCCCAGGTGTTTGATAGTGCAAGAATCAGCAATGGGTATTCCATTGGATGTGAAAAATTTCTGTGTGTCTGTCTGTGTGAGAGAGAATCTGTGTTTGTTGAGGAGAGACTATGTTAGAGAGACAGAGAGACTCTTTGTGTGAGAGAGTTACAGAGACTGACAGACTGCGTGTGAGAAAGTGAGGCTGTGACTCAGAGTCAGTATGTGTTAGACTGAGAGAGGTTTAGACTGATAGTGATAATGTGATCGGGACACACACAGAGTAACTCACACAGACCCATTCCGGTCTAATTAGTGAGCCTAACACTTTGGGCAATTTAGCATGGCCAATTTAACTCCCCTGCACATCTTTAGATTGTGGGAGGAAACCGGATCAACCAAAGGACATCCATGCAGACACGAGGAGAATATGCTAAGCACTGAGAGACACTGCTACAGAGCAACAGAGAGATTGAGTTCGAGTTTCAAAGCGACTGTGTGTGAGATGCAGTGCGTGTGAGACAAAGAAACTGTGTTAGAGAGACAGGGAGACTGTGTGTGTGAATGAGTGAGAGAGAGTGTGTGTGAGACAGAGATTGTGTTAGGGGGACAGAGAGATTTTGTGAGAGACAGAGAGATAGACATTGTGTGTGAGGCAGATAGATTGTGTTGGAGAGATGGAGAAGGTGCGTGTTTGCGAGAGAGAGAGAGAGAGAGAGAGAGTCCGCATGTGAGATAGAGAAACTGTGTGTGAGAGAGAGTGTGTGTGTGTGAGAGACCCAGAAAGACTCTGTGTGTGTGTGTTTGTGCGTGCGTTGTGAGAGAGAGGCTGTGTATTTGAGATAGAAAGAATGTACGTGAGAGATGGTGTGTGTGAGACACAGAGACTGTGTTAGAGAGACAGAGAGACTCTGTGTGAGTCATTGCCTGTGGGACACAGATAAGGTATTAGGCAGGCAGAGAGACTGTGTGTGAGAGTCTGTGTCAGTGAGACAGAAAGGCTGCGTGCGTGGGACAGAGAGACTGTGTGTTTGTGTGTGTGACAGAGAGAGACTGTGTTAGAGAGACAGAGAGAGAAAAATAGAGATATTGTTATTGAGAGATAGTGTGCGTGAGAGACAGAGAGACCATGTTAGAGATACAGAGGGACTGTGAAAGATAGAGAGAGTGTGAGAGAATGAGACTGTGTACGTGAGAGACAGTGTGGATGACACAGATTCACTGCGTGTTAGAGACAGAGAAGTTGTGCATGTGAGGCATACTGTGGATAAGAGACAGAGACTGTGTGTGCGACAGAGGGACTGTTTTAGTGAGAGGCAGAATGACTATGTGTGGAAGACAGAGAAAGAGACTGCGTGTGAGAGTCTGTGTGTGAAACAGAGAGATAATGTGTGCACGATAGAGAGACTGTATATGACTGACAGAGAAATGTTTGTGAGGCACTGTGTGTCAGACAGAGAAACTTTATTCGAGAGACAGAAAGACTGCATGTGAACAACGGTGCGTGCAAGATGGAGAGACTGTGTGAGTGAGAGAGAGAGAAAAGCATACTGTGCATGAGAGACAGTGTGGGAGAAACCTGTGTGTGTTTGTGTGTGTGCGTGAGAGAGAGAGAAAGAGAGAGAGATAGACTATGTTAGAGAGAGGGACTGTGTGTGACAGACAGAGAGAATGCATGTGAGTGACAGAGAAACAGTGCGTGTGTAAGAGTCAGCGTGTGTGTGGGAGGGACTGTGCAAGAGTCAATGTGTGAGACATAAAGGCCATGCGTGTGAGACAAAGAGACAGTGATTGAAGGTCAGTGTGAGTGAGAGGGGGAAACTGTGATGGAGTACAGAGATTGCGTGCATGAGACAGACTCTGTGTGTGAAGACAGAGAGAGAGAGACTGTGTATCAAACACAGTGCGTATGAGAGCGAGACTGTGTGACAGGCAGAGAAAATGTATGTCAGAGGTAGTGTGTGAGAAACACAGAGAGACAGTGTCAGAGAGTTCGAAACATTGTGTGTGAGAGTCAGTGTTCGGGAGAGACAGAGCCGTGTGTGCGAGACCGAGAGAGATTGCATGAGAGGGACAGAGAAACTGTGCGTGAGAGATAGAGTGCCAGTGTGTGAGATAGATAGACTTTCAGAGGGAAAGTGTCTGTATGTGTGTTCATGTGCATGTAAAAGTGTGTGTGGACGCATGTGCGCGTGCATGTGTATATGTTTGTGTGCATGTGTGGGTTAGCGAGACAACGTGTGCATGCACATCTACATGTATCAGTGTGTGTGAGAATGCATGTGTGTAAACACGTGTGTGTTTGTTAGTGTGTGTCAGACAGAGAGCATGCATGTGTCTGTTAGTGCGTGTGTATGTGCATGCTTTTGCATAAGAATGTGCGTGCATGTGACAGAGTGAGTGACAGTGTATCTATATGCGTGTGTATGTGTGCATGTGTGTGTGGGAGGAGGATCTGGACAAGTGTGTGCGAGAGTGTGTGCGCACGCGCGTGTGTGCACGTATGTGCGTGTGGGCAACAGTCTCAATAAGCGTTTGTCAATGAGTGTATGTGAGTGTGTGGGATGAGTGTCTCTGTAAATCTACAGTGAATGTGCATGTGTCCAGTGTATGGGGAAGTTTCTGATTCAGTGTGCGTGAGTGTGAGTATTTGGGAGAAAGGTCTATGGAAATACATGTGAGTCCATCACAGGAACATCTGACTGAGTGTGAGTGACTGTGTGTGGGAAGGAAGGTCTATCTTTGTGTGTATTGAGGGGGAGTGTGCATGTGTGTGTAAGACCATCTGTGTAAGTGTGTGTGAAATTGTGTGGGGGAGGATCTACGTAATTTTGTGTGAGTGTGAGCGTGTATAAGTTGATGAGGAGGGTCTACCTATGTTTGTGTGAATCTCTGTGAGTGTGTGTGGGACCGGGCAGATATAGATGTGTGGTCTGAAAGTCAGAGTGTGGTTGAAGAGTCGTGTAAGAGTGAGTGTGTGGCAGTGTGTGTTTGTATGCATGAGTGTATTAGAGTGCGTGTCTGGGAAGGGATTCTGTTCAAGTGTATGTGACTGTGGCCGAATGTCTATGTGTACGTGGATGGTTTGTACAAATATGCATTTTCGAGTGTGAGTGTTTGTGTGGGACACTCTGTACGTTTGTGTATGAGTGCGTGTGTGGAAGGAGGATCTGTATATGTGTGTGTGTGGGTATGCGAATGAGGGAAGAGTGTCTGTCGAACTGTGTGAGAGTGCATGTGTAGGACAGATAAAGTAAAGGTGCGTGAGTGTACGTGTGTGAGTGTGGGTGGAGGGGATATGCAAGTGTGAATATGTGAATGTGTGGGTGGAACTGTGCAAGTGTATGAGTTCGATTGAGTGGTAGCAAAATCTTAGTGTGTGTGTGCTTTTATTAGTGGGGGTGTGTGTGCGTCTATGTGTATGAGAAGTTGTGTGAAGTGTGTGCGGGAGGGGCTGCATAAGTGTGTGTAGCTGTGTGTGGGAGAGGAACCGGAAATGTGTGTTAGAGTGTGGCAGGATGGCCTGTGTAAGTGTGAGTGAGTGTCTGAGTGTTTAAATGTGTGTAAATGTGGCAATGAATCTGCCTAAGTGTGTGTCAGCATGGCATGGGTCGATGAAAGTGTGTCTGAGTTTATGTGTATGTGTGTGCGTGTGTGTGTGAGAGGAAGAGGGTATATGTAAGTGGGGGTGAGTGTGCATGCAAGGGAGGAAGTCAGGTCTGTCTAATTTTGCGACATTGTGTTTGGGAGAGGACATGTAATACGAGTGTGAAGGTTTGTGTGTGTAGGTTTTGTGTAAGAATTTGTATGATTCTGTGCATCTGTATAAGAGTGTGGAAATGTGGGAGGGGTTCTGTGCAATGTGTGGGTTAGTGAGTTCATGTGGAAGGTCTAAGTAATTGTGCGAGTCTGAGTATTTGTGTCAATGCGTGCGAGTGTGTTTAAGAGTGTGTGTGTATATAAGTGAGATAGAGGATCCGTGTAAATGTGTGATTGGGCCTGAGCGTGTGTTAGTGTGTGCGATTATGTGTGACTGTGTGTAAGCGTGTGCATTAAGGATCAATGTAAGTGAATGTTTGGTCGATATGAGTGCATTTGAGTGAGTGTATGGGGACAAGGTATGCATAATTGTGCCTGCGTACTTGCGGATATGTCTGCAGGGGAGGAGAGTCTGTGTCGGTGTTTGGGTGTGCGTGGGGTGGAAGGACAATATAAGTGTGTGTGTATGAGTTGAGGTGTGTGCAAGTGCATGTTAATGTGTACGATGAGGGGCTGTGAAAGTCTGTGTGTGGATGTGCGCATGTGAGTGTCACTGTGTGGCATAGGTTCTGCATGAGTTTGTGTGTGTATGAGTATGTGGGAGAAAGTATATGTGAATGCGTTGAAGGAGAGACTCTCTAAATGTGCGGGAGTGAGTGCGAGATTGTGTGATGGGCAATGCTTGTATAAGTGTGTGTGTGTGAGTGTGTTCGTGAGTGGAGGAGGAGAGTCTAAGTGAATAGGAATCTCTGTGAGTGTGTCGAGAGGGCCTGTAGAGGTGTGTCAGATTGAGTGTATGACTGTGTTTGGAGAATCTGTGTAAGATTGAGTGCATGGGATTGTGTGTTTATGTGTGCCTGAGTGTATGAGACTGTGTGTGGAAGAGATTTTGTGCAAGATTGTGTGATTGTGTGCGAGTGTCAGTCTGTAGGTAAAGGGTCTGTATGTGTGTGTGTGGGAGGGAACATCTTTGTACGTGTGTGTGAGTGTGTGTGTGACAGAGAGCATGAATAGACGATGAGCTTGTGTATGTTAGAGTGGGTGAAGAATATGTGTACGTGTGAGTGTGTGTGGGCGGGGGTTACTGTGCATGAGTATGTGATTGAGACTGTGTGTGAGTATGAATGAATGGGAGGAGAGTTTGTAATTTTTCGTGAGTTTGTGAGTGTATGTTCAAACGAGTGAAGAGAGGCTGTCTAAGTTTCTGTGAGTGTGCATGTGGGAGAGAGCATTTAAATGCGTGTGTGAATGGAGGGCATGTGCAAGTGTGAGTGTGGGCATAAGTGTTTGTGTGAAAAATGCGATTGTGAGAGTGTGTGGGATTGGGGTCTTTGTAGTTGAGTGTACGTGTGTAAGAGACAGGGAGAGTGAAAGTTTGCATAAGTGCGTGTGTGAATGATCAGATGTGAGGAAGGATTGGATATGAGCACACAGGCAGACACACCCAGATACACAGACACTCACGCACACACACACACACACACGCATTGGCGCACACCCACAAACACTACACACACTCACACGCATACACAGATACACATAGACATGCATCCACACACACAACCACACACCCTCACACACCCACTCACATTCACACCCACCCACACATACATACACACACTCATATTTCAACGAGCACACACCTACAAACACACACCCATACTCACAAACGCACGCATATTCACTCACACACGCACACATCTACACACACCCACACACACCCACACACTAACACTTACGAACACACACTCGTGTACCCACACACATACTCACACATCCGCACTCACACATAGACACACGCCCACAGACCAACACTCATTCTCACACACTTCCAAACACATCCACATGCACACAGACACAAATGCACACACCCACCGACATGCACATGTATGGATGAACACACCCCACAGAGACTCACCCACAGTCTCACACACGCCCACACTGACCCACAAAAACGCACTCAAACGTATACATAGACTCTCATACACTCGGGCACACGTATAGCTTCATCTTGGAGCGCGGTTACAAGCGGTGTTCCACAAGGATCTGTTTTGGGACCATTGCTGTTCGTCATTTTTATAAATGACCTGGAGGAGAGGCTTGAAGGCTGGGTGAGCAAGTTTGCGGATGACACGAAAGTCGGTGGATTTGTGAACAGCGAAGAAGGATGTGGCAGGTTACAGCGGGATATAGATAAGTTGCAGAGCTGGGCAGTAAGGTGGCAAATGGAATTCAATGTAGCTAAGTGTGAAGTCATTCACTTTGGTAGGAGTAACAAGAAGATGGATTACTGGGCTAATGGGAGACTACTTGGTAGTGTGGATGAGCAGAGGGATCTTTGGTGTCCATGTCCACAGATCTTTGAAAGTTGCCAACCAGGTAAATAGTGCTGTGAAGAAGGCATATGGTGTACTGGGCTTTATTGGTAGAGGAATTGAGTTCCGGAGTCCTGAGGTCATGTTGCAGTTGTATAAGACTCTGGTGCGGCCTCATCTGGAGTATTGTGTGCAGTTTTGTTCGGCATATTATCGGAAGGATGTGGAGGCATTGGAACGAGTGCAGACGAGGTTTACCAGGATGTTGCCTGGCATGGTAGGAAGATCGTATGAGGAAAAGCTGAGGCACTTGGCGCTTTTCTCATTGGAGAAAAGAAGGTTTAGGGGAGATTTGATAGAGGTGAACAAGATGATTAGGGGTTTAGATAGGGTTGACAGTGAGAACTTTTTTCCGCTAATGAAGTCAGCTGTTACTAGGGGACACAGCTTTATATTAAGGGGTGGTAGGTATAGGACAGATGTTAGGGGTAGATTTTTTACTCAACGGGTTGTGAGTTCATGGAATGCCCTGCCAGTATCAGTGGTGGACTCTCCCTCTTTATGGTCATTTAAGCGGGCATTGGACAAGCATATGGAGATTATTGGGCTAGTGTAGGTTAGGTGGGCTTGGATCGGTGCAACATCGACGGCCGAAGGGCCTGTACTGCGCTGTATTTTGCTATGTTCTATGTTCTATGTACACACCCACACCCACCCAGAGCTACACACACACCGACAAGTGCATGCACACCCACACACACACCAACACCCACAAGTGTATGCACACATACACAAACACTCACCCCCAGACACACAACAGCAAACTCACACACACATCCCCCCACACAAAAACACAAACCCACTCTCCTACACACCTCCAAACCCGATGATGTATACCCACTAACATCCACTTACTTACTCACACACCCACGCAACCACACACACATTCATATCCACTCATCCACAGCCATTCACGCACACACACCGATACGTACCACACCTCCACACACTCCAAACACATTCAAATCCAAACACCCATATACACACCCACACACATACCCACACACACACTCAAACTTACATGCATCCACCCACACACCCACAATTTCAGACCATGCTCACACCCCACGCATGCAACACACAGCCATTCTCACACACCTAATAAACCTAGCACTACCCACACTCACGCATACAACCCCACAAATGCACTCACACACACCCACACACCCACACGAATACACAGGTACACATAGACATGCATCCACACACACAACCACACACTCTCATACACCCACTCACATTCACACCCACCCACACATACATACACGCACTCATATTTCAACGCGCACACTCCTACACACACATCCATACTCACAAACGCACGCATATTCACTCACACACGCACACAACTACACACACACACCTACACACACCCACACACACCCACACACGAACACTTACGAACACACACTCGTGTACCCACACACAGACTCACATATCCGCACTCACATATCGACACACGCCCAAACACCAACAAATCGATACACATCCATCCACACACACCCACAAACGCCCTCAGCCGTTCTCTCACACATGCACCACAACTACACACACCCACACACACACACTGTTGTAATCGTGGCGTAGAATTGATGGAGATCATCCCCCAAATTCTACATGTTCGAGGGAGATACAAGGGGTCTAAGAATAGATCAGTGGCGGCAATCGTTTTTGCTACTCTCTTGACAATGATCGTGTAAATTATTTTTTCCAAACACTTGAAACTTTGATTTATAGTTTTCCGTCTGAAAAGGAATCTTTTCTTACAAATCCACTATGACTTGCTGACATAAGACGACACAGTTCAACCATGTTGCACTTACATGTCAGGTACACGTTATACAGGCTGAACGGACATCCCCCGACCAATCATTGGTTCAGCAGACTCTTCACTCAAAGATGTACCCAGTAAAAGAAAATGATGATATCTTTTGTTGGAAGCAAAAGTTTCCAGCGGCATCAAGGTTGCAGGATTGAAGAGCATTGTTTACCCCACCCTACACAGTGTTCCACGGACGAGCACATTATCGATGATTCTATAATGTATTGTCGCACAGGGCCAAACTGGGATGGATTGGGCTGTAACCGTGTCATATGAATGGAACAGTCCACTTTGTTGCTTTCACTGACCGAAATCAGAATCATTCTGCATTGCTGCGAAACTTTCTGCTCACCGTGTGAGAAAATTTTTCAGATACCCACACAATCTCAGTTTTCTTACGGATGTCCTATGCCTAGTGATGCAGTCATAGATCTCTCGCTGTTACTTTGTCACCAGTAGTTACGCAGTCAGTAGCAAAATGAGCACAGCTCTTCCACTTATTACAATTCAGAAGTTTGGGTGAGCTTTCCAGGTACAAATTGTTTGCCATGAGCAGTGGAAGTGCTTGGTAAATAGTTTTGTTTAACAGAATTTTGGGATGTCCTTGGCTTGTCTTAGATAACATGTCAAATTCGACCTTCTATTCTCCTTACCTTTGCATGGTTGTCCCTCTTTCTCTCTCTAACTAGTTCTCTCGCATTCACGTTCTCTTCATTCCACCCCCCCACTCCCGATACCGTTCCTCTCCATTTATAATCGTTCCTTTTATCCATCACATTTCTCAAATCCCTCTGTCCCCTCCTCTCACCAAATATATAATATCTCTCCTTCTGTAATCACTGTCTTCATTGATTTATCGAGTTTTGTCTCCTCATTCCTTGCCTCCATCTCCAATTTTCTCCCATGTTTTCACTCTGTAGTCTGTGCAGTTTTTTTATGTCACCGTTTACGTAGGTCTGCGTGAGAATATGCACGTGCGTGTCTGCTTTTTCTTGCCATGTGGACACAAAATGTTTCACAACAAGTACTAGATTGAACTTTGCTTGTGCAACTTCAGATAGGTAGGATAGTGAGGGCTGTGTTTGGAATTCCTGCATCGCTGCATGGAGTACAGCAGTTGGGAGGTCATGTTATGGTTGAGCAAGCCATTGTGTCAGCCACTTTTGGAAGTTGCTGTGCAATTTCGTTCTCCTTCTTATTGAGGGAATGTTGTGAATCTTAAAGGGTTCAGAAAAGATTTACCAGGATGTTAATAGGATTGGAGGGTTTGAGGTTGAGGGTGAGGTTGAAACGGTTCAGACTATTTTTCCTGGAGATTCAGGAGCTGAGGGATGAACGTAACAACTTTTGTAAAATCATGAGAGGCACGGATAGGGTAAATTGATAACGCCTTATCTCCAGATTGAGGAGTCCAAATAAGTGTTTAACGTAAGAGTAAAAACTCTTAAAAGGGACCTTTTTCACTTGTGTTCGTGAATGTTTGGAATGCACTGCCAGAGGAAGATTTGTATTGAAGGGTTTGTTTCCCTGCTGTACATCTCTATCACGCTGTGATTATATGAACCCATGATAGTGAACACAGGTTCCTATGAAGAGCCACCGAACAGTCAATATTCACCGCTAATGCTCTGTTCCCATGAACAGACAATGAGCGATCGGTGCATACTCGGCACCAGCTCACCCTTTTGAACTTCACTGAAGGGTGTCATACAGAATGGAGACTTACAACAGGACAATTTCACTTAGAGGGTAAATGTATAACAAACCAGCAATGACTGTTACATGAGTACACTGTGCTGAAAACTGGCAGTGAATCTTTGCGTCTCGGAATTGCCAGGCAATGGCCCTCTTAGAATCACTACCTATTGATAGTGAATTGCGTTACCATCACTGATTCCGTCCGCCCCCCTCAATCCATCTATCCACAACTGAATTTACCATTGAGAGAAATTCGACTTATTGCCTCATATCATTCCATGGCATTACCATCATCGAATTATCGAATTCCCTGACGATTAACATGCTGGTGATTACCATTGAAATAAAAGCTAATCATTGTCCTTTGAAGTTCAATGATGTCACTGTCACTGAATGCTGCCCACCCCACAACATCTCGGGGGTTTCCATTGAGAGGGAATCTAACTAAAGCCCCTTCATATTCAATGGTATTACCAACATTGAATTCCCTCCAGATGAGCACCTGCTGGATTACCATTGACCAGAAATTTAACTGGAGTCACCAAATCAGTAGAGTCACTGTAAGGGAAACTTGCAACGATTAACTCACCTCCTGAATCACTCCCTAAAGCCATTCTACCATCGATGAGGCATAAGTGAGGAACGTAATGAAAAAATGCTTTCTAAATGTCTGAATGATTGCAACTCCAACAATAATCCAGAGAGTCAACATTATCACAGGTAAATCAGCCAGCCTGGCTGACACCACACTCAACAAGCATTCTTCAAACCAAAAAGTGAAATTGCTGTATTACTCTGCAGGTCTGGCACCAGGTTCAAGGCGAAAACAGAACGAATATTTCGGGAACCCATCCAGAGGTCTCCCCTTCCTCCACCTTAAAGGCACAGGAGCAGTAACGTATATCGACTACAAAAATGCATAAAATCTCTAAAGATCCTCAGACAGCACTTACCAAACAAATGACGACTTCCCTCTCGAAGAACAAAGCAACCAATGTATGGGAACACGACGCCCTGCACGTTCCCCTCCAAACCACACGCTGTACTGACGTGGAAATATATAGCTGCTCCTTCTGAACTGCTAAGTCAAAAGCTTAGAATTCCGTCTGGAATGGCACAGTGGACTCTACCTACAAGACATGGAACATAGCATTTCACGATGGAACTAAGGCTACCATCTTAAGGCTAAGTTAGGATTGGCGATAAATGGTGAATCGACAAGTGAGTAAAATAAAAGAATCATTTACTGAAGGGTAACTGTCGAGAATACAGCCCCTCAAAGATCTGCAATGTGGCATTTGTGTGGAGCCGAAGAGGATAAGGGAGACTCTAAACGAGTATTTGGCATCGATGTTTGCTGTGGAAAAGGATATGGGAGATATAGAACATAGGTAAATGGAAGATGACATTTTGAAAAATGTCTTTTTCCAGACGAGGAATTGCTGGATGTTTTGAAACGCAAGAAATTCGATAAATCCTCAACACCATGTCAGGTGTAAGCTGGAACTCTGCGGGGAGATGGGAAGTGATTGTTGGGCCCCTTGGTGAGATATTCATGGCATTGTTCGTCACAGGCGAAGTGCCACAAGACTGAAGTTTAGCGAACACCGTGCCACTATTTACGAGACGTGAGAAGGACAAGCCAGGAAACTGTAGATCAATGAGCCTGACGTCGAAGGTGGGCAAGTTGATTGAGGGAATCATGAGGGAGAGGGTGCACAAGCATTTGGAAAGGCAAGGACTCGTGGTCAACATGACTGTAAGCATGGGAAGCCATGATTTACAACCATAGTCGAGTCTTCTGAAAACGTAGCAAGGAGGATTGATGAGGCCAGAGCATTAGATGTGATCTTTAAGAACTTCAGTCAGGCGTTCGACTAGGTTCCACATGGGAGATTGGTTAGCAAGATTACTCTCATGGAATAAAGGGATAAAGAACTGGCTCAAAGATAGAAGACAGAGGGTGCTCGTGGATTGTGTTTTCCAAACTGGAGGCCTGCCGCTAGTGGCATGCCACAGGAATCGGTTCTGGATCTACCACTCTTCGTCATTTACATAAATGATTTGGATATAAGCAAAAGAGGCAGAGTTAGTAAATTTGCAGTTGAAACCAAAATTGGTGATGTAGTGGACAGTGAAGAAGGTTACCTCAGATTAAAACGGGATCTAATTAAAATGGGCCAACGGGCTGAGAAGTGACAGATACGTTTAAGTGAGATAAATACGAGGGGTTCCATTTTGGGAAAGAACATCTGAGCAGGATTTATACACTTAATGGTAATGTCCTGGAGATTGTTGCTGAGTAAAAATACCTTTGTTGCTGAGTAAAGATACCTTGGAGGGGAGGTTCAAAGCACATTGACGTAGAGTCTCAGGTAGATCGGGTGATGAAGTCGGTGTTTGGTATGGTTTTCTTTATTGGTCAGAGTATTTAATACAGGAGTTTGGAGGTGATGTTGCGGCATTAAAGGACATTGATTAGAACTCTTCTGGACTATTGCGGTCAATTCTGGTCTCCTTCCAATGGCGAGGAACTTTTTAAACTTGAAGGATTCAGAAAAGACGTCCGAAAATGTTGCCAGAGTTGAAGAATCTTGAGCTATGAGGAGAGTTTGAATGGGCTGAGACAGCATTCCCTGGAGTGTCGGAGTCGTATAGAATTTTTTTAAATCATGAGGGACCATGGATATGGTAAATAGACAAAGTATTTTCACTGGGGTGGCGGAGTCCAAAACTGGAGGACATAGGTTGAGTTTGAAAAACGAAAGGTGTAAAAGAATCCTAAGGCACAACATTTTCACGCAGAGGGCGTACATGAATGGAATGAGTTGCCAGAGGAAGTGGTCGTGTCTCGTACATTTGCAATATTTAAAAGGCATCTGGATGGGTTTATGTGTCAGAAGGGTTTCAATTGATATGGGCCAGGTGATGGTAGTGGGCCTGGATTAGGTTGGGATATCTAATCAGCTTGGAAGAGGTGGACCGAAGTGCCTGTTTCCATGCTTTATATCACTATGACTCTATGACTCTATTTAAACATCTGAAGCATTTCGATACATCGGGGAAACACAGAGAGAAAGAGATAAATACAGAGAGAAAACTAACTCATAAATCTGCATGATTGAGAAAGAGAGATATCATGACAAAAAAACACATAGAAAAAGGATGTGGATGTGGGAGGAAATAGAGAGAGGGAGGGAGATTCAGGGACAGTTCTGTGAGCAGATTTACAGATAGGTATGGAAAGAGATAGCGATCGTTAGAGAGAGAAAGAGATATGCAAACGGATTGAGAATGAATGAACAGAATGATCAGTATAGGAATGAGAATATAGAGAACAAGGAAATGAAGGGTGGAGCTTTCTTACTGTGACTTGGAGCAGCAATAAATTTTCGATGTGTGACTGTTGAAGCGGTGCAAGAAAAGAATACACAGCAAGATCAAACAATCAACATCTGGTAGTGATGTGTAAAATGTGTTGCACTGGTGCCATTCTGTGTGTAAACGTTAAATGTCGGCTGAAATAATTTCAGAAAATCAGAAAACGAGCAGGATGTACTCCGGTTGATGCAAATTGAAAATCCATGGTGCGGGGTGCCTCGTTTGGTTTGTTCTGGGAACCTTTGTCATGGTCTAACAGCCAGACTCTATAATTGTATCATATGGAGCAAACCCTTCCTGTAATTCCTTGCTCCATCCGATTGCACAACCCAAAGTGAGCGTTTGAAGCTAATTTTGAAATGTATAAATAAAGTGAAATCTGCCTGAATACACAAAGGTTGGTTTCCGCCAAGTTAAATCAAAGGATGTGGAAGGGAATTATCTTTCTGTTCTGTATGGCTAACTCACTGGAGTGTTTGATCTCGGAGTATCGGCGTTGATCAGTGAGTGACTGATGTCTTTTGGTGGTGTCCCACATTTTTGACGAGGCATCGTGAATGGGCACAGAAAAGAACAAAGTGAAACAAATGGAGCTATGTGTATCTTTGTGGTCAGAGTTTCATAGGTTAATAACATTTGCCTTTCGCTCCTGCGGCCTCAGAGAACCTTCTCCCCTCTGGCTGGGAGGGAAGGTGAAAGGGAAATGCAGAGTCGTTAAGCTCAGCCTTTGGACTTGAGACTGCTTCCCTTCCTGCTGCTGGGAGACGTTCGCAATAACCCTATGGACTGCAAACACAAGCCCAGAGATAGACGCCTTTCACAATGGCGTGGAATTGTGGGAGAAAAGACTGCCATTGCTCTATCTGTTGCACAGCGTTCCTCTATCAGCTCGATTCGCTGGGACATACCTCAAACTGAGTAGAATTTGAAAACAGGATCTTGGCTCATAAATTAACAAAATATAAATAGCTGGAGAACCTCAGCAGTTCTGACAGCACCTGTATACGTAAAAATCCCACATATGAGTGTTTTTTTTCCCGGTGCTCTGGTTTCCTTCCACAGTCAAAGATGAGCAAGTTCGGTGAACTGGCCATGCTGAATTGCCTATCCATTCTCAGGTCATGCAGATTACGGGATCAGTCATGGAAAATGTACTTCGTCAGCTAATGGATTGTTTAGAGAAGGGATAATGATCAGTGTGCTGGTGTGGGCTCGGTGGGTCTAATTGATTGTTTCCACTCTGTAAGCTTTCCATGAAAATAGAGTAAATGCTTCAGAGACACGTTCAAAAAAGATCTGCTCCCACCCCACGGACATTCCGACCAACAATGCGGACCACGTGCATGATGAATTACTCATATGCACAGAATTTCCTTGGAGATCTCTTCACAAGGCCAAGGTGAGATGAATTGCGCAGGTTTGTCAGGTGATGATCGCAGGAGATTACGCATCGTGCATATATGAGGCATTGTTTTAAGAGATTGTGATTAAATTGAATTCCACTAGCGCCACATGGCTGCCCAGATCGGAGATTTCAGATCTGTACTCTGCATTTGGGACAATGACTGTACCCAATAAAAGAACTGTATCCTCAGTGTGGTGGTAGTGTTTTATCTTTGTCAGGACTCTGTTGTCTTCATTTCGAACAATGACAATGTCGACAGATGTGTGTGAGGCAGGAAGATTTGTTGGAAGGAAGGCAAGGACATTATTTTCCTTCCTTCTTGTTCTTTCACCACGACCTACAGTCAAAATTTGGCTTTCAAACCTCGATTAATTCGACTAGTCACTGGAGAACCCGAGACTTCCACGGTGAAAACGGTTCAAATCCGAAAGCCAGAATGGAATCGAGTGCTGAATCTTCACCAACAGTTTATTCCTGTTATGTTATGTTGTGGAGGACAAGACCAACAGATGAGGGATGACACAGTTTGAACTGCAAAATATGGAAGATTCTGCCTGTGTTTTTGTGACCTCCCCTCTCTCCGATTAAATGAATGAAAGACTCGAGCTTTGACAACACACATTGCAAAGGATTTTATTGATACGATTTACAAAGCAGTAAGTCAGGGCCATTGGATCCACACAATGGAACAGAGTCAGTCAATAGAAGGAAAAGTTTGCAACAGTTGTCGCCTCAGACGGGTCTCACTTCAGATTTATGTACTGTACGTTCATTTTGTCTGGCAGCAGAACCCCCCATGTTCACAAAACCCACTTGAACGAATTTCCTGTGGAAGACAAAGGGAACGTCTGCAAATTCCTCCCTGGACTAAACAATATTTCATGGAAGCTGTAAAACAGAAAGATATACTTAATTGACGTCTCCAGCTGGGACAATTTTCACTCCGTGTGTCATTAAACCAGGAAACATGACGAGCATAAATGTATTTAGCACTGCCAGTGTGATCCAGTCAAGGGGATGGACGCCAGAAATGTGCACAGTACACCCAATGTGGGGTTACCAAAGGATGTAAAGATGAGAACGGTGCCCAGTGTTCTCAGTGATGTCTTATCAGGGGAGATAGAGACGAGAACTGTCTGCACCTTCCCAATGGGTCTCGGTGAGTAAGCATTCTTCTGATTGGTGTGGACGTCTTGGGTCGAACGGCCTATTTCCATACAGTCGTGGTTCTATGAAAACAATGTTGTCACTGAGACATATTGAGACAGGGACTGTGCACTGTGCTCCTACTGTCGTCGAACTGAGGGATGTCACTTCGCGAACTATGTACAGTGTGGTCTTACCAAGGTAGATTGAGACCAGAACTATGTTCAGTGAACGAAGTATAGTCAAACTAAGGGATATGTCGTCAAGGACAGAGAACAGTGCTTACAGTTTGGACAAAGTAAGGGATGTAGAGACCAGACAAGTACGCATTGCTTCTACTGTGACTAACCGAAGGGACATCTCGTCCATCTTTGTGCACAGTGCTTTCAGTGTTGTGTCACTGAGGGATAACGAGCCTATGACGGTTTAAAGTGTTATAAAGTTGTGGAACCAAGGGAAATCACTGGTATCACTACGCACAGTGCTCAAAATAGTGTCGCACTGAATGATATAGGATTAGAACTGTCCACGATGATCCCAATATGAGTTAACCAATGGAAATGTCGACTAATTTTGTGCACAGTCTTTTCTTTCATACGGAAAGTTAAAAAAAGGAGATTTCCGAGTACGTTATCGGAAATGGAAATATTCTAACATGATTGATTTCAAGGAATCTTTGAGAGAATTGATTGCATTTATACGGAACTCTTTCCAAAGCTCTGTGCTCAGGCAACTGAAGAAAATCGGGAAAAAAAATTGACATACTGTCTGATCTCTTGGATTCATCAGAATTAGATGAGTTTGGGTTTCACAATTAGAGCGGCATGAGTATCAAGAAATGTTGTCGATTCTGAAGGATATTGCAGAGATCAGGGGGTGGGTCAAACAGACATTTGAAAACGTTTCTATATTCAACGTATAAACAACGCAGCAAAGGACATCTCCTTGTTGGATAGTTTTTGTGGGTAAATAAGTCGCACATTAAATCGAACAGTTCTTCGAATATTATCTAAACTGAGATGGTAACATCATTTCAGAGCAGGAAGAAATGAGAATCTGGGCTGATTGAAAGAAGACAGAAAAAAACCCTCAAATTACAATACAAACCAGCAAACACCTGAGGAACTGATGATACTACAATTATTTTTCGGAGAAATGTACTAACCGAGAAGGAAGAACCTTGGTCTCGATTCTCCATCCGCAGTGATGGGTTCGACAAGCACCAGGACGATGAGGAGCAAAAGCAGTGATTTCATCTTTCTCTACAGAGTCTTTCAGAGTCTTGGTGAGGTGATTGGAACACCGAGGATCTTTATAACAGATGAGTGACTACACTGTAGTTAATAATCACAGTTCAAAATTGAAGATTGGATCCACGCTGTGCTCATTATAAAGACATTTCACGAATACCAAATGTAGCTGGAATCAAGGATTAAGCGTTTCTGTCAATCAGTCACTTCTCAGTGAACAGAGAAACCGAACTGTTTACGAATTGACGTGGTGAAGGTTCACCACAAACTTTCACATTGGATATGTACATATTGTTTATTTTAGTAAAGGGAAATATTTCGCTGATCATTCCAGTGTTGGCTCTTTTAGCTCCACCACAAAGAACTAACAGTGACATTTTGCGCCGAATGGCGAAAGTCCTTCTGTATTTAAATGCATTAATCGCTTCACACCTTTGAACGTTAATGCTCAATCCAATACAGCAGCACTGCGGGCTGGTGCAGCATTGAAAAATGTCATTTTACATTGAACACAAACAAAATGAAGTGGATCAAGCCAAAATTCTGCCTGAGATCTGATTTATTCGTGTACGAATCTCAGCTTTGAGAGTGATATTATTAAAGGACAGAGTGGGAGTCATGTGTAGGCCCTGCTCCCAGTTACTGCTGTTCTTGTTGTGTGAACGGTCCCTTTAAATCTTCCAACGTAGGGCTAAACTCAATGAGACTGAGGTCAGTATAAACCACAGTGTGTCCTGTCCATTAATAATGAGCTTCTGTCCTACAGCAGGTCACTGTGCCTGTGAGGGGAAGAGGAATGAATGAGGATTTTGTTGCCTTTTCTGTTTGGGTGCCTGGCACTAGTGTTGATACAAACTGTAATTGCTGCTGGTGTTGTGCCCTTGGTTGATCTTGTGGGGCATGAGTTTATCTCACCGTGCACGACTGGTATCAATTTCCTGGGAAAGAGAAGAAGCCATTCAGGTCCAGACACCTGTGCAAATGGAGCACCATCGTGGTTAATATACTTTCATATCCTCAGATGTTCTCTCTCCCTTCCAGACCATAAGATCATAAGACGTGGGAGCAGAATTCATGCCATGAAGCACATCGAGTCGCTCCTGCATTCAGTCATGGCTGATAAGTTTGCATTTCCTTGCACCTGCTTTCTTTAAATCCCTTTAATACTCAAGTAACTATATATATCAGTGTTTCATATACAATTATGACACACCTTGAACACTCTGTTACTTCAAACATAACCTCAGAAAATTCAGCTCTGCTCGTATTATTTTTTAAATATGAGTGACAGAGAACTTCCAAATTGCACAATTTAATGAGAATAACAGGAATTCATTGTTAATCTATAAAAGTGAATATTAAACAACAACTACGCACATCTCTTGCCCCCTCACTTAAATGCTTATTATTTGCCTCTAACTCTGTAACATTATACTGATCCAATAAAACACTGATAAAAATTATGTCAACTTAACTGGAATCCATACAGCAGCTGTCGTCTTTGGTGTCTTTCTTCCTTCAGCTGATATCTCCCTGGGTCGTCTTAATGGAAAGGGACCTTTGATCGGGTGTGTTTCAAATGGCAGTTACTCTATCTGACTTTCAAACTGTCTGCTTTTCAATGGGATCAACACAAGATGGTCATCGTGGTTCGATATTGACAAAACAATTAATTCAAACTTTATATTGACAAAACAATTAATTCAAACTTGATTGGGTTTTAGTACTCTAGACCACACATTATGATGACTGGTTAATTTCGAATTGTTGTCAATACAGCCTTTGGCATGTATGACATGCACGTCAAATGTTTCACCACATCCTTGTGCAATCATTATCAGTAAACATGCTTTTGTACCTTAACTCAGTCATCCTCACTCTTTGATGTCTTGCTTCACAATAATCATGTGCCACAATAACACTTCCTGAATGTATGCTTTTGGCAACACAGCCTGGTGCACTTTGTCCATTCCCCCTCTGTGCTAACATTCCGTGGTTTCCAATTTCTTCTTAAGATTCTCTGTCAGTTAAAACCCCAAAGGAATACAATGTGAATCATTTCCTGTGATGCTTACACACACACAGACACACACACAGACACACACACACACACACACACAGACAAACAAACAAACACACACACACACCTTTCATTTCCCCGTCTTTCTGATGTAGGTCCAACAGGCTTTAAGGCCTCAACACTTCTGCCTCATCCTCTGTCTGTTCAGGTTTTTCCTTCAGCGTTTTACCTCAAGCAGTTTGTCCGGTAACTAACACTTAACTCCTGTCGTCTTTCCGTTTAGGTTTTGCTACCTCCGGTGAATTATCATTGTTGGATTTTGTTCATACACTGTCTGGCAGACGTTTAGTTTTTTTTTCTTGTAACTCCTAAGTTCGCTGGTCTACCTTTGGCTTCACCACAGTAAGGACTACCACTCCCATAATTGATCCTCATACATCGTTCACAAGGACAAATTACATTCCCGAAAATGACACTCCGTCACTCATTCCCACTGTTAATTCGCCCGTCTTGAATTGGCATTCCAACCTGATCTTACATAGGGAAATGTCAAATTACTGTACACCTGTCCCACAAATTACCACTCTCTCAGGTTTCAGGTCAGAAAGATTGTACGTGTTCATCTCTTAATATTTGAACCTGACTATATCCTGTATTTCTCAAAATTATATCGTATTTATCTTCATCCTTGTTCTTTCTGAACAAATGTTATCCCGAAATTGAAGTCATTATGGTGGTTAGGCACTACCTCGAATAGTGCATCTGCCGATTCCGTGCACTCTCCTTCAGCTAATCGATGTCTCTTGGGATTTCCTTTACTACTTTCACTTCTGCCATTGAAGAAGCCTCTTCACCACATCGTTTCACAAAGAGAATGTATTTTACGACAAGCACTGTGACATTATACATCACATATTATTACAGTGGAAACACATCGACCTTTCAACTCCTTTTCAACGAATTGGGCCTCTTTTTTTCTTCTGTGGTAAAGTCTTTGCCAGTGTGTTCTAACTTTTATTTTGTAGTGGAGGATCTTCAGTTCTCCTAATTTGTATCCCTCACATGATGAAATTCTACCCGAAATCTAAAATTTCCGTTATGCATCAACGCATATTCACCTACCATCACTGCTGTTCTGCTCATTTGTTAAAGTTTCTTTTTATCGACGTGAATTCTTATCCCCTCAGAAAGTGAGATTTTAAAAAAACCGAGAATAATAACCTCTCTTAGATCCTCAAAACTCTTATCTAGTTTTAAGATCTGCATCTATCTATGAAAACTAATTTTTAAAAATTCATGCGAACTCAATGTAAGTCTGACCTGGTTCCTCCTTTATGTTTCTAAGTCACTTTCTATTGGTTTCTGATATCAACACATAATAATTCAAAGTAACCTGTTTGACATCTGCATAAACACTTGACCCCTCATCTGAAAGCGCTGCAAATACTTCACAAGCTTTGCCGACCAGCTTAGCCTGAATAATCATTACCCACATGTCCTCCGACCACTTCATCTGCCTAGTCACGTTTTCAATGAAAGAAAGAAGGTTTTGACATCATTCTCATCACAATGTGGCAATTTAGAGATATCTGTAGAGATCGCTACATTCTCTGATCAACTCCATACTGGTAACTTCTGTTTCCTGACAATTTCCAACTTCTGAAGTGCAAATTCTCTCTGTCATTCTCTCTCCTCCTTCTCTCGCTCTGTTTGCTCAGCTAAGAACCTTCTCTCTTTGCTCTCTTGCTCTTCTCTTTCTTTCTCTCCCTCGTTTCCTTCCCCACCTCTCTCTCTCTTTGTTTCTTTATCTTCTCAGTCCATTTGCCTCAGTTGCATCTTAAACATTTCTAAAACAAATGCACCTGCCTGTTTCCCTGATACACGTAAGTGCTTGACTAATTCGATTACATATTCAGCTTTCATTTTGATCCTAGTTCGACTCAATTCTAACCTATTTTCGAAATCCATAAATATGGCAGCTTTCTGCCTTAGTAAGTGTTCTTGGCAAACTCAGGAATCATCTTCAAACCTGACGATCCCTTCGGCAGTGCTCAAACCCGGATGTAGGCATGCTCGCTGTGCCATGTTCCGATGCTTTGTCACCACACGAGGTAACATCTTCAGTGTGTCTCCGCACAAAACATTGCTGAGAATTCCCGCATTTTATTTAAATGATGGGTTTCTTTGTGTTGGTGATGGCATTTCCTGTGGTGCTGTCATTTCCTACATTGATGTCTATCCCTGTTCTTTTTCTCAAGTGGTGGTAAATGGGATCCATGGCAATGTGTTTGTTGATAGAGTTTCGGTTGAAATGTCATACCTCTCGTAATTTTCGTGCGTGTGTCTGTTTGGCTTGTCTTAGGATGAATAAGTTGTTCCAGACAAAGTGGTATACTTCCTCATCTGTTTGTGAAGACATTAGTGAAGGGTGTCATTTCATTTTCTGGCTAGTTGATGCTCATGTATCGCGGCGGCCAGTTTTCTCCCTGTTTGTACAATGTGGTTTTTGTGACAGTCATTGCCCTGAATTTTGCAAAGGATGCTACTTTTGCTTGTTGTCTGTATAGGGTCTTTCAAGTTCATTCGCTGCTGTTCAAGTGTTGGTGGGTTTTTGGGCTACCATGACGCCAAGGTGTCTGAGTGGTCTGGAAGTCATTTCCGACACGTCTTGCTTGAAGGGGAGCGTACCTACAGTTTCGAGTCGTATTTTGCCTGCTTGTTTGGGTTTGTTGCTGAGAAGTCTGTGTACCGTGTTCATTGGGTCCCTCTTCTTTTTGAATATACTGTATAGGCGATTTTCCTCTGCTCTGCGTAATTTCTCTGTGCGGTAAGGTGTATTGGCTCTTTGGAAAAATGTTCTTATGCAGCTTCATTTATGGGTGTTGAGGTGGTTGCTTCTGCATTTCAATATTTATTCTGTATGTGTTGATTTCCTGTAGATGTGGTTTGAAGTTCCCCATTGGCTTTTAGCTCTATTGACATATCTAGAAAAGGCAGTTTGGGTCTGTTTTCCTACTCTTCAGTGCATTTTATGCCAGTAAGGATATTATTGATGGTCTTGAAGGTTTCCTCTAATTTGTTTCGTTTAGTGATGGCAAAGGTGTCATCCATTGGCGAACGCAAAGTTAGCGTTGGATGGTAGGCAGAGCAATTTGTTCGACTCTCTGCATCACTGTCCCTGCTAAGAACACTGAAGTCGAATATCCCATAGGTTTCCATTGGTTTGTCTGTAGGCTTTGTTGTTGAAGGTAAAGTCGGTGGTAAGGCATAGGTCCACTAGCTTTTGCCGATACTGTCTTTGCTGATGATGTTGGTGGAGTTTGGCGTGTGTGTCTTCGGGTCTTCTAATAGTGTAGGCAGTGTTTCCTTGGCCAAGTTGCTGTTGATTGATGTGAACAGGGCAATTACATCAAAACAGACCATTATTTCAACCTCTTCCATTTTTGTGTCTTTGACTGCCTTCAGGAATGCTTCGGTAGAGTGGATGGAGTGGTGTGAGATTTCTACTAAGTGTTTTAATCTTTCGGGATGTATCTCCTTGGCCAATCTGTAAATTGGTGTTCCAGGTCTGATTGTGACTCCTGGTTTGTGAATTTTGAGTAATCCATAGACGCATGCTGTGCTGGATCCTTTGGTTTCATTTATTTTGACGTAGGTCATACTTATTTCTCCAGATTTTTAAAGATCTTTTGAGTAGGGCTGTGAATCAGTTCGCTAATTGTTTGGTCGGTTCTATTGACACTTGTTGGTTAGTGTTGGTATCTGCAAGTAGTGTGTGCATCGGATAATATCGCACATTGAATAAAAATATTTTTACCTTTTTTTAGTCTCTCTAGTTTTTTTGTTTTTTACGTATCGTGGGTGTTACCTTGCTTTTTTGTCCACTTAATGTTGGTCTGACTACCTGTCTGATAATTTGCTGGGTTTCTCCTGTGAATTGGTTGCCGTTCAGTGTTGTTTCTAATGCTGCAAATAAATCTTTCTTGTCAAATCCTGGAAGTTGTAATTTAATTCTCTTAATAAGACGGCCTTTTCAGTGCTTGTTAAGGGTCGGTCAGAGAATTTGTTTATCCATGCTTCTATGTTGTCAGTGTTGTTACTTTTGTGAAAGTTTGTCCATTTTTTTTGTAGGTCTATTTTCTTTTTCATTGTCTGTGTGTGTCCCTATCTAATATCAATGGCTTTTTGCGCTGTGTCTGTCTATTCATGATCTTTTGCACGAGTGAGTAAAGTTTTTGGTGCAAAGTTTCGCCGTTGTATTTATGGAATCTGTTGTGGGCATCAATGCTCCTTTCTCTAAGCATTCTGCGATAGTTTTGCTCTGCTATTCTTTCAGGTCGAGGAATGTTAAGGGGATGCTTGTATTTAAGACATTTAGGTAGTGCCTGTTATCTTAGGCATTTGTGCAGCAATAACAGCTGCTCGCGGGTGGCACTCTGCCAGATGGCATTCGTTTCCCATTTTCGGTCCAGTTTTAGCATATTGTGCCCACAGATGTCAGCGAATTCTGAGAAAATTTGTCCCTCACGTTGAGGTTGACAAAATGTCTAAACATGAACCTGTCCAACTCAGCGAGCTAAACGAGATCCGGAACTTCAACCTGAGGTTCAAATCATCTCAAAACTCACTGATCTTAGGACCTATTTCGCTTACTTTTCACTTAACCAATCACAAGTAACCGACATTAAATAAATAATTCACCTAATTTATTGAAAGTTCGAAGACACTAATCGTCAATTGTTTAAATCTGCTGGGATCACTCGTTTCCCAATATGTTCAAATCTGTCCAATCAGGCTATATCTGTCAACACCTGCCCAAGCCACGGACCCATGCCCCCAAACTGTTATGACATGGTGGGGAGCAATTTTGGTAAATAAACCAATCGTCCAGAAATGCTCACTTCCCCTCGTAATCTGTTAAACTTTGAGTGACATAGAACTCCCAAATTCCCCCATTAAAAAATAGAATGTATACTTTTACTCTAAATGTGAACAGGGACACACCAACTATGCACATCTCTAATCACGCCCATCACCCCTCACCTGCTTGTTATCTTCTTCCTTGACCTATAATAACATACTGTTCCAATAAAACACTGACATAAAACTAACAGCAATTTATTGCAGAGCCAGACAGAGTGTGGTCTTTGCTGTCTTTCTTCCTTTGGCAAGAAGTCCTCCCTGGGTCGTCTTCTGTCTTTTAATGTGAATATATTTCATATGGAAAGGTACCTTTGATAACGAGTATTTCATGTGGCAGTTGCTCTATCTGACTTTCAAACTGCTTGATTTTTATTGTTCCTGCAAATCTGGATCGTCTTATTGCTTCAATGCTGACAAAACAATAAACGCAAAATCGATTGAGTTTTACTATCCGGGTGCATAATTTAACCTGATTGGTTAAATGTGTACTGTTGTCAAAATAGCAACCAAATCAGGTGTTTATTTCACAGCCAAATGTTACATATTTTCTATTTTCCGGTACAATCTGGAACTGGAAATCAATCGCATGACAAGTGTTTGTAAGCTGTCAATCCAAAATACCGTTCACTTTCTCAAAGCCACAGTACCCACCTTCAACATCATATCGATACTCAGTAACCTGGCCTCCATAGTCTTCGGTGGCAATGAATTCCATTGACTCAGTACTCTCTGGCAAATGAAGTTTCTCCTTGTCTCCATTACCGTCAGCTCAAATATCCGCCCTGATATCCCATGCTTCAACAATTTCCACTCCTGCCCTTTCCCAGATTTGACCCAGTTCTCCATTAGTGGCGTGCCTTCACCATCCAGATACGTTATCTGTAAATATCCAACATCATGTTATCCATCGCCCTCTCCTCTTTGGAAGCTGCCACGATTCGTGCCACTTCAGGAGAGCATTTGGTCTCTTGCTCATAATATCTATTCCATTGATTCGCTATGAAAATAATCTTTCATATATAACCACAACAAATCATTTGAGACATTTTAACTTAATCATCAACGATTCGATTTGTGCTGATCCCTTTTTATCCACTCAAGTCTCGTGTGACTTGGGCCGAGCACATTGGGATACTTGTCTACCCTTCTTCGCTTTCCCCACCTTTGATAGTCTCAAGGGGAACGTTGTGCACTTCTGTGGTTTCATCCGACCTTGGGCAGACCACACTGGAAGCAGTGTGTACTCCTCAGGTCCCAATCTACATTGGAAAGACCAAATATGGAGCACTATGTAATCGTCATGCACCAATCGATATTGAGAAAACCACATTTGGGCACTATGTAATACTGGGGTCCCTACCTACTTTGAGCAGGCTACACTGGGAGAAGTTTGTAAACCTTACGTCCCAGTCTACATCGGAATGACCACATTGGGAGCACTGCGTAAGCCTCAGTTCCAAACTACATTTAGTAGAGCACACTGGGAGCAGTGTACAATTCTTAGATCCCTATCTACCTTGGAGAGATTACACTGGGACCACTGCATAATCCTCAATTCCCAATCTACATTGAGAAGGCACACTCTGTGATCGTCATGCACCAATGTAGATGGAGAAAACAACGCTGTGAACAATATCCAATCCTGAGGTCCAAATCAACTTTGAGCAGACCACACTGGGAGCAGTGTATATTCCCCACGTCCCAATCTACATTGGACAGACAACAATGGGAGCACTTTTCATTCTTCAGGTCCCAATCGACATTGTGCAGACCACACTGGGAGTACTGTGAATTTCTCAGGTCCCAATATACGTTGGACAGTACACACTGGGAACACTCTGCACACTTTAGGTCCCAAATATATTATGCAGACCAGACCGTAAGCAGTGTCGATACCTCAGGCCCTAATCTACATCGGGCAGAAAATATTGGGAGCACTGTACGCTACTCACCTCCCAAAATACATTCAGCAGCCGTATCCCTCAAGAAAATGTTGTTCCGTCGCATCCAACGGCGGATGAGAAGCCAAAGTATTTGTATATTAGGATCGTGGCATGTTAGGATTGTTGCTGCATCAAGTAATCAGTGGCACAACACAGAAGGTGGCAAACCTCCCGCCCCCTCCACACACAGCGTAAACCCTCTTATCGTCTGAGTTATGGTGATAGCGATGTCTGTCATTCAGACACTTATAGATCAGATGGAACCGCAACCCCTTGCTCCAGTGATTTCAGGATATGTTTAATAATGCTTACTGCATTAAATAGTGCCTCTTAATTCTCTTTACTTTCTGAATCAGATCGACGTATTTTGTGTGAACAGGAGAGTGGTGCACAGAGATTCTGGGGGAACCGTTTAAAATGTGGTGGCTCCACTATTCCTCGTAGCGGAATCATAGTTTACACCCAATACATTGTCCTCTTTCGTCACCATCCTGGGGATGTTCTGTTTCAGAGCAGACATCCCACAGAATGCCGTTCCACCCACTTCCTCAACTGAGGAAGATCCACGTTTCCTTTGAGTTACTTGATTGCGGATCTCCGTGATAGAACTGTCCCTTTAACAGTTTCCCGTTGGAGCTAGCCCTCTGCGTGTGTGTGTGTATATGTGTGTGTGTGTATTTGTGTGTGTGTGTGTGTTTGTGTGAGTGTGTTTGTGTGTGTGTGTTTGTGTGTGTGTGTGTTTGTGTGTGTGTGTGTGTGTAGGTGTGTGTATGGGTTTGTGCATGAGCACGATTGTGTTTGTGTGTCTATGTGCCCGTAAGGGAGAGAAAGATAATGAATGATAGATAATAAAGAGCTTCTGCCTTCCAGTGAACACAACTAGTGACGAAGAGCTCAACAGAAAGCGACAAAAGTCTTGCTTTTACTCCTTTGAACCTTGTTGTCGATGCAATCCATTACTGCTGGAGGAGGAATGAGTGCAAGAAACTTTATTGAACCTGAGTGTATCTCTTTACCTTCAGGGACTTCTTTCAGGGATGAAGAAGTTGAGATCATACATCACCCGCATATCTTATGGTGATATTCAAGTAAATTGAGGTTAAATGTGTGCCGTAACCTGACGAACAATCTTTGTTCAGTAACATTTAAAACCCAAGGCTCATGCAAGTTACCAACTGCGGAGCAGAAATTACCTAAGCATTCTTTTCAAATCACCCATCAGCACTTGATTTCCACCAAGGAGTTTGATGTGCCTGTCGAATATCTGTTGATGCTGTTTCTTGGGCAAGGTTACATTTTTCTTGTTGTCACTTTTCAACAGGGTTTTAAAAGGCAGGGGGTCCAATTTGTCTGGTTTGGGTCTTTGCGAATGGCTATCAGATACTACTCAAACCAACCATCAGGGAAACCGTTTTCAGGAGTTTACAAACATTTGTCCAATGGAAGGTTAGTTGCTAGTTCTTCAAGATCATGGGCCTTCTGCTTTGGTTTATGTTTTAGCTGGGAATCCAAAGAAAAGTTGCAGTGAAAAGAATTTAAATGCTGATTCTGTCTCCGACAGCTCTGCTGTCAGGACCTGTGTTTGAATTTGAATTCTTGCCAATGGGGTATGTTATTGGGATGTTGCTGGGATTTGGAACTTTATCATTAAGCTGCGATAGATTCGGTTGAGTTTTCAGATAGGGCAAAATATTCTATATACTGTTATTTTTTTCTTTCGTGCTTCATTCGATATTTTATAAGAAAAATCTGTTTTGTTTCGAAATGTGTGATTTGACGAGCTATATCACTCCTTCTTTAAAGACCGCAATTTCCCTCTGACTTGGTTGATGATCCCTCCTGCGCATCTCATCCACTTCCTCCAGCTCCGCCCTCAAACACTAACCATCCAATTGCATGAAGGAAACAGCCCCCTGGTCCTTCCCTTCCAACTCACCAACCTCTGTATCCATCGCAACATCGTCCATCATTTCTGCCACCTACAAACGGATGCCACCAACATTTATATTTCTCCCGCCCAACCCTTTGCCGCTTTCCATAAAGACCGTTGGCTCCGTTCTTTATTTCCACGCGCCGAGCAATCCTCCCCTCCTGGCACCTTCTCCTGCTACCGCAGCTTTTGCAAAAGCTGCGCCAAACCTCTCCCTCATCTCCGTCCATGTTCCAAAGGAGCCTTTGGCATACATCAACGTTTCACCTGCTCTTCTGCACATGCCAATTACTGTATCTATTGATCCAAATGCAGTCTCCTCTACACTGGCCTACCTTCCTGATATGTACCTTTAACAATCCGACGCTGCATATTTCACTACAAGGGTGGATGAAGTACTGACATTTTTTAAAAACTGACATTTCAATCTTTTTGGTGTTTTATTATTCACAAGTGGAAAAATGATCCATGTTGCAGATGTCTTGTCGGACAGTCATGGTGCTCACCTATCCTGGCTGAAGATGTGTAAGTATGTCGTTGTCCAAACAAGTAAAGTGCTGACAGTCCTCGACATAGATCAACATAAACAGAGCAGCAAGACTTGATCTTATTCATTCACAGATGGGGATGCCACTGGTTGGAAACAATATGAATTTTCCCAATGTTACTGCTCCTTCAGAGGTGGTGCTGAGCTGCCTTTTTGAGCAGTTGCAGTCCATGTGGTGTAGGGACTGTGTAAAAATGAATTTAGTTGCAGGGTATTTTCTTCTGGAACTGAAGGATCAGGGATATATTTCCAGGTTGGAATGGTGAATGACTTATAGGGCTAATTACAGGTGGAGATATTCATATGTATCTGGCATTCCAATCATTCGAGATAGTCACCTGAAGTGGTCGTGGCTTCGAAGGATGCTATCTGAAGATTTTTGGCGAATTTCGTGCTGAGACTGAGCGTTGGTGGTGTTGGGAATGGATGCTTGTAAATATGTTTCCCAAACAATTGGGTTGCTTTGTCCCGAATACTAACACGCTTCTTTTGTGTTATTGGAGCTGCACTCATCCAGGGGGAAGTGGGGAATATTCCATCACAGTCCTTATTACTTGGGCGTTGTTGACAGGCAGTGACTGAGTAGCTGTAGGATTCTGTATTTTCAACCTGCTCTTGTAGTCACTCCTCTTATATTGCAAGCCGAATTTGTACAGACTGCTGCTATTGAGCGCAGAGATGATTTTGAAATCAAATGATCCATTAACTAAATGAATGGCAGAGCAGTCTTCTTATGATCAAGCTCATATGTTCGAAAGGGTAGTTTTCTCTGGGCATCAGAGTAGAGGTTTGAGAAAGGTGATTGAGAAAGCATAAATGACTGCCCCACACCACCCCACCCCACCCCCAATAAAAAAGGGATATGAGCATTTGATTTGTGGCAGTGATGTGTATGGAGAGGTACGGTTGTGAGTGAGACGATCCAAGGAAAACTGATATCATCTTGTGATAATGGCATGCCTAGAAAATGTTTACTGTATCATGGTTCCAGTTTAGAAATAGATTGAACAAGATGGGCAGAACTGTCCGTGGCATTGTAAATGGCTTGTAAGGCCTTGGTTTTATAAAGAGCTGGAACCAAAGAAGTAGCCTGGATGGGTTTGTCCTGGTCTCACAGGTTAGGATTTCTAGATTGTTTTTCGGTCTTTAATTCAGCAGAAGGTGAAGAGATATTTCACCCGCTCGCGTGCACAGCTAGAAGGTGGCGTTTCTCTTTCTGTTGTATACGTTGCATGTGACGAAATCAGACTTCTAACTTTGCGTTTTTGCAAAGAGGTGTGTTTATGGCATGTTACTATATCAGAACAGTTCATCAGCAAGATTGAATGTATCCAATACACTGTTAAATTTTCCAATGGATTAAAGTGATTCTCAGCTCTTCATTGGCCTTTGCCTTTTAACGATAGTGTTTGAATAAATTGTGCTTTGCTTAATGTTGAATTATTTGACCATTAAAGTCGCATTTGGAGCACGGTACCTTACATTTGCCTTAAAATAAGGAAACCATCCTGTTTAGACAACAATCTTAAACCATTTGGCGATGGTCTGGTATGATCCGGACCATAACAATCCCTTTGGGAGAAGATCAGGAGGTAACCTACATCAGCCCAATGCCAAGCCAGCGAAAAAGACTATTTCAAATCCATTGCCCACCATCATTCCTCCAACTACTGGATAGACCCGGAAGCGGAGTGCCATGACGAAATCCCTCCCATATATTCAAAAAAATCATCAGGATCCATGGAAGTCTAGCCAATTATCACAAACTGTGGAAATTGCAGAAACTCTGCATTGAGCATTATGCAAACCGCAACTTGAAGGCAGCATTGATATCAGCATTACAATCTCTCCCATGTTGACAAAATTAACCTTCAAACTCCTAGTTATTGTTCAACAGGTTTCTTTGAAACAAACCTTTTGCACTATAAGCTGGTATTTTACTTTATTTATTACGTGGTCCACCTCCACATTATGTTTTCCATGTTGGCTGTTGTAGAAAGCTAAGATTCCAATTACTCTTCATACGTCAGTGAACGTATCGTTTGGTTCAGTTGCAATGGCTTCTTTACAAAAAGACATCCCAGTAATGGAAAACTTCTACAGCAGAGAGATTGGGCACAGTTCAATTAAAGTCAAGATGATATTCAAGACCAATGATTCAAGGAAACAAGAAATTTGGAAGAATTGGGAATTTTTCAGAGACACAGAATTTGTGGCTTCATAGGGTTAGTTGGGAATAGGTGGTTTTGATGCAGAAGTTAAGCATATGCACCGAAAATGTCGATGCTAACTCTAGTGTCATGAATAAAACTTGGATGGAGCTCCTGTGCCATCTCACGGTTTTGAAATAAGTATGTCAAAGATCAGATTAGACTTATCCAATGTAATTCTGTCGAAAATGCATGGACTGAAGATTTCATCTCCAGATCATAGTGTGTTATATTATCTCCGGTCTCTGAAAGTCAAAGAACAGTTATTGTTGAGACAAAAAGTAACCTCCTAGTTCCATGTAATAAATTACAGTTTCATATGAACACAAGAAAGGAGGAGTCCATTGAATACTTCATGCACATTTCACCATTCACCGACCTAGGGGTTGCCTCTCTTGCCGAACTGCAAATTCCTGCTTTTTGCCCATAATCCCTAGTGTCTTTGGGCAACAAAAGGCGAACGCTTATCCAGAATTCACTCTTGTTTGTGCAAGATCCCCCCTGCCAGTTGGGAGAACTGGCCACTCCTCTTTCATTGGGCAAGTGTACTTCTTCAACTTGAATGCCATTTGTCTGAGGCAGTTTCGGTTAGCTATAAACAAATTGGCACTTAAATACTTTAAACCTAGACACCCTGGAAAACGTGTATTTACCAACTGTCTGAGAAAAGACAAGGAAAACATAACCTTGTGAAAGAATGGCACCATCATGCATGTCTTAGATCACTGAATTCTGATATTCCGGGATTCCTACTTGCCAATTATTTTAGCCAAGAATCCTCTCCCTGTTCCACAAAGTATTTTTCCGACTTCCAACACTCTACCTGTACTTGGATTGCGCCCTCTGACCTTTCATCTGTAGTCGACCTCTTCATTGCAATCTTTTAACTTCACATTCATCGCCTCAGGTTGCCTGTTCCCCGTTCTCCATTCTAGACTATCTCCCTCTTAACTGACTGCATTCCGTGCTCTCAGATCCAACCTTACTCTTTTCTTAAAATTGTCACAAGGCGTGGTGCGGTTACTGTCTGGCCTATTGAACAAACATTACAGACACTCGACGTTCGTTTTTGGATAGTGTCTGCCTTCTCCAACTGGACAATGATTCCACCATGGAACATCAGACCATAGTGTCTACAACGGTCACTAAACATTTTTTATCCTGTGATCCCCTGTCCACGGTTTCCACGCCTGAGTCTAAAACCCCGCTAAAGCCCGCATTTGCCTCCTTCCTAACATTCACAATCCCTTCTGCCCATGTGTGTTTTCTGTCCACTCTTGCTCCGCAGAGCACGTCTGTTCCGAAATCGATTGAATGTTTTTTCTCCTCTTCATCGGTTCATTCTGACGTACATCCGCCAGTCCTCTGTCTCTTTACTCCACTTTAACAACTTCCAGTTGTCGGGCTCCTCCCAGCTTCTCTTCACAATGGGACATGCAATGCCGAATCATCACCACTACATGAGGGTGTTCTGAAGGCGTACCACACTTTATTGAACAAAATGTCCCATCTACCACGGCACCCCTCTGCCTGGCCCACCTTGGGCTCACCCTGAAGAGCTGTTCTTTAGGTCCCCTTACCTTATTCAGATCGGCGAGGTCTGGAAGCCATTGTTCAGGCATGGTTCCAAGTGCAGCCTTCCTCTTTGTGATGTACATGGGACATTCCTTATTGCGGTCCGACAATGGACCCCACCCACGAATCTATTTGTGATGTATCAACGACATTATCAGTACTGCTTCTCTCTCTCATTGGGAATTGTAAAAGTTTGCCTATTTTGCTTCCAATTTCTACCCTCTCTTACCTTCAGGTGCTCCACCACTGACCTGGTCGGTTCCCTTCGTTGAAATCTCTATTTAAATTTTTGACGACAGATTGTTCACTAACAGCCAGTATAAGCCCACTGACATGCACAGTTACTTTAACTGTGTATCCTCACTCACTGCTTTCTATAAACGCGCTATTCCATTCTCAATTTCCTCCATCTCTGTTGCATCATTTCTGAAGATGCCACCTTCGACAAGAAGGCCTTACGGAGTGTGCATATTTATCCTCAACCTAGAACTCCTCAGCACTGAAACTGGGGTCCAGATCTGACTTTCTCTCACTTCAACCTTATCAACTTTCTACTTGCCCGACAGGATCGATCGGGTCCGCCTTGTCCTCACTCACCAGCATTAGCTTCAAGAGGAGCACTCACCGCCGTTTGCGCCACGTGAGCGGGTTGTCACCACGAATTGCATGTTCCCTTCCCGTCCCTTGTTACCCTTCCGCAAGGACGATTGCATCCGTGGCGCACTGATCTACTCCATGATAGCCATTTTGTCCTTTGTTTAAAAGACAGCTCGTGAAGGCAGAGGTGCTGCTGAGATTAGGAAAAGCCTAGTTTAACATTGGTAGTGGAAGGGTCATTTTTTTCCTGTCAAGTTAGTTCTTGTTTGGTTCAGCTGTGGCAGTTACACGATTCGATAGCTCATCTTCACAAACAAGCACCCATTAAAGTGTCCAAAGATTTGGTTCTGATCATGATTTCTTGAACAAGACAGATTGAGAATGAAAGGAGTTAAGCAAACAAACTCGAAACTGCTGCAGAGGTGTTCCAACAAACCTCTGTCTCTCACGTGTTCTGTTCTCCAGTCTCCATCCAGACATCGAATTCAATTATTTTCATCTGTCTTTTGTGTGTCTCTGCCCGTCATTCCATAAATGGCAGGATCAGTACTGATCATGTCGACGCTTTCATGAAGGTGCAGTGGACCAATTAGCTATTTCTGCTGTTGACGTTTGCAAATGTTCGTGTAAGGATGTGTGTGTGCGTGTATGTGTATGTATCTGCTTGTGTCTGGGTGTGGGTGTGTGAGCGCTTGTGGTGATTCTGTTGACAAGTGCGGGTGTGTGTGGTTGTGTGTGTATGTGTGTATGTCGGAGGTCTGCTTGGGTATTTCCGTGTGTGCGTAAGTGTGTATGTTTTTGTGTTTGCGGATGCATGTGTGTGCAGGGTATGTATGTGTAAACCCGAGCATGTGTTTCCCTGTGACTGTGTGAGAGCACGTGCAATCGTACGTGTGTGTGTGTGTGTGTGTGTGTGTGTGTGTGTGTGTGTGTGTGTGTGTGTGTGTGTGTCTGTGTGTTTGTTTTCCCCTCTCTCTGTCTCTTTTTTAATCTTACCAGCTTCAGGCTAAGCGATTGTTCAGGTTCGATGGGTCGATTGGCCTCATCCAACTGAGAATTGCCATTTCAAATAAATAGCAATGAACTGAAACAGTTCCTGGAGTCCAAGGACGAAGAAGAATATAAGCGTCATGTTGTTGTCAGGTCCTCCGAGACTGGACAGCACAAAGGGTAAGATGAATCAGACACCAATTGCAATCCCAGGTCCACGGTAATGATCTCCAAAAGGCCCACAGCAAGGGTCAAGTGAGAAGTGGAGCCCTCCATCCTGGTACCAGGAAGAGAGCAGTAATAGATGGACTGATCGTATGAGCGAAGAATCCGACGGCTCCCACCCAGTTTCTGCCATTCTGTCTTGTACCATCTTCCCATTCTATGACTTTATGTATCTCCCACTCTCTCGTCTGTCACTTACCTTTCTCTTACCTTGTATCTTTCTCTGATCTTCTGTCTCCCTCTTTAATTTGTCGTTCACTCTGCCTTTCTCTCTGTCCATCACTATTTGTCTGTTGGAGAGAGTGAGTTCTGCAGATGCTGGACATCAGAATTCAGTGTGCATTGCTGGAAAAGCACAGCAGGTCAGGCGGTATCCGGGGAACAGTGGAATCGACCTTTCGGCTCGGTTCCCTCAGGATTGAGACTGGGAGCCTCGGGGGTGCAGAGATAAATGAGAGCGAGTTGGAGCTGAGGGGAAGGTGGCTGAGAGTGCAATAGTTGGGTGGGGGAGGGGATGGGTGTGGATGGGTGTGAAGGAAGATTGACATGTGGGACAGGTCACGAAGGCTTTGCTGAGCTGGACGTTTGGAACTGGGGTAAGGTGGTGGGCAGGGAAAATGAGGAAACAGATGAAGTCCACATTGATGCTCTCGGTTTGAATGGTCCAAAGGCAGAATATAAGGTGTGTTTCTTTCGGGCGTCGGGTGGTGAGGGAGTGGTGATGGCAGAGGACCAGGACCTGCATATCCTCGGCGGAGTGGGACAGGGCGTTGAGACGTTCGGCCACAGGGTGGTGGGGTTAATTGGTGCAGGTGTCCTAGAGATGTTCTCTAAAGCACTCTGCGAGAAGGCACCAGGTCTTGCCAATGTAGAGGAGACTGCAACAGGAGCAACGCATACATAAAATGACATGTGGAACGGCAGGTAAAACTTTGATGGAGGTGGAAGGCTCCTCTGGGACCTTGAATGGAGCTAAGGAGGGTGGTGTGGGAGGAGGGATTGCAATTCCCGAGGTCGCAGGGGAATGTGCCAGGAGTGGAGTTTAGCTTATTAGGGAGCATGGACCTGACAAGGTAGTCCCGGAGGAAACGGTCTTTGCAGAATGCAGATAGCGGTAGGGAGGGAAATATATCCTTGGTGGTGAGGTCTATTTGTATGTGGCGCAAGTTTCGGTGGATGATGCGAATTATGCGGATTTTGGTTGAGTGCATGTGAAGACCGGGGGTGTTCTGTCCTTGTTGCGGTTGAAGGGGTGGGCGTTGAGATCATAGGTACGGTTGGTGGATGAGATTTTGTGGAAGGCATCTTCAAACGCATGGTAGGTGAAATATGAGCCTTCAAGGGATGAGGTCATCTTTTGTTTTCTGTGGTGGACCTGTTCCTGCTGGGAGCAGATACGGCAGAGGTGGAGGAATTGGAAATACCACATAGCATTTTTGAAAGAGGTCGAGTGGGATGAGGTGTTATCCAGGAACCTGTGGGTGTCGGTGTGTTTGTAAAAGCTGTCAGTGTTGAGTGCGCCCTCGCGGATGGAGACAGAGGGGTCTGTGAAGGGGAAGCAGGTGTCAGAGATAGTCCAGGTGAATTTAATGTCGGGGTAGAATGTGTTGGTGAAGTGGATGAACTGTTCGACCTCCTCACGGCAGCACGAGATGGCGCCAATGCAGTCATCAATGTCGCAGTGGAAGAGGTGGGGAATGTTGCCGGTGTAACTCCGGAAGATGGGCTGTTCTACGAAGCTGACGAAGAGACAGGCATAGCTGGGGCCCATGTTGATGCAGAGGGCTATCCCTTTCGTCTGGACAAAATTGCAGGATCGGAAGGAGAAATGGTTGAGTGTGAGGACCAATTTAGCCAAACGAATGAGTTTGTCAGTGAACGTTTTCTGGCCGTGGCATCTGGAGAGGACGAAACGGAAGGCTTGGAGGCCCTAGTCATGGCGGTTAGAGGTTTCGTGGGACATCAGTCCATGGTGAAGATGAGGCGTTGGGGGCGGGGAAATCGAAGGCTTGGAGGAGGTTGAAGGCGTGTGTTATGTCCCTTACCTGTGTGGGAATTTCATACTTTTTGTTTCATTCCCTGATTCTCTTCTTCTTTCCCACATTCTCTCTCCATGTCTCTTTCTCTGGGACTCACACAGTGTGTCTTGAACACAACATCTGCCTCTCTGTCTGAAACTCTGTATCTCTTACTCTATTTGCCAGTCTACCTCTTTCACTTGGTCTTCTGCTCGGTTTCTCTCATTCTGTTTCTGCCTGTCTTGGATCGGAATCCATCCAATTTTATTTCAGGCTCTAATCATACTGATTTTGAAATTTGATTCCAGATTCTCCATCGCTGGTCGTTTCTCCAATAGTTTTTCAATCCCGCTTGTAAACCTTCTAAACTCAGACACTTGAATGAAATACCCTTCTTAACCTTGTTTGCATGAAGACGAACAGGTCCTGTCTGCAATCTCTTGCACAGTGCTATTCAGCATTGGGCTCCTGCAATAAGCGCTTCTGCACAAGATCATTCCGAAGACGCTGGAACTGAGTTGTCCCGAACTGAATACGTTTGCCACAAGATGAGCGAGCTCTCCTTTCTCGGATTAAGGAATTGGAAATACTGACTGCGATCGGGTCTCATTACAGTACGATACTAAGTGATACGTGGTGCTAACATGCAATTACTCTCCTCACGATACCTGCATAGTGTTAACTCACCGCTGTCCCACGTTGACAAAGGGCTGATTGTGTAACCTCTCTGGACTTTGATGATGCCGTATAAAGATAGAGAAGGAAGGGCATCATTGGTCTGAGTATGTCCCACGAATTTGAGTGCCCTCCTTATTTCATTTACATTTGATACAATCTGGGTATGCTCCATCTTACTGCCTTGGCTCTTCAAAATCTGCATCTGAATTTCAGTGGTTCAAATTGCTTATCATGATCCCCGTTCCTACACAGGGCCCCAGGCAGATGTTTATACCAAGATTTGGGAAATGCATGTGATCCTTGCGGAGAATGAACAGAGAATCAGAAGTAGGCCATTCAGCCGATCAAGATTGCTCAGCCATTCAATGTGTCGTGGTTCAACTGATCATTCTTGCTTCCAGTTTCTGCTTCTACCCGTGAACCCAAGATTCACTTCCTGATTAAACATCTGTCTCTGCATCTCAGCCTTTAATATACTGACTGACCCAGACTTGACTCCTCCTTGTGGTAAACAATTCCACAGATTCACGCCCCCGGGAGCACAGCCCCTCCAGCAGGCTTGTACTCCATTCACACTGACCACCACCTCCCAAGATAGTGCTCACTCCTTCAATACTGAACCTCCGAAAGTCCGGCATTCCCTCAGTACTTACTTTCCGACAGTGTGCCACTCATTCAGCCCTGATCCTGTGACAGGGTCTACTGTTTCAGCAATGACCCTCCGACTGTGGATCTCCCTCAGCGTTAAACATCTTACATGACTGCACTTCTTCAGCACTGAATGTCCGATAGTGTGAAGATCCGTCAGCACTGACCCTCCACAGTGCAGAGCTCCCTCAGCGTGGACCGTCTGACAGTGTGTTACACTCTCGGAACTGACCTTTTTTCCAGTGTGGCACTGTTGTAACACGGCCTTTCCGACAATGGAGCTCCCTCAGCGCTGACACTCCAGCAATGCAACGCTCCCTCAACACAAACCTTCTGGCAGAGCCCACTTCCTCAACAACGACCTTCTAACAATACCCACATTCTCAGCGCTGACCATGCAATAGTGCTTCCTTCGTCAACACTAAGTCTCTGACAGGTCAGGTCTGACCCTCTGACAGAGTCCACTTCGTTAACACCAACCATGTGACAGTCTTTTCGCCCTGGCACTCTGACAGTGCAATCTTCCTTATTACTGAATGTTCGATGGTGCGAAGGGATGCAGACACACCGTCCCTCTGATGGGACAGGACATCTCTCGACATCGTGATGAGTGTGACCTTCAATGCTGTTGCTTGACTCTGAAAGTTTGGCACTGTGCGATAACACGGTCATTGTAATGGTAATCGAGAAACAAGATATCAACGAGCGCATTTCTACTTACTGATTCCCCCTCCACACCACCACCACCCAGCCCCAACCCAAACGCTCCCCGTAATGGTGAGAACACCCTGATTCCAGTGAGAAATACGAGTCAGACAAGATGCAGTGATCAATGCATCGAGCTTTATTTTAATCTTTTCGGACGCAGTGGATGATAATGCTATCGATTCGATGGAATGGAACAGAACCCGAATCATAGATCTGGCAGCGAGCATCAGTCGGATCTCAGTCATGCCTCGCTCTGCGACACACTCTGTTTTCTCTTACTCAGTTTTTCAAACAGTAGAACATGCCGGAGACGCATGACCCTTTCATTGTAAAATTTCTTCCGCGACAGTAGGTCTGGTTACACGTTGCTCTGAATGATTATATCCGTTGTAGAAACCTGGAAAATACAAAGCATTATTATTATGATTCATTATTATAAACAGTCTGTGCTCAAAATAGGCCGAAGCAAGGATACATCGAAGAGAACAGTGCAGTGTGGTCAAATAGAGGAATATTGAAAGCGGAATTATCCATCGTGCTCCACGTGTGCACCAACAGAAGGACGGAGAGAAGAGAACTCTGCAGTAACCTCTGACAGAGGATCATGGAGATCCAGGACTGTGCACAGAGATCCACGTGTGATCTCGCCGAGCGATATGGAGACCAGAAATGTTCATCGTGCTTATTTTTTATGTAAGTGAGGGATATGGTGAGCAGAACTGCATGCTGATTTCCCAAAGTGTTCGCAATATGTGGTATGCAGATCAGAACACTGTACAGTGCTCCAAATCTTTTCGACTGAGGGAATTCGAAACTGGAATTGTGCTCGATTGTCAGAATATTGTATATTAGGATAAGATCTCCTTTATTTCATCTAACTCCAAATAGTGCATGCTCAATTAACTTAACCACGTCTTTGACGACAATTCCTCCATGCTCAGGCCAAGCAGTCGATCCTCTGTGTAGTGCTTCCAATGCCAATCTGTATTTGTGTGGTTAAACAGAGTTAAATATTTTTGCCATGTCCAGCCGTAGTTTGACCAGTCCATTGCACGATTTCAGCAAAACCACACGAATTATACACGCCATTCCTTTTGAAATAAAGCTCACATTCCAGTTGCTATCCCTCGTAAACACTGCACATGGATGGTGTATTTTCGAAATTCATGGATGGAGCATCGCTAATCACCCGGTTCTTGAATGTTCTGCATTCTTTCTCCATTTTATAACATTGAGCTACTCTATTTTACCTGTCAAAATGCGCAACATCAAATTACCCTACATTATGTCGCAACTTCCATTTTTTTTCCACATTCACATAGGTTCTCTATGTTCCTCTGTAGTATCTTTACATGATCCAAACGATTTGTCTTCCAGACTATCATAATGTCATTGCAAACTTGTTTTAGGTGCATTCGCCTCCCTCGTTCAAGTAATTAATGTAGACTTGAGGTAATTATAGCCCAAGCACTGATTCCTGTGGCAGTCCCCGAGTTACAGTGTGCCACCCTGAAATTATCCCCTTGTCCCGACTCTTTTTATTATGTAGCCATATCGTTGATCCATTCAAAGGTACCTATCTCCAACATCTCTTTTTGTACTCTCATTAAACATCTTAATGTGTTTCGAATGCTTTCTGAAAACATTATTTTTAACAAAGTTAAGGAATAAGTCAGCAGTATTTCAAGCTTATTGTAAGGGTCTCGGGAGCGATACATTAATAGGAGGTGCACCGTTATGTGAAACGGAAACGAAGTTCACAGTTCAAGTCAAAACTTTAGTGTGGAGACAATGACAACTCTTTGCTGAGAGGTGATAATCTATCCGATTATTGCTGCAGTCCAATGATTGGTCTTTCTTTCTGAATTTTGTCCGTGTCAACGGTATGTCCTTCCATTGAAGATTTTCTTGCTGTTAATTTAGACCCATGCATTTCAGTCCGGTTATCCTGTTATCGTTGGGCAATTCTCCCCTCATCCCTATGTAGCTTGCTTTCTTTTAATTTCGGTGAATCTTCATTGTCGATTTGAATTCCATCTTATCACCCAACGTTCCCAGTCTTGTGTTAATGATGAATGAGAATAAATAATAGTGATCAATGGCTCCATCATCAATGCATTCCCTGTTTGGACCAGTGTCAAGCATTGTCCCATCAAAATTCCCAATCTACCTTTTTGCAATGCTTCACGTCACCGATCCCAAGCTTCCCACTGGAGTCATACTAAACTCCAGTCCTAACAGGAATTCGTCATAATCCCAGCGCCTTTAAAACCAAAACCAAATTCGCCCCAACTCAGTGTCATCGAGCTGCAGTACGTAGATGGTGTTTTTACGTGTGGATGCTATCTGAGAGTGTAATCAAGACGATTGTCAGCACCGTTACAGGGTCATATGATAACATGGGTCTCTTCCTGAACATCCACAAAACAGGCTCACAATTAACCTGGCTCGGCATCGCTGACTAAAACCCCGATCATCAATGTCCAAGGGGAGGCTTTGAACCTTCCAACCATTCCGGAATAACGTGTCGACCACAGCAGGTGTTGCAAAGAGATCCAACACTGCCTCCAGTGTGCTAGTACCGCCCTCTGCCGTCTGAGGGAAAGGGTGTTCGAGGACAACAATAGCAGAACCAACCACAAACTCATATTATTCTGAGCTGTGGAGATATTCAACCTTCTGTGTGTTTCTGAGAGGTGGACTGTCTGAATCAAGGACCTCAAGGCGCTGAAGAAGTCCCACCAATACTGTCTGTGCAAGAACTTGGGAATCAGTTGGGAAGACAGATTCACCAACACCAGCGTCCTCGACCAGGCCATCATCCCCAGCATCGAGGCACTAACACACCACCTCTGATCAGCTGAAATGGGTACATCGTCTCCATTACTGACACGAGACACTCCCAAGCAGGTGCTGTACTCCCAGCTCTGAAACGGCTGGAGAGCCCCTGGTGGACAGAGGAAGTGCTCCAGCAATACCATCAAGGTTTCTTTGGGCAAGTGAAGCATTCCAATCGACATCTGTGAATCACTGGACCATTGGATCATTGGGAACGTGTCGATCACCTTGAGACTTGCTGTTGGGGAAAAAAGGAAATCCAGGAGCAAACGGCACAAGGGATGCGCTAGCACACCATCGCCACGCCCATCCCTTCCCATGGCTACCTTTTGCCCCAAATGTAACAGAGTTTGTGGAGGACCTCTTTCGTCTATCAGAGCTTAAATATGTGTTGCTGGAAAAGCGCAGCAGGTTAGGCAGCATCAAAGGAGCAGGAGAAGACGCTCTCCTCATCCGTCTATCAGCCAACTCCAGACTCTGACTGCGAGTGGGAACAGACAGCATCGTCTGTGACTCAGCGTCAATGAGATGATGAGGTAGGTAGAGTGGATCCTGTCACAATTATCACAGTGCCTCTGTCACAAATTCCAATAATTTCTTTTTATGCAGTACCTCAATACAATGCTGTAAAGTGGCGTTCACAGTGTCCTTCTTTTTCTGTGTTCTGACACTTTTGAGCCACAATTTGCGTTCATATTCATTAATAATCTGAGGCCACGTATTTTTTGGCCATCCCATTGTTATCCCTAAGTATGAGAGCTCCCCACCCTGCCTCCCACTCTGCCTGACTTTCCACAATGTTGTGTATCCATGCATATTACTACCCCACTTTTATGTTCACCCTGTGCAGTCTCAGTAAAGACCAGTCAAGACATCAATCCTGCCCCGTGCTGAAAGAGTGATCCTTGTGATCTCCTTTCGAACATTCTTCTGTTTCTAACAACCGCTAGAACACTCCCTATCCCTGTCAGCTTCAGAAATCCCGAACACTCTAAGCCCTAAACGTCTCCAGTAGATACTACCTTCCTTTATTTCTGTAAATTCCGACAGTCATGTCTATCCCTGTAAGCTCCTCCTCCCAAGACATCTCTCCAGGGTCTGCATATTTAATTCTTTCAGGATTTTACAAAACACTCTGATTGCCTGTTCAGAAATTACGGAGGCATGGGGTACAGGGAAATTTGGCTGTCTGAATACATAATGAGCTGGCCTATAGGAGACAGAGTGGCAATAGACAGAAAGCATTCAGCCTGGAGCACGATGACCTGTGGTGTTGTGCAGGGACCGGCGCTGGGACCTTCTGCGCTGTGTGAGTTTCATAAATGTCTTGGATGTAGATGTGGAAGAGTGGGTTAGTCATTTTGCTGATGACATAAAGGTGGATCAAGTGGTGGATACTTTGTAGGGCAATTGTAGGTTGCAACGGGGCATTGATAGGATGCAGAACTGGGCTGAGATGTGGCAAACGCAGTTACAGTTGGAAAGGTTGAAGTGATTAATTTTGGAAGGTGAAATTTGAAAGCAGATTACAGAGTTCAAGGCAGAATTCTTGGTAGTGTGTAGTAACAGAGGAACCTTGGGGTTAATGTGCATTGATCCCTCAAAATTGGCACACAGGTGGACTGGGTTGTTGAGAAGGCTTATGGTGTGTTGGCTTTCGTTAGCTGGGGGATTGAGTTTAAGAATGGTGTGGTTTTGATATATATCTCTCGAGCCCTGGTAAGAGCAGACTTGCAACATTACTTTCTGTTCTAGTCCCTTCATTACAGGAAGGATGTGGAAGCATTTTAGTGGGTACAGACGTGCTTTACAATGACGCTGCCTGGACCCCGGGGTATTTGTTATGAAGAAAAGTTAAGGGAGCCAAGGCCTTTCTGATTGGAGCGAGGAAGGTTGTGGAGCCACTTGATAGAGGTGAACAAGATGATAAGAGGTATAGATAGAGTGAATGGTCAGCGATGTTTTACCATGGCAGAAATAACTATCACAACAGGGTAACTATTGGAGGGCTTCGGAGAGATTTCAGGTTTCTGTTCTTTACACAGAGTGGTGTGTATTTGAATTGCACTGTCAATGGTGGGAGGAGAGTCAGATACATTGGGGACATTTAATAGACACTTGGATAGGCACATAGATTGTAGTAAAATGAAAGCTTTGCAGGTTTGTTTAACCTTAGAGTAGGATCAAAGGTTGTATTGTACTGTGTTCCGTGTTTCACTTTCCGTATGGTAGACTGGGCAATCAGTTCAGATCAACGTTAAAGGAGATGGCATCTAGGAGGAGCTAGTCAAACGGATATAAAATTAGCTTGATAGGTGGAGACAGAAGGTGGTGCAAGACGTTTTGATTTGCTGACTGGAGGCATGTGCCCAGCGGTGTAGTGGGTTATTGGTATTTGTTTTTTGGATAAATGATTTGGATGAGAATTTTGGTTTCCTGGGAAGTAAGTTTGTGAGTTACACTAAAATTGGTAATGCAGTAGGTAGTGAAAAAAGGTTATCTGTGATCCATAAGAATTAACAGCATTTTTGGAATAGTGGGACGAACAATATCATCGAGTTCAATTCGATAAATTTGAAATGATCAATTTCAGTGAAGCAAACCAGGACGGAACTCGAGCAGTTTTGTTTTGGCATTAGGGTCGTGTTGTTAATACGTTACGTCGGGATACTGGTGCACAGTTCTTTAGAAGTGGCGTTGCAGGTGGACAGAGTAGTGAAGCAGGCATTTGGGTTCCGTTTCTTCATTGATCAGAGCAGTGAGAGTAGGAGTTGGGATATTATGTTGTGGTTAAACAATACTCTGTTGGGGCCAACATAAAAGTATTGATGATCAGTAGGAAGAACTCATCTGGTTCAGTTGCGTCCTTTAGAAATGGACAACTGAGATTCTAACCTGGTCTGGCTCACAGTGACCTCAGACCAAAGCAATATGGAAAGACTGAGCTGCGCTCTGGGCGATTAGCTGTCGGACAAAAAAGGCAGGTAAAATCAGTGACACGCTTAAACAAAAATACATATTTCCTCCCTTCCACTGCAAGCACCTCCAGTTGCAGCATTTCCCTTTTGGCTTTGTAATACCGTCAAACCTGGCTACTCTCTGTAACACTCAAACCATCTCAAGTACCTTCACTTCTCGCTTTTCCTCTGTATGTCATTATACTCCGACTATGATTACTCTTCCCCCGACCCTCCTCCTGCTGGTATGCAATACCTTTAACATTTGTTCCTAAAACTCTCCTTCACTTCAGATTTTAATGTAATGTTTGGTGATCTTCCAAGCCTCATAATATACAATACTCCGTTTTGGTGTCAGTGAGAGACGAGTGGGAATTTCGTGCTGAGGTTTTGTCTGTTTCAATGGAATATCATTTTGTTGAGTGGTTTACATTGTTCCTTCAATATTTTACCACTGCTCGTTTGCAGACATACATTTTTCTCTGTTTAGCCTGTTTCCCTTTATCAGTTTTCCCCCTCAAACTCAGGGAAAAGGCAATTTTGTTTCTAGTTATAGCTTTCTGTGATTCTCTTTAAAATTTTACTTTTCTTTAAACTGCATGTAATCAATATTTCCCAGGAGATCTCACCATGTGACATTACTCATTCACTCAGTTTCATGACACATTGGTTGATCTGAGATCGTTATGTCCCTAGACAGTTTCACAATGTGTTATTCAAAGAAACACTGACAGAAACATTCCCAAAACTCATTCTGCTATATTACTCCTGCTAATGTGATTATCCAAGATTATACGAATATTGATGATTCCGAAACTTATTGCAATTCCACGGTTAAACATTCCAATGAACTCCAGTTAAATGCAGTGATCAGCAATGTGATGCTGTTAGATGCCCTAAAACCTTTCTCCTGCGTGAGTCCTTGGCGGTTAGGAGCTAGAATTCCCATCCATACTGACATTAATTCATGAACTGAGACCAAATGCTTTCTCGCTCTTATCTTTGTTATACATTACTGTCAGTGTTATCCATATTACTTTTCCCATTCTGGCAAAGACCCCAAAACGTTGTGTGCCATTGAATATTTATGCTCCACCTTTTATTCACCCTGTAACCGTGTATCTCAGGTGGCACAAATCAGTCTACCTTATTGTGGAGACTTTGTCCATTCCAGAGAAATCACATAATTTACTCTTTCCCACAATTTCCTGTCACAAACCTATGCGCTGATACGCAATTTTAATTAACTTCCGCTCCATCCTGTTCCGGTGTGCTCATATTCAGCCACATCCCCATGTTTTCCCGATGTTTCACATTTTCTCTTTGAATTTGGAAAACTCATTTCACGTGAACCCTGTCTCAGCATTTTCTCTGTCGGTTTACAAACCTATCAGAAACTTATCGACTTCTATGCCGCTCATTTCATACTTGCACAATCCTCTCTGTGGATAATGTTCTCATTCGATCCCTTTTAAGTATTCCTCTCTCACTCCATACTTACGTCCTCTAGTTATGGATTCCTCTACCCTGGAGTAGATACCATAGTTATTCCCCTTATTTATATCCCTCATGGTTTTATTAACATTTATAATGTCATCCCTCAGTCACGTACGCTCAATAGAATACAAAGGACAATGATACAAATGTCTCTGCTCCATTTCCCGCCACGAGTTTGCCACAATGTTCTGGAGACACTTGTTCAGGACCTCTAGCTTTCTATACCTTCATGTTTTAAGACCTCCAGCAACCGCTCTTAAGGCATGGGAATCTCTTTAAAAGCCATCACTGCTTCTTTCCATTTGTTTAAATGTCTTTGTCCACAGCACAGTCTGGCATGAATTATTCATGTCTGGTCTCGCCCAACTCTTGTGATTCCACATATGAATGGCCTCACTGAAGATTGAGGGCCCAATTGTGTCTCGAGTTGCTTTTTAACCCTTGTGTCCGTAGAGAATCTGTTTGCATTCTCCTAAACCTTATCTGCCACAGCTATCTCATTCTCCGTTTTGCTTTCAGCTTATGGAGCCTCTCCTTGTACGTCAAATCCTCCAGTGTCAAAAACACTTTTGTCAATCTTTGCTCCATTTGCATTTTCCGAGAACGTTTCGTACAGCAGGATGATCAGAATTCTACACAGTACTCCAAAGAGAGGTCCAGCAAGATCTGGTACAACTGTCGCATGATGTATCAACTCATGCACAAATTCCTCTGACCAATGAGGGCAAATGTGCCAAATGCAGCTTTCACCACCTTTCCACATGTGATGCCACATCCAAGGAGCAATGCAACTGCACCCCTTGTGCTCTCTCTATTCGAAAGAACTGCCCAGCGTCTACCATTCTCTGCGTTAGTCCTCCCTGTTCTATCTTTACAAAAGCCTACACTAGAATTAAACTCCATCTTTCATTCCTTGACCTGTGGACAGATGATCAAAATCCCCTGTATTCACTACCCACTGGAACACTAATTTCGGCATCCGTAAACTAACAATGACTCCGATATTCTGAACAAAATCTTTCATGTAACTGATTAACAGAAGTGGATCCACCGCTGGTCGTCGGCCTCTAGTCTGATGAACAACCATCTAACACCACCACCGGCCTCCAAATTTCAAGCCAACTTTGTATCCATTTGGCTGTTCCCATGTGATCTAACCTTACTAACCAGTGTCGCCTGGAAAACCCTGTCCAAGCCCTTGTTGAATTAACTATTGAGAGAGTCTTCTTCTCTGCCATCATCTATCTTCTTGATGAGCTCATCAACAAACTCAATCATGTTTATGAGCTAGTACTTTGTATCCACCGACACCTACAAATGGACCCCACCACCAGTGATACGTTCCCCTCTCCAACCCTATCCACTTTCCGCAAAGACGGCTCTCTCCTTGCCCCCTAACAAGCAACCCTCAATTCCTGGTACTCTCCCCTGCCACCGCAGGAATTGTAAAACCTGCCCCCACACCTCCCCTCAGCATCCGCCCAAGGCCAGAAAAGAAACTTCCACATCCATAAAAGTTTCACCTGCACTTCCAGATATGTCATTGATTGTATCCGTTGCAGTCTCCTTTACATTGTGCAGACTGGACGCCTTCTCGCAGAGTGCTTTACAGAACATCTCCAATGCACTTGCCCCAAAGAACCCCACCGCCCCCGTCTGACCATTTCAAATCCCCCTCCTATTCTTCCGAGGGAATGCAGGTCCTGGGCATCCTCCATCGTCAGTCCATCACCACCCGACGATTGGAGGAAGAATGCCTTATCATCTGGCTCGGAACTGTCCAGCTCGAGGGCATCAATGTGGACTTAAATATTTTCCTCATGCCCTTTACCACAGTTCCAACCATGCAGCTCCAAATCGCCCTCATGACCTGTCCCACTTGTCAACTTTCCTACCCACCTATATACTCCACCCTCCTCTCCGATCTATTACTTTACACCCGAATCCATCGACCACTTGAACTCTCAACGACTTTCTCCCCCGCGCCGCCGCCTCCCTTCTATCTCTCCATCCCCGAGGATCCCAGCCTCATTCCTGATGAAGGGCTCTGGGCTGAAATGTCGATTTCCCTGCTCCTAGGATGCTGACTGACCTGCTGTGCTTTTCCAGCAAAACACTCTCAATCCATGCACAAAGTTGTGCCGACTATCTCTTATCAATGCTTGTCTCTCCAAATGTACGTGATTCCTGTCCCACAGAATCGCTTCCAACTGAACACGCACAACTGACATCAAGATAATTGGTTTCTCTATCTCTGGCTTGCACTTCGAGGCTTGTTTTCAAATAACTTGCTGGCACAACATTAGCCAACCTCTCGGCTTACTTGTGGCGGTTAGTAGAAATATCTCTAAGGGGCTCCAATATTTCTTCCTGAGCTTTCCATAATGATCCGGGATGCACTTGATTAAATCCCAGGGATTAGGCCTCTTTATACGTTTCAAAAAACTCAAGTCCGTCCTGTTCTGTATTGTAGACTCTTTTGAAGACATCCTTCTTTATTTCCCTGATTTCTCCAGGTTTTCTCCACAATGACGTGAAATTGTCGATTAGGTTCTCACCCATTTCATGTGTTTCCACGCATTGATGGCCTCATTGATCTTTAAGGGACCACATGCTGTCAAAAGTTCATGTTTAGTTATTAATATACATGTAGTTTGTCTTTGGATTTTCATGAACCCGATCCGCCAACGCTTTCTCAGGCCCCCTGTTTGCCCTCCTGAGTTCCGTGTTAAGTGCACTACAACACCTGCAATGTTATTCAAGTGATTCACTTAATCCGGCTAACTGTATATGTTATCTGTCACTTTTTCTTGACGAGAGCCTCAATATGCACAGTCATCCAGTATTCCCTCCCTGTGTCAGCATTATCCTTCATATTAACAGGAATATGCTTGCCCTGAACTCTCGTTGTTTCTCTCTTTTGAAAGCTTCCCACTTGCCACACGTCCTTTTAACTGCAAATAGCCTCCAATAATTAACGTTTGAAAGGTCTTAACAAATAACATCTGGATTGTGGCAAGGCCAATTTTACTGTTAAACTTGTGACCAGGCCTGTTCATTTCCATAAATATTTTCAATCTAATAGAATTGTGGTCTCTTTGACAAAATGCTTGCGCACTAACACCTCAGTCCCTTTCCCTCATTGTTTCCGGAAGGGAGGCCACGTTTTGGCCCTTTCTCCAGTCCGCCTATTGAATTATTGACTGAGGCAGCTTTCTTGACCATAGTTAACAAATTCCTCCCATCCAAGCTCTGAATACTATCGCATTCCCAGTCTCGATGTGGAAAGTTACAACGCTCTCATTCTTACAGATATCTGAGATCTCCTGACATGTTTGCTGCTCAAATTCCCGCTGACTGTTGGGGGCCTGTCATACAGTCATGTGAAAGAGATCATCCATTCTCATTTCTCAGTTCCACTAAATGGTTTTATTGGGCGATGCCCAGGATGATCATCAAGTTGGTGTTGGGTTGTATTTGAACCAGAGAGGCACGAGTTTCCCTGGAGCAACATTTGCTATTTTTAACTAGCGAGCATGAAACTACTTTGGCAGAGGGTTGGGACTCTGAAGAAGAGAGGGTCGATCGAACTGTGAGGGGAAAATACATCAGCCATCGAAATTAGGTTTACTGCTCAGGAGATCCAGCGGCACTGCAAAGGGAGGAAAAAGAAATCTGGTGCATTTATTTCACCACACGCGGCCTGATTGATAAGCCATTCAAACTCATAGCATGGATTGGCTCTGGGATGGGGATACTATAGCCACAACCGAAAGATGTCTGAGAGAAGGGTAGGACTGGTAGATCCGTTTTCCAAGATGCAGAAGCTGTAGGCGTGACAGAAATACCATCAAGTGTGGAGGGGACGTTGTCTTTTTGATAAGGGAGTAAATAACATCAGTGCTAAGCGATGATACATTTAAGGGATTATTTAATGAGGCCGTGTGTTTAGAATTTAGAAACAAAACGAAGATAGTCACCCTGTTAGGGCTGTATTTTAGACCACCAAATTGCAAACAAGTACTCGAGGAGCAGATGTGTCGTGAAATTGCAGATACTTGTAAGAATATGGGAGTAGTATTCGTTGGAGATTTTAGATTAGATTAGATTAGATTTTGACAGATCAGCGAGGAGTGAAGGTGGAGTGAAGCAAGAGCTGCTGGGAAGGTAAGTTTTCCCACTTAAAAAGGGACTTATCCCGGGAGTCGGGTCTCCATTTTGACAGAGCGGCGAGGAAAGAAGGTGGAGTGAGCGAGTGCTGCCGGGAAGGGTAGGTTTTCCCAGATAAAAAGGGCCTTACCTCGGGAGTCGGGTCTCCATTTTGACAGAGCGGCGAGGAGAGAAGGTTGACTGAAGCGAGGGCTGCCAGGAAGAAATGGGCTTAATTTATATTTGGGCAGTAGCTAAACATGAGGTACTACACCTGTAGTGTCTCTCTCCCGTCCCGGTCCTCCAGCTGAAAGTAAAAGACTCTGTAAGGTAAGGCTTTTATTTTTTTCTTTATTTTTCTTTTCATATATTTAAGTGCATTGTTTGGTTTTACTTCTTGTAAAGCTAAGCTTACAGTGGTAGGGGAACTCAGACCAGTGGCATGTACCCTTCGCTTGACGTGGGAGCTTAGCAACGTGTCTGACATTCCTGACCCTTTTAATTGCTGGACATGTGTTCAGCTGCAGCTCTTTTTTAACCGCATAACGGCTCTGGAGCTGCGGATGGACTCACTGTGGAACATCCCTGATGCTGAGGAGGTCGTGGATAGCAGGTTTAGGATAACTGGTCACACTGCAGGTTAGAGTTGCTGAGGGAGACAGAGAATGGGTGACCAATCGACAGAAAATGAGTAGGAAAGCAGTTCAGTGCAGGTGTCCCCTGCAGTCATCTACCTCCAAAAGTGGTATACTGCTTTGTATATTGTTGGGGGAGATGACACATCAGGAGTGGGCAGCAGTTGCCAGGATCATGGTACCGATAGGCTGCAGAGCTTTCGAAAAGGGGAGTATGAACAGCTCGTTGTCTTGGTGCATATTAGCACCAACGATACGAGTAGAAAACGAGATGAGGCCCTGAAAGAAGAAGTCAGGAAGCACGGAGAGTGGTTAAAGAGGAGGACCTCAAAGGTAGTGATATCGGGAATACTACCAGTGTCACGTGCTAGCTTGTGCAGAAATAACAAAATACACCGGATGAACACGTGACTTGAGAGATGGTGTAGGAGGGAAGGGTTCAGATTTGTTGGACATTGGGACCTGTTCTGGGGAAGGTGGGGCAATTACAAAATGGACAGTTTACATCTGAACCAGACTGGAACCAATGTCCTTGTAGGAGTTTTTGCTACTCCCGTTGGGGAGGTTTTAAACTCATGTGACAGGGGCCTGGGAACCAGAAGAGAAAACATGTAGGCAGTGAGGTGAAGACTGGAGACTGTACGATTCATGAAGATAGCATTAATAAAGGAAGAATATGTAGAAAGCAGATAAGTGCAAAAAAAAACTGGTGCCATGAAATGCAGCTACTTAATGTAAGGAGTACAGTGTGTGAGGCAAATGAACTTAGGCGGGCTTGGATTGATGCCTGGTAGTATGATATTGTAATAACAGAGTCTTGGTTGAAGGAACAGCATGATGATTGGTAATTAAATGTTCCAGGATACAGAAGCTTCAGACAGGACAGGGAGGGAAGTAAAAGTGGGGGGGGGGGGGGGGGGGTGAGGGGAGTGGAGTTGTCTTGCTGGTCAAGGACGATATCATGGCTGTGCTAAGGGAGTACACACACTATGGAGGTCATCCGTATTAAGGCATTAAGGTGGACCAGAGTAATACAAAGGGTGCAGTCACACTGGGGCTGCATTACAGGCCTCCGATCAGTGAGCGTGAGGTGGAAGAACAAATAGTGAAAGAGATTATGGAAAGATACAGAGGCAATGCTGTCGTGGTGATGGGAGATTTTAATTTTCCCAACATTGACTGGGATACACTTAACGTCAGATGTCTGGATGGGATCGACTTTATAAGAAGCGTTCAGGAGAGTTTCCAGAACAGTATTTCAATAGTCCGACAAGCGAACGGACCATGTTGGACGTGGTACTGGGGAACGAGCCAGTACAGGCTGTAAAGGTTGCGGTGGGGGATTTCTTTGGGAACAGTGACCACAATTCTGCATGTTTTCGAATAAAAGGTAAAGGAGAGAGTGGTCCGAAGGGTGCTAAAGGAAGAGGACTAAACGGGGCCAAGGCCATTTATATCAAAATTAGGGAGGAGCTCGGAAATGTGGATTGGACACAACTATTTGAAGGGAAGTCCACATTTGAGATATGGGAGCCTATCAAAGTTAGGTTAAAGTGCAGGATGGGCATATCCTGTTTAAGGCAAAGGATAGGAAGGGCAAGTTTCATGAACCGTGGCTGACAGGAGAAATTGTATGATTAGCCAAGAGGAAAATGGAAGCATGCATCTGGTCTAGGGAACTAAGAACAGAACGGGCCCTGGTAGAATATTGGAAGAGTAGGACAGTCTTAAACGAGGAAGGAAGTGTGTAAAATGCGTCACGAAATAGCTTTTGCGAGCAGAGTTAAGGGGAATCCCAAAGCATTTTATTCTTATATAAGAAGAAAGCGGGTGACTAGAGAAGGATGAACCTGAGAGAATGGGTGAGATTCTGAATGATTGCTTTGCATCAGTGTTCACTGAGGAGAGGAACATAAAGAATGTTGAGATTAGAGGCAGAAGTTTGATTAGTCTGGATCACTTTGACGTAAATAGGGAAGATGTGGTAGGTAGGCTAGAAGTTGTTAAGGTGGACAAATCCGCAGGACCGGATGGGATCTATCCCAGGTTTCTGAGGGAGCCAAGTGAGGAAACAGCTGGGGCCCCGACACATATCTTTGTGGCATCTTGAAATACAGGTGAGGTGTCGGAGGATTGAAGGGTTGCTCAATTTGTCCTCTTGCACAAGAACGGTAGCAGGGATATTCCGAGTAACTGCAAACCTGCCAGCCTGACGTCGAAAGTAGGAACGTTTTTGGAGAAGGTACTGAGGGATAAGATCTATTTATATTTAGAAACAAATGGGCTTATCAGTGATAGGCAACATGGTATTGTGCAGGGGAGATCGTGCCTTACCAACTTAATAGAGTTCTTCGAGGAAGTGACGAAGTTGATAGAGGAAGGAAGGGCTGTTGATGTCATATACATGGACTTTAGGAAGGCGTTTGATAAGGTTCCCCATGGTAGACTAACGGAGAAAGTGAAGCCATATGGTGTGTAGGGTGTTCGAGCTAGGTGGATAAATTACTGGTTGAGCAACAGGAGCCAGAGAGAAGTAGTTGAAGAGAGTTTCTCGAAATGGAGAAAGGTGACCAGTTGTATGCCACAGGGGTCAGCATTGGGGCCACCGTTGTTTGTAATATACCTAAATGATCTGGAAGAGGGCACTGTTGGTATGATCAGCAAGTTTGCAGATGACACGAAGATTGGTGGAGTAGCAGAAAACAGAAGGCACTGTCAGAGAATACTGGATGATATAGATAGATTGAAAGTTGGGCGGAAAGGTGACAGATGGTTTTCAATCCAGACAAATGTGAGGTGATGCATTTAGGCAAGACGAATTCGAGAGCGAATTACACAATGAACGGAAGAGTCTTGGGAAAAGTTGATGGGCAGTGAGATCTTGGAGTTCAGGTCCATTAAGGTTTCTGCACAGGTGGATAGTGGTCAAGAAGGCATATAGTATGCTTGCCTTCATTGGACGGGGTGTTGAGAATAAGAGCTGACAAGTCATGTTAAAATTGTCCGAGACATTGGTTCGGCCGCATTTAGAATGCTGTGTACAGTTCTGGTCGGCACATTACCAAAAGGATATGGACGCTTAGTAGAGGACGCATAGAAGGTTTACGAGATTTGGTTCATTTTCATTAGAAAAAAGGACATTGAGGCGGGACCTATTTGAGGTTTACAAAATCATGAAGGGTAGAGACAGGGTGGATAGAGACAAGATTTTTCACAGGATGAAGGATTCAATAACGAGAGGTCACGCTTTCAAAGTGAGAGGTGGAAAGTTTAAGGGAGATGCACGCGGCAAGTACTTCATACAGAGGCTGGTGGGCGTTTGGATCGCGTTGCCAGCAGAGATGGTAGATGCAGGCTCGGTCGATTCATTGAAGATGCGTCTGGAGAAATGCATGAGTAGGAGGGGAGTAGAAGGATACAGATACTGAGGAATTAACCAACAAGTTTCGACATTACATTTTAATCGGCTCAGGCTTGGAGGGCCGAAGGGCCTGTTCCTGGGCTGTAGATTAGATTCTCTACAGTGTCAAAGCGGGCCCTTTGTTCCAACACGTCCACACCACTCATCCGAAGAGAAACCTAAAAAACCCATTCCCCTATCCTATATTTACCCTGACTAACGCACCTTACACTGTGGGCAATTTAGCATGGCTGATTCAGCTGACCTCCACATCTTTGAATTGTGGGAGGAAACCCACGCAAATATGGGGGGGCATTGCGGTGGAAAGAAAAACTCTCAAGTCTGGGCCAAATCCAGAGGTATGAACAGCTTCAGAATCTGGAGGGTAGTACAAATGTAGGAAGGGTCATGGACCTTGCAGGCGGTTAGAGGTAGCAGGTTTCACAGAACCTGCAGGGTAGGACCGATAATCGTTTGTGGATCCTGAAGTATATTATAATTTGACCCAAAGATCTTGTTTGATCGGATCATTGGGCCGATCACAATGACCTAATTCTGGACGTGTTTACCAGAATGGGCGAGCACAGCTTCTGATTCCCAGACTGGGAAATATAATTTCAGATGTGAACCTATTTAACCATTCTGTCTGTGTATCTGACACCTGGCGTTGCTGCAATCGAAAGCATTCTCCGCGCATCTGGTGACTTCCATATCTTTAAGACTGACCAGAGCTCACCTCGTCCAAGCCTTGGTTTGGAATGTTCTTAAGTTTTAATATTTTAAACTGTCAATTTCGTGTGATTCAGGAATTCAGGAGTTCCATTTTGAGAGAACGAAACGTTTATTATTGACACTAACCCATACTGTGTCATTTCGTGAATTCTGTTGTTTTCTGCAGATTATCGCGCCGAGGATTGTATAACCAGGGAGTCTAAGTGCAGATGTTCTTTGCTTGGTAGAGGGGGCCCTGAGCACCAGGAGCTGGGAATCCAAATGTTCTTTGCAGGTGGGACTTGGCACCAGACTGAGTGAGAGCAGCTCACTGAGTAAATAACAGGGACGGAGCTTGAGACCTTCCTGCGGTGTTTCGCCTTGTGCCATATATTTATCTCCCTCTTAAGGGTGAGCGTATCATGTTCTCCAGTCCTGACATTCCACACTCACTGCAAACCCATCCACCTGTTGAAAATCTCCCTTCACTCTAACTACCTCCAGCCCTTACAGCCTGGCTTTCCTCTCGTTTCGACTGCAATCCCTACCGACCATGTTCTATGTTATCACAATGCATTGCTTTGAGATGTTTGGAAGCAAACCTAAAGTATGTTTGGGCCAGTGAAAACATGATACCTCCATCATTCTCCATGTTAGTCTAAGAAAGTCTCGTTATTTATCTCTCATCCATGGATGCGAAGCATCGTTTCTCATCCACCCTCTCCATTCTACTGAGAATCTGTACATTTTTCAGAGAACAACGGTCTACCTAATGACCATCAGCAGAATAACACCGAAGTGACATGTTGATATTACTCTATTTTCTGAAAAAACTTCTTTTTGCTCCATCCTTCTCTAATTCTGAAACCTTCCCCCGAGTAAGCAGTACTCTAAACCGCTAATTACTGGGAATGCCCAAAACATCCTGACCCCTGAAAATTCCTCATATTCCGATAACCATCCTTGTCTGTGGGGACCGCTTCAGCTTTTACATTCGTCCCAATTCATTGCATATCCTACAACCCACACCACCTCTTCATTCTCTAGTCGTTACATTTCTCCCTGTCTACTCTGTCCCTGCAAGCCTCCGACCTCTGGCAGATCCTATAGTTCCAAAAAAAAAACGCACTCACTGGAATTTCGACTAGTGTCGACAACACTCCACGTCTCTGTGATCCCTTTCGGTTCTCTCCATCTCTGCTCCCACCTTCCTTCCCAACAACCCAACTTGAATGTACAACATCATCAAGTCTCTACAACTCTCCCCATCTGTGGAACGTCCAGCAGACCTTACAATTTTCGCGAACTATGTAACTGCCTGCAGAGTTTTGAAACATCCCCAATTCTATAACATCTCCAGTAGCTGTGCCCCTCCCTACCATGGTGAGCAGCGTCAATCCCCACAATCTTCACTGCCTGTGTACGTCATCAGGATTTGTATAAGCACAAACAACACTTATATCTTTCCTCATCGCAATAACCACATCCAGCCACGATCACCCTCTCCATGTCCGTAACCTCCTCTCACCAAACCACTCCTCTCAATCTGCATAACCTCCCCAGCTGCTCCACCTCACATGACCTCTGCAAATCCCATCCATCCTCGATGTTCCTTTTGATCTCTGTAACGTCCTGCAGCCTCTACATACCTCCCAATATCTCTCATATCCTACAACAAACATTCATATTTGCATAACCTCCACTTGCACTTCCAGTCCTCACTATTTCAGGAATCACAGCCAGCGGTACGACCCTCTCTATCTCTGAGACCTCCTCCAGCCCCTATACACTGCACTCTAAATGCGGCACTTTTGCCACAAAGTACCAGGACCCTGCTTTGATTTCTGCTTTTGGCGAAGTTTTCTGTGGAGATTGTGCATTCTCACCGTGTCTGAGTACGTTTTCTCGGGGTGCACCGATTTCCTCCCACAATCTAAAGAATTGCAGGTGAGGTGGATTGACCATTCCAATTTACTCATATTATTCGGTGCATTAGACAGGTTAGGGCAATGAGTCTGGGTGAGTTATATTTTGGAAGGTTGCTGTGGACTTGTTGGGCCAAAGACCCTGTTTCCATCGTGTAAACAAGCTCAGCTAATTTAATCTATTCCATCTGTGTGTTCTCCTCCAGATGCTACAACTCCCACTATCTCTTTAGCCTCCTTCAGAGCTATACACTTTCCATATCTTTTGCCAACTGCGGCGAATGCACTCGTCACTATCTCTGTCACCTACCCCAACCCTTACACCCCTCCCTATCCTGGAGACTCCACCAGCACCTACGCCCCTCCTTATCTCTGTAATAGACTCAAGCACTATACCCCTCCCATACTCAGCAATCTCCTCCAGCAGGTACGACAGATGCTGGAGATTATAGTCAAGGTTACAGTGGTAGTGGAAAAGCAGAACAGGTCAGGCAGCATCAGCTGAGCAGGCAAGTCGATATTTTCGGCAGAAGCCCTTCATCTCTGGCTTCATGACTGATGAAGGGATATTTTGCCCAAAACGTCGAATTTCATGTTCGTCGGATGCTGCCTGACCTGCTGTGCTTTTCTAGCACCACAGTAATGTTGACTCTAACCTCTCCATCATGACACCCCTCTCTATCTCTGTAACCTCATCCTATGATGCTGGAATCTGAAACCAAAAGAGAAAATGCAGGAAAATCTCAGCAGGTCTTTCAGCATTTCTAAGGAGAGAAAAGAGCTGACGTTTCGAGTCTAACTGACCCTTTGTCAGAGCTAAACAAAATGGGAGAAATAGGGACGTATTTGTGCTCGGCTGAGAGAAGGTGAGTCATGGCGTCAGAAGCAAAAGTAGCAATAAAGAGGTCATAATGACAGTGCATAGAGAGAGTACAGCGAGATTAGGAGCTGTGAATGACCAAGGCTGAAGCCAATAGTATGTGACAAAATATGTGGGGGATGTGGGGGGGGGGCGGTTGGGTGAAGCAGAGGCAAAATGGAAAACAGGGGAGAATGGTCGCAAACGGGGAAGAGGAGAGGGATAAGGTGATGAGAGAGTCGGGAGCGAGAGAAAGAGAAACAATCAAGAAATAAGAGGTACAGAACAGTGAAAAAAAATTAAAAATAAATAAAATAAATGAAATAAAATTACGGAGCAGAATGAAAACAGAGGAGTCGAGATGGGATAATCATCTGAAGTTGTTGAATTCAATGTTGATTCTAACAGGCTGTAACGTACCAGGCGGAATATGAGATGTTGTTCTTCCAGTTTGCGCTGAGCTTCACTGGGACAATGCAGCAGGTCAAGGACAGAAATGTGGGCATAGGAGCAGGATTGTGTGTCGAAGTGGCAAGTCACGGGAAGGTCCGGGACCTGATTGTGTACCGACCGAATGTGCTCAGCAAAGCGATCACCCATTCAGCGTTTTGTCTCTCCGATATCGAGGAGACCACATTGGGAGCAACGAATGCAATGGACCAAATTGAAAGAGGTAGAAGTGAAACGCTGATTAATCTGAAATGAGTGTTTGGGACCTTGGATGGTGAGCATGAAAGAGGTAAAGTGGCAGGTGTTGCACCTTATGCGGTTGCATGGGAAGGAGAGGTGTTAGGTGTGATGGAGGAGGGGACTAGGTTGTCTCGGAGGGAATGCTTTCTCCGGAATGCAGACAGGGGGAGGGAAGGTAAGATGTGTTTAGTGGTGGTGTCATGTTGGAGTTGGAGAAAATGGCGGAGGACTATTCTTTGCATGTGAAGGCTGGTGCTGCAAGGCCGACTTTGGTCGAGAGGCTGAATGGCCTGCTCCTGTAACTGTATATCAGGCTCCAGGGGTTGAACAGCCTCATCATGTTCTGTTGTACCTGAAACCCATATGGACTAAATCGCCAGCCCCGAGAAAAAGTTAGGACTGCAGATGCTGGAGATCAGAGGAGAAAATTTTGGCGCTGGAAATGTACAGCAGGTCAGGCAGCATCCGAGAAGCAGGCGAATCGAATTTTCGGACATTCCATATTAAGGGCTTACGTCCAAAACGTCGATTCCTCTGCTCTTCGGATGCTGCCTGACTTGCTGTGCTTCTCCTGCATCTCACTTTCCGACATCTAGTTCAGCAGGGCAATGGGAACCTGAGGTGTAGTTCCAGTGCACAGGAGGATGAGAATATTGAGAACAGGGACAGAATTTCACGGTCACAGGAATGTGGGGGCAGACAGCAAGCTGGTTTGAAATGTGTCGACTTCAATGCCAGAAGTATCTCAAATATTGGAGGTGACTTGCAGCATTAATAGGTACCTGGGAATTCGATGCTGTGACTATTTAGCAGACATGTATAGGGCAGGGTGAAGAATGAATGCTGCAGGATCTTTCATGAAGAATAGACAAGGCGGCAAAACAGGGGTAGGTGTGGACGTGTTTGTAAAGGATGGTATACTGGTGGCTGAATGAACTTATGACGAGTTCTCGTGTACTGATGTAGTGTGGCCTGAGGTTAGAAACAGGAGAGGCGAGGTCACACTGCTTGGAGTTTTTAATAGGCCTCCGCAGAGTTCCGGGGATGTGGAGGAGAGGATTGACAACATGATTCTGCGTAGGAATGAAAGGAATAGGTTGGGCATAATGGTGCACTTTAACTTCCCCATCATGTCCTAGAAATTCTACAATGCATGTACGTCGGATGGATCAGTGTTTTGTCCAATGTGAACAGGAGGGTTTCCCGACACAGTATGTCGACGGGCTGAAAGAGCGGAGGCTACACTGGATCTGGTGCTTGGTAATTAACCAGGCCAGGTGTTTGACTTAGTTGTAAGTCAGCACTTTGGAGATAGTGACCATAATTCAGTTACGTTTAGTTTAGCGATGGAAAGGGATAGGTACATAACACAGGTAAGAGTTATCGATGGGCCAAGGGCAATTATAATGCAATTCGGCCAGAATTAGGATGCATAGAATTGGGTATCAAAATGCAGGGGATGCACACAATGGCAATGTGCAGCTGGTTGAAGGAACAGATATTGTGTGTCCTTGATAGGTATTTCCCTGTCAGGCAGGGAGGCAGTGACAAGGTAAGGGAACCGTTGTTTCCTGCAGAAATTGCATCTCTTCTAAAGCAGAAGAATGATGCTTATGTGTTGATGAGTCAAATGGTTCAGATGAGGTGGTGGAGAGTTACAGCTCACCAAGGAAGGATTTAAAGAAAGAGTTAACAACAAAGAGAGGACACGAGCAGTCTTTAGCAAATAGAATAGAGGAGAACCCTAACGCTTTCTCTCGGTATGTGAGGAATAAAAGGACGACTCGTGTAGGAATAGGGCCAGTCAAAGATAGAAGTGGGAAGTTGAGTGTGGCCCCTGTTGAGATCGGACAGGTGATAAACGAACATTTCTCAACGGTGTTCATTCTGGAAAAGGAGAATATTGTAGACGGTAAAAATGAGACAGAGATATTAGACGAGAAAGAATTGATGTTAGTTACAAAGAGATGTTATAAATACACGAAGGAGTGAAAGTAGATAAGTCGCCTGGGCCGGATGGGAAGTATTCGAGCATTCTCTGGGAAGCTAGGGAGGAGATTGCAGAGCCTTTGGCTTTGATACTTGAGCCGTCATTTTCAACTGGTTTAGTACCAGAGGACTGGGGGACAAATGTTATGTCCTTGTTCAAGACGGGCAGTAGAGATAACCCAGGTAATTATAGACCAGAGAGCCCTAATTCTTTTGTTGGAAAGCTTTTGAAAGTGATTATAAGAGATAGGATTTCTAATCATCTAGCAAGCAACAATTTGATTTCACATATTCTACTTGGTTTCGTCAAGGCCAGGCGGTGTCTCACAAACCTCAATGAGTTTTTTGGGTAGGTGACTCAGCGTGTAGATGAGGGCAGGCTATTGACGTGGCAAACATGGACTTCAGTCAAGCCTTTGATAAGATTCCACATGGTAGGCTTTTGGACAAAATGTAGAGGCTTGAAACTGAGGGTGATTTAGCAGTTTGGATTAGAAACTGGCTTTCTGAAAGAAGGCAGCGAGTGGTGGCTAATAGAACATATTCAACCTGGAGTCCGGACACTAATATTGTGCCACAAGGTTCTGTTTTGGGACCGCTGCTGTTTGTCTTTTTTATAAATGATTTAGACGCAGGCAGAGGTGGATGGATCAGTAAATTTGCAGCTGACAATAAAGTCCTTGTAGTCGTAGACAGTTCGGAAGAATGTTACAGATGGCAGGGGGACTTCGATAAACAGCAGAATTGGGCTGAGAGGTGGCAAATGGAGATCAATGCAGCTAAGTGTGAAGTGATTCTCGTTGGGAAGAAGAACAGCAAGGCAGAATACTGGGTCAATAGAAATAATATTGGTAGTATGGATGTGCAGAGGGATCTTGGAGTCCATGTACTAGATCCCTGAAAGTTGCCACCCAGATTGTTAGTGCTTAAGAAGGCAGACGGTGTGTTAGCTTTCATTGGTAGAGGTATTGAGTTCTGGAGCCGCAATATCATGCCGGAAATATTGAAAACAGTAGTGCTGCCACACTTGGAATACTGTGGACAGTTCTCGTTGCCAAATTTCAGGAAGGGGATGTGGAAAGCATCGAAAAAGGTGCAGAGGAGATTTAACAGGATGTTGCCTGGTCTGGATGGAAGTTCTTATGAGGAACATCTGAGGGACATGGGTTTGTTCTCATTGGAAAGAAGAAGGCTAGCAGGGGATTTATTAGAGATATGCACGATGAGCAGAGGATTAGTTAGGGTATACTGTGAAAGTCTTTTTTCCGAGGTTGATGACGTCAGCTTGTTCGAGGGGTCATAACTGCAAACTGAGGCGTGATAGATTTAAGACAGATGTCAGATGTAGGTTCGTTACTTAGAGAGTGGTAAGGGAGTGGAACCCGACTTGCTAATGCAGTTAACTCAGCCAAATTTAGGAGATTTAAACAATCCTTGGATAAACACATGGATGGTGATGGGATAGTGTAGAGGGACGAGCTGCGAATAGTTCACAGGTCGGCGCAACATTGAGGGCCTAAGGACCCGTGCTAAGCTGTATTGTTCTATGTTCGATGTTCTACTTCCCAACCCTCATCAAGTTTCCTGCTCAATTCATCAAAGTAAATTTATTAACAAAAACGTTAGGCTTGTACATTCATGCACAAAGCCATGTTTACTGTTCCTAATCAAGACCTGTCATTGCAAATGCATAAGCCCAAAATGTCGATTCTTCAACTCCTTGGATGCAGCCGGACTTGCTGCCCTTTTACAGCAAAACATTTTTCAGCAAATGCATGTATATCCTATTCTTGAGAATCTTCTCGATTAACTTACCTACCACAGATAATAAGCTTAGTCGTCTATATTTTTAGCTTTTTTTTCCCATTCCTTCTTGAATAAGGGCACAACATTTGCTGTCCACGAGTCTTCTAGATGGCTCCTATGGTTAATGATTATCTGAATTATCAGCCAGGGATCCAGCAAATTCTTCTCTAGTCTCTTGCACTGTTCTTGTCTTTATCTAGTTAGGACCGTGAGATTTATCCGTCTTCATACATTGTAGAATGTCCAACACCTTTTCTACTTTGATATGGAATGTCTCTAAGATATCACAACTAACTTCCCCAAATTTTCAACTCTTCCTGTCTTTCTCCACGGTAAACATAGAGGAGAAACATTCGTTGAGGCCATCTCCCATCTCCTATGCATCTACACAGACATGTCCAATTTGTTTCTTCAGGGTTCCCATTCTCTCTCTTGCTATTTTCTTGCTGTAATATACGTAAAATATCTCTTGGATTGATCCTAAACTGATCCACATGGGCGACAGTGCCCTCCACCGCATCTCCTCCACTTCACACATCTCCACCTGTAACAAGACTGGAACACCCACCCCCACCCCGTCCTCCTCTTCCATCCAATCAACCTGCGGATGCAGCGCGTCATCCTACGCCATTTCCACCACTTACGAACAGACCATACAATCAGGTATATGTCTCCCTGCCCACACGTATCTGCGTTTCCTCCCTGACCCCTTTGTCAGTTCCGAGCCACACCCCCCTCAACACGTCCTCCACTCCCAGCTCCTCCCCCTTCAACCGCAAGACGTGTTACCCATCCCCCACAGTTCTGCCCACGGCTCCAAAGGATCCGTCGCACATCTGACAGAGATTCACCTGTACCTTCGCACAAGTCATCTACTGTGCCCGTCTCTCTCGATGTGGTGACCTCTACATTCAGGAGATGGGACAGCAAAACGTGGAATTTTGCAGAGAACATCTCGGGAAAACACGTATGAAATAACCCCACCACCCTGTGGTCAAATAATTTGAAGCCCCTCCCACTCCACCAAAGACACACATGTCCTGGGCGTTCTCCACCACCAAAACCTAACGACCTGACACCAGGTGGAAGAACGCCTCATCTTCCACCTTAAGACTCTCCAACCATACGTGATCAATATGGATTTCATCAACTTTCTCATTTCTCCACCCATCACATTGTCCGAAATCCATCCCTCTAACTCAGCAATGCCCTATCGAAGAAGTGCCCTCTCTGTCTCTCTTTCTTCTTACATATAACCTCTACTCTTCTCGACAACTGATAACCTTCACCCCACTGTCATCTTTCTTTCGCATTTCTAGGTATCTTCTGTCAAACCCCATAACCCTCCTACTTATCTCGCAGCACCCTTGGGCCTCAAGCCTAATTCCTGTTGAAGAGCTTGCGCTTGAAACATTGATTTCTCTGCTCTTCAGATGCTGCCTGACCCGCAGTGCTTTTCCAGCACCACACTCTTCGACTCACCCCTCAGCAATGGACAAAGTGCAATCTGCATTTGCTGGAGAGTCCGAGTCGAAAACTATGGCTCTGGAAAAGCACGACAGGTCAGGCAGCATCCAAGGAGAACAATTCTTAGCGTCTTAGGCATAAGCCTTCATCATAAAGGCGTTCGTGTCTTCCCATTATTTTCCATTTCATGATTCAATGGGACGAGGAGAGATACTTGTTCAAGGAAGGCAGCACTGAAAAGCAGTGAAATCGAAGGCAGTTTATCAGTTTCTTGAACAGAGCTTATGGATTAGACAAGTGGAGGTGAAGTATAAACATAACGATAAATAAATCCCCCGGTCAATTTCGGGCACAGTGCAGATTTCTCGAGATTACAACAGGAAGCGAGGAAAGTGATTGCTGCACCTTTCTCAATGATCGTTGTTTCCTCACTGTCAACTTCAGCAGTGCCAGATGCGTGGAGGTGGGTACATGCCATTTCCTTGTTCAGAAAAAAAAGGAATAGGGATACTCATGGGAATAACAGACGTGTTGGTGCTACGTCAGTCGTAGGCAAACTATTGGAGTGAATTCTGAGAGTCAATATTTCTAATTACTATCAAAACCACAGTTTGATTAGTCATAGTCAGCATGGCTTTGTGAGGAGCAGGTCATGCCTCCCAAACCTGATTGAATTCCTTGAGGATGTGAAAAAACACATTATTGATGGCAGAGCAGCGAATGTGGTGTACATGGATTTTAGCAAGACGTTTGATAAGTTTTCCGTGGGAGGCTCATTCAGAAAGTAAGGCGGCATGGGATACAGGGAAATCTGGCTCTCTGGTTACAGAATTGGCTGGCCCATAGACGACAGGGGGTGAAGTAGATGGAAAGTATTCAGCCCAGATTTCAGTGACAGTGGTGTTCTACAGGGATCGGTTTTGGGAACTCTACTCCTTGTAAATTTGATAAATGACTTGGATGAGGAACTGTAAGTGTGGGTAGTAAGTTTGTCGATGAAACGAAGGTTGGTGGAGTTGTGGGGAGTGCAGAGAGCTTTTGCAGGTTGTAAAGGGACATTGACCGGATGCAGAACTGGGTTGATACGTGGGAGTTGGGGTTCAACCAGGAAAAGTTTCAAGCGATTTGTTTTGAATGGTTGAATTTGAATGCAGAATACGGGGATAAAGGCAGGATTCTTTGCGGTGTGGAGGAACGTAGGCATCTTGTGGTCCATGTACATAGATCACTCAGAGTTTCCACCCAAGTTGATAAGATATTTAGAAGGCCTATGATGTTTTGGCTTTAATTAGCAGAGGGATTGTGTTTGAAAGCCGCGTTGTTATGCTGCAGCTCTTTCGAACCTTGGTTACATCTCACTTGGAATATTGTGTTCAGTTCTGACGCCTCATTATACGAAGAATGACGAAGTTTTAGAGAGCGTGCAGAGGATAGTTAACAGGATACTGCCTGGACTAGTGGGCATGTCTTATGAAGAAACGTTGAGGGAGCTAGTGCTTTTCACATTGGAGAAAAGAAGGATGAGATGTGACTTGATAGCATGCATGAGATGTTGATAGTCATAGACAGAGTGGATAGCCAAGACATTTTTTCCAGGGCATACATGTCTATCAAGAGTGGGCATAACTTTAAGATGCTTGGAGGAATTTTTAGGGGAGATATCGGATTTGGTTCTTTCAGAGTTGGTGGGTGGGTGGATTGTACTGCTGACAGTCCAGTCGAGTCAGATAAATTAGGGACATTTAAGCGATTGCTGGATAGGCATATGGAAGGTAGTACAATGAAGGATATGTCGGGTAGTCTAATTTAGGGTAGGACAAAAGGCCGGCACAATATCAAGACCGAAGGGTCCGCACTGTGCTCTACTGTTCCATGTTTCAAGTCTCTCCCAGCTTGTGGATTCTTATCAATTGGTGAACATGTGTGGGAATGAGGCGTGTGAGGTCAGGAAGTGTTAGGCCGATTCTTCCAGTTATGCAGCACATTATTACATTTAACTCAGTGCCAGGCAAATATCTGCGTGTTTACCTACACTAGACAAAATCCACCAAGTTCTGCTATTAAAGTGATTCTTAGCTTGATGTTTGTTCCTGTTTTCTTCATATACATTCTGTTGGTTGATCCATGTATTAATATCTGGACATCCACAGAGATGTGTAATTCTGTTTTGATACTGGAGAACGCCAAGGCGACATTCATTGCATATGGTTGTAGAGGATTCACTGTGTGACTCAATGTGCTGCAGAAGACTGTCAATTTGTTAATTTCTTCAGTCAGTGTCTAGCCCAGCGTGCTGATGAATAGAGTCTGTGGTGGGGGGGAGGGGCAGCCGGATGTTAACATAATAAAATAGCTTCTGCGGTGTGATTCCGAACCTCCTGTCCAAACATCTGCTCACTGGGCCAAATTCTGACTAAAGAGGAATTTGGAAGACATGGTTGCTGGTCAGACATTGGTATCTACCTTGAACAGCATTTGTTCGGACATTGAGATGGGTGATAGTCTGTTGTCCAGTTTACCCCTTCCAAAGGCGAACTCCAAATGATTTCTTGTGAAGGAATGTTTGAATGACTACCCTGATGCAATTTACAAACTCTCTGGACAGATACAGGAGCAGACCAGTGCATCACTCAGTATCACAGTCAGCTGTGACGTTTAATAGAATTGTGTTTGAATTCAGTCCTTGTGGAATACACTTTTAATGTAGGTCATGTTTGCAAGCGACGAATTTACTGACCTGTACAGTAATCAGGTGTTTGCCATGTTGTGAATTGGGAAAAAGTTAGATATGAATTATGATCATTCAACTGAACAAAAATTGAAAATAATTAAGATGATTCTACGTTTATGGAACTAAAGTATAAACACCTATCAACATAATATGATCCAAAACTAAAGGATGCACATTTTAATTGAACCGGAAAACGCGCATGCCTAACTACCCCGGTGATCATAGTTATACATTGACTGTTAGAGCATTCAAATGTATATATATCATTGCACTGTCGTTTGCAAAGTGGTTGGTCTGGTCACCCCACTCTGGATACTGCATTTCTAGTGTACCTGGGTCCATGGTAAACAAATGGACCTGAGACTATACAGAAGGGAAGTTCTTATACAGAAAGGAGCAGGCCACAGCACTTTCCCCCACAGATTTCCATGAACATTTTTCAATTCCATGTGCAAAGTGTGAAACCAGCTTCTTTCAAAAATGAGGTTGTCGCAGAGCTGTGTCCCGTTCTTCAGTAAAACCTCCAGTCTCACACCAGGGACAAGACTGTGCTGACACTAACCATGAAGTGAAATGGACTGATTCTGAAACTTTCCAGGCAGCAATGGGTTACATATCCATCATATCCGAAATGTAGTCCTTGGATGTATTCACGAGTTGACAGAAGCCATCTGCCCAATGAGAGGAATACCTTGGTTCTATATCCCCCGAGGAAGGTACATAATCTAACTTCCAGAAATACTAGGGGACTGGGGAATGGTGAAAATGAGGAACTTCAGAAAGTTAGAATTAATGAAGAGCACGTTTTTCAAAATCGAATTGAATTGAAGCTTGGTAATTTGCTGCATCTGATTACTACATGTCAGTGTATTGAAGAGGTGACAATAGAGCTGGTGAAAGAATTACTGATTATTTTTCTAAGGCATGTGTGAGTGGAAAATATAAAATGTAAATTAAAAATTGGATAATGGATAGAATGAAGAGAGTAGAGTTTTTCTCTGGACAGAAGGCTTGTGGGTTATCAGAAGGACCAGTGTTTGGGCAATAGCTGTTCGCAAGATATAAAAATGGTTAATATGGAAACAACAAATGGAACCATTCGCATTTATGTTTATTAAATGGTGAGAGGTCAGGAAGTGCTGTTGGGGAAAAGGACCTGGATGTCCTTGGTGAGAAGTCACGAACAGAATCCATACGGGATAGTAAGTAATTATAATTGTAAATTATGTGTGGGCCTCCATGCAAAATATTTAAATTATCAGTGAAAATATATCTGACTTGATGGCAGTGTTTGGTTGAGAGAGTAATATTGCGTACAGACTGAGTCTGCTTGATAAATAATTATCGACATGAGCCAAGACAGAGCAAAGGAGCTTCACAACATTTAATCGCGGCATGATGTTGCCATGAAGACAGATTGGATTAATTATGTGTTTAATATGTCTTTCTGTGCGACAATAAGAAGTTTCAACTTGATGCTTATGAACGCACACTCCTTATGCCTGAAGCAGCCATTGATTTGGTAACAAATTCCATATTTTCCCTAGGATGATCGATTCCCGACAGGTTACGGGCTTGTGCAGAGACCTCATGTCAATTGGCGGAGGTCTGAATTATGAACACATTAATGTGCAGTTACTATGTGACCCTACACTCAACGTTATACTGTTCACAATCCTGTCAGCAGCCTGAATACCTTAATTCTGAAACAGTTAGACATTCCTCACTAGCTTCGGGCCTCCAGAGAGAACATGGGTCTGCTGTTTAAGAGGTGCAAGACACCATTGAGAATGGCTTAAAAAAGGCTTCATTCCACTACCAAATATGTGGCAGATGGAGATCAATGGAGGTAGATGTGACATTGTGCACTTCGGCATAAATAGAGTACGGCAGCCTACCATTTGAAAATGGATTGGTTTTAAAACGTTGATCTATAAAAGGACTGGTGCTCCTTTTTTGTTTCCTTCTGTGTAGTCGCTAAGGTCCATTCATGGCAATGAGTTCTGAAACCAGAAGTCAATAGTGGGAATAGCATTGTCATGGTGACCAGTGAAAATACACGCACCAAGTGAGGAGCGGGAACATTGAAAACGATCTGGATCTCACTGCACACCAGTCACTGAAAGCAATATTGTGGGAACAGAAAGTAGTTTTGAACATAAATGGCCTGTTTACCCTCATCGTAACGGGACATGAGTACAGGAGTAAGTAGCTGTACAGGCCTGGGTGAGCCCCCACGTCGACCATTGTGCAGTATAAAATGCAGTTTTCCTCTCATTAGTTAATGAAGGAAAATCTTGACATTGAGTGAGTGAGGCGAAGGATGACCTGTCTGATCTCTAGGAGGACAAGCTTGTTGTGGGAACAAAGTTTGGGACATGGGGTTTAGGGAAATGAGTGGAGATCTCAGTGAAATATATATGTATATATATATATATACATGTCTATCGGGGCAAAAGTGACTGGAAGCAGGAATGATAATTCCCCTGACTGGGAAGTCTAAAACACGGGGTGACAGTATTCAGTACAGGCAGGCCGCTCTGCATTGAGATGACAACGAATGTCTGCACTCAGTGACTGGTGAACCTCGGCAATTCTCGCCCACATAAGGCAAGAGAGAGAGCAGGGTATCTGTGCGGAAATAATGGGTCAGCCATCATTGTATTGCATTGGATAGAAACTTCAACGGACACAACTGCCCAGTACAGTTCCTATTTTATATTTTCCCAAGGTCAATCAGATTAAGGGATATGTACATTGTAGATGAAAATATATTCAGGAGATGTTCGGCCATTAACGAGAATGGGTGAGACCCTATATGCTGAACGGCCGACACATTTCCTGATGTTTCTGTACAGTCTGTGGGAAATTCTGTCAACATTGTCACATGTTCTCAAACACTAGGCAGGAAGTCTCTGCAGAGTCGTCAAGGATGTGCTTTCCATTCCCTTTTCCAAAACAGAGATCGAGATGTAAAGTCTGGTGTCAGTAATAGTGACCCTGAAGCCAACGTCGTTTATAAAAAGTAAATTTGTTTCCCCAAAGTACTGTCAGGAATCAAATCTCCAGTGCTTTCCTGCCCTGGCATAGAAGTGACTCCAGACTCACAGACATGTGATAAAATCTTCAATGGTCGTGGCAGACTGAGAGATTATCCCTTGCAGAAATGTTATAGATTGTGGTTGAATACAATTCTACTTCTTCCCTGCTGTGGTCTGCAGCATCATATCCATATCAGAAATACTCTATTCAAGAAAGTTCAGAGAGTTAGATTGTTGAAAACATTTACAGAGGATATTTGATCTGAAAGTAAATTGGGGGCAGTGAAGAATTAGTAATGAAAGAGGTGTTGTCGAGTCAAAAACTCTCACAGTCATGCAATATGCAAACAGATCGTTCGGCTATAATTGCCCATCCCCATTGGGTTTCCTAAGCTGAACTTGTTCTACGTTGCTGCTTTTCGCACATGCGTGTCTAAAACCTTCCTATTCATGTACCCATCCAATCATCTTTGAAATGCTGCAATTGTTCTCACTCCGACCACTTCCTCTAACCTTTCGCTCCATATAAACAGAACCCTATGTGAGAAACAACTGCCCCTTACTTCCCTTTTAAATGTTTTCCGTCTCACCTTAAACTTATACTCTCTAGTTTTGGAAACCGCCACCTTGGGGAAAAGACCATGGATATTCATTCTATCCATGCCCCTCGTGATTTTATAAACGTCTGTGAGGTCATCCCTCAGCCTCCTACGCAAATGGAACAAGACCTCTGACGATCCTTATGTCTCAAAACATCCAGACTCCGTGACATCATTTTAAATATTTTGTACTCTTTCCAGTTCATAACATTCTTCCGACAGAAGGGCGATATGAACTGTACTGAATAGTCCCCAAAGAGATTTACCACTCTCTTGTACAGCAATAACATGATGTCCCAATTCCTATACGCAATGCTCTGACCGATGAAGGTAAGAATGTCTAACGCCTTATTCACATCCCTATCTACCTGCTGGTCCACTTTCAAGCAACTTTCTAACCCCGCCCCAGGTGTCTTTGCTCGACAACAATCCCTACGGCCCTACAATTAACTATTAAATTCTGCCCTCATTTGTCCATCAAAATGCAATACCTCGTATTTATCTGCATAAAGCTCCATCTGCCATTACACCGCCCACTGATCCAGTTGATCAAGATGTCATTGTCATTTGAAATGGCACTCTCACCTTCCACTCTAACACAAATGTTGTTTTTGTTTCCAAACGTACTATCCATGGTACTTATATTCTCATCCAAATCATTTATAAAGATAGCAAACAGCAGCTGCCTGGTCCTGTGGCACACCGCCTGTCACAGGTTTTCAGTTAGGACCACAAATCTCTCTAACCACACTATATCGCCTGCTGTCAAGCTAATTGTTTTATCGAATTGGCTAGCTCTCCCAGATACGCTGTGATCTAACCTTATTAACCAGACTAACATGCAGAACCTTCTTGGCCTCACGAACGTCCACGTTCACAACGTATGCTGCTTTCCCTTTATCGATGTTGTTGGTCACGTATTGAAAAGTTTCAAACAAGTTTGCGAGACACATTTTATCATACACAAAGCCGTGATAACTCTAAAATCAGGACTTGCCATTACAATTGCATGTAAATCCTGTTTCTGAGAATCTGTTCCAAATACTTACGCACTCCTGACATCAAACTCACCGTGCCGTAGTTCCCTGCCTTTTCCTTGCTGCCGGTTTAAAATTAATTTTGCAACATTATCTGTCTTCGAGCCCTTCATCACGTCACCCGTGGTTCTCAGTGATACAAATAAAATCTGAACGAACTGCAAATGCTTCATCGAAAACAAAAGAAAAATTATCTGGTAAATTTCAGCTGGTCTGGCAACATTTGTGCAGAGAATACAGAGTTCATGTTTCGGGTCCAGGGCCCTTCCTCACAATTCTGAGGATAATATGAATATCTCCGCTAGGGGCTTCACAATTTCTTCCCCAGCTTCCCACAATGACCTGGGATACGCTTAAACAGGTCCTGGGTATTTATCTACGGTTATGCATTTGAAGTACTTCACCACATCCTCTTCTGTAATTTTGTCTCGTTTCCAAACATCACTGCATGGATTTATTTCCCCGAGTTGCCTCACTTCCATCTTTTTCTCCACAGCAAATATTGATGCGGTGTATGTTTGTGTATGATCTCACTCATGGAACAGGAGAAGCTGTAAGACAGAGGAGTCTGGGAGTTTCAGTCCTTACGACGACTGAGTACCCAGCATGGCCAAGCGCTTATGGACTGTATTGTTGAACTGTTCACTGACTTTCTATATTTCCACTGTTAAATGAAGGGCTGCAATGTTTTACATTTTAACTTTGGTGTTTTCATTTTTCCACTTTTCACTAAGATTCTGTAGACGGAGGGGTTTACCTCTTTATGTAAGATTGTGTCACATGTCGTGACTTGTAAACTCTTCGCTGTTCTGATGTGAGTACATGTGACAAGAAACGTAAAAAACTTAATTCATCTCCTGTGGAAACACACATAGACATCAGTTTGATTTTTAAGCAGCTCTATTCTCTCCTTACTTTGTCTTTTGCGCTTAATATACTTGCAGGATTTTTTTCCATTCTCTTTAACCTCATCATCCAAAGAGATCGCTTGTTCCCTGTTTGCCCTTCTGACTTCCGCCGTAAGTGTACTCTGACACCCTGGATGCTCAAGGGATTCCTTTGATCCTGGCTTCCTACAACAGACAAATGTCTCCTTCTTTTTCCTTGACCAAAGCACAATATCTCCTGTCATGTGTTATTCCCTACTCCTGCGAGCACTCCTCTTCACACTAACAGGAACACGTTGGCCCTGGACTTTAATTATCTCGGTTTGGAAAGATGCCCACTTCCAGACGTCCTTCAAACTCAAACAGTTTATCTCTGATTATCTTTTGTATTTTCCTTCCTAATGCCATCAAAATTGCCCATAATTATACTGTTAACGTGTGGACAAGGTTTAGTCTTCGCCGGAACTATTTTCAAACTAAGGGAATGGCAATCATTGGTTCCAAAGTGATATGAGTGTAACAGCACAATCACATACCCTGTCTTATTTTCCATGAGGAAATAAAGTTGAGTCCCAGTCGTCAACCAACCACATCAAACCAGCACGTGAGTACTGAGAGCAATGTGGTCTCGGGAACATCGGTGAGCAGACCATCAAGGAGGTGAAGCAACAGTTCCGATGTCTGAAATTGTCAGATTGAACCCTCCAGTACTCACTGTATTATTAAGTCCTGTAATCTCTCTCTGTTTATGTAGTATATAATGTTTCATTCTGCCTGAAACACTCACAGATTAATTCATTCCCACGTTATATTCCAGCTGTCAAATTGTTGTCCATTGCTTCTTCATTGAGAGATTCGCTCCCTCATCTTGATAACTTCAGTTGCTGTCTCGCTTAGTGTCATTTCAAATTTAGTTAGAGCACGTTTGTTGCATTTATTGAAGTCATGATATCGTTTGCAAATAGCTGAGGCCCCAGCACGGGTCAATGAGTCACTGCAGTTGTTAATGTGTGTTAAACAGATAAAGACTGATTTAAACCAAATGTAACTCTGCACCTGCCTTACTAATCAGTCCACAACGTATTTGTTTGTGGCTGTTTTGAATGGATGAATGTTACCTTCCATTTCCTGTGTCACAGGCATGAGAGATTTAAAGATCTGCTCACGTTGCTGAGAAAGTGCCTCGAATAGCTGAATGGCCTTATTCTACCCCTGCTTACTACTCTTGATGTGCTGAATAGCTTGTTTCAGTATGGGTATAGTTGTGAATGGTGCTGAATATTTTGGAACCATCAGTGAACAGCCCACTTCTGACTTTATCATGGACGGAAGGCCGTTGATGATGCAGTTGTCGACAGCCCACAGTGCCTCATGGATGCCCACATTACATTTTCTCGATCTATTAGAGGTATGTCCTACTTCACAGGAGGCAGTGCCACATCATACAGTGGGCGCTATCTTCAATATGAGACTGAGACGTCCCCGCGCTCAGGACTGTGTGCTTCCCGATCCTACAGATACCGTTAGGGACACATCCATTTGTGACAAGTAGTTTGTGAGAATGATCCCTTATTATTGATTTCCGCTTCACTTCACAAATTCGGGCTACTGTATATTTCTCTTCTCGCCTTGCTCAGTCTTTCGTGGACCTGCAGAGACACTCTTGATGATGGACTTTTTAGCCCCACACACAGAGTACGTTCTGTGTCCTTTTCTGCCTCAGTGCTTCATCCGATTGTTTTCAACGTCATGGGTAACTGCGTTATCAACGATGGGTGGTGAGGAGTGCAGTAGAACTACATCATCAGGCCATTTTCTTGACCAACTTTGACCTGTTCCCATGAGATTTCCCGGATTCTAAAATCAATGTTGTATAATTCCAAGGTAACTCCTTTTCTAAATATATTCCACGGTGACGGTGTGACAGGGTATACCCGGGGTGGTAATGGGGCTTCATGAAATATTATCCATCAGGTCTCATTCTGTGAGTATGACGATGGAACAGTAAAGCAGGTCAGGCAGCATCCGAGGAGCAGCAGAATTGACGTTTCTGGCATATCCCCTTAATCAGGATTAGTGCTTGCGGGTCGTGGTGTTAGTGTATAAATGGGAGGGAGTGGCGTTGGGGAGAAGGTGAATACGATAGACGATGAATGTGGGAGTTTTGATGACAGGCAAGAGAGGAGGATGGAGCAGACAGATGGGAAAGGTGATCGACAAGTTAGGAGGGCGGTGCTTATTTGTAGGGTTGGATCTAGGATAAATCCAGGGGGAGGTGAAATGATGAATCTGTTGAAATCCACATTGAACGCATGTGGTTGCAGGATACCAAGGCAGTTCTTCCTCCAGGCGTTGGGTGGTTAGGGGTTGGTGATTGGAGGAGGTCCAGGACCTCAATGTCATTGATGGAGTGGGAGGGAGAGTTAAAGTGTTCAGCCACGGGGCGATGGAGCTTGTTAGTGCGGGTGTTCCAGAGATTTTCTCTGAAAGGAACCAGAAGATGGCTTCCAGTCTCCCGGATGTACAGGAGACCACTGTGGGTGCAAACTATGCAGTGAATGCGATTTGCTGAAGTTCAGCTAAATTTCTGTCCGATGTGGAAGGATCCTTTGTGGCCTTGGAAAGAGGTGAGGGGAGAGTTGATGGCGCAGGTTTTGCACTTCCTGCGTTGGCAGGGGAAGGTGTCGGGAATGTGGTATGGACTGGTGGATTGACGTGGATCTGACAAGAGAGTCATGGAGGGAATGTTGTCTAGGGAACACTGATAGCTGCACGGAGAAAATATATCTCTGGCGGTGCGGTTTGTAGGTGGCGGAAGTGGCAGAGTATGAGGCGAAGTATCTGCTGGTTGGTGAGCTGGAAGGTGTAGACTGTGGGTTTCTGTCCTGATTTCGTTGGGAGTGGTGGTGTTCAAGTGGGGAGGTATGGGAAATGGAGGAGATGCGCTGGATGGCATCGTGGACAACGTGGGAAAGGTATTTGTGGTCAAAGAAGAAGGAGTCAGTTTGACATTATATAACGTAGAATTATTCAACCTGGAAGCATGTGTGGAGGAGGCAGAGGAATTGTGAATAAGGAATGGCGTTTTAACAGGAGACAGTATGGAAGGAGATGTAGTATAGGTAGCTCTGGGAATCGGTGGGCTTGCAGTAGATGTCCGAGGTTAGTCAGTCACCAGAGATGAAGATGGAGAGATCCATGAAGGGGAGTGAGGTGAGTGAGATGATCCAAGTGACCTCAAGGTCAGGGTGGAATATGTTTAGGACGTTGAAAAACTGCACATCCTCCTCTTGGGATTATGAGGTGGCACCGATTTAGTCATTGATGCAGCAGAGGAAATCGTGATGGTGTAGCGACTGAAGATTTCATGGAATGTTCTCTCCCAACATTTATAAATGACATTGCTGGAACGTTCTGTACCCCACATTCTATAACCGATATTCCCAGGAACATTCTGTATCCAACATTCTGTAACTGACATGACCGAGAACATTTTCTACCTGACCATCAATAACTGGAATTTTCTGGAACATTCTGTATCCAACATTCTATAATACACATCCCCAGATCATTCTGTACCGTACATTCTGTAGTAGAAAAGTGTGGTGCTGGAAAAGCACAGCAGGCCATGCAGCATCCGAGGAGCAGGAGAATTGACGTTTCGGGCATAAGTCTTAGGAAGGGCTTATGTCCGAAATGTCGATTCTTCTGCTCCTCGGATGCTGCCTGGCCTGCTGCGCTTTTCCAGCACCACACTTTTCAACTCTGGTTTCCAGCATCTGCAGTCCTCACTTTCTACCCGTGCATTCTACAACCGACATTCTCTGGACCATTCCATCTCTGACATTATTTGTGAACGACCGAACGTCAGTGAATTGAACAAAAGATAAGACCCAGAGGGAAGAGATCCCGTTCCAGAGAGAAGGAGACTCTGTTCCAAAGTTATCTCAGACAGTTAAAGATGTGAATACGTTTTCATTGTATTTCCATTTTTTCACTTGGATCAAATACAGTTTCGACTGAAAGACAGAAATTTCCAACCTCCGTTTGTCTTCAGGAACTGAGAGAGAATCCCTGAGGACAGCACCGTTTTTAAACTCTGCATTAGGATCTCGAACCAGTGACTTGGGTCTGTTCTGGAGTGATCGAGTGTGTTGGGATGTTCTGGAAACCACATGTTCTTATGGATGTGCCTCTGTGAGTTTGGGGAGGGAGGGTTCCATGTGTTCGATGACAATTTTTTTGTCCATAATACTGACCTACCCATTTGTTATTTCAACTCCAATTATTTTAGTTAATCTCTGAATGCAGTGACATATTTGAAAAATCTCACTGACTCTTCAATCAAACTGGTGACTTTGACTCCGAGCAGATGGATAATATGTTTCTTTTCCTTCCTCACAGTTAACATAGTGACGATCTATGTCTTGCTATGTAAAGATTGTGGATTGTCTCCATGTATCAGACGTTACTTGGGGTCGATGGCAGCTGCGGATCTACTGTTTATTATCCTCGACCTGATATTGAGACACATTCCCATTGCTTTTCGCACCAAGTTTTATTTCCTGTACTCTATCCCTGTGTGTAATGTCCACGCCGTCCTGCTTTATGCAGCCACTGACTGTTCTGTCTGGTTCACCGTCACGTTCACCTTTGATCGGTTTGTGGCCATTTGTTGCCAAAAGCTGAAAAGTAAATATTGCCGTGAGAAAACGGCGGCTGTGGTTCTGGGAGCAGTCGTTGTGCTGAGCTGCTCCAAGAACATTTTCTGGTATTTTTTGCTCACCACTCAGTATCGGCTGGGAAATGACCCCTGGTTTTGTGTTGCAATAGACGGCGCTTATTCATCCCGTTTCTGGATCACAAATGAGTTCCTCCACCAAATTCTAACCCCGGCTCTCCCATTTCTCCTGATTCTGCTGCTCAATGTTTTTACGGTCAGACACATTTTATTCACCAGCAGAGCCCGCAGGAGACTCCGGGCTCACACCAATGGGGAGGCTCAGTCTGACACTTAAATGAAAAACCGAAAGATTTCCATCATTTTACTGTTTGTGATCTCGGCAAATTTCATCCTGTTGTGGTCAACGTTAACGATGTATTCTATGTGGAACCGAGTGTATTGGATTGTGGATACTCCTGTGATTCCCCATCGTTTCGTTCAGGAATTGGGCTTCATGCTGCAGCTCCTCAGTTGCTGCACAAACACTGCGATTTATGCCGTGACCCAGACGAAGTTCAGACAGCAGCTGAAGAATGTGCTGAAATATCCCTTCACCAAATTAAACAATCAAGTAAATTTACACATTAATCAATCCATCCGGGATTTTCTCATTTCAGTTCAGTGTTTCAGCGATGGGGCAACCTGTCCTTATGGTAACAGACTGAGGGTAGCGTTGGTTTCTCCATTCTTATCCCACACGTGGTGGGGGAGGGTGGTGATTAAAGGGACGCGGGGACGTATTTCAATGTTTCTCACAACTCAGTTGCCAGTGAGAAAAGGCACCATCGCACTGACTGTACAAATTACTTCAGTTTGGAAACAATAAAAATATTCATTAAATGTGACGAGCAGCACAGTCAATGATTTTCTTGTTTGTCTTTGTGTTGAAGAAGCTGAGACGGAGAGAGACAAAGTCAGCTCCACGTCCTGGTCCTCAGGGAAGCAGAGAGAACTGAAACATGAGCTCAGGGGTTGGGTGTAACTCCCTCTGTCCTTGCTTTCACCTCTTGGTTACCCCCTTTCCTACCTGGTCTTCGGCAAAATTCATCTCTCGACTGCGTTTCCTCCACCTCCACTCAATCGCATCCTTCTCTTTGTCACTCACTTCAAACCCTCACTCTCACTCCTCCCCCTCACTCCCTCTCTTGAACGCTTTTCCCATCTCCTCTCCACATCTTTCTCCTCCTCATTTCTCTCGTTCTCCTCAATCTCTCTCTTCCCCCGCACTTCTCCTTTTCGGTTTCTCTTGCCCCAACTCTTCCTGTCTCTCACCCCGTCGCTCCAACTGCCTCAACTCTTCTCACGCTCCCTTTATTTCTCTCTCAATCTCCTGTTACCTCTGTCTACATTCTGCCTTTCCATCTCTCCTCCATTTTCCCCTCCTCCCAACCCCTATATCCCTCCATCCTCTCTACCACCCCCAACACCGACGGATCCACTTCCCTCCCCCCACCCCCGGAGCAGAGGGAGAGGGAAGGACCAGCGAGAGACTGTGTGTCAGATACAGATGGAGGAAGCGAGATTCTGTCAGATGGAAAGGGACGGAGACGCAGAGTAGGAGAAAGAGAAAAACGAGCTGGTTAGAGAGACAGAGAGAGAGATGGAGAGAGCTGAGAGAATTGGAGGGTGTGGAGTGACAGCGTGGGAAGTGGTAAAGTGAGAGAGGGAGAAGGTGGTAGACAGCGGGGGTAGACAGAGAGAATGGGAGCAGGGATGATTGAGAAAACGACAGAGTAAGGGAGTAGGGAGACATAGAGGGAGTGGGATGGAGAGAGAAAAAAGAGAGAGTTGGTGTGGTAGAGAGAGTGGGAAGGCGAAGATAGAGACAGAGTGCGAGGAGAGAGGAGAGATAGTGTGGGAGGAAGGCAGATATAAAGAGTGGGATGCAGGAAGAAGGGTAGGGAGGGGGAGTGAGGGAATAGGTGACTTAGGTAGAGTTGGAGGTTCGTAGCGAGAATGTAGAAGGGATTTAGAGAAAGTGGGAAGGTGGAGAGAGAGCGATTGGGAGGTGTGGAGAGACTGGGGGTCGAGAGGGGCAGATTTTGAGAAGGGTAGGGAGAGAATTGGAGGAGGGAATAGAGAATGGGACGGGGTTGTGAAAGAGAGATAGTGAGAATGGGAAATATTTCAGTGGAGAGAGTCGGGGTTTTGGAAAGAGGGGATATAGAGTGTGGGAGGGGATAGAGAGAAGGACGTTTTAGAAAGCGAGAGTAGGAGGTGGCAAAGAGAGAGTTGGTGGGGGTACAGCGATTGAGAGTAAGAGGCGGTAGAGAGAGATTGGTGGGGAAGAGAGAGGGTTGGAGTGTCTAGAGAGAGGGTGGAAGTGGGGAGAGATAGGGGAGTGTACAGACAGAGTGAGAGTTGGAGTGGGGAGACAATAAGAGAGTGGGAGTGGGGAGAGAAATAGAGGAAGGGTGCAGAGAGAGGCAGAGTGGGAGGGTGTGGAGAGAGAGATTGGCAGGAGGGCAAAGATCGTGGGACGGGTAAAGCAAGAGAGAAGGGGAGACTGGGAGATGTTTGCAGTGAGAGAGGGAGGGGGAAAAGACAGTGGGGTAGAGAGAGAGAAAGCGTAGGGAGAGATTGGGATCGTGGAGGGAGAGAGAGTGTGAGGTCGTAGAGAGAGAGTGTGAGAGTGGGTTAGAGAGACAGAAAGTGGGGAGGTAAAGAGTAAAATAGGAACGGGAAGGGTGGAAGAGAGAGACAGAGAGAGCGGTGTCTTAGAGAGAGAGGATGAGACAGAGCGGGACGAGAGTGTATCACATTTTAACGGGGATTCCTGGGGATCCTATCAATATTTACAGAAGGATTCTTATAAGTGTGCCAATATTCACAGAGGTGTTATCTGACGGTGTATGCAGGGTGTCTTGGTGAGTGCTTTGGTATTTACAGGGGCGTCCTGGAGTTTGTCAGTGATTACGCGGTGTCCGGGGACCGCGATGGCATGTAAGCTCTGTGTCCCGTGGAGTGTGCTGGTATTTACAGGGGGTTTCTGCGAAGAGTGTAAGGATGTGCAGGGGTTCCCAGGGAGTGAGTCTTCTCGCGAATGTGTCAGTTTGTACGAGGGGTGGGTATGCACCTGGAGAGTATCGGCATTAGCAAGGGACTGGCAGGCAGTGCGTTATTACTTACAGGGGGTTTCAGAGGAGACTGTTGGTATTTATAGGTAGATCCTGTGTGGAATGTAAGTATTTACAGTGGGGCTGAGGGGGACACCATCGAAATTTTTGTGGGTGGTCCAGGGGAGAGTAGCGGTATTTTCAGTGTGTTCCCAGGGAGATTGTCGGTCATAGCATGGTAGTCATTATGCACACGGAATTTCCTGGGGTGTTTTCAGCATTTACAGGGGGGTCCTGGGAAGAGTGAAATATTTACAGTGGAGTTCCGGCGCAATGTGACGGTATTCAGGTGTGTCCGGGAACATGTCAGTATTTAGAGGGGATCCCAGCGTGTGTCAGTATTGGGCGGCACGGTGGCTCAGTGTTTAGCACTGCAGCCTCACAGCACCAGGGTCATTTCTATTGATTCCTGCCTGTCTGTTTGGAGTTTGCACATTCTCCCTGTGTCTGCATGTGTGTCCTCCGGGTGCTCCGGATTCTTCGCACAATCCAAAGATGTGCAGCTCAGGTGAATTGGCCAAGCTGACGTGCCAACAGGGTTTGATGCGTTAGTCAGGGGTGAATATTGCGTAGGGGAATGGGTTTGGTGGGTTTCTCTTTGGAGGAGCGGTGTGGACCTGTGGGGCTGAAAGGCCTGTTTCCCACATTATGGAGAATCTCATCTAACGTTTACAGGGGAATCCTGTGGAGTGTGTCGGTATTCGCAGGGATGTACCAGGGAGAGTGTCTGAATTTACAGCGAGCGTCCCAGCGAGTGTGTAATTATTAACAGGGCGATACCAGGGAGTGTGTCAATATTTACAGTGAAGACCCGGGGAGAGTGTTTGGAAATACAGGTCCTCGGGAGTGTGTTGGTATTTACCAGGGGGTACCTGGGAATGTGTCAGCATTTAAAGGGCAGTTCCATGCAGCGTGTTTGTATTTATCGTGGGGTCCTGAGGACAAAGTCGGCATTTATCGAGGGGTTCCGGGGAGTGTGCTAGTATTTCAAGTGGGTCCTGCGGAGTGTGCTTTTATTTACTTGGTGCCCTGGAGAATGTGTCGGTGTTAACAGGGGGGTCCTGGAAAGTGTGTCGATATATACAGGGTGCCCCAGAGAGTGTGCTGGTATTTGCAAGAGGTTCCTGGGGAATGTGGTAGAATTTGCAGGCGGTTCCCAGGGAGTGTGTCAGTATTCAAGTGGGGTTCCAGGGAGTCCATCAGAATTTGCAGGATGGTCTCAGGGAGTGTGTCAGTATTTGCAGGGTGGTCCCGGGGTGTGTTGCAGTGTTTACTCAAGTGTTTTGCAGAGTCTCTCAATATTTTCATGAGGGGTCCCGTGTATTGTGTCAATATTTACAGATGGGGTCCCGGGGAGGGTGTCGGTATTATCAGGGAGACCTGGGGAGTCTGTCGGTATTTACAGTGGCGTCAAGTGGAGCATGTCAACATTTACATGGGGGCCCAGGAAGCGTGTCATTATTGGTAGGTTGGTCCTGGGGACTGTGTCCCTGGGGCTGAGTCTGCATTTACAGCGGTTGTGTCCTGGGAGAGTGTCGGTATTTAAAAGGTAGATTGTCTCTATTTACAGAGGGGGTCCCAGGCAGTGTGTCATTTTTTGCAGGGGCGTCCTGGGGAGTGTGCCAGGATTCACAGGTTTGTCCCGGCAAGTGTCGGTATTTCGAAGGGGTGACCCTGGGATTGCATCAGTATTTACAGGGGTTACGTTCTGAGATAGTGTTGCGATTTACAGAGGGGTCCCGGGGAGAGTGCCTGCATTTATTGGGCAGGGAGGGGGTCCAATGCAGGGTGTTGTTATTTCCAGGGGGATCTTGGTGAGTTTGCCAGGATTCACAGGAGGCTCCTCGGAAGTGTGTCAGTATTTACAAATGGTGTCCTGTGGAGTGTGTCACTATTTACAGGACAAGACCTAGGGACGTTGTCAGTATTTACAGGGGGTCTCAGTGAGGATGTCCTTATTTGCAAGTGTGTTGACATTTACAGGGGGGCATCCCAGAGAGAGTGTCTGCATTTACATCCAGCATCCCGGGTAGTGTGCTGTGATTGGCAGGGGGATACCAGGGAGTCTGTCTGTATTGACAGGGATTTCCCAAGGTGAGTATTGGTAATTATGGGAGGTCCCGTGGAGTGTGTCAGTATGTACAGGGCTTGGTGCCAGGGAGTGCATTGGTATTTAAAGGGGGCATGCAGGGTGTGTGTCACCATTTACAGTGTGATCCTGTGGTGTGTTTCAGTGTTGCCAGGGTTGTCCTGGGGAGTATGTCAGTATTTACACGGTGCTCCCATGGACTGTGCCGTTATTTACAGGAGGTGTCCCGGGGAATATTTCAGTATTTACAGGGTGCTCCAGTAGAACGTATCATTATTTACAGGGGACGCCCAGCGAGTGTGTCAGTGTATACAGGGTGATGCCGGGGCATGTGTCAGTATTCACAGTGGACACTTGTGCTGTGTGTTAGTATTTACAGTTGGTTCCAGAGTCGAGTATCAGTATTTGTAAGGGTGTCCCGAGGAGTGCATCAGTATTTCCAGGGGTGTGGGTTCCCGGCGATTGTGTTGGTATCTACAAGGTTTACTGGAGTTTGTATTTGTATTTACAGGGGTGTCCCGGTGTATTTTGTCGGCATATACAAGGGTTTTTCCGTTGCTTCTGCCAGTAGTTACAGGTGAGGTCACAGGGTGATCGTCTGTATTTACAGGGTGTGTCCCAGGTAATGTGTCGTTATTCACAGGGGGATCCTGGGGAGTGTGTCAGTATTCACAGGATCGTAGCAGGAAGTGTGTTACAACTTACTGGTATCTTCTTGGTGAGTGTGTCAGTATATTGAGAGGATTCAGAGGAGAGTATCGGAATTTATAGGGGTTTTTGGAAAATATGGCAATATTTGGTGCAGCAAGATGGCTCAGTGATTGGCACTGCCACCTCACAGGGCCAGCGGCACAGGTTCGAATCCTGACTGTCTGTAGTTTCTACATTCTCTCCGTGTCTGAGTAGGTTTCCTCCGGGTGCTCCAGTTCCCTCCCACCGTACAAACATGTGTAGGATTGGTGGATTGGCCAAGATAAATTGCTTGTAGTTTTAGGCGCGTTAGTCAGAGGGAAATGGATCTGGCTGGTTAGTGCGGACTTGTTGGGCAGAAGGGTCTGTTTCCACACTGTAGGGGAATCTAACCTTTACAGCGGTGTTCCCGGAGACAGTGTCTGCATTTACAGGCGTTGTCTCAGGGAGGGTGCCATTTCTTCCTGGGGGTTGGTACAAGGGAGTATGTCAGTATTTGCAAGGTGTCAAAGGGGTATGTGTCAGTATCTATTGGGATATGGCGGGGAAAGTGTCGGTATTTATAGGTGGTCCTGGGGAATGTGTCAGTGTTTACGGGGTTCCCGTGGAATGTATTGATATTTACAGTTGTGTCCCGTGGAGTGTTTCAATATTTAGTGGGAGTTCCAGGGCGTAGGTCAATATTTACAGGGGTGTGTTCAGGGGAGTATGTCGCTACTTACAGGGGCGTTCCCCGGGAATGTGTTATTATTTACGGGAAGTGTGTCAGTCTTTATGGGGGGGAAGTAAAAGGGCAGTGTGACAACATTTACAAGGGTGTGCCGACGAATGTGTCAGTATTTACAGGGCTCCTGGGGGTGGGCGGGAGAGAATTCATTTTTATAGGGGATACCATGGGGTTTGTCAAGAATTACAGGGGTGGTCAGAGGGAGTGTGTCGGCATTTGCAGAGAGTTACTGGGATAAATGACAGTATGTACAGTGGTGTCCAGGTAGAAAGTGTCGGTATTTACGGGGTGATCATGTTGAGTGTGTCAGATGTTCTTGAGGAGACTGCTGCACTTCCGCATTGGGTGTCTTGGGGACTATGTCGGTATTAACAGAATGGTTTCCACGTAATGTGTCAGTATTTACAGGAAGGATCCGGATTGTGTGTCAATGTTTATGGGTGTGTCTCATGATGTGGTTCAGTATTGACAGGGGAGTCCAAGGGAGAAATTCGTAGGGTCAGGGTCAGTATTTACAAGGTTTCTGGGCAGTACTTGAGCATGTACGGGGGGGAGTGGTATACAGGGGAGTATGTCGTTATTTACAGGTAGTTTCTGGGAAGTGTGTCATTATTGACAGGGTCGTGTTTCAGTGTGTGTGCTAATGTTTACAGAGGGATTCCAGGGCACTGTGATGGCATTTAAAAGTGTGCGCCCAGGAGTGTGTCAGGAGTTACAGGAAGGTTTCCTGGGTTTTTCGGGTTTTCACAGGGCGTGCTGTCCTGCGCTGTGTGCCAGTATTCAGTGGGACATTATTCCTTGGCAGTGTGATAGTATTTACAGAGGTGCACCGGGCATAAGCCCTTCTTCAGGAATCCTGAAGAAAGCGCGAAACGTCGATTCTCCTGCTCCTTTGATGCTGCCTGACCTGCTGCGCTTTTCCAGCAACACATTTTTAAGCTCTGATATCCAGCATCTGCAGTCCTCACTTTCTGCATTTTTATCATTGTTTACAGGATCTCTCCAGGCAGTGTTAGCATTCACAGGGAGTCCTGGTGAGTGAGTTATTACTGACAGGGTGATCCCAGGTAGAGTGCCGGTATTCACAAGTGTGGTCCCGTGGAGATTGCCAGCATTTACCGAGATATCGCGGGGAGTAACTTAGAATTTACATGGTGGTGTTGGGAATATGCGTCCCAGCCAAGATGGCAGCACTTACAGGAGATTCTGCGGTATGCATCAGCATTTACACGTATGTCACGCAAAAGTGGCAGAATTTAAATTGGGGGCCTGGTGTGTGTGTCGGCATTTAAATGAATGTGCAGGAGAGTGTGCCATTGCTTACTGTGCACTATCGGGGTGTGTGCCAGTATTTACAGGCGTGTCCCAGGAAGTGCGTCTATATTTACAGGAGTGGGGTGAGGAGTATGTCAGTACTCATAGTGGAGTTCCTGTGCAGTGTGACGGAATTTACAGGGGTGACTTGGGGGATGGGTAAGGTTTTACATGGCAGGTCCAAGGCACTGGATCAGGATTTACAGGGGGTTCCTGTGAGACAGTCTGCGTTTAATGGGTGGATCCTGGGGAGTATGCCAATATTTACAGCAGGGATCTCGGGGAGTGCGCTGGCATTTACAGGTCGTAAGCGGGGTATGTGTCAATATGTACAGAGGTGTTCCCGAGGAACGAGCCAGTTCCTACGGGTGGGGAGGGAGGTGGATGTCATGAGGAATAGCTCGGTACTTACGGGGGTGAAGTTACCAGGGACTGTTTTTTTTTCCCGGGAAGTGCATCCATAATTAACGGGTGATGCCGAGGTATGTATCAGTATTTACAGGGTTGTGGCGGGGAAATTACTAGTATTTATGGGGATGGGGTCTCGTGAAGCATGTCCATATTAACAATTTACAGGTGCATTCCGGGAGGTGTGTATTTATTTACAGGAAGGGTCGTGGGGAGAATGTTGGTACAGAAAAAAGACCATAGAACATTACAACGCCGACCTGTCATACCAATCTGAAGCTCAATTAATCTTCACTATTCCATATACGACCATATGCTTGTCCAATGACGACTTTAATGTACTTAAAGTTGGCAAATTTACTACTATTGCAGGCAAAGCATTCCATACCCTTACTTCTCTCTGAGTAAAGAAACTACCTCTGACATCTGTCCTTCATCTATCACCCCTCAATTGCCCCCTTGTGCTCGCAGTCACAATACTTGGAAAAAGACTTTCGCTGTCCTACCTATCTAACCCTGTCATGATGTTATTATCTCTATTAAGTCATCTCCCAACCTTCTTCCCTCAAGTCCCTGAGCCTTTCTTCGTAGGGTCTTCCCCCCCATACAAGGCAATATCCCAGTAAATCTCCTCTGCACCCTTTCGAAAATAATTAGCTTAGCTTCTTGGTGTCAGTGATATGTTGTCACAGCGAAGCTATTGGTAAATAAAGGGGATGACTAAAATTAAACTAAACTGCCTGTGAGAGCGATTTATTCCAGACATCCAAAGATTGTGATCTCTCGGACGATCCAAGAGAGAGACTTTACATGTCTGAGTCCACAAGAGATTTACTGGGACATCTCAAATCTCAACTTTAAGACTCCCTTGCCAATTCGGCCTACTGGTCATAAGTGCGAGGTTCCAGGCTTTTCATGAATGCAAATTGTTCTTCTTAATAACTAAGACCTCGGCCCATGACTTTTGGCCACCTTTATCCCTTGTGATCAGTCCAGTTGATAACTAGGAGCTAGGCTTCAGGCTAACCTCCAGATCCTTGACACCTCAGCCCATCCAGTGTGTGATAATGTAGTAGTCATTGACTTGGCCTCCCAGTGTGTCATGCCCGAGGGTGGGATGGAATGTTCCTGGGGATGCTTGACGCTTAGCAGGTAGCTGGAGGCCAAGCGCAGTGAGGTCACGATATAGCACAGTTTGGCATCCGGGCCCAGGAGGCATGTAATGGTTCACTGCAGCTACTGGTGGAGGTTTTGCCTGGCCTTGTTCAGCTCCCCACTCACCCAGGATATGGTGCAGGAGGGCAGCCAGGTGATGGCAGGGGCACGATATTGACACAGGTGGTGAGCAGGCTCCCAAACATTCAAGTCGTTGTCAGGTCTGGACGTGCAGGTAGCTGGAGTTGGGCATCTGGGGACCCTGAAGGGCCGTCGGCGACTCCTGCTGATCCACTCGCTGGGAGGGAAGGATGATGGTTCTCAGGGATGGGGAGGATGCACTCACCCGTGGCACAGTCGTGGCCCACCCATGCCAATAAGACAGTATCGAGGCCTCAGTCACAGACTCAGCTGATTGATGAAGCAAGTGAAAATGAAGCCTGAGTGTCAATTTCCCTGCAATGAGCTATTCAATAAGTCCTGTCCTTGGATTGTCTCTTTCAGCATTAGGCCCATTATACCGTCTGGTCCTGTATTTCCCCACATTTAATCCATAACTGGGTGTGAAATTGACTAACCCAGCTCTAGACCCTTGACGCATGCAGAGCCGATATTTTCCGGCATTGTGGAGATATTGGCAAATTCACGAACTCAGCATTAGGCTTGAGATGCAGCCTGGACCTTCATCATGGCCAGGGTAGGAGTGGGATTTGGCTCATTTAATCCACCACCATGAATCACATTGGCTGACAAGGACCAAGAGACAGCTTTAGCTCTGGGTGTATGGGTGGTGGAGATAATCACTGATCTGATACCGGGAGTGAAATTGACCAATCCAGTCCTCGGCCAAGATTCGACCTGGGCTACATCTTCCTGATCTGTGGGTTTCAAATAGCCCTCGATTAGCAGTAAATATTTGGTTCAGGATCTGTATCCTAGGCCTAGGATTCCCCATTCTGTGCTTCTCGATTCATCCCACATCATCGAGTTTGAGATCAGTGTAGGGATGTACCCAAGAATGGAGCCTGAGACTCTCCTGCTCTGTGTACACATGTATCTTGCTGGGAAGGTGAGGAACCTTGGTTCCACATTATTACATCAGATCAACTAGCACTGGGCACACGATGAAGCCTAAGTTTACGTTTGCTTACGTTGTGGATTTTGGTCAGTTCGAGAAGGAAATGTCAGGAAAACTGGCAGATGAGGCATATTGATATGCATCACCTGGTCTGCTTCAAAACAGAGGACCAGTACATTAACTTCCAAGGATTACTGGTTTTTACTCTCTCTGGTTAAGAATGAGATTGGTGATCTCGGAAGTATTAAGCCAAGATATAAGCTGGCCTGAGACTGAGCCTGCACGTAAATTACCCAGTCTGTGTCTCCAGATTTCCCACATTGGATGGAATTATTAAATTGAGTGCTATGATGAAAATGGAGACTGAGACCTGCATTTCTCGGTATGGGGCTCCAAAGGTCCCACATTACATCATCGAATACTTATAGCGTGGAAACAGGCCCTTCGATCCAACAAATCCACAATAATCCTCTGAAGAGTACCCCATTCATAGACCCATTTCCCTAAACGTTTCCTCTTTATTTACCCTGACTAATGCACCTGACCCACACATCCCTGAACACTGTGGGCAATTTAACATGGCCAGTTCATCTAATCTGCACACTTTCGGACTGGGGAGGAACCCGGAGCACCAGGAGGAAACACACACAGAGACATAGGGAGAACATGCAAACGCCACATAATCAGTGGCCTAAGGCTGGAATCCAACCTGCGTCCCTGGCGCCATGAGGTAACAGTGCTAACCGATGAATCATCGTGCCTCCTCACCACTGATCCACCGTGCCACATTGGGTTGAATTGTTATATTCAGAACTAGGTCCAAGATAGAGACTGAGGTCCACATTACCCCACATGGGGCTCAAACATTCCACACCAGGTGAAATTAGGAAAAGCAGAGCTTGGCCTTGGATGGAGAAAGCCGAAGTCTTTGCTGTGCATTGCCAGATGGGTGGAGGATTATGTTCCCTGCCAAACAACAATTCGAGGAATAATATCAATGATCAAGGGCAGAGTTTAATCACTGACAAGACGAGAAAACAGCTGGTCTCCTTACCCGAAAGTTTAAAAGCAAGAGGCCACCATTTCAAAGTGAAATGCAGGGGTTCAGAGGGGAGTTAAAAAACATGTTTTCACCCACCGGCTGGTGCTGAGTCTGCAATGCCCTGCCTGGGTTGATAATTGATAAGGGAAGATTCACCACCGTAAATTGTACTTGGATGAGCCACTTGAAACGTCTGAAAATTAATGGCTCTCGGTCAAGTGGGAAAGGGGGTGTGCTGGAGATCGTATTTTGTTTTGGAAGAACAATGTGCAAAGTGTCTTTGCTGTAATATTATATATTGCTCTTTAACCCTCTCAAACGCTATCGTTGCTACAGCAACGATTACCATTGTAGCTCTTCCAGTTTCTTCATGGCACAGGGGACATCCAGGGCAACTGCAGCAGTACTCGACTCCTGGCACGGTTTTGTGTGCGTCCAGTATTCATTGATACGTCCTCCTTTCAGGAGGTAGTGACACGGTGTTAACTTTGCATCTCCCAGCGGTCCAGGCAGACACTTTGGGTACAAAGTTCGGATCAACTCTCAGGCAGGCACGAAGTTAGAGCAGAAGGAGTAGGTACAGTATCAGGTCATTTGCCCACTGGTTATTCTCCACCATTCGATTGATCCGCATCATATTTGAATTTTAAGAAATACGGAAATAATAGCTGCGTAAACCAGTTCACTGTGGGTCTTTTTAAAATAAAGTCCATCTGGCTCACGTCAGGGAATGAAGCCTGCTGTCATCACGCATTTTGGGCCACACATGACTGCATTACCACAGCAGGGATCGACTTTGAACTGCCCAATCTGAGCAATAGTCTTTTTTCTTGTTAAGTCGATTAATCTGTAGTATCTTACCAATCTAAATATCCAACTATTTTGACTCTATTGCCCAGGATATACAACCTTGCATCCTCTTCAGACGGGGAGAAGATTTAAATGTTTTAATTCAATTGGCATCAGATTCAAGAGCAACGTTATACACTTTACTAACTGACCTCTTAGCAGACCTCTAAAACTCTCATCTTAATTTCCTCTGCTGCTTCTCTGAAGCTGTTACATTGAAATCTGCACTCTGTTATGTAACTGTACCGGACGATGACCTTCCTGTATGGCACGGTAAACAATACTTTTCACTGTATCATAATACATGTGACAATACCACTAAATCTACTCTAAATGTTTGCTGAGTGTATTGGATGACATTTTCAATGTTTAAATGATTTGCTGTTACTTCCTTTAAAGTAGAATCTAACATGTTAGCAATGATAGAAGTTAAGCTAACTGTTGTTGTGTTACATTTGTCTCCATACCTTCTCATAGAATAATGTCTGTAGTTTGTTCCAATTTTCTGGAAGAAAGGGATGATAAGGAACATAAGACCATAAGACAAATAAGCAGAAATTCAGACCACCGAGTCTGCTCTGCCATTCAATCATGGCTAGTAAGTTTCTCAAAGTAATCTCTCGCCTTCTCTCAGTCAGCCTTGATCCCATTAACAATGAAGAACCTATCAATCTCTTTCTTAAATATATTCAATGACGCGGACTTCGCAGGCTTCTGTTGCAATGAATTCCACAGATTCACAATGCTGTGGCTAATGAAATGTTTTATTATCTGCGCAGTACAAGGTCTTCACTTTTCTCTAAGCCTGTGCACTCGGGCTCTGGTCTCTTCTGCAAATGAAAACATCTCCCAACATCCACTCTATCTCGGCCGTTCAGTATTCTTTACATTTCAATGCGATCGCTGCACCATCCTTTTACACTATACAGACCTACAGACCGAACACGTTCCACATATGTTTATTCTGTCATTCCTGAGATCATTGTCCTGAACCTCCTCAATACATTCTTACTGAAATAGGGGACCCTGAGGGTAGCACGGTGGCACAGTGGTTAGCACTGTTGCCTCACAGCGCCAGAGACCCGGGTTCAATTCCCTAACTCAGGCGACTGACTCTGTGGAGTTTCCATGTTCTCCCTGTGTCTGTGTGGGTTTTCTCCGGGTGCTCCGGTTTCCCACTACAGTCCAAAGATGTGCAGGTCAAATGTATTGGACATGCTCAATTGCCCGTAGTGTTAGGGGAATGGGTGGGTTGCACGTCAGTGTGGACTTGTTGGGCCGAAGGGCCTGTTTCCACACTGTTAGTAATCTTCAAAAAAAAACCTCGCAATCGTCAAAATGTGGTCCAATCTGACTTGAGCCTTATAAAGCCTCAGAAGTGCATCCCTACTATTTTCATCTCACTCCCACCTCTCTTGCTGACAATCTTAAACGTGTCAATCCCTTACTTAACTGGAGGAAACAGAAAATTTTCCTTCCTCCGTTCACAGACATTAAATGATTTACCCCAGTCAAAGCCGTCCACATGCTATGACAATTTTTCTTTAGTTTTTGAAACTTTCACCTTATGGTGCCAGTATGTTATTTCATCTTGTCGAATATTTACCAGGTTCATGGAATACGTTGATTGTCGGTTCCCATTTCCTCTGGTTGGAACGAATTTATTGAGCTTTTCATGGATGAATCACAGCATTATTCGTTTCACAGAGAAACATAGAAACTATGATCAGGAATAAACCATTCAACAATTCGAGGCTGCTACACCATTCAATGTGACCTGGCTGATCGTTCAACACAATCCCTGTTACTGCTTTATCCGTGTAGACTTTGACCAATTGAGCTGCAAGAACCATATCAAATGACTTAAAAACCAAAAATTCAATGTTTTCACATTGACTGTTTCCAGTGGCAGATAATTCCACAGTCTCCCCACTGGTCAGGAAAGGTCTAGTGCCTCAGTCCCAAATGGTTTATCTTGTTTGCCTTAGACTTAGACCCCACTTGGTTCTGAGGTCCTGTGATTATCGGGAACATGATTTTCTGCTTTCAACCAACATCGTCTTTGTAGAATTTATTGAATTCAGGACAATGAACCCTCTAGCCATCCCATGAGGTCATGACATGATTTTCTGAGAATACCCACTGTCTGCCCCATATGTCTGAGCCACAGTGAATATAATCCAAACCGATCATAGAACAGTCTCACCAACTCAGGAATCAGTTTGCTACACCTTGAACGAACTGAATCCGTAAATACTCTTCCTCAGATGAGGAGGTCAAAATTGGAGAAATAAAGAAGGCAACATTATGTTATATTATATTACCTTGCCTTACATTTTGTCATGTCATATTACATTATACGATATGGTAACTGGAGAAATAAAGAAGGTAACATTATGTTATATTATATTACCTTGTCTTACATTTTGTCATGTCACCTGACATAATGCGATATTAGAGGCTTCGGGAGAACTTTACGGAAACTTTTAAAAACATGAGGGGCATTGGTATGATGAATAGTCCGTGTCTTTCCCCCAGGTTATTGGAGTCCAAAACTATATTTGGGATATTTTTCAGTGTGAGGGAGACAGACTTAAAATGGGCAACTCTTTTTTAATTCACAGTGTGGTACGACCATGAAATGAATTGCCGGAGCAACTGATGGTGACGGCTGCAATTACAACATTTAAAAGACATCGGAGTGAGATTTTAAGGAAGACATGTTTGGAGGGATATGAACCAAATATTGGTACATGTGATTCGATAAATTTAAGATATCTGGTTGTCATATATGACAAAAGGTTCTGTTTCTAAATTCTACATTTCTAAGAACTATGACCCCAGACCTACGTCACTTTGAGTACGTCTGATATACTCTGTCTCAACATCTCCTTCCAGAACAACGGCGCAATGATGTCCCTAGACCAGTTTCCACTCTGCATTTGACTCCAAACCAAAAACACGATGGTTATAAATCATCTGAACAATCTCTATGTGACTTCGGATGTTTAACGCTCTGTTTATCACTAATCTGCTCTATCACTAATCTGACTCCAGAATAACAGCACTGTAAATATACTGATCATCCCTGTCTCTTCATGTGACTCCCGACCCACTGCACGGTGACTACCACTGAACTGCTCTGTACGTGACTCCCGACCTATGGCATCGTCGTTACCACTATCTGCTTTGTCTCTGTGTCTCTGAACCCAGAGCACTGTGGTTACCAATTTTCGACTCTGGCTCTACATGTGACACCAGAAGCACATCATTCTTGTTATTTCTGAACTGCTCTGTCTCTAAATGCGAATCAAGCCACACCGCACTGTGGTTTCCACTGACCTGCTCTTTCTCTACTTATAAATCCCAACACGTAGCGCTTTGGTTACCACTCATCTGCACAGGACCTGAATTTGAATCAGCCCCACAGCAATGTTGTCAGTACCCACCTGCCATGTCTGTACAGGTGACTTCAAACTCACAGCACCGTGGTTATGATTGACCTGCTCTGTGACTACAGGGTCATAGCACTGAGTGCACCATTAACCAACTCTGTCTCAATAAGGAAGACGGGGGGTGGGGGGGGAACTATGCTTAGCAATCATCTTCTCTATTTCTGCACATGACTCCAGACGCTGAACATGGCGATTCATTCCCACTGACCTAAGTTGTCTCCATACATGACTCCAGACCCACAGCACTGTGGCTACCATTGACCTCCTCTCTCTCTACATTTGATCAGACCCACAGCACCCTGGTTACCACTGACATGCTGTGAATCCACACGTGACTCTAGTCCACAGAACTGCAGTTACGACTTGTCTGATCTGTGTCTTTATGTAACTCCAGACCCACAGCTCTGAGGGTACCACAAAAGATTTATAAGGATATCGTCACGTTTGGTGGATTTGGCGTTGAGGATTATTTTAAAGAAGTTGATTAGTACACAGAACATAGAACAGCACAGCACAGTACAGGCCCTTCAGGCCATGATGTTGTGCTGACCGTTGATCCTCCTGTATGCGCCCTCAAATTTCTGTGACCATATGCCTGTCCAGCAGTCTCTTCACTGTCCCCAATGCCCTTGAATCCACAACTGCTGCTGGCAAAGCATTCCGTGCTCTCACAACTCTCTGTGTAAAGAATCCGCCTCGAAAATCCCCTCTATACCTTCCTCCAATCAGCTGAAAACTATGACCCCTCGTGTTAGCCATTTCTGCCTGAGGAAATTGTCTCTATCTTTGTCTCACATTATCTTGTATACCTCAATTATGCCCAATTTCTCCTCCTTTTCTCTAATGAAAAATATCCAAGCTCAGTCAAACTCTCTTCATAAGATAAGCCCTCCAGTCCAGGCAGCATCCTGGTATACCTCCTCTGAACCCTCTCCAAAGCATCCACTTCTTTCTTATAATAGGGCGACTAGAACTGGATGCAGTGTTCCAAGTGCGGTCTAACCAAAGTTTTATAGAGCTACAACAACATCTCAAAACTCTTAAACTCAATCCATCTGTTAGTGAAAGGCAAAGCACCATATGCTTTCTTAACAACCCTGTCCACTTGAGTGGCTATTTTATGGTATCTATGTACCTGCACACCAAGATCGCTCTGTTCCTCCACACTGCCAAGAATCCTATCCTTAATCCTGTATTCAGCTTTCAAATTCGAACTTCCAAAATGCATCATCTCGCATTTATCCAGGTTGAAGTCCATCCGCCACCTCTCAGCCCATCTCTGCATCCTGTCAATGTCCCGCAGCAGCATAAAACAGCCCTCTATACTGTCAACGACACCTCCAACCTTTGTATCTTTTGCAAACTTGCTTACCCATCCTTACATCACCTCATCATTAATAGAAATTACAAACAGGAGAGGCCCAAGGACAGAGCACTGTGGAACACCACTCATCACTGACTTCCAGGTAGATTAGTTTTCTTCTACTACCACTCGCTGTCTTCTGTTGGCCAGAAACTTCTGTATCTAGACAGCTTAGTTACCCTGTATCCCATTACTCCTGACCTTCTGAACGAGCCTACCATTGGGAACTTTATTAAATGCCTTGCTGAAGTCCATATACACCAAATCCACAGCTCGACCATCATCAACCTTTCTAGAAGAAGAATTCGATAATGTTTGTGAGGCATGACGTGTTCACTGCATTCAGTCAAGCCAAGCTCTTCTAGATGGTCATAAATCCTATCCCTCAGAATCCTTTCTAACACCTTTCAGATGACTGACTGGTCTGTAAGACTTACTGGTCTGTAATTGCTGGGGATTTCCCTGTTTCCTTTCTTGAAGAGAGGAATTACATTTGCCTCTGTTTAGTCCTCAGGTACGACTCCAGTGGAGAGCGAGGATGAAAAGATCTTCGCAAGTGGCGAAGCAATCACATTTCTCGTTTCCCAAAGCTGCCGACTTCAAATCTGGTCCGGGCCTGGCGACTAGTTTGACAAACTTTTCAGCACATCAGCTTCCTCTATCTCTCTACATTCCATCATGCACACCTGCTCTTCAAAGGTTTCATTCACTCCAAAGTTCGCTTCTTTCGTAAAGACAGGAGCAAAAAACTGATTTAGTCTTCCCCTCCCTCCTCAGACTTCACACACAATTTCCCCATGCTATCCCTGATCGGCCCTACTCTTTCTATGACCATTCTCTTGTTCCTCACATAAGTGTAAAATGCGTTTATATTCTCCCTACTCCGTTCTGCCAAGCCATTCTCGTGCATCCTCCTGGCTCGCCTCAGACCATTTTGAGCTCCTTCCTCGCCTATCTGTAATAATCTAGAGCTGAGCTTGAACCCAGCTTCCTCCACCTTATGTGAGTTACGTTCTTCCTTTTGACGAGAGGCTCCACCGCTCTCGTCCCCCAAGGTTCCTTTATCTTACTCCTTCTTGTCTGTCTCAGATTGACATATTTATTCATCACTTGCAACAACTGTTCCTTAACCAGTCTCCACATGTCTATAGTGCCTTTACCATTCAACAACTGCTCCCAGTCCATGCTTCCTAATCATGTCTAATCCATTATAGTTTCATCTTCGCCAATTAAATATCCTTCCAAATTTGCATCATCCTCTCCTTCTCCATGACTATGTAGAATGTGAGGCAGTTGTGGTCACTTTCACCAAAATTCTCTCCTACCAAGATCTGATAACTGCCGCGGCTCGTTTCCGAGAACCAAGTCTATAATGGCCTCTCCCCGCGTCGACCTGTCACCATATGGTGTTAGGAAACTCTCCTGAACGCACCTTACAAAAACATCTCCATTCAAATCTTCTGCTCGAAGGAAATTCTAATCAATATTGGGAAAGTTAAAGTCAACCATTACAACAACCCTACTACGTCTGCACTTTTCCAAAATCAGCCGACTTATGCTTTCTTCAATCTCCCTGCTGCTAGTGGGGGGCCTGTAGTAAATCCCTAACGAAGTGACTGCTCCCTTGTTGTTCCTAATTTCCTCCCATACTGACTCGGTACGCAGATCTTCCTCGACAATGGAACCTTCTATCGCGGTGATGCACTCTCTGATTAATAGTGCTACACCCCCTCCTCTTTTTCCACCGTCCTCATTCTTTTTAAATGCTCTAAACCCTGGAACATCCAGCAAAATACCCCTGAGAAACCCACGTCTCTGTTATGGCCAGAACATCATAGCACCAGTTACTGATCCATGCTCTAAGATCATCAGTTTTATTTCTGATACTCCTTGCGTTAAAACAAACACAATTGAACTGATCCCTTGGTTCCTTCCCACGAATATTCTTCCAACTCGCGGAACTACCTCTTGCTATTGCCTCATCTGCATCAACTCTCACCACCGTTATATAGCTCAGGTTCCCACCCCCCCGACATGCGAGATTAAACCCTCTCGAACTACTCGAGCAAACCTTCCACTCAGAACAATTGTCCCTTTCCAGTTCAGATGCAACCCGTCCTTCTTGTACAGGACCCACCTTCCCCAGAATGCATCCCAATTATCTACATATCTGAAACCCTCCCTCCTACACAAGCTGCGCAGCCCCGTGTTAATCTGCTCGCGCTCCCTGTTCCCGCCTCGCTACCTCGTGGCATCTGTAGTAAACTAGAAAATACTATTCTGTTCGTCCTGCTTTTCAGCTTCCAGCCGAACTCCCTGAAATAACTTTTTATATCCTCGTTCCTTTTTCTGGCTATATCCTGATTCTTCCTGTTCTCTGGAGTGATGGCTGATCTTATAAAAGTTTAAAATATCACGATGGGCATGGGGAGGGTGCAAAGTGTTTGTCTTTTCTCCACGGTAGGGGAGACCAAAAGAAAAGAGCCTCTGTTTCAGGCTGAGAGGGGAACGATTGAAACGAGAACTGAGGGGCATCTTCCTTTCACCTCGAGGATGGCGCATGTATGAAATGAACCGCCAGAGAAAGTATAAAATACCACAACAATTATATAATTTAAAAGGCATCTGGTTGCGTATTTTAATAGGAAGTAATTAGAGTGATATGGGGCAAATGCTGCCAAATGGGTTTAGATCGATTACGGATATCTTTTCAGCATGGCCGAGTTGGAGCAACGGTTCTTTTTTTTAACTGTGTGATTCGATGACGTTAGACACACAGCGCTGTGCGTACCAATGGCGTACTCTGTCTCTACATCTAACTCCAGAACCATACCATCTTATTTTCCCCTGACATTCTTGTCATTGCATGTGATTCCAGCCCAGCACGACTGAGTGTTGCACTGATCTGCTCTGTCTATAAATATCCGCTGCACTGTTGTTAACACTGATACAAGACACAGAACTGCACAGCACACTAATGGGCCCATCAGCCCTTAATGTTGTGCAAAACATGACTCCAAGCGGAACTAATCCCTTATGTCTGTCCTTGCTTCATATCTCTCCATTCCTTACATATTCATGTGCTTATGTAAACGTCCCCTAAGTACGCTAATAGTTACTGCCTCCACCACAATCCTTGCCAGTGCATTCCAATATCCTACCACATTCTGTTTTACAAATCTGCTCAACACGTCTCCTGTGAACGTTCAACGTCACCTTATGCTTCCGCGCATAGACCTTTTAATTCTGGGGAAAAGATTCTGTCTGTCAAACTCGTCTTGTCATCTCATAATTTTACAGACATCTATCTAGTCTCCTCTCAGTCTCTTCTTTCAATAGAAAACAATCTGACATTTTGCTCACCACTCCTTACCGATCAAACTCTCTAATCCAGGCGGCATCTTGGTAAATCGCATCTGCACGCTGTCCAAAGCAACCACATCAATCATGTAATGTGGCGACCACAACTGAACGTGACACTCTGAGTGTGGTCTCACCAAAGTCTTAGAAAGCTGCAACATGACATCTTGAACATTGAACTCAATTCCCTGACCAATCAAGTCAAGCGCACCATATGACTAATTTACCACCTATCGATTTGCATGGCCACTTTCAGAGAGCTATTATCTTGAATCACAAGTTCCTTCTATACATCAATGTTGTTTTTCGTACTACTTTTCACTGTATACTTTTCGATCAGGTTTGATCTCACAAATTGCAACACCTCATACTCATCCAGATTAAACTGTATCTGCCATTACTCTGCCAATATCTGCAACTGGTATATATTCCCAGTATCTTTGGAAAAAAACTCTGTACTATCCACAAATCATCCGATCTTTGTATCATCTGCAAACGTATTCACATACTCATGTACATTTTAATCTAATTCATTTACATAGAACAGAAGATAGTAGATGTCCTAAAACGGATCTTTGGAGAAAACCATTAGTCACGGACCTCCAGCCGGAAAGGCACCATTCCACCATTATTCCCTGCCTTCTATGGACAAGCCAATTGTCAATCCAAGCGGCCAAGTCCCCGTGGATTCCATTAATCTTAACTTTCAGAATGAGTCGACCATGTCGGTTCTTTTCAAAGCCTTACTAAAGTCCATGTAAGCAAATCCTCTGGTTTACCCTTATCAATCACATTTGAGACCTCCTCAGAGAGATCAGTTTAGTTAGTGAGACATTGCTTGCGCTGCACGAAGATAAGTTGACTGCACCGAAATAGGTCATGCTTTTCCACAAGTGAGTAAATCCTATTCCTAAGAGTTCACTCCATTAGTTTCCCACCACTGATGTGAGACTTATTGGCTGATAGTTTCATGGATTATCACTACTTCTTTGCTTGAATAGGGGACAACATAGCCTACACACCAATTCTCCGGGATCTCTTAAGTGGTTCGAGAGGATCACTTTCTTAGTCAAAGCTTGAGCAATCGCTTCACTTCCCTCACTCAATAAACTGGAGTAGCTATCATCAGGCCTTGGGAAGCTCTATGCATTAATACTCTTCCAGGGATCCAACGCTCACACTTCCTTGTTCTTTAATGTTCGAGCCGATAGACATGCTCCACACATATCTCCCTATCCTCCATGTCGTTTTACGGAGAGAATGGTGATGCAAAGTATTCACTTTGGAATTTAAACATCCTCTGCCTCTCAGCATAAATACCATCCTGTATTATTGAGTGGTCCTACTTTCTACCGAGAAATACTTCTGTTCTTATTATATGTATAGAATGCTTTGGGACTCTCTTTAACTTGAATTCTCAAGGACATTTCATGGCCCCTTCTTGGTCTATAGTTTCCCGCTTGAGTACTTACCTGCTTTCCAAATATTATTCACTGGCCTGTACTATTTTACCTTCCTAAAACTTACACATGCATCTTTTTCTCTTTTGAAGAAATTCACAGCCACCCACGTTTTCATATGTCGCTTACCTTGCTACCTTTGTCCATCCGCCTTACTGGAACATATCGGTCTGGAATTCTCTACACCAGATTTTCACAAATTCACACATGTGAAATGTTGTCTTGTCCGATACCTGTGTATTCCAATTAAAGCTCCTTAGCTCCTGTCTCATGCTGATGTAAATTGCCTTCCACCAGTTTTGTACCTAACCGAATTTCCTGACTTCTCCATGTTCATAGCTATCTTAAATCTTAAAGAGCTATGATCACTGTTTTCAAAATACTCGCCCACTGAAAGGTCATCACTTGACCGGGCTCATTAGCCAACACACGTTACACTGTGGCCGCTCTGCCAGTTGGGCTATCCACATAATGTTTCAAGAAACACACACATCCATTTAAGGAAGTCCACTCTGTTTTCCGGCTCTTGCTGTAAGGGAGTCCCAACTAATATTGGGGAAGTTAAAGTCAACCATTATGAAAATCCTTTTGTTCTCGAATCTTTCCATAATCGGCCACATATTTGTTCCTAATTTCTGTTGGAGATCCTACGATAGTATCCTGGCACATTGTTTGCATCCACCTAATTTTTCAGCTCTAGCTGCCTTGCCTCAATGGATGTGCCCTTCTGCATTTCCTCTCAGAGTGAAGATCTAACATTCTGCCTGATTAGTAATACAACTCCTCCATATCTTTTACCTTCTTCTCTTTGTCGTCTAAACCAACGAAATCCTGGAGCCATTCCAGTCCCTTTCTCAACCACGTCTCTGCAGTGGGCACAACATCTTTGTCTAACGTAATCACCCAAGTTCTACGCTCATTTGTCTTACCGGTAATATTCCTTGTATTGAACTTCAGTTAGGTATAAAACTGGTGGAAGTCAATTTATAAACGTTAGACCATGAGTGCTGTTGTGTTCATTCACCCGTCTTTGCTTGTCCTCTCTTTCTTATTCACTGGTCTGAGCACCAGCCTTCCTGTCAATGTCTTCACTTGTTGTCCTGCTGCTGTAATTGCATTCCCTGCCACTCTAGTTTAAGCCCTCCCATTTAGTAAGAGCGGAAGTTGCAGCGAGTGCATTGGTTGTTCTCCACTTCGGAGCAATCAGTGCCTCATTTACAGTTCACCCTGGCAGCAGGAGAGCTTCCATTGATCCAAGATCCAAAACAGCCATGCACCTTGCATCAGTTTCTTCTCCATGTATTCATCTCCCCTAGTTTTCTATTCCTTGCAACACTAGTCCGTGACCCTGGCAGCTCTTCAGAGATTAATAGTGTTGAGCGCTTTCAGCCTCTTTATAACTCCGTCTCCTCATTCTGCCGCATCTATAGTGTCTCCTTGGCCCGCAGCATGTGATTCGATCCTCACAACCATCTTATTATCATTGACCTGCTCTGTACCTGCATGCGGATTCATTCCCACAGCATTTAAATTCATATTAACCGGAGTCAAAGCGCTGTCGTTACCGCTGACATGGACTTTCCTCGCAATTGACTACAGAACCTCAATACTATGCTTCCCAATGACCTACTTTGTTTCGACTGGTGATTCCAGACTCCCATCACCGTGGTTATCACTGACCTGTTTCAGTTCCAGCAGTAACTCCACATGCATAACACTGTTATTATTGCTGATCTTCTGTGTCTATACATTTGCGGCCAGACATAAGGTATTGTGATTAGCACTAACTTGTTCTGTCTTCACAAGTTCATCCACATTCACAGCCGTATTATTAACACCGTCTTACATGAGACTAAATCTACTTTTGTGATGATTGAAAAAGTGACGCGACTGGTGTTCTCTCGCTAGTATGCCAGCAAAGAGCGCACATTTTCTCTCCTGTTACTTCCCAGTGTGCCTCCAAATCCCCCTCCTGTCCTGGAGCCGGGAGAGTGATGTATTGGAGATGGCCAAACTGCCCACATGAATGGAACATCACGCTCCCCTTCCCCAAAGGTAATAGGTGAAACGACGAGCCAATTACATTGTCTGCGGGCTGCTGTTTGTGTCTGTTCGAGCAGAGATTCAGAAAGGCTTGGAGATTACTTTCAACGCCGTTCCAGATCTTATGCTTTTCACATCAGCAATTGTGTTCCCTCATTGGACTGAGGAGAGTAGCTGCTTTCTGTTGACTCTTGCTCCTCATGAACCTCTTCACATGAAACAGGCCTTCGCAATATTGTCTCTGCTCCAATGAAAACAACCCGTTTAAATCCAGCCTCTCACCGAAGCTGAAGTGCTGCATTGAACAGAGAAGCGAACAGCATAGGAACAAACACTTCCGCAATATGTCTGTGAAGACAAGTGTACTATTCCAAACTAATCCTATCAGCCTTCAGATGGTCCATAAAACTGTACACACTGTCTGTTCTTCCATCTATCTAACTGCCTGACAATTTTGCTATTCTTCCAAGTCCACCACCTTCTTTGGCAATCCTTTCCAGACATTTACAACTTTCTCTGTTAAACAAAAACTGTCTCATGCTTATCATTTTAACGTGTCCCCCCACCTTCAACCATTGTCAAATAAATTTCAAACCTGGGCAAAAGATTCCGACGAGGTAACCTATCCAAGCCCCTCATCGTTTTATATACTTCCTTCAAATCGCCTCTCAACTCCAAAACCCGAGCACGAACTGCTCAAATTTTGTCAAAAGGCTGTTGGTAACCAGTCGTCTCTGATCCAAGTGACATCCTTGTAAACCTCTTTCCCTGCCTCTCCAAAGCGTTTACATCCTTCCTACGGTGTGGTGACATGAACTGCAAACGATCCTCCAGTTGTGGACACACCAAAGACCCACATGTCAGCTAAGCTACGACAGTGTAAAGATCATCAATGCATAATACCCTTTTTCTGGGCACTCCCTTCCTTCCTGACATTGTGTTAAGACATTGATATGAAAGTGAAATGTGACATGGAAACTCAATGTTTGCAATGTCACCCAGTTTTATTCACGTAGTTTAGAAAGCAGTGGGGCAGCAATCATTCAGTTGAAACAATAACATGAAGCCTGAATTGATGACAAAACAGAACTCTCCAATCAGAAACACAGATGTTTTCCAGTGTTGCATGTTGCTCTTTCCTTCTTCGATTTCACAAATGTACGCAACACAGTTGTAAGATGGGGCACACTCCTTTAACCCTCGTTGAAATGCCCTTCTCACATGGTACGCTGCTGCAGTAAGTCCCTTCTCAAATACATGAAAATATTGGCGCTCGGAGAGAGAATAAAAAGAAAAACTAAGATTCGTTGATGTTAACAGTCAGATGCGATATGACATCCACCTGCACCTGACTCAGATACGCAATGCCAGAACACTGCAGATTTCACCCTTGCTGTTCTAACCAGACATTCTTGGAGTTGTAAGCTTGCATATTGCTTGAACTGTGTTCCAATAATTGTTCGTGCAGACCAGAACTGGATGCAGTTCTCCACGTCCAACCTCGTATTGGTACAGTCTACTGACAACTGAGAAGTGCGTTCTCACTGTGAGGCATTGTGGTGAGGAATTGTGAGGTACTCAAGCAGCTTACCTTCAGGGAGTGAAAATGCATCGACAATTGTGGCGAGCGTAAGAATGGAACGATACCAAAGTCAATAACTCTGTAACTTATTTACCCAGAGAGGTGCTGGGATTTGGAATGCCTTGGATAGTGGCAGAGGCTGATTCCACAGCAGGTTTCCAAAGAGAGCTGGATGTGGAGTTCAATGGAATTAATTTAGATGGGTTATCAAAATAATACTGGCGAATGGGGCTAGATGGACAGCACTTTCCAGCATCAGGACATACACGATTGTAAGAATGCCCTATTTTAACTATACAATTCTATGATGATTATGTGACAGAGAACTCAACAGGTCTCGGTAAGGAAGGATGCTTCAAGATCGGGATTAAATGAGACTGGCGTTTGTGAGTAGGTACACGACCGGAGAACAGACGTCATGAGTCAAGATCAATAACGCCAGCTCACTAATAAAGCGTCGAGAACAGAATTCCCACTTGGACAAACTCAGATTCTACGACGTTTGTCAACCTGCATCCATTTGCAGACACTAGACAAGAAATTGGATGTGCAGAAGGCGGCCGTTTAGCCAATCAAACTTGCTCTTCGATTTGATGATATGTCAGTGCTGATGTTTGACTCTGATGGACATTTTTTTTAATAAAATCGCACGAAATCAGTTTACAGTCCAACAGGTTTATTTGAAAGTGCAACCGGAGAGTGCTGCTCCTTTGTTGCGTATCTCGTGGAGTTGGATTATAGGACAAAGAAACATTTAGAGAAACATATCAGTATGCCATACACATATGCAATATATGATACAAACAGAGATTGCTGTTCAGTCTTTTGTCTTTTAGAATGGGGCTGCAGGTTCAGATTCCTTAATTTGTAAATCCCAGAACTTCTTTCAAGTTGTATTCCCGAGATAATTAAAGGTTGTATTTAAAAAAGAAGTCACCCCATCGACTTTTGTGTGCTTCTGTGTGCATGTGAGGGAGTGAGGACGTGAGAGAGAGAGTGTCTGTGCATGTATGTGTGGGTGGGAGAGAGGGGGAGTGTGTGTGTCTGTGTATCTGCACATGTATGTCTGAAAGAGAGTGTGCATCTGCAAGAAGGTCGGCGTAAGTATGTTCGAATGTAAAACGGTGTGTGAATCTGGTGTCATGATTGAGCTGATCATCTCCACTTCCCTTTCGTACACCTCCAGGATAATTGCTCGATTGCCATCCTGACTGAAAATCTGTCAACCTCACCCATAAACGTACTGAATGAAAATGCACTCTATGCTGAAGAATTTCACTGTTTCAATGCCCTTCAAAAGAAGATAACCTTCTTCGATGAAGACTTAAATGGGCTACACTTTATTCAGAGCTGATTCACTCTGGTCCACAATGCTTGCACAACGGTAAACAATATCTCCTGTTCTCCACTGAATGTTTTTTTTTCTAAGAGTCTTTCATGTTTCAGCAGGCTGAGATCTCATTCTCCCATCAATATTATCCTGTCCTACTCAATCTCTCCATAGCTGATGTCAGTTCCGTGATCTTCTCTGGATTGCCTCAAATTCTGCTCCGACTGGAAACAAATAAATGGTTGAGGAGCTGAATGAGTAAGTTGCATCAGTCTTTGCTGTGAAAAGGGCGACTTACATCGTTGGGGGGTGGGTGTGGACAGCAGAAATTCGTACGGTGGCCAGCAACAAGGAGAACTGCTAAAAAAAAACGGAACATCTGGAAGTGTGAAAATTACCTGATATAGATGGGCTACGTCCCACGGTTCTGAAGCAGATAAGTGAAGAGATCGTGGGGCCTTCAATAGTCATCTTCCTGGTGTCACTAAATTCATGGAGACTCCAAGAATACTGGAAGCTTACTAATGTTAAACCCCTGTTTCAGAAGGGAATAGGGAGAAAGACAGGAAATTACAGAATGAAAAGCCTGACTTAAGTCAATGGTCAGATTTTAGAATCCATTGTGAAGGTTGGGAATTCTTAATACTTAGAAATGCATCGCAAAACAGGGCAAACTCAGTATTGTTTTATCAAGGTGATTTTTAATTTTGTTTGTGGGGGGGGGGCATAGAGAAGGTTAGACCACGGGGAGCCAATCGATGTTGTCTATCTCCACTTCCAGAAGGGTTTTGATAAGATGCCGAATGAAACAACATGGTAGGAAACAGCCGGATGTTGTTAAACGCTATGTATTAGCATGTATAGAAGATTGACAGTCTGGCAGAACGCAGAGAGTGGGAAACAAACAGAAAAGAAACCCGTAGCCAGTGTTTTTTCCATAAAGCTCAGTGTTGGGAACACAGCTTTTCACTTCATATATTAGCGATCAACATGAAACAACTATGAGCATTCTGTCTAAGTTTGCAGATGAGACAATGATAAGTCGAGGGGAGGGTAAAATTGAGGAGACATGGGGGCTTCAAACAGGATTAGAGATTAGGAGAGCAGGTAGAAGTATGGACTATTTTATAAATGGGGAGGAAATTCAGAAATCTGACGATCAAAGGGACTTAGAGTCCTGGTCTATAATCCTCTTCAGGTAAACGTGCAAGTTGACTCGGTAATCAGAAACGCAAATAGAATGTTGTCAAGCATCTCGAAAGACGAGAACAAAGACGCACGGATGTACATCTGAGGCACTGTAAGTCTGTTCATTCCACAGTTGGAGTATTGTGCACAGTTCGGACCTCATTCCTCAGGAATGATGTATTGGCTCTGCAGCGGTCTGGAAGGTGTTCTCAAGAGTCATTCGAGGAATGAAAGACTGGACATTTAAGGAAGATTTGCGTACTCTGGGACTGAACTCGATGGAGTTCAGAACAATCACGTATACATGATTGAAACTTTCAGAATACTGAAAGTCCTTGACAAAGTGGAATTCGGAAGGGGTTTCTATTGGCTGAAAAAAACGAGTAATCGAGGAGTCAGCTTTTGAGTGTAGGGAAGAACTCCTGGTATGGAGATAAACAGAAACATTTCGAGATAAGCATTGTTGAATCTATGGGATACATTGCCACAGAAGTTCATGGAGCCAGGTCATTTAGTATATATAAGACTGACATAGTTAGTTTCTTGGTTGCGAAGGTGATCAAAATTTGAAGGAAGCAAACGTGAAAATGGGGTTGAAAACTCGAGCAGCCGCGTTTGAATGGCAGAGCACACTCGCTGGGCGAAATGGCCCAATTTCTGTGGTCTTCCGATCTTATGATCTTTCCTCAGATAAGATGCCCACCGTTACTTATAGTATTCCACCAGTGCTTTGTCGAGTTTCTTGTTCAGTCTTAGCAAAATTTCCTTCTCTTCCAAGATGACAAAAACAGGATGTTCTGACGGAGTAGACACACATGAGACACACAGATGGGAGCACACATCGAAAGAACACATCAGTTACTGTTCCAAGCCATGTTTCCCATGTATGCCAAAGCGGAGATTAAAAAATCACTGCAACGAAGACAAAAAGTGAAACTTACGAATTGTGGTGCCTTTCATATATACCAGGATTCCAAGTAGGAATAACACTGTCGCACACATCATCGTTGTGGTTATGAGAGAAGAAACGATCATCCTCTCTTTATGGGTGTTGGGATCAATTATTGATACAATGGCGACTGGCTGCACTTTACGTTCTAATAAGGTGTAGATCACTAACTCAGACTGACAGAAACTGGAATGAAAAATTGGAAATATCTCTTTAACGCTTATGTCATAAAGCGAGCCGAGTTAAGTGCCCGAGTAATGAGTGAACTGTCGACGATTGAAGTCAATTTTTCACAAGTACGGAGGTACAGGAATCGGCGATTTGGCACATTGCATCTGTTCAGCTACTCAGAAAGATCATGTCTAATTTGTAAGACAACTCCATATGCAAGGCTTGGGACCATATCGCTTGCTCCTCTGCCTCAGTGAAAATGATCAATATCACATTTAAATGTAACAATTGAATAGCATCACAAACCATTTGAGGGAGTGAGTTCCAAACCTCCAAAACTGTTTTAGTGTAGAAGTGGGTTCTGGCATCTTTCCTGCATTGCCTGACCCTCGCTCTCAGACTATGATGTGGACATCTCTGGTTGGGGGCAAACACTGAATGCCCAACCCGAGTGGTCTCTGTGAGGATGTCGTGGTGAACTGCCTTCTTGATTCGCAGTAATCCATACATTGCAGTTTACCCACAATGACCCGAGGGCGCGAATTCCGTGATTTTGTACCAGCACATATTTGACTTCAATGCCAACTTTTGCACATTGTTTGTTCTTATTTTTCCCTGTCAGTAATCGAATCTTCGATTACATCTCCCAATAACCTTCCAGATTCTGTGAGATTTCAAGCCTAAATAAAGAACATAGAACAGTACAAAACAGTAAATGCATTTGGCCCTCAGTGTTGTGCCAGACTTTTATCCTACTCTAAGATCAGGCAAACCGGCATACCTTTCATTGCACTAATAGAATTAAAATCCCCACTCTGTGGAAACAAATCATTTGGCCAACAGGTCCACACTGGTCCTCTAAAGAATATCTCACCCAAACCCATGGCCCCACACCTATGAATCTACATGTCCCCTGCATAAATTACCTGGCCTACACATCGCAGACCACTAATGGCAATTTAACATGGCCAATTTACCTGACCTGCATATATTTATGGCTCTGAAAGGAAACTGGAGCACCAGGAGGGCAAGCACGCAGAAAAGGGGAAAACGTGCAACCTCCACATAGACATTCCAGTGAGGATGGTATCGAACCCGGGTCAGTGGTGCAGTGTAGCAGAAACGCTAACCACTGAGCGAACGTGACGATGGACTAGTCGCTTAAAAACATATCTGATTTTACTCCCACTGTTGACAGCATATTCCACACACCCAGCACTGCCTGTGTAAACAAACCAGCTCTCCCATCTTTTCTGAGCAATTCCTCCAATGAGCTTAAATATTCCCCCGCATTTTAGACATGAACGCTATGGGAAAAAAACAATCTGTTTATCCATTCTATCTATGATTCTCAACATACTGTGCACGAAAATGAAGTCACTTCTCATACGTCATCCCCCAAATGAGAAAAGTCGTTACCTGCCTCAACCTTCCTTCATAAGATATGTCCTACAGTCCAGGCAATATCCTGGGAAGACCTCTCTGCACTTTCTGTCAATCTTTCTTTTAATGAGGCGATCAAACTAAATGAAAGATCCCAAGAGTGGTCTTACCAGGGGTCTATAGAGCTGCATAAAAACCACGCAGCTGTTAAACTCAATCTCCATGCTAATGAACGTGATCACATCGTACACCTCCTTAACAAATTATCAACTTGGATGGCAACTTTGGTGGATCTATGGGCATGGTTCCCTCTGTTACTCCGCATTGCCAGGAATTCTATACCTTGCATTAACATTCGACCTTCCAAAGTGAATCATATCACACTTTTGCAGGTTGAACTTCACCTCCTCCTTATCAGCCAATATCTCCATCCTTGCAAAGTCCCATTGCATTCTACAACGGCCTTCCACACTATCCACAACACCACCAAACTTCACATAATTGGTAAACGTATGAACCCACCTTCAATTCCTCACTAAAGTCATTGATAAAAATCACGAAGAGCAGAGGTTCCAGAACTTATCCCTGCGGAACACCACTGGTCACCGAAATCCAGGCTGTAAACTTTCCATTTACTGTCATTCTCCATTTTCTATGTGCCAGCCGATTCTATATCTGGACATCCAGCCTCCTCTTTATCCCGATCCTCCTTATTTCGTGAATAACCCTAAAATGGAGATTTTTATCAAACGTCTTGTGAAATTCCATATCCACCACAACTGCTGCTCGACCATTATTAACATGTGTTGTCAAATCCTCAAAGAATTCAATAAGATTTGTGAGGCAACATTTGCCACACTCCAACGATGTGGCCCTAAACCAGTGCACAGTCATGACGCAAAGATTATGGCCAGAGGCAAACTCTTGTATGGCTTCCTGTAATATCTTAGAGTACATTCTGTTTTCCAAAGGGATTTATGTATTCTTGCATTTTACAAAATATTCAACACAACCTCCTTCCTAACACCAACGGCTTGATTATAAAAATCTACTTTATGCTGTCACCAGAAACGTCAAGGGCGCCATCTGTTGTGAATACTGAATCAAGGTATTTATCAATGACTTCCTCTGAGTCCAGAAGCAAGTTCCCTCCACCAGCCCTGATCAGCCCCAACTCACAGTGGCCATCCGCTTGTCCCTTAAATAAGTGTAGATTGCTTTCGAGTTCCCCTTAATCCTTGGCTCTATTGCTTTTTATGGCCCCATCCAACTCTCCTAAGTACACTTTTCTGGTCTTTGTAAACTTCTGAAACCCTTTCTAGTCATTGCTGCCTCAATCTTACGTAGCCCTCCTTCTCCCTTATGAAAAGACGTTCCATTATCCTTGTCACACAAGGTTCTTTCAACCTAATATTCCTTCCTTGTCGCCATTGCACAAACCTATCCGACAATATTAGCTGGAGTTTCCGAAGCAACCTTCACGTTTCTGTCGTGCATTTTCCTGTGAACATGTATTCCCACTTACGACCCTCAATTGCAGACTGATAGAATTGTAATCCCACTCCCCCTATTACATACCTTCACAAACTGTTTGTTCCTACATTCTCCATGAGAAACGTAAACGTCTGGGAGTTGTGATCACTGTGGCTGATAAGCACTCCCAGTTGCCATCTGAAAACCTGGTATGCCTCATTGCCAGACACCAAGTCCAATGTGGCCTCCCCTCTTGCCGACCAATCCACAATTTGAGTCAGGAATGCTTTCTGAACACACTCCACAAAAACTGCTCCATCCAAGCTGTTTGAAATAAATAGATTCCAATCAATATCATGGATGTTAAAGTCACGCACGATAACAATCCTGCTACTTCTGCACCTTTCCAAAATCTGACTCCAAGTGTCTTCCTCCGTGCCTCTGTTGCTATTGGGGTGACTGCAGAAAACTCCCAATAAAATGACTGCTCTTTTGCAGTTTCTGACTTCCAACCAGAATTACTCTGGAGACAAACGCTCCTCCACGATCTTCCTTTCAGCAGCTGTGATATTATCGCAGATTAGCAATACCACTCCCCCACCTCCTTTACAGAAAACCTCCATTCTGGTTTGAAACGTTTAAACCCAGGAACATCCAATACCACACCTGCCTTTCGATATTCAAGTCTCTGTAATGATCACAACATGACAGGTCGAAGTAATGATCTACATTCTGAGTTGCTCACATTTATTCTTGATACTTGTATTAAAATAGCTGCAATTATTCCAATCACAATGACTGCACCTTTGCTCCATCAAGTGCTAGCCCCTTCTCAGAAATCCTCTGAAGGATGTGTCTCGCACTACACGATCTAATGCACCATCTGTTCCAAGCCCCCTACCTATCTAGTTTGAACCCTCCCAAAGAACTCCAGCAAACCTCACGGCGAGGGTATTATTGTCCCTCCAGTTCAGGTGCACCCGCACTTCTTTCACAGGTCCCATCTCTCCAGAATGTATCCAATAGGATTAGGAAATTACTGCATGGAGTCTAGTCCACCATTTAATCCTGGACAATAAGTTTTTCATTTTCATTTTTCCGCTTAACCCTCGTAATGTTTGATCCTATGATAATCAAACATCTATCTATCTCAGTCTTAAAAGTTCTCAACGACCTGACTTCAAGACCCGTCTGTGGCAGTGAATTCCATCGATTCATCAATCTCTGACTAAAGAAATTTCTCCTTATCTCGGTTGCTAAAGGGCGTGTCTTTACTCTCAGGGTTTCTTTTCGGGTTTTATTCGCTCGTACAAATGGACAACATGCAGTCTGATCTGGCCATCCAATATTCCACGTTTGCACGTTTGGGAATCTGAATGCAATTCTTCAATTAGCCATCTCTTTGGCATCCTGTGCGATTGGGAAAAATGATCAGCAGTTTGACCCAGTGAAATGTAAAGTGAAATTTGGACAGAGTCTCTGAGATGCCAAGGTATTTTGATGGAGCAAGCCAGGGAAATAGCAGAATGTGAGTATGGATGCGAATGATTTAAAACACTTACGAATTTGACCTGTCCCGTTCCATATTAATAGGAACGAGAGCTCTGTCATTGTCTTATTGTTGGTCTGTTCTGTTCAGAACCACTCAGCTCCAGGGAGTTAGGACGGACCTGAATCGCTCCTTGCAATACCTGGCATGTCAGCCAGGAAGATGTGTCAGAGGAAAAAAAAACCTCAGAGAAAGTATTGTTTGGAGCAGCATCCGGAAACAAAAACAAAAGTTCAAATCGATGTTCAGAGAGTCGACAATTCAACCAGGCAACTGTAGTTAGAGAATGAAAGACACACACACAGACACACAGAGACACACACACACACACACGCACACACAAACACACTCACACACACACACACACACACACACACGTGCAAACAGATTCAGTGCAATGGAGACTTCGTTTGAGCGGCAAAGAGACGGATGAAGAGAGTGTGATCGAGGCAGAGAGGCACGGACAGTGAAATAGGAAGCACGACAGACAGAAAGAAATGTAGGATATGTGGCAGAGAAACAAGCGAGAGGGTAAGAGTCGGACACTCACAGGAAGTCACAGATAATCGCAAGAGACAGGGACAGTGAAAGGTGGAATGTGAAAGGGAGCGAATCAGATTGTTCCACAATAAGTGAAAGTGAGACGAGAGACAGTGATTGAGACAATGTGCGTCAGACTGGCAAGCAACAGTGATAGAGGTGAAAGAACGATGTATGCACATATCGAAATAAACATAGAAGCAGACAGAGTGAGATTGACAGAAAGAATGACAAAGAGACAGTGTGAAAGGCAAAGAGAGAATGAGTGATATATGGGTAAGATGCAAAAAAGTGTGAGAGAAATGAGGGAGTGACAGGCAGTGACATACCAACGGAGGAAGATACAGCAGCATAGATTCCACGTTTCAAAAGGTCTTCCCTTTACTCTCAGGCTGTGTTGTCTGTTCCTATTCTCCCCGTCAACGGAAACATCTTCCCAAAATCACTTGGACCAGATCATTCAGTTTCAGCTTATCGACCACCGGGATTTTAAATACAAATCTTGGAATAGCCCTCTCTCTGAGAGCTTACGGAATTAGTGGGATTACAGAAAGTGAACAGCAATTTCACCCAGTGAAGGAGGTTATGAAATTTGGACAGAATCTCTGAAATGCAGATGCAGTGAGGTGGTGCAAGCCCGGGATTTATCGGAAGGCGAGCACGAATTTTAATGATTTCAAGCGGTCACGGATTCAGCCTGTCGAGTACCATACAACCAGGAAAGTATTGTTATGGATATGTTGGGTTCAGAGCAACTCAGCTCTGGGGAGTTAGGACAGACCTTGTACAGAATCGGTCCTCAAAACATCTGCTGGCTAAACAGCATCACCCAAGACAAACCCTCAAACACAGCCCCTTCACTTTGGAGTAAAGAAGGGGAGGCAGTGGATTCACCTGGAGTGTGTCTGGAAAGTATTCCATTGTAAACAAAAGTTGGAGAATATGCAATGGGAGCAAAATTCCGAATCTGAAGCTGAAATTCGTTGTGAAGAGAATCGACACAGAAACCAGAAAACTACAGTGAGAGTGTGAGCGAGACAGACAGAGGCAAATCAGAGATTGAGAGCAAGTGTCCCTCCCATTTTGGACCACTCTATATCTCCTTTCGTAGTGTGAACAAACTAATCCAAGTGAAAAACTCACAGACGTCCAAGATGTGGTAATTAATGCAGTGAGCGTTACTCCCCTCTTTTAGAAAGCAGTTGGTCATTGGATGGTTAACTTTTGAGAATAAAGCAGAAACGGATTGATTGGAATGACAGCGAGCATTAGTCGGAAGTCAGATGAGTCTCACAATCGGAAACAGCCCGTTTTCATGAAATACAATAAAGCAGCAGATGGCATTGAAGGAACATCTCCTACTACAGGCAATCTCATTTGCATGACAGTCTTCCTCTCTGCAGATCCCTCCTTCCCACTCACGTTCCAGCTCATTAACTGCGAAAAGTAAATGAGGTCTCAATTAATAAAATTTTGAATCCATTGTGGCACCAAAACAGTTGATGAAACTCAGCAAGTCTCTCAACACCTGCGGAAAGAAAACATTTAATATCTCAATTCTGGCGAGTTTTCATCAGAAGAAGTTTGATTTCAGATCTCCAGCATTCGCATTCTTTGCTTTAGATATGGAAGTATTGTATGTAGTGCAGTGTGAATGAATCTCTTCGGGAAAATGATCAATCAAAGCTGCATAAAGTGGCAAACATCAGGTACGATACAGCTCGCAAGTGTCTGTTGTGGGACACAACTGTAGAAAGAGAATTGTCAAGCTCTGATAACAATGTTACATACATTCATTTTAATGCGATGTGTGTAAACATCCCTTCCTTTCTTAGTGGTTAGGGAGTGTGCAAAGTGCATTGCACTGTGATTTCAACGACCTTTCCCAGATTGGGTCGAAAAGGAGCTCTGAATAAAGATCGAATTCTAAACACAAGACACAAGAATGCTCTTTAAAATCTCTCTCCAACACAGTCAAAAATCACAGCAACGTAAGGAACTGGGAATGCTGTATTAAATGACAGAGAACGTGTGATAGTGGGGTGCTGCTTAAACTAACAGACAATTTGTGGAAGTGGCAATAGTCGTTTACAAACAGGGACGTATGAAACCAGGAATGTTTTCTTAAAAGTCAGGGACGCAGCGAAATACAAATTGTGTTGAAAGTAACCGTGAATATGTGCAAGTGCGAATCACGTCCAAAATAACCTGGAACATGTAGCAGTTTGATTATTTCCAAAACAATAGAGAAATGTAGAATAAGGAACTCTATCCAAACTATTTGGAACATTTGGAAGTGGTAGTACGGTTTAAAACAACAGCACGATCTGGACAATCGAATAGCATCTGAAATGAAATGATCGTGAGGAAGTGGGAATTGTTTACAAAATAACAGAAAGATTTAGAGGTGGAAATGCTGTCTAAAATTTGTTTAATTATTCGTTGTATTATTTATTGTCACGTAGATACCATTACCAAACATCATGAAAAATATTTTAAATGGTCGCCACTCTCGAGTGCTATCTTGAAGCAATTTAACATAAATGAAAACTTCGAATAAAAAGGCAGAAAAATAAAGAAAAAACGTGATAAGAGTGATGGAGCCACTGCGCTGTTGTTCCAGGCTATTGTGACCAACAAGTTCACACCGACACTCTGAAGAATATCCAACCCAGACCTTATATCCCATGACCCTACATTTCGCGGATAATTGCAGGTAATCTACACATGCCTGAACACTATGGGCAATTTATTCATAGATAGAACATTACAGAGCAGGAGAGGCCTTTCGGCTCTCGAAATTGCGCCGACCTGTCATACCAATCTGAAGCCCATCTAACCGACCATATTCCATGTACGTCCATATGCTTGTCCACTGACGACTTAGAAGTACTGAAAGTCGGCGAATCTACAACCGTTGCAGGTGAAGCAAGACATACCCTTACCACTCTCTGATTAAAGACCATGGTCAATTCCCCCGACCTGCACAAAAGAAAGTGTCCAAATTTACTGCTCAATCATGGGCTGCTTGTGGCTATGAACGAGTGCTTCCCTGCCACCGCAACTGGAACGAACATTATAGCTATTTCATGCAACCTTGGCTCCACCGAAGCCTTTGCGACTATGAGTCCACATTGGGCTTGACCAATGTAGACCCAATCTGTGCTTACAGTTTCAGGACGGGCACAAACTCCGCCAGGAGAATGGGTAAAAGCAGGATGAGGCTATTGAGTTGGACGATCATCCATGGTCGTATTTAATTTGAGTGCAGGCTCAAAGGGCTGAGTAGCCTCCTCCTGCTGTTATCCTCTATATTTCTGCTACACCATTTCGGGCATCCCTCTGTCATGGAGCCTCTGTTGACGCCGCCAAACACGCCTCCGCCACCGTCTCTAGGAATCTACGTTCAGACTGTTTCTACAATGCAGAAGCCACCATCACCAGTCCGGGCTGCTGAGCCTGCACAATTCGACGCTGCTGGGCTTACTATCCACCACAGATGCTATCGCTGTGTCAGAGCTCTTCACCCAAAGGCAAGAAAAGGTATTAGAAGGTTATAAAAAGACAATGAGAGGAGAGAAATGTAAAGACACGAGAAGAAAACCGGATGTAGCAGACGACCCGAGGCTCAGAAACCTGACTCCACCTCCATTGTACTGGAAGCCAGGGAAAATAACAGGGAAGTCGAAATATTGTCTGATATTTGGACACTCAGCAGACTGCTCTTTTAAACTATCGACAGCAATATAATGGCTACAATGTAGGACAACTGATATTTGTGTTTTTAGAATTTTGCAGCCTGTATTACTACTGTCATGCAACGTCTACAATATGGCAACGTACACGGTGCGGGAAGTAGTGACAACTGCGTTTCATCAACTTCTTCTGCTCAATAAAATAAATTATTGACACTCACTTTAAAAAAAGTAACAATTCATTTGTCCGATTCTAACAGTGAACAACCTATCTGAACCATCAACAAACTGAATAAATCCCTTCTGATTACTAAATAATCCCGAATGAAGCAAGATGATTTTGTCATGCTGTTCCAATAAATACAGGTCCCATTTCTTCTAGAAAATTGGAACTTATTCTCCCAAAATTTAGTCTTCCTGAGTACTGTTTGCTTTCTGTGTTGAGTCGAAGTTCAGGAATATTAGATAGATGCGTTTATGTTATGGTTAGTATTTCGATGGGGCTTCCTCTCAGTTATGGAGGATTTGTGAGAGCTAGACATTTTCTGTCGGGAGCTAATGACTGTTGTATCTAGTGGATGGCAGCTAGCTCTGGGCCCTTCTTTGTACGATGACATACTAATAATTTTTAAAATAGGATTGATGCCATGTTGTCAAAACCAGCAGGCATAAATGTATCGGATTTTGGAATCGAAGTGCCTGGTTCAAATTGATTGGTTACATTCAAAAGCCTGTCGCCTTGTTAAACTGTTGATTGTCCTGCTGACTGTACGGCCTTTTTAATACAAACGTTACAAATTGGGTATTCTCTGTATCGTTACACGCTCTCTGGCTACGGCCAACAGATATCCATTTTAAATCTGCAAGCATAGAAGAAGCGCATCATCTTTGAAAGCAAACAAGCAATGCTTTCCTGCCAGCATTATGCAAACACCAAATTCTAACTTCCTGCCTACCAATCCACAAGTCCTCTATTCAGCTTCACAACAGTCGGAAAGTAGATACTTACAGCAGTGTGCTGTATGTATATTGAAAACACAAGCTCACAAAGAGATTCTGGGTCTTTTCTAGTCTTTACAGTGAGACAATACAAAATTTGTTGAACTCTGACAGACTGAATGGAGTCTTGGGGCCAGTGAGGTCTGTGTGAGTGCCGAATATTTAGCGGACAGGTAGACTGTCCAAAATGGTCAGAGATTGTTGCTCGTCACATCCCCAAAATGTAAGTATTTCTGTAATTATGCCATCCATAGGGCGTTTCGCCTGCCCGAGCTTTTCTGTGTCGAGATTAGTCTGCAGCAGATTCTCACACACTGGTTTTCTTGTAATGATGTAACAATAACAGTCAAGTTACTGGGGACTCATGTGGTGCAGTGGAAGAGACCTCTCTTTGATTCAGGAGATTCGGATTTGTCTCACAAATTTCCTCCTCATACCTAGGCAGCACGAAACAGATTTTAAAATGGGGGCAGTATTTTCATCAGCATTAAGAATGGTTACTGTCTGTTGGAGAGACAGATTCATATTTGCTACAGCACAGAGACAGGTCCCTGGCCCAAATCGATGGATGCCAACCAAATGCTCATCCAGACTAACTCCATTTCTTTGCACTTGGCCCATATCTTTCGAAACGTTACCAATCCAGTATATTTGTCCAAATTCCTTTTAAATCTTGCTAGTGTACCCGCCTTCACCACGTCGGATCGCTGTTCATTCCATATGCGTACAAACCTCATTTCAAAAGTTTGTAACGCAGGTTCCCTTTTATACTTTCCCCTCTAAACTCTAACTGATGCCGACCCTCCTTGATTCATGAACCTGGCAAAGAGACTGAAGCATTAAAGCTAACTTTTCTCTCATTATCTCTTCCAATGCTATCAGGCCCCTGTAGTCTAGTACGCAAACAAGTAAACGTCCTGGCTTGTCCTATCTCTCCCTATAACTTAGAGCATTGACTCCGCGCAACATCCTTGCAAATACATTCTGAATTCTCTCCGGTTTCAAAGCAGCATTTCTATAGCAGGTTGAGCAAATTTAAGCACAATACTCCAAGTGCAGCCTCACCAACGTCCCGCACAACTGCTGCATAACATCCCAACTCCTATCCTCAATGCCCTGACTGATGAATGCCAGCGTGCAAAAAGCCTTCTCCACTGTTCTGGTCATCTGTGATTACACTTTCATGGGATTATGCTCTGAACTCCAGCTCCTTCAGGTCTGGCCATTTACCATGAAGCTCCTACCTTGATTTGTCTTCCAAAATGAAAGACCACATTCTAATGTGTATTAAACTCCATTACCCATTTCTCTCCCGATCAACGTCCTACTGCAATTTCTGATAACCTTCCTCACTCTCCACGATTCTGTCTATATCATGTAGTAATTGTTTCTTTAATAAAGTGAAGTATTCCATATGCCTTGTAAAATCCACCTCATGTACATGAACTGTTATCTTCAGAGACCCGTGTATATTAAAATGTTTGAGTTAGTGTTCGGATTCACATTCTGCCAGTTGAATCATAAAATAGTCCTGAACAAAATTGCGAGTGACTTTTTTGCGCATACATTGTTTAATTGTCAGCTATTTCCAGACTTCCCAGCGTCCCACCCGGATGATATCATCATTTGTCTTGTGAGCTCGTCATGAATCGAGTCTATCACATTCTTTCTCCAGATGTCTTGTATTTGACACGTAATCAACACGGTGATATCTGCCTGAAATTTCTAGCCAAGCTCACCGAATTACGACTGTGCAAAAAAGGCTATTCCACTTATCAAATTTTTACTGACCTTGTTAAGAACATCCCACCCTGACTCACTCCGCACCAGTAAATGTGCTTTTGCCGCGGATAATCCACCTAGCCTGCACGTCCATGAACACGACGGGGTATTTGCCACGGCAAGCCACCAGAAATACCCCATATTTGATCTGTGGGAAGAAACAAGTCCACCCAGTGGAACCTTTGCAGACACGGGGAAAATGCGTGATATCCACATAGTCGCTCAACTACTGGAATAGAAACTGGGTTCTTGCGCTGTGAAACAGTGGTGCTAAACACTGTGCCACTGCTGTACTCTTGACTGTTAACCACCTACCAAATTTTATCTCAGCTGTCGACTTCTGACTTTTTAGTTCCATTCAAATCCTAAATCTGTACACTGCTCAGTAAGATCTGCAACAATGAATGCATCCCCCTGCCATCTCTCTCACAGAAAATTTGGGGTGAAACATGCTTTGAGTCCCATGGAATCTTATTATCGTTACCAGCTCTCTCGCAACTTACCCGTAATAAAAGAGTGTTTGTAAATTACTGCCATGGCGCTGGTCTATACTCTCTTACCCGCCTCAGTAAGTAGGGAAAGTAAACAAACAAAAACAGAAATCAGTGGGAAAAATCAACTCATCTGGCAACACCTGAAAACGAATTCTACTATCTCTTCCCAAATGCCGACAGACCTGCTGAACTTTCCGAGCAATTATTGCTGTTGGTTGCAATTTACAGTGTTCTCAGTTCTTTGTTTTCTTTTGAATATTATTGTTCAGGGATGCATCATATCCATAACTGAAGATCTATGTACTTTTATTGATGCTGAAACGATAGCTTCTCGCTATTGTCTGCAGTAATTTTATCTAAAATTTAAAGTCGATGCATCCTGATGGATTTTGCTGCGTTTCCGTTTTCACTTTGTGAAAACCAATGCTTTGTAAGTGTTCAGGTAGAACCCACGTCTTCCAGGCGCCGACGCAGATTACTTTGATGATCCCAAATTTGGCCCAGCTATTCCTTTGCTCAGTTCGCATATTTTCAAACAGACCTATTTGCAGGTATGTTGACACAGCTCTAGTTCAGGTGGGACTTTAACCCGGGTAAAGTAGCTGACAGTTAGGTTCTCAAACACTGCAGCACAACAACCCCTTTCTGTTTATATTGAATTAAAGAATTGTGTGCAGTTCCTGAGCCAACATCAGAGAAAAATTTGATTGCACTTGAAAGGGAGCAGAGGAGACTGCCTTCCCCAGAGATTTTCAGTGAAGAAGAGAGATTGGGCCGACTCGATTTGTTTTCTTTAGAGCAGAGGAGAATTAGAGAGGGCATGGATGAGATGTGAGGGTAAAAGATAAGGTAGATAGGAGGGAATGCTTCCCTTTGTCAGTGGGATCAATGATTTAAGTCAAAGGAGCAGCAGGTTCAGTGACACGAGGAAAGTCCTTTTCATCCAGCATGTCGTGTGAATCTGGAATGTGCTGCCTGTAAGGGTGGTAGATGCACAATCCCTAAGAACAGTGAAGTACTAAGAAATCCACTTGCAATACCAAGGTATAGGCGTCTATGCATCAAGTGCTCGAATTTGGAATTACATAATTTAGCTGTTTGTTTTTGACCAAAACTGAGGTTTGGGCAATAGAGAATTGTTCTGTGATTGAGGTACCAGTGACGATATGTCGCTAATCTGTAAGTCACACCATGGTTGCATAAGAAAGGCAGCCCCTTCAACGCATTAATCTCAGCAATTCATAGCTTTCCCAAGTGCATTCCCTCCAACACTGAAACCCATCACACCACAGAATGAAACAAATTGATTAGATAGACAGCAGTATTTATCCACGAGAGCGGCAGTGAGCTGTCGGACACAGTCATGAATGTCTAACGTCAGTCAAGGCTTTCAGACAAGATGGGAACTGATGACCAAATATATGACAGATAGGAAATATGCTCACAATGACTTACCTCGATTGGGCTTACAGTGGCCTGCAAAAGACACAGACACAGTGGTGTACACTGCCTAAAATGTAACCGGTTATAAATCACACCGCACCAAGTTATCGTCCAACAGTTTTAATTGGAAGCACGCTAGCTTTTGGAGCGACGCTCCATATCACTTGATGAAGAGGGTCGCTCCAAAAGCTAGTGCGCTTCCAATTAAACCTGTTGGACTATAACCTGCTGTTGTGTGATTTTTAACTATGTAAACCCCAGTCCAACACGGGCATCTCCAAATCATAAAATGCAGCCGATTCCTCTACGAAAGATGGCAGCTTAGTCTCACGCTAATCCCCACCAGGTCCTCCATTCGTGACACAATTAAATGCAGTAGTATGGAATTAGTACAACAGATTATGGCATTCGGTCCATCATGCTCATACAACTTGATAGCAGTGAGATATCAATAAGGACAAGCTCTCACCAGCCAGGACGATTGCACTGGTCGTGGCGCAGGGGAGTGTGCAATAACCTAGAGATCTTGGAAGCGCAGGACTCACATCTATTTCGAAGCAAAAAGCCATTTCACCAAACTACCTGCCCTTGAGATCAACTACAAAAAGTCACAGCCATAAATCCCAGCGAGATTTCTGCACATACCTCCTATAAAGACCTATAAAGATATTCAGATAATTTACAGCAAAGCATCCAAAGTTCTGACTTTATCCAAAATAAATTAATGAACTTGAATAAATACACATTTTTTTAGCTTGTTACCTCTCTGGAGATTACCAGGTTCCAATCCTATTTACAGACAAAGTGTGAATCGGTTCATAGCATTTCTGTCTACTGAAATCTCAAACAGTGATTCTCATCTCTCATCAACATTCATCACCCGAGCCTCAGCACGCCCGAATGTGTTTGTTCATCATTAATCCTCATTTTATTCAATCATTAATATCAAAAAGGGAACCATCATACGGACTGTTCAGGGCACTCACTCTGTCACTATTCCAATACGATGGATCTCAGAACTGCATTCAAAACTGTTGCTGCGGCCCAGCCGGTGTTACGGACACTATGGGCAACGCCTCCCTTGTCTCTATCTCGGCTGTTGAAGTGAAGTATCCCATATGTCTTCACACAGATATTTTTCGTCGATCTTTGTAGAAATCATTCTTCAGATTAGTAAGATTGCTATTATCCAGGAGAAAAATTTCATTTCCTGCTTTTTGTCCTGACCCAAAATTGTACTCAGATAAAACGAGTTATGAGCAGGAGAAACTCTACGTTCACCCAAAAGCACGCGGTTAGCAAGCCGACGATGCTTGTAATGACTCAATGAAGAACTGTGTACTCACTGCTGAGTTTCCAATCGGTTGCACTGAATGGACTTCTGTCACCTTCATTCGTTTGATGTAATGATTAACCAGTAGATATAGAAGTCCTCACATCTCTTTTATTTTACTGTGTTGTTACAGTCATCGAGTCTTGGAGTCCTACAGCGCGCAGACAGGTCCTCTGGCCCAAACCGCTTCATGATGTGCAAAATGTTCATCCATGCTAACTCCATTTCCTTGCAATTGTCCTTGTAAACCTTGCCTATCGATGTACTTGTCCAAATGCACTTTAAATGTTGTTAAAGAGCCAACTCAGCGACATCCATACGAATTTCATTCCATAGGCACACCAACATCTGTGTGACAAAAGAATTCCCTCTGGGTCCCTTTTCTTCTTTACCCTCTTATCTTAAACTGATACCCTCTCGTCCTCAATTCCTAATTATTGTTTTGCATTACTCAGACATGAGCGAATTCATTTGCTCTTCTCCCCCATCTGATTATTTCAAGTTTTAAATTGCATTGCCACAGCTGAGGCAGGGCGTTTGCAATTCTTTAGCTCAATCCTTATTAAATCAAACAGCCCTCTTTGGAACTGCAGTTTCTGACTGCGACTAGTCCTGCTCTGCTCTTGATTTTTCACAATTATCCGCTTGTTTTTGAAGAAAATGATTTGAAACAAGATGTGTCGTCCAGTCATTGTTTTCTCCTTTATCGAGGATTTGTCAAAACATTTGGGGACATCTGGGTCGCAAATATAGCAGCTGGTGGAATGTTGCGAGCCACATTTCTGGTTGAACTGAACAAACGGATGGCTCGATAAGGATTATATGATATGCTTCTTCAAGGGACGATCTGACCTTCTGAAAGAATGTGATGTTACAGTTCGTAATATTTCAAACATAGAACAATACAGCGCAGAACACCCTTCAGCCCTCGATGTTGCGCCGACCTGTGAACTATTCTTAGTTCGTCCCTCTGCACTATCTCAACATCATTCAAGTGCTTATCTAAGGTTTGCATAAATCTCCCAAATGTGGCCAAACCCAAGGAAATATCTCCCTCAAAACTTTTGCTGCAACAAGATGAGTGTCCACTGTGAGGTTCGGGGGGATGGGGCGTAGAATTTCCAAGCCTGCATTCCAAGCCTGACGATGTGATGATCATTACAGCGACTGTTCAGAGAGCAGGGCAGGACTGGCAGCTAAACTGTCCAGCATTTGGATCGTTCAGGCAAGATACAGAGAGACTTAAAAGGGTGGCATAATTATGCTAATTATGAGGCAGAATGTCACTTTGTTGTAAGAGAGGATATCTTGCAGGCCTTATCCAACAACCTATGTGGTATAACTCAGAAATAAGAAAGTTGCGATTACAGTAGGATTACATTATAGGCTTCCCAATAGCCAAAGGAAGATAAAGGAACAGATACACAAGTGGATCATTGAAAGCTGTAAAAAAAAGCGTAGCTATCGTGTGTGATTTTAACATTCCTTCTATTGACTGGGACACTCTTCGTGCCAGGGATTTTGAAGGGACAGTGTTTGATAGTTCCATTTGCGGTGCGGAAACTGATGGAGAATGGATTGGCTCTTGATACAGCATATAAGTTTTCGAATTCAGTAAGAGGCCACACTCGACCTGCTATTAGAGAATGAACCGAGCCAAGTGATTCAAACGTTCAGTAGGAAAACATTTCAATAGCAATGATCATAATCTGTAAGTTTTAAATAAATTATGGACAACGATAAGACTGATCCCCGGATAAAAATGCGAAATTTTGGGAAAGCTGTCGACAACTGAATTAGATGAAAGTCGTGGAATTACATTGGGGCAGCTGGTGAACGTATGTACACATTAGAAAGTGCTGTATATTTTGAAGGCCAATTGACTCATTTGAGGATGAATGAAGAAGACAGTCAGACGTCCAGGGAGACAAAGGATATTGAAAGACGGGTGTTAAAAAATGAAACGAAACGTACAGAAGGTGCAGTAAGCTAAAACATGACCGCTGAGGGGTAGACCAAAATCAGGAAGGAAATTAGGATGTCTGAAATGGTTAATGGAATGTTCTTAGCCATTCAGATTAAGGAGAAATGTAAGAGGTTATTTCCATATGTTAAGAGCAAAAGGGAAGCGAGGGAAAGGGCGGATCCACTCAAGGCCAAAGGAGTGAATATATGCACAAATCCAGAAAGTTGAATTATTTCACGATAGTGTACATTGTCTCGGTTTAAAACAACGAGAACAAAATGTGTGGTGGTAAGGTTAGCGATTGGGTATGTCGACTTCCTGGAGCATGTCGGTATTATGAAAGGGGAGATATCGAGACTATTCAAAAACAATAAGGCAGATAGGTCGCCTAGAACGGATGGAACCCATCGTCGGATGTTGAGGCGGCAAAGGGGGAGAGATTGCTGGAACCTTTATAAGTATATTTTCATATGCTTTAGATGATGGCGAAACCCCAGAAGTCTGACGAGAAGATGGGACAATGGCGTACCACATTCGTACCTTCCTTGGTCGAAGCATTGAACGTAAACAACGGGAAGTCATGTCATATTTGCATAAAACCTTAGTTCAGCCACGTATTGATTTCGTGTGTATTTCTAGTCGCCTCACTATAGCATCGATGTAAAAATTCTGTATAGGATGCGGAAGATGTTTCCAAAGATTGGATTGAATTAGCTATAAGAATCGTTTGGAGAAATTTAGATTGCTTTGCAAAAAAGCATTTAAGTCTGAGGGGCAACCTAATGGAAGTGTATAAAATGATGAGAGGAGTGGATAGGGTGGATATTCAAAGTGTTTTTCAGTGTGAAAATGTCACGTCGGGGTGGCATAGATTTGAACTAACATGGGGCAAGATTTGAAGACCCTTGTGAGATGATTTCTTCACACAGACGATGGTAGGTGCCCGGAAGGCATTGGCAGTGGTGCTAATAGAGTCAGGTATGATAGCAATTTTGAAGAGGCGTTTAGACAGATACCAGAATAGTGAATGAAAAATTAAACTAATACTGCGTTTAGATATTGGCTCCCATCTTGTGGAATCTGTTTGGATTATGTTGACACATACCAAGACTCAGAAATAAAAATTGATCTGCAAGGTCATTGCAGGGAGCGACATTAAACTCGAAATTAAAAGGGAGAGGAGAGCAAACAAAAGCATTATCTATTATCGTCAATCACTTGAATCTTCGTACGTATTGGGGAAATCAACCACGATAGAGGAGGAGTTACTGGAGTTGAAATGAGTTGGTTTCCATAACCAAAATGTTGAGTCCTCGAACAGAAAACAGGCTAAAGCAGTATGGGAACTGGATAATGAGAATGAACAATGAACAGTGTAGTTTTCTGAAGACCCTTGAGAATTAATGGCAGTAATATAATGAATATGATGGAGAGTAATGTACGTTACTCTGCGACAAATGTCCTGATCTCATTGGCCGTAAGTACAACGGTATGAGGCACAAGACATCTGTGTTAGATTGTGAAACATTACCGGAAATATTCCATGTAATAACAACAGAATACATTATAGCAGCGCAAGGATGAACTGCAACATCATTACTTGCATGATAACAAAACATGGCAGAACCAAGATTTCCAAGAGAAAATAGAGTTAGCACCAATCAAAAGGAAGTGGCATACATATTGCCTGGCATAGGACAACGGACCGGAGAAGTCTAAAAAAATAGGAATTATTCAAAGAGGGGAGGGGGTTGATTTGGGATGGATCCATCATGATTAACTGTTTGATTAACTGGAGGATTGGATAATTAGTGTAATGTGGCATTGAACCCTACCCGTGAAGTACTGGTTAATCCATGTGATCGTGTATTGTTCCATTGAGGGCCGATGGAGGAAAGTATTTGGTGGGGAGAAAGGTTTGCATGGAGGGTGTGCAGGACCTGATAAAAGGAAGGATCGGTGACCTAAAGGGCAGAGGGCATCGCACGCCGTTTGCTATCAAGGCCTGGGCGTCCCATGAGGATTTTGGGAGACAAATACAGAAGAATTTTTTCGCTGCATGGGACTTCTTTCCCTGCCATTCTCTTGCTCTGCCTTTCACTCTGTTTCTGCTCTGATTTTTTTCTCACTGAATCTGGTCTTTCGCATTACTATGTCTGTTCTTCTCACTGTCTCACTCTCCCTTTCCCCGACCTCACACTTCCTCCTTTCCAAATTTTCTGCCTTTACCTTCTCACACAGTCTCTGTGTCGGACCTTTCCCCTCCACTTCCTTCTTTGTCCTGGGGAGCGTGGTCAACGTGTGGAGATGCATAGGTGTTTTTACATACAGTGGATAATGTGTCGCAAAATTGTGATCGTGGAGAAGATGTGCAGAGAAGGCCAATGAGGTGAAGAGGGTATCATGCAAAACCTAGAAGCAATAACGTTTGGGATGGGCAAAACATTTGGTTTGGAAAATTCATGGAAAACTTTAGGAAGGATGCAAAATATTTTGGCGTGACATTTCTGGAGCAGACATAATCTGATAAGGTGCAAAGTTTGAGGATGTGACAACAAAGGATGGATCTAAAATAGGGATAACAATATTTAAAATTTGAAAGTCTTCATGTATAAATAATTTTGCGTTGACTGAAAAATCACGGGACTACAATATCTAGACCCAAGGAAGCCTACATATATGAGGAAAAAGTGGGCCATGCCACCAGTACTTCATTCGGAGGTTCACTTACAATGTTTTCTAGCATGTTGACGGAAACTCTGAACCGGACCTTCCAGCTCAGCATCCAAAACCTCAACCTGGGCTACAAATACTCTGAAACCTCGTTAACATCAAGTCAAAGATAGCTTGTGGGCTCGTGGAGTGTGAGGAAATTAAGGAAGTTACATAGGGAGGGAAAATACACAGATGAAGATGAGTAGTGTTTGAGATGGGAAGAATGAGTGGCACAAATTGTGTGAGAGTTTAACTAACTTTGTACGGGGGTCTGCAAAATCTTGGGGAATGCAAATATATGTGACCTAAAAATTTGGAGGGGCACGTTTTCCCTGATTCTCTATCGGTCTGTCTTTCTCTCTTCCATTCTCTCTCTCTCTTGTTCTTGTTGTCCCTTCCTTTTCCAGCCCTTCTGTATCCCTGAATGTTCTTTTCGTGGTTTTATCTCTTTTGTCTTCAATCTCTCTGGTCCGAAGAACTGAGGGAGGATGCATAATATTTGATGGGTGCGAAATTGGAGCGTTAATGCTTGCGGTTGAGGGGCAAAACTGAGGGCAAAATATTTTGAGTGAGGAAAAATGGTTGTAGGTTCAATAGTTGAGAGAATAAAACATTGAGAAGGCAGGTCGAAAATATTGAAGGGTTTTCAGCGTCAGAGATGTGAGATACATATCTTGTTGAAGTAGGAGCTTCAATGGTGGTGTTGACACACCTTTTTGAAAAGTCACAAATTCTGTGGGGTGCCCAATACTTGGGAATTTGAAAATGGAGATGCAGAATTGGAAGTTCAGAACTTTTGAAACGAAACTTCAGAGGAAAAACTTGGGATTGAAAAATGGGGAAGGTGTGGCAGCACAAACTTTGGGGTGAGTGCAAATTAGAGGTTTCATTTAATGGGTTTCGTAATAGTTGATGGGAACGTAAAATTCGGTAGTTGAGTGCCAAATTTGGGCACACTTCATTTTTTCAGGATGAAGCAAATTATGCTTGAGAGTGTCTGATGGATGTGCAATAATTCGGGGTGCAACATTTGGAAGCCATGAAACCAAGTAGAGCAAGTAACGGGTGTTGCATACGTCAGGGATGAAGGGTACAAATGTGTTGTCTGCAAAAAAGGGAGCGAAAATGTCGTTTTGGGGGTAGTGCAAAAATTGAGAGCAGGTAAACCTGCAGGATTGTGTAAATTTTAGGGGCCGCTAAACGAAGTGAATAGAGGCTGCAAACACCTAAGGGCTGGAAAAACGTTCATGGGGCACAGCACAATGTGTCCGAATGCAACCTATTTGGGGGAAATACTTAAGAGAGCACGAAATAGAAGGATTCGCACAAAATTGGGAAGAGGGCCATAAACTTGAGCATGTAGTCAAATAGTGGTCTGAAAATTTTCGGATTCAAAAAATTGGGCAGAAGACTGCAGCTAATTTTCATAAGGCAGCTTAATTTGTTCGAAACCACCGCAATATTGCGTAGCACAAAATGTCGTGGGGTCATAAAAATGGGAGAATGCCACATCAGAGTGCCTGCAAAATCGTGGAAAAGCTGCATAAAACAGAGAAAGGTTGAGGGAGGGGTGGAGAAAAAGAGTCGCGGGAATAAGAAACCGTCTGGATAGCAAGTAGTCGATGGGAAAATACGACAAGGGAAATGAATGAGAGGAAAAAAGAGAGACGGAGAAAGGGAGAGTAGAAAATGAGGCAGAACGAATATAAGGCGGGGAAGAAATTGAAGTGGAAGACAGAGACGAGGAAAAGAGACAGAGTAAAAATGTGATGGTGGAGTATGAGGCACGGACAATAAAGCGATATGTGACGGATAGAAACATAGGTGAGGGAAGAAACACAACAGAGAAAAAGAGCCAGGAGTTAAGAAAAAGACAGAGGAAAAGTAGGGAACGAAGTGAAACCAGGATTAAAATTAAGAAGAGACAGAAAATTATACAGCAGCAGAGAGTGACAAAAAGGGCCGGATAGAAGAAGCGAGAAAGTGGGTGAGAGGTGGAAAGAAAAAGAAAGCAAAGGAATTGGAGAAAGAGACACAGGAAGAGACAGTCAGAGAAAGAGAAAGGAAGAAGAGATGGAGAAACGAAAGTGTATAGACAGAAAATGCAAGACTTTTGATAGCGCAAGAGAAAGAAAGTGAAAGAAAATGGATAAAGATAATTGGGAAGAAAGAGGAGGGAGTCACATAGAGTAAAAAGAGAGAGAGGAATGGAAAGAAACAGTGAGTGAGAAAGAAAGAGAAGAGAAATAAAGAGAGGGAGAAGAAGAGAGATTAAAAAGAGCGAAAGAGATGGTGATGCAAAAAGGGTGAAAACATCGGGGATAAAAGGGAGACAGAGAAATAAACAAAGACAGAGAAAAAGCTAGACAGGTATAGACAGAAAGAGAAAGTGAACAAGAAACGGGGAAAACGAAATAGAGACAAATAGGAGTTTACGAAAGTCTCTCGACCATTTCCCTCACTGCCACCGATCATTCAGGCATATGCCAGGCTCCTTTGGTTTGCTGCAGTCTGACTGGTTCTCGAAGCATTTGACGTGAAAGGATAAAAAACTGGCCTAGAGTTTGCAACAATAAGCGCACTCTTTCTCACTCACAAACACAGAGACAAACAATGTCTGATATTAAGCTACTGGTCAATCCACGTGGCAAAACGGAATTCTGGCTGGGAATACAGCCCGCTAACAGCTCCTCCAGTCAGGACACTTCCTCCAGTTATGAAAAACAGCAAGAGGCATGTTTTGGAGGTTGGGACGAAAAAGAGACGGAGGAGGTGTAAGGGAAAAGCAGCAGCTCAATAGATTAATACAGATTGCATCTGCTTAACCATCGGTTATCCCCATCTCCACGCCCAACCGCCCACCTCACACATGGGCCCCAGACCTGAAATCCATACAGAGACAAAGCTGCAGATTATTTAGAAAAAGGAGCACAGGCCTCTTTAACAAAGGAACACAAATTTATCCCCATGTCCACAAAGTACCCATATAGTGGTATGTTCGCCATTACCCATTCTCTACTGTGCTGTCCACAGACAGGAAGGACCCTAAATGTGCAGCGAGCTATCCTTTCAATTTCCTTTATCGATATACATTGAACGAGCGTTCACAGAGATCACCGTTCACAACTTCACCTGAATACACCAAGAGCCACAAATTACAGGATGTACTTTCATTACTCCATTCTTTCTGGTCTGGGATGCATATAACACGTGATGGAGTGCCTTATTATCCATAAATCCGTTTCTGTCCCTGTGGTCAATCGTTTTTAATTCCTTATTTGTTCCTTCCAGCAGTTGCTTGATCTTCTGGATACTAATGCTCCATTCCACAGGCGTTGAAGCTCCTTCCTCCTTGTTTTTGTCCCTGGTAGGTATCTGTCCAGTACTTAAAATTGAAAATGTACCTTGTCGTCACCTAACATGAATCTCTGTCAATTGTTTTTATTTTCCATTGACCATTGAACATGCAAGTGCATTTGCTGTACAGACTGAAAACGTCCTCTCGAGTCCACAGCTTCGACATTTTATCATTGTTATCACCACTTAATCGCATTTTTCTTTCGATCTGGGCTTCATTCCCAACAGCCTGTTCCCTTCTCGTTAACTAATTCATGAATTTCCGCATTCACGTCAGTGCTAATATTATCACAAAACACCTACACTTTTGGAATCACGCCATGCGGCCCATCAGGTCCAGACCGAACCTCTGAAGGCCTTCGCAAGCAGACCCACCCCAAATAAGCATACCACAGAAGATCAAAACTGGGCATTTTTTCGACTGTGGATAGGAAACTAGAACATTCGGGAGACTGCTGAAATTCCACAAGATGCTGGAATTGAGTACGGGTTCCTGGTGCTGTCAGGCAGCAGTGCTAACCGCTGGGTCAGCATGCAGCTGCAATATCCACAACCTGCAATAATATCATGTGCTCACTTAACTTAAATTTAATAATAGTCCAGTGAATGGTAAACAATGCTGACAGACTGAATTAATTGTATAATCTGACTTTTTCATTGTTTCAGCATCTGATGATCAAAATTAAGCTATTATTATTGCTGGCCTGCCACCTTATCTTGTTGACTTATCGTTGACTCACTTTCCACTAGCAAGTGTACTGTGATTATGATTTTTTAGTGAAGTAAGTACTTTTTTTTGGGGGGAGGAGACAATTTTCTGTTCACTTACTCCCTGTTTGATTAATTGGTGTGAAATTATAAATTCAGTCACTCAATAATTTGTGAGCATTCGAATCAATGATTATGAAGTTAACCAATACTCTAATGAGGGAAGGTTGAGAAGTTTATGGAAATATGCTTCATTGTTAGTTATTCACCTCCTTTTCCGAATGTGGGAGATGTGAACGTGTTATTAAAAATGCGTGACGTAGATAAAGAAAGGAAACTTGTCTAGTTTCGCCAGTGCTTGCTGATATTGGATACGATAGCCAAGCTCACATCGGTGCAAACACTGATACAGTTCTTCCTTACACCTTATGCTATTCGTGCATTAGGCGTTGTTGGAGAACATAATCTTAGTTTCTGAGCAATATTTGTAAAGGCAGATTCAACAAATATAGGTGAAGAATTACAATGACATCTGGTGAAATGCAGAAACAATCAGAGAAAGTTGGAAGAGACTGATGCAAATACCACTGTTGTTACATAAAATTGAAACATTGGGTGTTTCGATATTGCTGTATGGCAAAGGAAGTGTGAGGTATGTTTTCTTTTCATAACTTGAAAGCTGTCGACAGCTCCGCGTTAAACCCCAATATCACAACCAGACTAATCGCAAAATTCTGCGATAGTTCACTGACCCCAGCCTTTGTAACTGCATCCTGAGGTTCCATTGGCGTCAATCAGTGAAGATAGACAGCGGCAGCTCCTCCATCAAAACACCCAATATTGGAGCTACCCCCAACGATGCGTTCTTAGGCCCCTACTGTACACCCTTCTGCCCATCAGTTCCAGAACGAACCTCTGAAGGCTATCCCACGCAGACACACCCCGAACAAGCATTCCCCAATGTTTCATTGAAACAGTGCTAACAGCTGGGTCACAATGTGCCGCAATATCTACAACCTGCAATGGTAAAATATTCTCCTTTGACTGTAATTTTATAATCGTCTAGCCAATGGTAAAAATATTGATAGACTGAATTGGTTGTATAATCTGATTTATTAATTCTTTCAGCGTCTGAAACATTCACAACAGTGTTGCCAAACAAACGCCATCTACAATGTGCTGACACCACCATGCTAAGAAGGATATCAAACAACGATTAGGAGTCAGAATGGAGAAGACATAGAGGGTTTTGTTACGTGGCAGAGTGATAACAATCTCTCTCTCAGTGTTGGCAAAAGTAATGAAATGATAATTGACTTCCAATAGAAAGAAACAGAACACACCCCTATCTATATCCACTGGGTGGAATTTGAGAGAGGTGAGAACTTCAAGTTCACAGGTGTGACGACAACCGACTATCTGTCCTAGACTTCCGACGTACATTAGACTGTCAAGAAGTTGCAAAAACGGTGCATCTTTTTCAGGCAGCTCAAGTAATTTGAAATGTCCATGACGATCCTCTCTAACGTTTACAGGCGCACCATATCGAACATAGTGTCCGAGTACACAACAGCCTGGTATGGCAAAAGCTTTGTGCAGAAACCTAAGAATCGACAGAAGTTCGTGTACTTAGCCGATACCATCACAGAAGCCAATTTCCCTTTCATGGGCTCTACTGAAACAGTCCTGTTGCCACGGAAATGTTACCAGTACCATCAAACACCCAACCCACTCTGCAATGCTCTGCGACAACCGTTTCTGTCAGAATGTAGATTCAGAAGGTTGGACACACACACCGACAAGTTCAGGTACAGCTTCTTCACTCTCGTTCTTAGATCTATGAATGGAGTCTCTAACGACAATTTTCTTAAATGTTGATCTTACCTCGTGAATGCTTTGTGTGTCATAAACTGCATGGCTTTCTCCATCCAGTTTCTTTTTCACCCCATCATCTGCATGCCCTTGATTACTGTGATCTGCTGTGACTGTTCTCAAACAAATCTTTTCGCTGTATTTAGTTATGCAGGATAATAGATCAAGTCAAATTAAATCGTAGACTGTCCAGAATTAAGGGGAATAACACTGTGGTGTTGCAATGCAAAACTCCGGCACATTTTCAGAAATAAAAGGAAAGCTCAATTATAAGGTACTTGCAGTTGAGCTAAAACAACTGACAGAACACGTAACATCCTACAACGGCAGTCGCTGTTCTGTTATTGCAGTACCTTCACTTTAATTTCAGACTGGCATTGGCTGTAAATCAATCAAATGGGAAAACAACTGTCAATCAAACAAAACAGAGCAGGGGCATAAGAAACAGGGCAATTCTGATTCTGAATTCATGGAGAGTAGTGATGTCCAAGGATCAACTAGGGAATGAGTAATGCTACTTATGTTTAGTAGGACCTCGTAAATGACAATGATTAGATCTGTTCCTGACATTGCCAACAAGCAACAATTGACGTGTTTGGGAGGCTTCCGTTTTCTCGAATTGGGATCAGTTTCAATTACAAGGGGGGACAGCTTCAAGGTAAGAGGAGGTCAATTTAAGGGGGATGTGCGTGGCAAGTGTTCTTTTTTCACGCAAAGACTGGTAAGAGTCGAACATTCAGCTTAATTGCCATCCATGTTCAATCATAGGGTGATCAGAAAGTTTCAGTTTCAACAATAATTTTGTATGATATTATGTGGCTGAGTGTTTCAGATGCTATAAAGAAACATATAACTTTCCCCTGGAATATACATAAGGCACGCTCAGTAAAATAACCAGCTGTTGAATTTGGAGTAAGTGAAAATAAACTCAATTTATATCAGCGAATAGTTTAGTGACCATAACCACATGAAATTTAACAGGAGATGTACTTTAGGCCGTTTCAGAATTCCAGCTATCTCGGGATAAGTAGCCTTAGCTTTATTTACTAAGACCTCTGTTTTTCTCTGTTTTTAATTGTAATCTGCCTTTTTCCCATTGAAGTAGAAGAAAATAAAATTGGATAATGCACTCACATTGATTAATAAGAACATTTGTGCATCTTTTTTGAAAACCTGGCTATTTATTTACCTGTCATAATAAATACTTGTTACCAAAAAAAAAGTTTGCCACAGGATCAGAGAATGATTCTTTTCATAATTAATGGAAATAAAGTGATGACCAATCTACTACAGTCACTTTCACTTATGTGTTGTTTCTGATTCATTGATGTGTTAACAACAAAACCAATGAACCTAAGTGAAATACATCACAGTGACACGCCCTTTGGTCCTCCAAGCCTGTGCTGATCACAATGCAGCAATAAAATAAAAACAAACCTTCTGTCCTTATTCGGTCTCTATCCCTCTATTCCATCACCAGTCATATCAACATCCACATGCCTCATATATATTGCCAACCAAGAAGTGCTTCCACCACTTGTTCGGGCAGAGCGATTAGGTTCCGACCATTCTCTGTGTGGAAATATTCCAACAGGCACATCTCTTAAACTTCCCCCCTCACCTTGAATCTTTGCAGCTTGTAATTGAAACTGTGATCGTGCACCGAGAAGACTTAAGCCTCTCCAAATTCGTCACTTCCTACTTGTTGGCAATACCAGAATCAGATCTATTACCTGTCATTTTCACTATCCACCTGGAAAGAATTAACATTATTCACTTCCCAGTTGAATTATTGGCTAACAGATGTCGGTACGCATTCAGAATTTTCCTGTTTCTATTGACGATGCGCTGTTTTGTTTGGCTCACAGTTGCTTTCACATTTGATCGTTTTACAGCCATTTCTGCAGAGAAATTAAACCAAGGTACTGCAAAAGGAGAATAGTGCGTGTAGTTGTAGGATGGTGCAAGTGTTGTCAGTTGTTTCCATTATATTGCTTGTACCTTGAAGTTGTACTTTCATTTATTCCTGAACGTGCACCGTCATTTTGCATCTTATTCACACAGTATATTTCCGCTTTCTTTTGGAAAATCTATGATTTGATTCGACTTGATTCGATTTATTGTCCTGTATAACGAGGTGATGTGAAAAGATTCGTTTGTGATCAGTGCAAGCAGACCATAGTTATCAAGGACATGCAGATGGTAGTGTTAACCGTATCTGGACAGAGTAAGCCACGCAGTTTACAACACACACTACACGAGGCAAGATCAACATCGAAATACTACGCACAAATAACCGCAGACCAAACACAGAACAGCCTTCTCAACTGATTGGAAGATAATTCAAACATTCATTTGTAGTATTCCATTGTACCAACCAACGGATATAATGCAGTGAGAACACTTATCCAAGATAATAACATGTATCACAATTTTACCAGGAGAAATGAGAAAATGTGATCACTTGCCCTGACGTTTATGAACTTATTGCCTCTGTCTCACAGTTCAGGATGATATGACAAAAAAATCTAAACTTTGCTGTTGAGTGTACTCAGATTACAGTCAATCAAAACTGTGCTAAATGAGAAAGGGTTCAATGGATCACCAAGATTTGAAAGGTGTGTTAGTGTTTCGCAATCATTAGACACACTAAATACGTTGGTCAAGAAAAAATAATCACATAGTGGCTTACATTGACATCTAATCATCTCATTAATGTGGTTCCTGCAGAAAATTCCTAAATGACCTCAAGGATATTTATCAAATAATTCAACCACATTTTTTTCAAACAATACTTGCCACAGTATTAATCAATGGAAATAATTTCGAGCAAGTGTTATATTTTAGAATTGCAGAATGTTCAGAGTGTTTACGAGCTGTAGGCATAGTTTCGTAGTCAAAAAAAAACTTTACCGATCAGCCTCTGAGAGAAAGGTATTGCTTGGAAATGGAAAAATTCTGGCACCTATGTTAAATTTCATACATGTCATTACAGTATAGTTAAATATGACCTTACATAGGAAGCACTTCTTTTCCGCACTTCGCAGACAGTGGCACTACGTTTGCCAAACTCCAGTCTTCTGGCACCTCACCTGTGATTATCAATGAGACAAATATCTCAGCAAGAGGCTCAGAAATCACTTCTCTAGTTTCCCACAGAGTTCTTGTGTACACCTGATCAGGTCCTGGGGATTTATCCACCTTTTACCGTTTCAAGACATCCAGCACTTCCTCCTCTGTAATATGGCCATCTTGAAAAATGTCAACATCTATTTCCCTACAGCCTATAGCTTGCACATCCTTTTCGACAGTAAATACTGATGCAAAATACTCATTTAGTATCTCCCCCATTTTCTGTGGCTCCACGCAAAGGCCAACTTGCTGATCTTTGAGGCGTTCTATTCTCTCCCTAGTTATCATTTCGTCCTTAATATATTTGTAAACACTTTTGGAAAATCCTTAATTCAATTTGCCAAAGCTATCACATGTCCCCATTTTGCCCTCCAGATTTCCCTCTTAAGCATCCTCCTATTTCCTTTACACTCTTCTGTCTGTACATGACATATGCTTCCTTCTTTTCCCTCACCTCTTGAGCAATGTCTCTCCCTCTGCGTTTTCTCACTTTTTCTCTCTCTGTCTCTTTCTCTCTCAATCCCCCCTCAGCCCTCTTCTTCTTCTTCTATTTATCCATCTTCTTCTTCTCTCTGTCCATATTTGCTGCCAGAACAGTTGGGTTTCTCTGTGCAGAAAAGTCCGACCAGATTCGAAGTATCAACTCCGCTTCCCCCCCACATGCCCCCCCCCCCTCTCTCTCTCTCTCTACGTTGCAACTGCCAGCGTTCATCGTGCATGTCGCTAAAATGGGACATGGACAAGGACTGGTTAACAATTCGCGAGCTTTAATTTAGAACACTCAGTGAAGAACAAGTTTAGGAGTACGACCTGACACAGCCTCCAGTCAACTCAAGCATCAAGCAAAGTCAGCATCCCCATGGTTCTCGTGTAGGAATTGTGCCTGAGATCGCCGATTCTTACAACGGTGTTGTTCAGATGGGCACAGCCTCCGGACAGATTTCACTTGAAGTGCCGGGCACATATTGAACGAACACATCCTACCAACATTTTTACAATCGTTTTCATAATCTGCAAGGAAGCATGGACTGTTTTATATGTCTGATCTGCTCGGTGGATTTGGATCGGTTCAGGGTTGGAGGGCCGAAGTCCCTGTTCCTGAACTGTATTTTTTTTATTTGTTCTTTGTTCTTTATTCTTTGGGAAAGCAGGGCGGAGAAAGTCGAATTATCAGGTAACGAATCCCCCAAATTATTTAGGGCGCACGCTGATGCTATTCGACCCGCTGTGTACAGTCCTGTTCTGTCAACTGATGCAAATTTCCTGACTCTCTCCCCAGGTCACTGCCTCTCATTTCCATCCCTATAAAATATCCAACTTCAGTATTGAAAGATTTAATTGAGCTTGCTTTGACTACAATTCCAGGCCATGTATTCCAAACGCGAAGTACTTCATTATTGAATCAGTTGGACACTACTTTAAATGTATACCACCCCCCCCCTCTTATTCTTGTTCTTCTACAAATGGTAAAGCCTTCTCCATATATACTCAGTTCAGCCTGCTTGTCATGATTCTGGAAATCTCCGTCAGATCTCCTCTCGGCGTTCTTCTCTCCAGAGAGTACAGTCCCACCTAATTTATTCTTCCCTTGCAATTCTCTCGCTCTGTTCTGCCAAGGTCTATTATCTGCGTGCAGATATAGGAATGTCCCTTTGCGTCTGTAAACACCTCCCCTCCTTTAATTTCTCCGACCTGTACCACCCACTCCCAATTTAATTTTGACTGTCAGTGTTCTTCTGACGAAATACATCTCTCCACATTTCCCTGTCGGCTAACTCCATCACTTTGACAGTGTCCCTTTGGATCTCTGCACAGTCCTCCCCATTGTTTACATTTCTGCCAAGTTTCGAATCATCTGAAAACTTTGAAATTGCTGACTGCTCAGTGCTCCAGATGCAATATTTCCAATGTACGGCATAACTGAAGCACGACTACCGCCATTTGTATTCACTTTCATGTTCATACAGGAAGATTCTCCAAACTGTATGATTCTATGCATCTGTATGAACTCTCTAAAAGAAAGACAAATTTATGGTCGAGTTGATGTTTTCTCACATCAGGCAATCTAAAACGAAGGAACATAGTTTGAGAATACGAAGAATTAAGACGGAGTGGAAAAATTGCATCACTGCAACCTCGAGACTCAATTGAGCTTGCCAGCTCCTCTTCTCCACTTCCAGTACAAATATCTCCTTCCTGTAGTGTGGTGACGAGAACTACCAGTAATAGTTCAGCTGTGACCAAACTGAAGTTGTCTACAGATCAAGCAAAACCTCCTGCCTTTATAATATATGCCTTGAATGCTAATAAAAACGGTCCTTCTTAATTATACCATTAACACATGGACAAAGGCCCGAAGATACCTTAATTCCTTTGAGGCTCCTCATCATACAGAAGTCACGAGTACTCTCCTGCCTTGATCCTTCTTCAAAATTGAGTTTCCTAAACTTATCAAGGTGAAATCCAATTGTGAAGTCATGTTAAGAACTGCCTTATTGAGCTATTATTTTTTCTTCTGTCGGTCTATCTGTCTGCCGTCCACAAATTCGGAAATTGTACTTCGTGTCCCTTTCTGTGAAAGATTTGTAAAAACAGCAAACATTTGAGGTTCCAGCCCATATCCTCTGTCGCATGACTTGCAAAGCTGAAAACGTCCTACTCATAGCTCCTTTGTATTTCCTGCCAGACCAGTCATTCTTCTCTCCATGCCGATATACCATCCTTGCACACCAGACATTCTTTCTCCGCGGTGCAGCACTTTATATCATGACTTCTTGAAATTTACTTACACCATGTTAACGTGTTTGCTTTGTCGACAACGAGCATTCTCAATTAATTCAAACAGCATCCACAAACCATGATCTTCAACAAAGCAAATTGATTTTTTCCCCTAATTGCCTTTCAAATCATCCAAATTCCCTGTTACAACTTCCCATCAATAGTTTCCCTCAGATTTGTTTTTTAATCTAACTCTGAGTCCCATGCTGCTTTAATTGGTGGAAAAAAGATAAATGGGACATTTGGATGTCTGATGGTGCTGAAGGGGAAGATGAATGTAGGCTGCCTTCAAGTAATTCAAAGGCAAATGATTTTGAAGTTCAAATATTGTTTGAATATAAATACAGAAGAACATCATCAAATCTGTGATTTTTTTGGTACAGGCGAGCCTATTGGAGACAGTACGCAGGTAAGATCTTGAATCATTTCTGCATTGTGGAGGCAATAGAATCGTGTTGCTGTAAGGAGGTGTTCAGGGAACATGCCGGTATCTCATTACAATAATCAAGGCCAGCGTTAAACATGATGTGTGAGAGAAGATGAACTAGAAAAACGAGAAGGATAGTTAATCCCTCAAGCCTGAGATCATTTCATTCAATCGTGGCTGATCTTATCTCAACCCCAACTCAGCATTCCAGTCCCCTCCCTTCAACCCATAGTCGGGTAAAAAACTGAAGCGCCTCCTGTTTATATTTACTTAGTGCCCTGACACCCACTACAGTCTTGATCAATGAGTTCCACAGATCGACGACACTTTGAGAAAATGAATTCTCCCTTATATCTGCTTTGACTTTGTGCCCTTTATTCTAAAACGTGCACCTCTCCTTCTATATTGCCCGACCTGATGAATTATCCGTTCTAGGTCTACTTTCTTAGTCGTACTTGCATCTTGCAGACTTCGATTTGATCTCCGCTCAGTGTTCTAACTGCTGGGACATTTAAGGCCTTAACAGTTTGACTTTCTTCACAAGACAAATCTTCACTAAAGAATAAATTGACTGAACCCCCTCTGAATTGCCTCCCGTTACCTATATATAACTTTTCAGGTAAGGCGATCAAAACTCAACATAACTTTCCAACGCCAGACTCAATGATGCTTTCTATGGTTGCAGAAGCACTTCCTTCGTTTATATTGGATTCCTTGGAGGATATATTTTGAATATCTAATTATTCCCAACTCTCCAGTAATATCAACTTATGAACCAGTATTAGATAAAGAGCTAAATGGTCGCATTGTGGACCAAAACAAATTTACTATCTTTTGGATTCATTCTTCCGATTTCTGATACATGGGGTAACAGTTCCGAGATTGAAAAGCCTCTTCTCAAAGTAAAGGGGTGGTCCAGATGATCACACAGAAGAGGGGATGGATGAGGTCAATAAAAGGCAATGATCAGTGTGGGGAGGACTGACAAAATTGGACATTAGTGGAAGATTATTAACGAATAAATTGCAAAAATCATTCTTATCCAACAATAAGTTTTGGTTTTATTTGGAGAAATTCAATGATACTAAAACAAAAGAAATATATTTTAAATTTGGCTTAATGCTAATACAGTGTTCTGGGATGTCGGAATGGATCTAGAGCTACAAAAGTACAGCACAGAACCGGCCGTTTTGCCCACGATGTTTTGCCGAGGATTACTCGAAATATAAAATAAAATAATACAACCTACGCACACATCAATTCACTGCTATCCATGTGCATGTCCAGCAGTCGCTTAAATTTCCCTAATGACTCTGCTTCCACCACCACAGTTAGCAACACATTCCATGCATTCACAACTCTCTGCATAAAGAACCCTCGCTGACATCCCCTCGATACCTTTGTCCTAATAACTTAGAACAATAATGCTTCATGCCAGTCAATCGTGCACTGGCGAAAACTCTCTGGCTATTGACTCAATCCATGCCTCTCATTACCTTATATACAATGATCAGGGCACCTCCTTTCCTCCTTCTGTCCAGAGAAGAAATCCGATGTTAGTTAACCTCTCTTCATAAGGCAAGCCCTCCAGTTCAGGTAGATTCCTGGTAATCCTTCTTTGCACCCCCTCCAAAGCCTCTGTATCTTTCTTATAGTAAGGTGCCAAGACTGGACACGATATTCCAAGTGTGGTCACGCCGGGAATTGCAGACCCGTAGCAAATCCTTGTGGCTCATAAACTCGATACCCCTGCTATTGAAATCCAAAACATTATGTGATTTCTAAACAACCCTATCAATTGCGTGGCAACTTTGAGGGATCTATGTACTTGCACATGCAGATCCCTCTGCAGCCTGCAATAGCTTTCGACAATATCAATGGCATCTCTAACCTTTGTGGCATCGGTAAATTTACCAACCCACGCCCCACTCTCCTCATCCAAGTCATTTATAAAATCAACGAAGAGCACAAACCCCAGAACAGATCCCTGTGGGACTCCACTCAATTCTGACCACCAGGCAGAATACATTACATCCACAACCAAATTTCTGCATTCCATCAACCAATCAATTCTGAATTCAGACAGCCGCATCTCTCCGTATTCCATACATCCTGAATTTCTGACGGAGCCTACCATGGGGAACCTATCAATTTCATTGATGAAATCCATATACACCACATGCAATCCTCGACCTTCATTGATCAGTCTTGTCACTTCAAATAACTCAATAAGTTGTGAGGTATGACCTGCTCCTCACAATGCCATGCTGACTTTCTTTAATCACGCTATGCTTTTCCATATTGTCATAATTCCTATCCCTCAGAACTATTTCCAGAAGATTGCTGACCACAGACGTAAGACTGACTGGTGTGTAATTGACAGGGGTTTCCCTACTCTCCTTCTTGAATAAACGAACAACAATCACCTCTCTCCAATCCTCTGATACGACTCCCGTTGAGAATGAGGAGACAAAGATTATTTTTTTACCAGCAGCTTAGCAACGTCTTATCTCGCTTCGCGGAGCAGTCGAGGAGAAATCTGGTCTGACACCTGGGAACTTATCAATCTTAATGTTTCAGAAGATTTCCAACGCATCAAGTTCATCAATCTTGATCTGTTCAAGCCTGTATCCCAGCGCCTCAAAATTAACATTTACAACAAGGTCCCTTTCCTAAGTTTAAACAGAAGCAAAAAAAACCATTTAGGGCTCCCCCCATCTGCTCAGACTCCACACGCAAGTTCCTTACGCTATCCCTGATTGGCCCTACCTTCTCCCTGATCATTCTCTTATTCCTCAAGTAAGAGTAAAATGCCGTTGGGTTCTCCCAAATCTTTCTTGCCAAGCCTTTTCTCGTGCCCACTCCTGGCTCTCATCTGTCCATTTCTGAGCTCATTTCTTACAAGCCTGCAATCCTCTAAAGATGTGCTAGATCCTTATTTCTCCACCTGACATAAGCTGTCTTCTTCCTTTTGACGTGAAGTTCCTCTGTTCTCGTCATCGAATGTTCCTAAATCTTACCCCTTTTTACCCATCTCAGAGAACAGGTTCGTGCATCACTCGCAATAACTGCTCCTTAAAGAGTCTCCACGTGTCTGCTGTGCCCTTTCTGTGGAACAATTACTCCCAGTCTATACTTCCCAACTCCTGTCTGATAGAGTCATAATTTCCTTTTCCCCAATTAAATTTGATCCCTCGGTGACTGCTCCTTTCCCTCTCCAAGGCTATGGTAAACGTATGACAATTGTGACCACTGTCCCCAAAGTGTTCTCACATCCAGAGATCTGACTCCTGTCCTGGATCATTGCCGAGCACGGAACCGAAAATGGCCTCTCCTCTCATCGGTCTGTCTGCATACTAAGTAAGGGAACCCTCCTGAACACAGCTGAATAAAACGGCTCCATCCAAGCTATCTGTACTAAGGAGGTCCCCGTCGATATTGGGAAAGTTGGGATCACCCATAACAATCACCCTGCCATATCTGCATTTTTTCCAAAATCTGCCGGCCGACGAGATATTAAATTTCTCTTCTGCTATTTGGGGGTTTGTAGAAAAACTCCAACGAGGTGGTTGAGACCTTGCTGTTCCTAACGTCCACCCATGCTGACTCAGAAGACAAACCTTCGTCAACAACCTTCATTTCTGCAGCTGTGATGCACTCTCTGATCAGCAATCCTCTATCCCCATCTCTTTTTCCACCCTCTCTGTTCTTTTTAAACGTTCTAAACCCTGGAACATCAAGCAACCATTCCAGCCCCTTTGAAACCTAGATCTACGTAATGGACAGGACAAAATAGCTCCAAGTATGAATTCACGTTCTAAGTCTGTCTCTATTATTTCTGACACTAATTGCGTTGAAGCAGACACTCTTTAGCTGATCCCTCCGTTTCATCGCGTAAGAAATCTTCCCGATAGATTCACGACATTGTGTCACTGCTCAATCTGCAACTATCCCCCTCTGAGATCTCTAGCTCTGATTCAGACCCCCTTATCAAATAGATCTCCCACACAAGACATTGGTGCCCCTCCAGGTCATTTGCAAACCGTCCTTCCTGTCCAGGTCCCACATTCCCCAAATGGTGTCCCAATCGTCTAGGTATCTGAAGCCCTCCCTCCTGCACCAGCCTCGGGGCCACGCGTTAAGCTGCATTCGTTAACTGTCCCTCAACTCACTATCTTGCGGCATCGGTAACAAACACAAGATCATTACTCTAGTTGTCTTGCTCTTCAGATTCGAACCCAGCACGCTGTAATCACGCTGCAGATCCTCAATCCCTTTCCTAGTTTTATAATTGATGCCAATATGTACTACGATTTCTGGCTGCACACCCTCCAACTTCAGAATCTGATCAGCGACATTACGGACGATGGCACCGGGGAGGTAACATACCTTCTAAGAGTCCCATTCCTGACCACAAAATTACCTGTCAATCAGTCTAACTATTGAGTCTCCTACCACTCACCTTTTCCTATTCTTCCCCCTTCCCTTCTGAGCCACATTGCCAAGCTCAGTGACAAAGACCTGACAACTATGGCATTTGCTTAGCTGGCCATCCCCACCAGCAGTATTCAAAACGGTATGCTTATTGCTGAGGGGAATGGCCACAGGGGATCCCTGCTCTACCTGTTGATTCTCTTTCCTCCACTTGGCTGTAACCAAACTGTCCTTGTCCTGTGTCTGAGGAGTGACCACCTCCCTGTACATCTTCTCAATTTCTCCCTCAGTCTCCCGGATGTCCAGTAGTTCATCCCGCTTAAGCTCCAGTTCCTTAACTCGGTTTTCGAGGAACTGGAGTTTGGTGCACTTCCTGTAGATGTGATCGGCGGAGACATGTGAAGTGTCTCTCACCTGTCACATTCTGCAGGAGGAACATGCAACAGCCCTATGAGCCATATGCCGCTAATCTGAAAGCCAGCACAGGACTGTTCAAAGGGAGAGAGGAAAAACAAAAGAGAAAACCTGAAAACGTACCGATTTTACAGACTCTTCGTAAGTTTAGAGGGGGTGGGTAGAACTGAAAGGCTTCTCGTATCCCTACGAATGACGCAATGGGAGAAAAAAGTAATAACCTTGGATTTCGGGAACTTCTAAATGTGCAGCTGAAGCAATGGACCATATGAGCATAAGGACATCGAGTGCTATGACTGGTGCCTTCGACATTCTCCACTGAGTTTCTCACATCTCCGGGCTGAAGTCAGTCCACCAGCTTTCTCTTTATAATTTCAAGAGTTATTCTGTCAGTAAGAATGACACGTCAAAAAAAGTGATGGCTGCATCATTTGTGGATCGAGTTGACAACTCATTAAACAAGAGCAGCAGAAAGGTAACACATGCTTCACCCAGTCTGATTGCTTTTAACTCATGAAGGGAGAGAGAGAGAGAGAGAGCGAGAGAGGGAGAGAGAGAGAGAGACTGATGGAGGGAACACAACATTGATGCCCGTCTTTTCAGAAAAATAAAGACAGCAATGGGTACCGTTCAGTTAACAAACCTGCATTACTTTTTTAAACAGTATATATGGAGCATGGAACAGTGCAGCAGAGTTCAGGCTTTTCGAACCTCGATTTTGTGCCGACATTAAATTCTACTCTAAGATCAATTTGCCTGCATATGCTTTATTTTCTATTATTTATGCGACCATCCAAGAATCGATTAAATGCCACCAATGTTTCAGTCTCTACTCCCACAGTTGCTGGTGCATTCCACGTATCAACCATTCTCTGACATCTTATCTAAACCTTCCTCCAAACACCTCTAAATTATGCTTTCTCGTGATAGCAATTTCCACCTCAGAAAACGTCTCTGGCTTTCCACTTTATCTATAGCCCTCATCATCTGAAACACCTCTGACAGGTCCCCTCTCATTCTTCTTCACAGCAATGAGAAAGGCCCGAGCTCCTGAGACATTTCTCCATCCGACATGCCCTCCAGTATACCCAACAATCTGGTAAATCTCCTCTGCACCCTCTCTAAAGCTTCCACATTATTCCTATGACAAGGCGACCAGAAAGGAACACAATGCTCCATGTGTTGTCTAACCAGCGCTTTGTATGTTTGCAACATGATCCCGGTGACAGCGGTCTCAAGCAGGAAATTAAAGGTGTAGGTGAGAAGTTAAAAAGTTTTGTTCCAAGCATTATTCATGATACCACGAAACAAAGACCACTGAATGACGGAAATGCAATAACAAATCCGGGAATGACAGAGTAACTCAGTAGGCCTGGAATCATCAGTGGAGAAAAAGACAGGTTAATTATGTATTTGTAGATTATAATGCTGGTGAAATGATCAGTATTAACTGCGGAATCAACATCTTTATCAAACATTCTCAGAAGCTGACAACCCTCACCTTCACCTTTCAAATGGACCTTATTGGCTCTAATGATGCTTCTGCTGCCGTGAGCTTGTGAAAGGATGTGCTTGAATTATTCGCTTTTTTTTCCAATCGAGAATTCTATTTTTTCAACATCTACTTCAATATGAGTTTCTATTTGTTTCTCGTTGTCTGTGTGTATTCACATTACAGTGTTTTACATTCTCTGACTGCCTGTCCATATCCCTCATTTCCTATTCCTGCTCTTTGAATTGCTTGACGTGAGGAGGCAGTGTGAGAGTGGAGCTATTGAGAGGCATTCTCCTTCCCTTGGATGGAGTGGCTACAACTGGGCCCACATTCTCGGGATAATGTGTATGTCACTTAGGCCTGAGGTAAGGAAATATTGTTTTTGGTAATAGTAGGCGCTTAGACATGGTAGGCTAAATCAAAAACTAACGAGACGTGCAATACAGGGAAATTTGTTTGTTTGGATCAAGAATTGGCTGCCACTTGGAAAACAGAGAGCGTTGGTAATTCGAAATTATTAATACTGAAGCACAGTAGCCAGTGCTGTTCTGCACGGACCTGTTATGAGATGACTGCACATCGTGATTTTTCTAAATTACTTTTTTGAGGTCCTGGAAAAACGGAGTAGTAAATCTGCTGATGGCACAAAGGTTATTGAGTTGTGGACATGTAGATGGCTGTTGTAGGTTGCAATGCGTCATTGACAGGATGCAGTTTTGGGCTGAGAAGTGGCAAACTGAGTTCAGCCAGGAAAAATATAGTGCGATGCATTGTGGAATTTCGATGTTTAATGCAGAATATAGGGCCAATGGCAGGATTCTTGCCAGTGTGGATGAATGGATTGATCTTGGGATTCACATCCATAGATCCCTCAAAGTAGCCACTCAATTTGATATGGTTGTAAAGATGTTTTACAGTGTGCTGGGCGTTCACGCGCAGGCAATTGATATTGAGGGCCACGAGGCGATGCTGCAGCTCTGTAAAGTCCTCTGTTGACCGCACTTGGAATACTGTGTTCAGTTCCGATCACCTCATTGTAGGAACGATATGAAAGCTTTAGACAACTTCCACTGCTCGACACTAAACATTATGTTTTGTCAATTTCACAAATAATTCCAAAAGGCTTGTGTGGCATGACCTGACCCTCACAAAGCCATGCTGACTAACTCTCATCAAACTACACATTAATCAAGTATATTTAATTCTTTCCATTTCCCCTTTTTTCTGCTTATATGGCTGTTTTGTTATTTTCCCAAAAATCTCTGCAATCGATCTCTGCAATGTTATTGGGTGGCATGGTTGATCATTGGAAACCTTTGCTACCTCACAGTGCAGGGACATTGCCTCAATTCCACACATTGTGACTGACTTTTAGAACAATCTCCCAATATTTGCGTGCGATTCTTCCAGGGGATCTACCTTCCACAGTCCCAATATATTCATATTATTTTGATTTCCCCATCGGCAATGCACGTTTGCAGGAACATGACATGGTGGTTGGTCTGCGTGGGATAATCTTCAGGATGTCGATGTGGTCACGATTGACCAAATGGCCTGCTTCCACACTGCGGGGAATCTGTTATTCTAGGTCTGCGTCCAGTGCCCATTGACAGAGGCCATTCCAGAAGATGAGGGATTGGTCCAGAACTCCAAAAAAACGGAAATCCCCAAAGAGAGAAATCATTCATTCTGCAATCGTCGGCAAAAAGTAGACCTAGGCCCTGGAAGGAGTTAATTACCAGCGTACAATCACAAACCTTGAATATGAGGCGTTACATTCCGAGGAGTGATGAGGCACATTCAGTTTTTCATCTCTGGAATCTGAAAGTTTAATGCTTGGTCTAATCAAGACCTTCGGGACATCAATAGACAAAGACAGGCATGATAAAGATAAACTATTTCGACAGATCAAAGTAAAAGTCAAAACTGTGCTCGGAGAACATCTCCGAATTCCCTCCTTTAGAGCATTGTTGGCAAACCTATAGCAAATGGACTGTAACTTTTCTAGAAGTCAACCCACCAACACCTTCTCGAGACGTCAAACACAAACAGGCAATACATTTGGGGACTAGTCAGCGATGTCCACATGATTGTACAGAATTCTGGCCAGACATTCAGGATTGATAACAGAAAGCTCTTCTATACACAAATAATAGTGTAGGGTTCGAGTTCTCGTCCTCAAATTCCGGCTGACCATCATTGAATTGGCAAATTTAATCTGAGAAAGATACGTTTTTATTAAGCAAACGTGGCACGGGATACGGGCTCAAGACATGCATATGATATTACCTGCAGATTACACACGGATTAGCAAGTGGCTGAGCAGGCTCGGTACCAAAATGGACAAACCATGTTCGTGAATTCCTAGCAATAATTTATTTCGTTCCTCATCAGTTCACTTATTCCTCAGGTCAGTAACTTCTTTCGGTACATAATGTAAACTTTCAAAAGATAGTTTAATCGTTCATTGCAGTTATTGCCAGTCTTGGTTAATGATCTACCTTTTAATGCCAAACATACTAGAGCCGGTCATCAATGTGTCAGTGATGAAAAACTCCAGTGCAATATTTGAACCCATGCAATGAGGATTTGTGTTTCAGTCTTGTCAATCTTCCACTCACAATGACAGTGATGATGTGGGCGACACTGCTTTTGCTGCTTGGAACCTTGGCGTCTCTGGAAGTCAAAACTTGTAAGTACCTTAGTTAATCGTACCTGCAGAGAATTGCAAAACTTCTCGTGGGCAACCAAGAGAAGAACAGTTTGGACAGTGGCCACTGTGCTATTGCTCCGCTCGGGTTGATCATGTTTGCTCATTCACATCAACATTTCACCGCTTCCCGTTTCTGTAATCCTGGAAAGGAATAATATTGCACATAGCAAGATGTCTATCATGTTTCCAAGTCCGTATGAAAATTGTACGCTTGCAATATTTCTTAAATCAAATATTGCTCGCCAAGGAGATGACCCATGATCTCTCACACGTACGATTGACTTGTGGAAACCCAGTGATAGTGAGTTATCGTAGTGTAGTGGAGTGTTCAAGTTTACTTGTTCTAATGTTGCATAATAACATTCACCGAGCATATTGATATGCAACATTTCAACAGGTTTTTTTTTTATACATGCATGGCTGTGCCTGACTTTAATTTCAAAGGCAATGGAGGATGAAATTTAAGATGTTTCATTAAAGATAAACAAATTCCAGTCTGCATGACAGGGATTTTGTGAAGTCATAGGCATCTGAGGAAAGATAGATTGGAATTGAGGGCAGTGGCAGAGCAAGTACATTGGCTAGTTGCCAGTTGTGGAGGGATTGTCTTAGATGGGGAATTCTAGGAGGTTGGGGGTGTACTTAATGAAGTTTCAAAGAATGAGAGTTGAGCTTATTGAAGAATTATTCACTCTTGAAGGACATTCCACTGTAACTGATGTGACTTCGACTGCCCTTGTGGGATAGTTTCGAACCAGAGGGTCTGATCTCAGAATCCAGGATCGCTAATTTAAGACAGAGATGAGGAGGAATTGGGTCAGTCATAAGGTGGTGAATCCGGGGAATTATTTCTCACAGAGGGTTGTCGAGGTTGAATCATTCAGCCTGTTCAACGGTGAGATATACAGATTTTCAAATACGTGGGGAATCGATGAATTATTTCAAAATGGCGGGAAATGTATGTTGAGAATGATGAGATCTGTCTCGATGTAATTGAATGGCAGAACAGAGTCGATGGGCTGAATGGCCTACATTCGCTCTTCCATCTTTTGGTCTGATCTCTGCAAGTGGTTGCATTTGGAAAGCCTTCACAATATCTGCATTCCTCCAAGGCTGGCCTTCTGTGTTCTTCACTTTATAAATAAAACTGCCTTTGTTGTTTATGCCTAAGATGTCTGTTGCATTAGATCCTCTTTAACAGTAACCACGTCTATCTCCTCCTTTAATATCGATCGGATACCATACCAGTATGAGCAAGGCTTATCGAGCTCTCCATCATATCAGAGTCGTGGAATTCTCCAGTTTAGAGGGTAACTGTTCGACATATTCGAGCTGCCCTGTTAGCACAATCCCCCAACTCTGTCTGCATGTCCCTCTCAATTCATTCATTTCAAATGAATATCCCATTCTCTTTCGAAACCTCCTGTCGAATCTGCCTCCAACCGTGTCCCTTGCAGTGGGTTATCTACGCAAACAACTCTCTGAGTAAAAACGTCAGTGAGTTACGAACCTGGGGATCTGTTCACTTTTAACGCAGCTGAAGTTTCCAATAACTTCTTACGACCAAACGCAAACTGCTTGAGAGCGTTACAATCCCTCGACCGAAATAACTTAATATTTGGAACAAAATTGATCATTTCTCAATTGGCTATTCATTTCTCAGTATTGGGCCAGAAATGCACCACTCCACACAGTTCTCGACTTCACCAAACTTTAGTGTGGACCAATTCTAACAATCTCCACGATTCCAGTCTCAAAATATTCTGATTAGAAACGGAAGCAGCAGTTTTCATTGTTCTGGCTTTGTGTACCGCAGTGAGATCACAGGGCAATATCCTAATGTGTCCGAATGTTTACATAAAAAAAACATTTTTCTCTTTTCTTCCTTGTCCTAGATCAAATCTTTTCATGTGTGTTAGAGAATAGTTACTGCAGTGAAGTACCATGTGATGAGAATGTTTCAGTACGGACCAAAGGGACATGCCCACACTTCCAAGTGTGCTGTATGCGTTTCCTGCCAGCGAAGTAAGAAAGACAACATGCAACACTGGAAAGCATCTGAATTTCCGGTTGGAGAGATTTGTTATCTCTTCAATAAAGGCTTCATTTGACAGAGTCTCTGCAATGTGATCTGGTGCACTGCTTTCTCAGACACGTGAATAAAACTCAGTGACACTGGTAAATATTAATTGTCCAATCTTCATTTCCCATTCAGATCAGTGTCTTAACATAGTGAGAGGAAGGAAGGCTGCAGTCACAAAATATGCGTGTTAATGTGCTCGCATTCCCATCGCAGCAGGTTAGCTGCTGTGCTGGCCTTTGGTTACACTGAAGTTGGAGGAGCATGTGCAGTTCTGGTTCTGACACGATCAGAATGATGTGGAGGCTTCAGGGAGGCTGTAAAAGTGGTTTACCAGCGCAGCAGAGGATTACCTGCAACGAATGTATGACAAACATTGGATCATTTCGTCTAGAGTGTGGGAGAAAGAGGTGTGTCCTCATCAAAGTACAGAAAATAATGAAAGATTAGCCAGGAGGAGATTTTTTTTCTTTCCCGTGCTGAACTGTCAAATATCAGTGGACTTAGATTTAAGCTGAGGGCAATAAATTTTATGGAGATGTTTGAGGAAAGTATTTTTTATAGCGGGGGTAGTTGGTGTCTGGAATACAGTGCCAGGGAGATGGTAGTGGATATGATAGCAAAGCTTAAAATGAATTTAGATTCACAGATGTACGGCTAGAGTATAGACGGATACACACGATGTGCAGGCAGGTCGCATTAGTTTAAAATGTTTTTCATGGTGGGCCGAAAGACCCCTTACTGTGCTGTCCAGTGTTATATCCAACGGAGCAGTTTAGATACGAAGATAAGCAAGGTATGTTTGACTTGGTTTCTTTTAAGAAGGGAAGGTTGCCGGGAGATGCGCTTGAGATGTGTAATACGATGAGGGCCACAGATGAAGTAAACCGATAGCAACTTCACCCATCAGTCAGAATGTCATTAGCAGGTGGGAATAATCTGAAATTGAAAGGCAAAAGGTTTGGACAGTTGAAGGGAAATGTATTCAACCTGAGGGTGGTGGGATATGGGATCATCTTTCTGGGAGTGTAGCTAATGTGGGAAACCTGCACCTTTTCAAACGCGCTTTTATGAGCCACGTGAACTGTTCAAATATTGAAGGCTATGCTCCATGGTTTAAAATGTAGGGCAGCTATAGATTTCATGTAATATTTTACAGTATGGACTCGATAGGCTGAAGTGCCTCTCCTACATACTCTGATTCTATGTTTCTACGATGATAACACCCACACCACATCCCAAAGTCACTGGGCCTTTCAGCATCCTTCTGTTAGGAGAGAGGTGCGGGACGTGATATTCCACGCAGAGGGAAGTTAGGCATTGCACAGTTGCATCACGCTGAGAATCACCATTGTCTCGCGTTCTGAGGTCATAGATTGGAAAGGAAATTGTCAGCGACATTGTACAGAGCAGAAGACAAAATTTATCCTGCATGCTGGCCATTTTTCAAGTGACCATCATTCATAGCAATTTTTATGCACATTGTGGAATCACGGAGTGAACATTCGACTCACGTTGGCTTGCATCAGGAGATGAACAAACCATTGCGCGGGCGGAACACACACAAAGAATGTTCGGTATTCAATCAGCGGTTATCTGATGGATAGTCTGCCAGATATTCTCAGTGAAGTCATCCCAATAAATACAATAAGAACAGGTTTAGACCACTCAGCCCCGCACGTTTACTCGCCACCAAAACAATACCATTATTAACAACAGAAATTGCTGATAAATTTCATCAGGTCTGGCAGCATCTGCCGAGAGATGTCAGAGTTAACGTTTGAGGTCAAGTGACCCTTCATCAGATCTGGGCAAGTGAACCTGACTTCTAATTAAGGGTGACTCGACCCAAAACATTAGTTTTGATTTCTCTCCACGGAAGCTGCCAGACACGTGGAGCTTTTCCAGAAATTTATTTTATGTTCTACTTTATAGGATACACAGTTCTTTCAGTCTTGATTCAGTTCGGTCATGGTTGTTCCAAATGTATTCACAATTCTGCACTCTTTCGCAGTGCTTGATCATCTTCCCTTCATTTGGTCATCAAAAACTTCTCTGAATCTGCCTTAAAGTGTTTGCATCCATTGGCTTTTAGGGAGGGATATTCCAAAGATTCATAAACCTTGAAAGAAACGTGATGTTTCTTCATCTCAGTTCTATCTCTTTACTTTCAAATGACGAAGATATATTTCTTGATTATGGACAGTACATTCACAACGTGAAAGAGAATGTAAAAGGGATAATCAGGAGGTTTGCAGCAAACTCGAAACATGATTGTGTTGCTGATAGTGAGGAGGATTGTCTCAGGCAGCGTTCTGTTACTGATCAGCTACCGAACTGTGCAGGTGTATTTTAATTCTGCTCAGAGTGGTAAGAATTTGGCGAGGTCAGAAAAGGGAAATATCTCCCCAATGTCTGCTAGTTCCACAGGGAGCACTGAGCAACAAAGGGATATTGGTGTACAAGTTAATAAATCCTTGAAGATGTCAGCACAGTAATAAGAAGTGCTGAAGAATACGTACGGGATGTTTGCCATGATTAGGCATCAGAAATTCGGAGCAAGAAAGGCTTGTTACTAAAGAATTGGTTCAGCCACACATGGAATGCAACGTGCCGTTCTTCTGCCACCTATCAGAAGGGCGAGAGTACATAGGCGACGGTGTTATGATTGACCAGGATGTTGCTGGCGATGAAATATCTTAGTTATAATGAATGAATTGACAGGTTGTGTTGTTCTGATACGGGCAGAAATCGCTGGGGGTGGCGGGGGGGGGGGGGGGGGGTGGCGGTGGCAAATCTTGGGAATTATTGACAAAGCAGATGATATGAATCTTTTCCCCATTGCTGGTGTGTCTCCGACCAGAGCCTAACAGTTTCCTCCCAGGAATAATTGTTTTAGAAGTGAATATTGTTTTCACTCAAACGAATGGCAGAAATATGGAACATCCTGCCTAATATGGGTGTCAAGGCAGGTACCTCATCCCATTTGAAACAAAGGACAACATGACATTCGCAGATCATTGGTCACCACTGTGAAGTTGGTCTGGTGTCCCATATAGGAGCAGACCAGGTCAAGAACAAGAACATTTCTGTGCGTCTAGGATCACATTTGTCTACAGAGTAAGTCAGTGTTAGCCACAATGCTCTGGGTCTGGAGTCACATGTGACAGTAGGCAGTTCAATATTAACCATCGTGCATGTGACATGCATAGACGGAGTCAGTCATTGGGACACGTTCTGGGGAGGTGCATCTATTCGAAATTGCACGGTCTACACTTCAGCCGGATTGGAACCAATGACGTCGCGGGTATTTTGCTAACGCTGTAAGGGAGGGTTTAAACTTATGTGGCAGGTAAATCGGAACTAAATTCGTAGATTAGTGTACAGAAATAAAGTTATCGTTCCTTAAACTAAACCCTGGAAGAAACTGGATAATGAAATCAGCCTGACTAAGAGGAAGGTTAGGTAGGAATAGATGATGAACACAAAGGGACAGTTGATTTTATGTACATTCGTTTTAATGCGAGATGGGTAGAAAGTAAGTCAGATAGACTGAGGGTTTGTATTAGTACCTGGCTGTGTTGCGTTATTGCAATTACACAGACTTGCTTAAGGGAAGGTCGTGAAAGGCAAATAGCATTCCCAGGGTTTAGATAATTCAGAATATTGAGGGACTTAAAATGGGTGGAGGATTTGAATTGTAGTCAGATAAACTATCATAGTATTTGAATTGTAGTCAGATAAACTATCATAGCTGTGCTGAAGGAGCGCAAAATAGAAGACTCAGCGTTCAGGCAATATGGACAGAGCTCAGAAATAGGACGCATGTGAATACATTGTTGGGGCTATACTACAGGCATCCTAAGAGTGAGCGTGAGATAGATGCACAAATATTTTAACAGATGATCGAAAGATATAGGAGCAAAAGGGAGGTGGTGATAAGACATTTAAATTTTCCAAAATTGACTGGGATTCACTAAGTGTTAGAGGAACAGATAGATTATAGTTTCTAAGGAGCATCCAGGAGAGTTTTATAGAGCATTATAAAAGTAGTCCAGCTCAGAAAGGAGCCATACTAGACATGATGTTAGGGGGTGACCACGGCCATTTGCTTAAAATTTCCGTAGTGAATTACTTTGGGAATAATGATCACAAGTCCGTAAGATTCAGAATATTCATGACCAAAGGCGAAAGTAGTACGGAAGGAAGAGTGCGAAATTGGTGGATAGACAACTCTAGAAAAATTCGGCAGGAGCTGGGAAATGTGAATTGGGAGCATCTGTTTGAAAGTGCATCCACATTTGATATGTGGGAGGCTTTTAAAGAGAGGTTGATTAGAGTGCAGGACAGACATGCCATTATAAAAATTAGGAGCAGAAATGGCAAGATTACGGAACCATGGATTTCAGGTGAAATTGTGAGACAAGCTAACAAGGAAAAGGAAACATCAACAATTTTTTGGCGATTGGAAACAGGCGAGATTTGGAAGAATATCAGGTATGTAGGACCAATCTGAAACAAGGAACTAAGAGGGCAAAACGTAGTCATAAAACATCGTTTGCAATCGGGGTTAAGGAAAATTCTACAACATTTTATTTGTATTTACGGAGCTATATGGCATCTAGAGAAAGGGTTGGGCCACGCAAGGGTAAATGATGAACGTTATTCTTGGAGTCAGGGAAAATGGGCGAGATTTTTAATGAGTAATTTTCATCAGTATATATGATGTATATATCATGTTAATGATAGATAATTGATTACTGTAGCTCACATAGGCATACGGAGGGAGGAAGTGTTGCGTATTCTAAAAGGTATTAAGATGAGGAAAAAGCCGCAGGTTTGTTTGGGATCTATCCCAGGATACTGAGGGAAGCAAGAGAGGAAATAGCTGAGGCCCGAACTAAAGAGTTTGATACGGTTATTAAGAAGACATACGTTGTACTAGCTTTTTTGGGAGAGGGCTTGAGTTTCGGAACCACGAGTTCATGCTGAAGCTGGGAAAATTTGTAGTGCAGCTACACTTGGAGTATTGAGTAGAATTCTGGGTACCGGACGACAGGAAGGATAGAACATAGAACATAGAACATAGAACATAGAACATAGAACATAGAACATAGAACATAGAACAATACAGCACAGAACAGGCCCTTCGGCCCACGATGTTGTGCCGAACTTCTATCCTAGATTAAGCACCCATCCATGTACCTATCCAAATGCCGCTTAAAGGTCGCCAATGAATCTGACTCTACCACTCCCACGGGCAGCGCATTCCATGCCCCCACCACTCTCTGGGTGAAGAACCCACCCCTGACATCTCCCCTATACCTTCCACCCTTCACCTTAAATTTATGTCCCCTTGTAACACTCTGTTGTACCCGGGGAAAAAGTTTCTGACTGTCTACTCTATCTATTCCTCTGATCATCTTATAAACCTCTATCAAGTCACCCCTCATCCTTCGCCGTTCCAACGAGAAAAGGCCGAGAACTCTCAACCTATCCTCGTATGACCTACTCTCCATTCCAGGCAACATCCTGGTAAATCTTCTCTGCACCCTCTCCAAAGCTTCCACATCTTTCCTAAAGTGAGGCGACCAGAACTGCACACAGTACTCCAAATGTGGCCTAACCAAAGTCCTGTACAGCTGCAACATCACCTCACGACTCTTGAATTCAATCCCTCTGCTAATGAACGATAATACTCCATAGGCCTTCTTACAAACTCTATCCACCTGAGTGGCAACCTTCAAAGATCTATGTACATAGACCCCAAGATCCCTCTGTTCCTCCACCTGACCAAGAACCCTACCATTAACCCTGTATTCCGCATTCTTATTTGTTCTTCCAAAATGGACAACTTCACACTTGGCAGGGTTGAACTCCATCTGCCACTCCTCAGCCCAGCTCTGCATCATATCTAAGTCCCTCTGCAGCCGACAACAGCCCTCCTCACTGTCCACAACTCCACCTATCTTTGTATCCTAGATTAAGCACCCATCCATGTACCTATCCAAATGCCGCTTAAAGGTCGCCAATGAATCTGACTCTACCACTCCCATGTGGATAGGTACATGGATGGGTGCTTAATCTAGGATACAAAGATAGGTGGAGTTGTGGACAGTGAGGAGGGCTGTTGTCGGCTGCAGAGGGACTTAGATGTGGAAGCTTTGTGAAGGGTTAAGAGATTGTTTACTTGGATGTTGGCTGGTATGAAGAGAAGTTCTTACGAGGAAAGTCTGAGGGACTTGATGCTATTTTCGTTGGAGAGAAGAAGGTTGAGAAGTGACTTACTGGACACAGGGAAGAAATCATGGGTTCGATTGGGTGGGCAAAGAGATTCTTTTTCCTCGGAAGCTGATGGATCGCATGAGGAGACATTAGTTTAAATTGAAGGATGATAGATATAGGGCAGATGTCAGAGGTAGTTTCTTTACTCAGACGACGAGGTTGGTGGGCCATACTGCCTGCAACACCTGTAGGTTCGTCAATTTGAAGGGCATTTCAATGGTCATTAGATAGACATATGGGGGAAAATGGATTAGTACATTTAAGGTGGGCTTCTGATTTGTTTCACAGGTCGGCGCAATATCGAGGGCCGAAGGAGCTGTGCTGCCCTGTAGTGTTTTATACTCTGGCTGTTCTGTATGTTTGAACACGGAGGACTGGAAAATTGCGACTGTGGTTCGCTCGATAAGAAGGGTAGCAGGGATGATCCAGGTGATTCTAGACCAGTGAGTCTGACGTCAGTGGTAGGGATGCTGCGATAGAAAATTTGCAGGGGTTGGCTTTTTCATATTTGGAAGGAAATGGGCTTAACAGTGGTTGGCAACATTGCTTTCTGCAGGGAAAATCGTGTCTTACCTACTTAATCGAATTTTTTGATGAATTGACAAAGTTGAGTGATGCGGGAAGAGCTGCAGATATGGATCGCAGTGAGATATCGTATACAGCTCCCTATCGTGGACTGATGGAGAAAGTGAAGTTGTATTGGTCCAGGGTGTTCTAGCGAGATGGAGAGAGAACATGTTTGGAAGCAGGAGACAGAGATTATTAGTGAAAGGGAGTTTCTCCAAATGAAGAACTGTGACCACTGGTATTCCACAGGGATCAGTGTTGGGCGCATTGCTGTTTATAATATTGATCTGGAATAAGTCATATGTGGCCTGATTAGCAAGTTGGCAGATGGTACGAAGATTGGTGTAGTCGCAGAACGTGGATGTGTCTGTCAGAGAATGCAGCGGAATGATGATAGACTGGAGAGTTGGGTATGGAAATCAGCGGTGGTGTTCAATCCATGCAAATGTAGGGTGATGCATATTGGAAAATCTAATTCAAGAACGAACTCTACTTAAACGGAAAAGCCCTGGGGAAAGTTGATACGCAGACAGGTCTGGGTGTTCAGGTACATTGTAAACTGATGATGGAAACGCAGGTCGACAGAATGGTCTAGAATACCGAAGTCATGCTTTCCTTCATTGGATGGGGGATTGAGTACAAGAGATTTCAGCTCATGTTACAGTTATATAGGACTTTGGTTTAGGTTCATTTGAAATACTGCTACAGTTCTGAATGCTATATCATCAAGAAAATGTATGGAACGCCCCAAGACAGGAAGAGAGGATGAGCAGATGAGGATTATTTTCATTAGAAAGAAGCAGGCTGAGGGTGGACATGAGTGAGTCCTATGAAATCATGAGAGGTATATACAAGGAGGATAGCAAAAAGCCTTTTCACAGAGTGGGGCACTCAATTACTACAGGTAACAAGTCGAAGGTGAGCGGGGCAAAATTAAAGGCATATTCTTTGCGGAGAGGATTATGAGTTCCTAGACTGCGTTGCCATTGGAGGTAGGAGAGGTCGCCAAGTTGGAGTCATTTAGCATGTTTGTAGACAGATACGTGAATGGGCAGAGAGCAGAGGGGTACAGGCCTTTAGAATACATACGACGGGTTTAAATAGACGATCTGGATTAGCGGAGGCCTGTAGAGCCAAAGGGCCTGGTCCAATGCTGTAATTTTCTTAGTTCTTAATTATTTGTTCTTTGGTAAGTAGTCGTCACAACGCTGAGTCTAGAGTCATGAGAACTCACGAGACCTGGAAGAGATTAATGAAAATCAGAGGGATTTGGAACTGTATTATATTTTGAGAGGCATCAGGTCAGTGATAAATAAAGTGCAGTGCATCTGGAGTCATGAAGATGTAAAGCAGGTCAGTAGTAATCGAAGTGTTCTGTAGTTTCGACGTCACATCTGGGTATAAAGCAGGTCAGTGGTGACCATAGTATTGTTGACCTGGGGAATCATATGTCCAGACACGGCAGGTGTGTGGCAACCATAGTGGTATTGGTCTGGAGTCACATGTCGAGATTGTTCAGATCACACTTACGACAGTGCAGTTGGCCAGAACTTTCACGCAACAACGTCGAAATGGTGCATGTCAGTGGCAACCACAGCGCTTTGGTCATCATTCACATATAGACGCAGACCAAGTCAATGCTAACCACAGTGATGTTGGCCTGGACTCATATGCAGAGGCATAGCAGGTCAGTGATAACCACAGTATTGTTCGTATCATGTCACACACAGAGACAGAGCTGGTCAGAAGCAACCACAGTGCTGTGGGTCCACAATCATAAGTGAAAACATAGCACAACAATGGTATCTATAACACTGTTGGCCTAGAATCACAAGTGGGTAGAGCAGGTCAACGGCAAAATCAGACTTGTGGCTGGAACAAACGGTAGAAAGAAAAAAATATTACATTTGTAGTTCTGTGAGACTGGCATCACTTGGAGGCAAAGGTCGTTTGAGTCGTAGATGCAATGCTGTCGATCTGGTGTCACGTGCAGTTGCCAGTGGTCACTATAGTTCTGTGGTGCTGTATTCACATCGAGAAAAGTGCAGATTAGTGATAACTACAGCGCTGAAGATCTGCAGTCGCATGTAGATCCAGAACGGGGCAGAGATACCATGAGTGCTTTGGGCTCCGATTTTCATGTCGAAACTGAGCAGGTCCATGTAACCACAGTACGGAAAATCTGCGGGTCACATGTAGGTTCTGGAACAGATCAATTTGAAACACAGTGCTGTTGTTCTTGAGTCACATGCAGAGACCAAGCAGGTCAGTTATAACCAAAAGTACTGTGGATCTGCAGACACATGGAGAGACAGGGCAGGCCAGTATTAAAAATAGTGCTGAAGATGTGGAATCACATTTGGTCGAGAACATGTCAATATTGATCACAGTGCTGTTGGTCTGGATTCAATTGTAAACTCAGACCAGATCAATGGATCCAAATTGCTGTGAGTGTATTGTCATGTGTGGCAACGTAGCGGTCAATGATTGCCACAATACCAAGTGTCTGGCATCATACGTAGACACTGATCAGGCGAGCAATAACGACAGTTCTGTGGAACTGGATTTAAATTTAACGACATAGCAGGATAGTTGCAACTACAGCGTTGTTGGTCTGCAGTCATGTGCTGAGAAACCACAGGTCAGTGATAACCAGTGCTATTGGCCAGAGGTTAGAATACAAGAGTGAACACATCACAGCTAAAACATTGCTGTGGGTCTGGAACCAAATGCTGACACAGATCAGATAAGTGACAGCCAACATGTTGTTCACCATGATTAACATGCAGAAACAGAACAGACTAGAGGGAGCAAGGGTGTTTTGTGTCTGGTGTCCAATGTAGAAAGAGATCACATCAGAAATAACCGGAGTTTTGCGATATGAAATCACCTGCTGAGACACAGCAGATTAGAGATCGCCATTGTTATGGGCCTGGACACACAGGTCAGTCCAGAATACCTCAGAAAGACTGGTTTCCATAATCCTTTTTGTCGATGTAACATGAAATCCCAGAACAAGCCAGCAGTAATCACAGTGCTGTGGGTCTGAAGTTACACGTCAAGACTGAAGTGGTCCGTGATAACTGGCTATTGGCCAGCTGTAACACTTAGAGACATAGCTCGTCTGTAGGAAACACAGTGCTGTGGTCTGCAGTCATGTGCAGAGGCAGAGAATGTCAGTGCTCACCACAGTGCAGTCGGCCTTGCATCACATGCAGAGATACAGCAGGAACGCGACAACCAAAGTGCTGTGGTCCTGGAGTCACATGTAGGGATGTAGCTGTTCAGTGGTAAGCACAGTGCTGTGGATCTGGTTTAACATGTACAAAAAAACAGGTCCACATGGGCCACAGTGATGTGCATTTGGAGTCACAAGTAGGATTAAAAATACCAATAGCAATCACATTGCTTTAGATCTGCACTTTCATATGGGTCCAGAGCAGGGCAGTGGATCAATGTTGTGGATCTGGAGATACATGTGGAGAAAGAACATGTCAATGATAAGCATAATGCAGTTTTGTTCTGTTGTTTCATTGAAGACAGATCAAGGTCAATGAATGCTGCAGTTCCGTACTTGGAGTCACATGCAGACACAGAGCAGTTCAGTAAAATCCATGAGTATGGAGGAACATGTCAAAAAGGAGCATGTCAGTGGAAACCACAGTGCTGTTGGCTTGAAATCATTTGAAAGTAAATGGTGACGACAGTGCTGTGGATTTGGCATAACACGTAGAGAGAAGTGCGATTGAGTGTTAAACACAATTCTGTGAGTCTGGATTCATAAGTCGACAAAACTCATGTCAGTGAAGGCCATAGTGCTTTGAGTCTGGAGTCGAACGTCGGTCGATAATGTATTAGATTAGATTACTTACAGTGTGGAAACAGGCCATTCGGCCCAACAAGTCCACACCGCCCTGCCGGAGTGCAACCCACCCATACCCCGAACCTAACACTACGGGCAATTTAGCATGGCCAATTCACCTGATGTGCACATCTTTGGACTGTGGGAGGAAACCGGAGCACCCGGAGGAAACCCACACACACACGGGGAGAACGTGCAAACTCCAAACAGTTAGCCGCCTGAGGCAGGAATTGAACCCGGATCTCTAGCCACACTGTGCGACTGTGCCGCCCAAAAGTCCACACCGACCCTCTGAACAGCAACCCAACCAGGCCCATTCCCCTACGGTTACCCCTTCACCTAACACTACAGGCAATTAAGCATGGCCAATTCACCTAACCTGCATACTTTTGGACGGTGGGAGGAAACCAGAGCACCCAGAAGAAACCCAAGCAGCCAGTTGCCAGAGACGGGAATTGAACCCGGGTCTCTGGCGCTGTGAGGCAGCAGTGCTAACCACTGTGCCACCATACATGCGTATTAGTGGTTTTCACGTTGCAGTGAATGGAGTCACGTCAGAGGATAGAGAAGGTTTTTGATACCCAACATGCTGTGTTTATGAAGTCACCTGTAGAGTCAGGACAGGATTTTGATCACCATGGTGTTAAGAGATCAGAGACTCATTTAGGGCAAGAGCAGGTCAATTTGCATGACAGTACTGTGGGTTTGAAATTACATATAGAAACGCAGTAGGTCAGTCATGAGCGCAATGCTGTAGACCTCGCATCACTGGTCGAGACAGATTGGGTCAGTGGTAACTGCGTTGCGGAGAGTCGAGTCTCCTGTGAAGACAGAAGATTTCAATGGAACCCATATTTAAACATACAAACACAGAAACATGGAAGGTAGAGCAAGAGGAAGGCGGCCATTTGGTTCATCAAATCCACACTAACCCTGCCACCCAGACGACATCACCACTCTGTCACTGTAGCCTGGCACTTCCCATGGTGCATCCACACAATCTGCACCTTCCTACATACTAAGGGCAATTTAACTTGAACAATCGAACAAACTTGCACATCGGTGGACTGTGTGCGGAACAGCCAAGCATTCGGAGGAGAATTCCCGTCCCTCCACAATCTGTGTATTTATCCATCACCATAGGTGAGTAATGGATTGATAATCTTTCCTGCAATTAATAACGCTGGGGATGTCCTTTTGGGTACAAACAAAACGTTTAAAGATGTTCTATCAAGACTGCAAGCGACAACCACATGTGAAAGCGGTTTGGAACTCCATTGTGGCAGATGGGGAATTCGCAGATATTAGGAGAATGTGCATACACCACACAGACAACCTCCGGAGCGTGGAGTCAAACCGGACTGCCTGCTGTGCAGTGACAGTCGTGCTAATGGTTGAGCCACAATGCAGTCCAATGAAGGAATTTGGGATAAGGTCAAGCTTCTTGAGCCTGACGAGATAAATGTAACATAATGTAATGTAATATTAAGTAATATAATATAATATAATATAATATAATATAATATAATATAATATAATATAATATAATGTAATGTAATATGATATAATACAATAAAATATTGTGTAATAGTCTCCTTATCTGAGGAAGGATATTCACGGAGCCAATGCATCAAGGATTCACCAGACTTGGATGGTTGAAGTGATGAATTAATCCTTATATGTTCGCTTTTGACGTTGATCATTGGAGTTCAGAAGAATGAGGCCCGTCGGGGGCATGTTCATATAACTTGCCCACAGTTCCGTAATGATCGCATTGAATAGTTGAACGGGCTCCATTGGCTCAATCGGCTGAATCTATACAATCCAGCAAGACTGGACAGGCGAAAATCAAAAATGATCATCCCCGTGACCAGAGGAGTCCAGAACCGACAGGCTAAGAGGTATAGGATAGGCTATTTAGCACAAAGGCCGATGAAGTTTCATTTAACCTAGTGAGTGAGAAGCCTTGGAATTTTCTGCCACTGAAAATGCTCGAGACCAAAACTTGGAATGTTTTTAAGAAGGAGTTAAATATGGTTCTTGGAGCTAAATGGATCAAAGATTATGGGATAATAGCAAAGCAACTTAATTGCACAATCAGCCATGATCACATTGAATGTTGCAGAGGGTCGAAGAGCGGAATGGCCTACTCCTACTCACAGTTTCTATAGTTAAATGTGAAACCGACAGTAAAGTGACTCATCCGTGAACATCTCGATAACTTCATTCCAAGCAGACAGGCAGAATGGCAATCTGTTCCGTGACTGAGGTAAATATTTGACAAACAGAAAGCACAGTCCAACATAACCTGATGCAGATCAGATGAAAAGTTCAGAAATATATTTTTAAAAGCAATCTTTTTTTATGGCCTGTGAGGCTTGCTGTCTAGGGGAGCGATTTAGTGCCTCTCCCTCGCTGTCTGGTGAGTTAGCCATATCAATGCGGGTCTGTTGTGAGGTGGTTCCTCACTGGGTTAGGACAGCAGAATTCCTTCCATAAAGAACATGGTTGATATGGACGGATGTTTAGAATGCTTAGAATTGGAATTGCTGTCATTCTTTCCAATAGTTGTGCTTTTCTAAATTGTCTGCCTTTGAAAAACTTTTAACTACAGCATTGAAAAATTGTGTTTTGTTTCGCATCGTGTATATTGACTAGTCTCACTAAATCTGGGGCACGGAACATTTAATTCCCTTTAAAATAGCACCAACGTTCGAGTTTAGGCGACTTTGTGAAAATATTTTGTAGGGTCAGGTCTGGTCTGTATCACAGTTACCCCTCAACCTTGTCTATTCCAGAGAAAACAACCTCAGTTTATTCAACGTCTCATCATTGCTGACACTCAACAAACCAATAAATCTATTCTGAACACCCTCTCCCCTGGCTGCATAAATACATACTTCTTGTTGCTTGTTGATCAGAACATCATACACTTTCTACAGTGTGGGCAGATTGACATACTCTGTTCGCTGTCTGCCACGTTAACAAGTCTAAGACTGTCTGGAAGGATGGGGTGTGCTGAGCATCGCACAGAAACTCATAAATTATTAACTGAAGGTGTGTCTCCGAGCAGGCTATACAGAGCTGCTGTATTGTGGAAATCTCACTGGGAATGTGCAGAGCTGAGTGAGAAAGAATGAAAGCTTTGTTCTTGGCCGTAGCAATGCTGGTGCTCGGAGAGGGTGTCGCTGGCCCTAGAAGAGTGAATATGAGGTATCTAGCCACAGGTGGGTGGACCTTCCATAAACTAGTTTGGGGAAACCGTTACAGAGGAAGGCAAAATTAATCGTTTCTGTATAGTCCCGTCACTGTCATGTATCCTGCTGGGTTTGGAGGGGAGCATCCGATTGCGAAATGGGGTCAGAAAAGTGCGATACATGGAAATCAAGGCAGAGAGAGAGAGAGAGAGAGAGAGAGAGAGAGAGCGAGCGAGAGAGAGAGAGAGAGAGAGAGAGAGAGAGAGAGAGAGAGAGAGAGATAAAGATCGACTGAGGAACAAGGGAGCAAGAAGAGTCGAAACGGAGATTGAGAGAGAATTGGGGCCAGAGAAAGGCTAAATAACTTTATTACAGAGAAGCAAAGATTGAGATAGCAATGATGGAAAGAGAGAGATTATAAAGGTGTGAAAAACTGAGGTAGTGGTGGAGACAATAGTGAGGGGCAAAGAGACGGGAAAATAAAGCTTTTCAATACGAATGAGTAACAGAGTGAAATGCTAAACGTGCTTGAGAGAGCAATAAAATTCAAAGAGGGAGAAGTCGAGGTACAGAAGTAACAATATGAAAATAGTTGGAAAAACAGGTTCGAGAAACAGAGTTTGATTAATAATGGAAAGTATATAAAGCAATAGAGTCGAGAGAGAGAGATTGAGTCCTGTAGGACAGGCATTGTAAATAAAGATATTAGAGATTGAAGTAGGTGTTGAGAGATTAATGATGGCAAAGAGCGAGATGGCAGCAGGGATAGAGATAGAAAGCACCTTGGTACGATGTGATTTGTTTCTGATATCGTTGAAGGTGGTTGTCTAAACATCACATTAAGTGTTTTACATTCCTCGACTCTCGTCAGGTTCCATGCTCCAACATACATTTCTGAACGCTTGGAGCAACTGAGCAATAGGATTGGGCGGCGGTGTATAACAATTCGAGGGGGTGGTGCTGTCAGAGGGTGGGGACGCGAAAAAGACATTGCAAGGATTCGTGCCCGCTAAAACACAGTACCACTGTTTTAAATCACCCTTTATTCCTTTTAACTCAGAGCATGTGATAGGCCCTGTCTGGTATACCATTTGTTGCTCATCCGTAGATCACTCCTCCTTGTGAAGATGGTGGGAGTGGGCTCTGTCGTTAAACACTGCAGCCTGTATGCTGAAGACAGACTCACGGTAAATTCTCAGAGTGGGAAGTCCAGGAGTTTGAGCCAGTGATGGACAAGGATTGGTACGGTGATGGTGATGAGATTGAACATCAAATGGCAATTGTGAGATTCTCTCTCAGTCGTAGAGCTGGGATATTGACAGTGAGGTGATACAATGAGGATATGCTATTGGAGATCAAGATCGCTGAAGGAGTGAGCGGAGCTTCACTTGGGAGGCTATCAGAGTGGATTATGTGACAAAGATATGAAGGGGGAATCTGAACGAGTGTTTGGATAATGAAAGCCTCAGTCAAAGGGAGATGATGTGGGGTAATTGGAAGATGACCGGGGCCAGCAGTGAGCTTTCTTTTTGCTGTTTTCAGGAATGATACTGGGATGTCAAAGCCTTGGATGGAACTGCGCCAGACCTCTGTGCCGAACAGGACAATCCCCAGCCACACACGGCTGCACACGTGCTCCACATATTGCCAGATTAGACGAACTGCTTGATGGGTAGATGTCAGCTAACCCAACCACGTCGCAGAGTCTGACAATTGGCTTATTCAATTCAGTCTTTTCTGTGATGGCACCTTTTGACGAACGGCAATTCCCAATAACCCTAACCACCAGGATCCCTAATAAACAAAATCGCATCGGTAACTCACCTGTGCCGAAATTCATGCGCGTTTTGTGGTGCAGCCATAGTGATGCAGATTGATTGCATGTATTCTCTCCCTGTAGGCAAGACAGGACCATTGAGGCGGCGGAGGATCAGAGGGCGTATGCGGGTTTCAGAAGGCTCTCTCCCTCTCTTTGTCTCTGTGTCTCTCCCTCCCCCATCTCTCTGGTGCTGTCACAGACGCCACATTGAAAACACCGATCCCACGTTGAGAACACTGATCTCACACTGAACGCACAGTGATCCAATACTGACCACACAGATTCTGTATTGAACACAGAGGCCCAAACACTGATCCCACAGACCCGACACTGAACACAGAGATGCGCACACTGATCGCACTCAGCCCACAATGAACACAGACACCGCCACACTGAATACGCTGACCAGAACCTGTATGCACACTGGCCTTATTCTGAAAATACAGGCACCATACTGAAGACACAGACCCCAAAAGGAAATCACAGAGTCCACAGTGAACATACAGGCCCCACATTGACCTCACACTTCACATATAGACCCCATTCTGAAACATACAGCATCGACAATGACCATACGGACTCAATTCTGAACATACAGATCATATACTGAACATACTGTGAACATATACAGACCCATACGGAGCACACTGAACCCACACTGACCACATTGCCCTACATTGAACACTCAGACTCGATTCTGAACACAGGCCCCCACCATGACCCCACAGTGAACACAAACCACACAGTCTCACTGAACAATTCCATCTCCAAATTTGCCGTCACTCAAATAATAATCGGCCTTAATAACTTTACAATCAAATTCGTTCAGCGCATATTTATGAACATTATACCGAATCTGCTCTGCATTTAGCCACTCAGAGCACGTGTGTGCATATCCGTGATTCTCGACATTTTGATATCTGTGTCTCTCCCTGTGTAGATTAGCATGTGTGTATGCATTCGTGTGTTTGTCATGATTTACATGTCTATCAATTTGTGCCTGTGCATGTGTGTGCATGTGTGCTTGTCAGTGTGAGTGTGTGTGCATCTGGGTTTTTTTTTGCACGTGCCCATGTTTATGTTTCTGTGTTAATGCATCTCTCTGTTTCTTTTTGTGTGTTTCTGTGTGCTTCTCTCTCTGTCTATCTCTCTGTCTCTCTCTCTCTGTCTCACTCTCTCGCTCACTCGCTCGCTCGTGGTAAAACTGATGCAATACCAACCTTTGCTGGCTTCCCCACTCACTGCAAAAGAAACATACTTTGTTTTGAGAACGCATCACAGCGCATGAATCCCTTAGAAGCTGGAAACTTAGAAGCTTACAGCACCAGAAGACGTCTTTCATCATTTGATTTTGTGCTGAACATGACGTCAAAATAGTCTAATCGCTTCTTCCTGCCCTTGTCCACATTTTTTCATTCCTTGCATATTCATATGCTTATCAAAGTGTGCCTTAGTATCCTCTATGGTGCCTGGATCCACCATCACCCCTAACAGCGCGTTACAGAATCCTGACACCCCCTGTGTAAAGGAATTTGCCCCACATATATTTTTTAAATTTTCCCCTCTCGCCTTTAAAACATGTTCCCTAGTTTTAGACATTTCAACTCAGCGAAGAAGGTTCTGACCATCAGCCTTTTCCATGTATGTCATTTTTTTTTTTCTATCCTCCGCTGTTGCTGAAATTTTTCCAGGGTGTCCTTTTAGTCAATGCCCTCTAAAGAAGATCGTTTCCTGGGATAACTCTTGTGCACCCTTTCCAAAGTTTCCAAATTCTTCCTTTAAATGTGTTGAACAGAATTGAACGCAATGCTCTTATGTTTGTCCTGAACAATGAAAGAAAGAGAATAAGGAAGGAAGAAAGAAAGTAAGAAAGAAAGGAAGAAAGAAAGAAAGGAACGAAGAAAAAAGGAAGGAAGGAAGTAAGAAAGAAACAAAGAAAGAAAGGAAGAAAGAAAGAAAGGAAGAAAGAAAGAAAGAAAGAAAGAAAGAAAGAAAGAAAGAAAGAAAGAAAGAAAGAAAGAAAAAAAGAAAGAAAGAAAGAAAGAAAGAAAGAAAGGAAGAAAGAAAGAACGAAAGCAAGGAAGAAAGAAAGGAAGAAAGAAAGGAAGGAAAAAAGAAACGAAGAAAGAACGGAAGGAAGGAAGGAAACGGTTTCGGCTGTGTGAAGAACAGTGTGTGGGAAGGGATATAAGAGAGATTGAGTTATCAAAGTCAAATCAAGGTCAGGGCTAACGAAAACAAACTGTTCAGTTTGAACGTGGTCTGCATCCCTTCCCGAAAGACTAGGAGTTGGTCCCGAATCTGTCCCTCTCCAGTTAGCATCTTAATCAAAAAGATAAATTGAATAGTTAGATATGCTGCTGGCACCATTTAATGATCATTTTCCTAATTTATGCACTAAAATTTGAAACAGCATACGTGTGATCACGTCTGGTCTTCCTGGCCTTGTAATCGAGAAAACAAAATGGAAATGTTCGCTATAACTTGTGTGACAAGTTTGAACATGCCAGAACTGCTGTAAAAACAATGATGGGAAAGAATTGGCCGAGATCAGAAACAGTAAATATCTTTTTCTAGACATTGCATTGGAGTATATTTCTGCCAATCTCTGTTCCTATGGGCTCAGGATGTCCTTTGGTCTTTCTGGTCACTAAAATATGTTAGACTGTTAAAATAATGATGAATAGAGTCAGGGAAATGGAAACGTCAGGATTAGAATGTGCTGGAAGAATTTGGATGTAACACAGGCACAACAGTAATTGTCGTTGCATCACAAAAACACCTTTTGTTCAATTGTGCTCTATTTAATGAAACTGACGGAACACACTTTCGAAATCCAGCGTATTGAGATCTTTACTGAAAATGTGTTGCTGGAAAAGCGCAGCAGGTCAGGCAGCAGCCAAAGAGAATCGACGTTTCAGGCATAAGCCCTTCTTCAGATCTTTAGTCTGACACTCTCCGATATAGCACTCTCTGAATAATCATGTACAATGTGTCTCAGATATTTTCCAGTCATTGTAAATTCTAGTCTCTACATTCATGATTTGTACAGCAGTGTCTTCGCTCGCACGTTTGATGGGAGCTAAAGCAGATGGGAAACAATTTGGAATTCATTCAGCAGACATGTCAGAGAAAAAAAACTAGAGTATTTCAATATTACAAAGCACCCTAGAATTATTGCTCATTTTACACATTAAATTAATTATAAAATAGAGTATGGAAAGGTGCATTGAACAGGCAAAGTGACAACTGAAATTGGGGGAATAGTGATTCCATAAAATACAGATCAAAATATCAGGATACACTCAGTTACCTCCCGGATTAATTGTACGATTTCTGGAACTGAGCTTTCGCTAGACGCAGTTAGTCCTTCAGTGTACCAAACACTCAGCTCCTGGTCAATTGTCATGAACAAAATAACATCAGACAAAACAGTCGGCGAAGATACACAAGTGATACTGAGGCACGGGAGAAGGTGATATAACCCAAGCAAGTGCTGACTGAGCCTCAGCATTCGGTAACATAAAGACCAGCTTGTCCGCAGAAATGCAGGGTAAAAAGAAACTGAGGAGATCAGAGAACGAACTGCCAACAATGTAGGATATTCTCAACAGGCAAGAAATAGGAAATAGGATAAGCATCGACATCTCAGAGGGTTTTGGCCTAAAGGATACAGTGAAGGTGCAATAAACTATCAGATGATTTTGAGGACCCAGAATGATAGCCACACAGATTGATGGGCTGATTAATATGAGAAGAAATCCCGTTGCCACTTCAATCGATAGATGTGAAATTTTATTTCCTTTTGATCGTTTTTTTTCATTGCTTCTGTTTCAAACAAACAAAAACGTACCTGCTCATGTGTACATTAATGCACTTAATGTTAGTAATGCAGCTGTTCATGATTTTTTCCTTGGGAATATGTGTTTGTCTGTGTTTGTATATATTCCTTAAATTGACTGTATGGGTTTTTGCGTATTGCATGTTGGTTGGGGTAATATTGAGTGCTTGTAGCCGTGAGTATGGATCTCTCTGCTTACGTGCATTTTCAGTGCGCAGTGTTTGTGCAAGTTCGTGTGTGTTATAGAACATAGAACATAGAACATAGAACAATACAGCACAGAACAGTCCCTTCGGCCCACGATGTTGTGCCGAACATCTATCCTAGATTAAGCACCCATCCATGTACCTATCCAAATGCCGCTTAAAGGTCGCCAATGATTCTGACTCTACCACTCCCACGGGCAGCGCATTCCATGCCCCCACCACTCTCTGGGTAAAGAACCCACCCCTGACATCTCCCCTATACCTTCCACCCTTCACCTTAAATTTATGTCCCCTTGTAACACTCTGTTGTACCCGGGGAAAAAGTTTCTGACTGTCTTCTCTATCTATTCCTCTGATCATCTTATAAACCTCTATCAAGTCACCCCTCATCCTTCGCCGTTCCAACGAGAAAAGGCCGAGAACTCTCAACCTATCCTCGTACGACCTACTCTCCATTCCAGGCAACATCCTGGTAAATCTTCTCTGCACCCTCTCCAAAGCTTCCACATCTTTCCTAAAGTGAGGCGACCAGAACTGCACACAGTACTCCAACTGTGGCCTAACCAAAGTCCTGTACAGCTGCAACATCACTTCACGACTCTTGAATTCAATCCCTCTGCTAATGAACGATAATACTCCATAGGCCTTCTTACAAACTCTATCCACCTGAGTGGCAACCTTCAAAGATCTATGTACATAGACCCCAAGATCCCTCTGTTCCTCCACCTGACCAAGAACCCTACCATTAACCCTGTATTCCGCATTCTTATTTGTTCTTCCGAAATGGACAACCTCACACTTGGCAGGGTTGAACTCCACCTGACAGTCCTCAGCCCAGCTCTGCATCATATCTAAGTCCCTCTGCAGCCGACAACAGCCCTCCTCACTGTCCAAAACTCCACCTATCTTTGTATCATCTGCAAATTTACTGACCCACCCTTCGACTCCCTCATCTAAGTCATTAATAAAAATTACAAACAGCAGAGGACCCAGAACTGATCCCTGCGGAACTCCACTTGTAACTGGGCTCCATGCTGAATATTTACCATCTACCACCACTCTCTGACTTCGACCGGTTAGCCAGTTTTCTATCCAATTGGCCAAATTTCCCTCTATCCCATGCCTCCTGACTTTCCGCATAAGCCTACCATGGGGAACCTTATCAAATGCCTTACTAAAATCCATGTACACTACATCCACTGCTCTACCCTCATCCACATGCTTGTCCACCTCCTCGAAGAATTCAATAAGACTTGTAAGGCAAGACCGACCCTTCACAAATCCGTGCTGGCTGTCCCTAATCAAGCAGTGTCTTTCCAGATACTCGTAAATCCTATCCCTCAGTACCCTTTCCATTACTTTACCTACCACAGAAGTAAGACTAACTGGCCTGTAATTCCCGGGGTTATCCCTATTCCCTTTTTTGAACAGGGGCACAACATTCGCTACTCTCCAGTGCCCTGGTACCACCCCCGTTGCCAGTGAAGACGAGAAGATCATTGCCAACGGTACTGCAATTTCCTCTCTTGCTTCCCACATAATCCTAGGATATATCCCGTCAGGCCCCGGGGACTTGTCTATCCTCAAGTTGTTCAAAATGTCCAACACATCTTCCTTCCTAACAGGTATCTCTTCTAGCTTATCAGTCCGTTTCACACTCTCCTCTTCAACAATACGGTCCCTCTCGTTCGTAAATACTGAAGAGAAGTACTTGTTCAAGACCTCTCCTATCTCTTCCGACTCAATACACAGTCTCCCACCACTGTCCTTGATCGGACCTACCCTCGTTCTCGTCATTCTCAGGTTTCTCACATACGCATAGAATGCCTTGGGGTTATCCTTGATCCTATCCGCCAAGGATTTTTCATGCCTTTTCTTAGCTCTCCTAATCCCTTTCTTCAGGTCCCTTCTGGCTATCCTGTATCCCTCCACTGCTCTGTCTGAACCCTGTTTCCTCAACCTTATGTAAGCCTCCTTCTTCCTCTTTACTAGACATTCAACCTCCCTCGTCAACCAAGGCTCCCTCACACGACCATTTCTTTCCTGCCTGATCGGTATATACATATCAAGGACACGTCGTATCTGCTCCTTGAAAAAGTTCCACATTTCCACCACATCCTTCCCTGACAGCCTATGCTCCCAACGTATGCTCCTCAAATCCTGTCTTACAGCATCGTAATTTCCCTTCCCCCAATTGTAAAAACTTCCTTGTTGTGCGCTCCTATCTCTCTCCATAACCAAGGTGAAAGTCACAGAATTGTGGTCACCATCACCAAAATGTTCACCCACTAACAAGCCCAACACTTGTCCCTGTTCATTACCGAGTACCAAATCCAATATGGCCTCCCCTCTGGTTGGACAATCTACATACTGCGTTAGAAAAGCTTCCTGGACACACTGCACAAACACTGCCCCATCCAATCTACTTGATCTAAAGAGCTTCCAATCAATATTTGGGAAGTTGAAGTCGCCCATGACTACGACCCTGTGGCTTCTGCACCTTTCCAAAATCTGTTTCCCAATCTGTTTTTCCACATCTCTGCTGCTATTGGGGGGCCTATAATAAACACCCAACAAGGTAACTGCACCTTTCCTATTTCTGACTTCAGCCCATACTACCTCCAGAGGCAGATCCCCCTCAAACTTCCTTTCTGCAGCCGTTATACCATTTCTAATTAGCAATGACACCCCCCCTCCTTTTTTACCACCCTCCCTAATCTTACTGAAACATCTGTAACCAGGAACCTCCAACAGCCATTCCTGTCCCTCATTGATCCATGTTTCCGTGATGGCCACAACATCGTAGTCCCAGGTACCGATCCACGCCTTAAGTTCACCCACCTTATTTCTGATACTCCTTGCATTGAAGTATACGCACTTGAGCCCATCTCTGTGTCCGCAAGTAGTCCCTGTCAGTGCTACCTTCTCCACAGCCTCCCTACATTCTTGGACATCCTGACAAACAGCTAGCTTACTTGCTGGACTACAAGTCCGGATCCCATCCCCCGCCAAATTAGTTTAAACCCCCCCCCCCGAAGAGTGCAACAAACCTACCCCCCAGGATATTGGTGCCCTTCTGGTTAAGGTGCAACCCGTCCTGTTTACACAGGTTATGGTGAGTGAGTGTCTCTGTCTGTGGGTGTGTGTCAGTTTGTTTGTATTAGTGCATGTGAATGTCAGTGTTATTCAGTACACGGGACAATAAATCAAACAAAGCAAACAAAAACATTTATGGAAGTCATTTGGAAGGAAGGGCACAATGAAAACACTGACGATTACAAATACACGCCTTGAATGCAAATATTATTTTTTTATCCACAAGTAGTAGAGATTTTGTCATATATACGTGTAGTTTTAACGTTAATTCACATTTGTCAGCTCTCTAGTGCCGCACGTTGTAATCTGAAGATTGCGACTTCTCAGCTCCTGATTTATCATTCGCTATGTTTGCTGGAAGCAAGGAACGTGCGCAGTAAGTTCGAGGGGAATATTGACCCAGGAGCTCGTAAATTGGATTTGTTGAAATGCGCTTCAGTCCTGAATGGGTTCCTGTTGGGAAAGCCTGTGAAAGCGTGAAAAATGATCGTTTAGAGAGTGACAAATGTGAGCATTTTTGAGTGAAGGTGTGTAAGCCCCAGATTTCGGAAATGTGTTCATTCGGTTTCACTAACCAAAGCCGAAAGAACGCAAGGTGAACATCCTCTGGTTTTGTGATGTATCATTTGGTGTTAATTACTATCAGGTCGGGGTGACTATCGAATTTCTTCACCACATCCAAAATCCGACTCTCCCTTTTCTTCTGATTCTACTTCAACGTGTTTTCACTGTCAGGCACATTTTAAAGAACAGTTTATGGGGTTGTTGGTGGTGGAGGAGTTGATCTCCTTCTTGCAGTCTGTGTGCTATAGACTGACTCATAACCAACTGCCAAGTTTGAAATTGTACAATCTGGACAGGGCAATATTTACGGAATGACCGATATATTTCCAAGTCAGGATGGTGAATGTGTTGGAGTACGATTTGAAGTGCTCCCGTGGATCTATCACCCTTGCCCTTCTAGGTGGAAGTGAACATACATTTGTAACATATTGTCTATTATCCCTCTGCTCACACTTCAGAGATGGGAACGGTGCATTTCGAATTTTGTCTCAACAGTGAATCTATGAAGCTGGCTGGTAAGGAGCTGAGAGTAGTGACTATGTCTCTGCCATTTCTGTCCATTGCCCCCCGATGGCAACAATGTTCACAATCGTCACAATCTGAAATTAGACACAGGATGGTAGAAATGCACTGATCAACTGTGTTGACGTTTCTAAAACAGTGAGTTAGGGTTCATGAAGATGAGCAGAATCTCGAAAGGAGAAAGTGAGGGCTGTAGATGCTGGAGATCAGAGCTGAAAATGTGTTGCTGGAAAAGCGCAGCAGGTCAGGCAGCATCCAAGGAACAGGAGAATCGACGTTTCGGGCATAAGCCTTATGCCCGTAACATCGATTTTCCTGTTCTTTAAAAGCTGCCTGGCCTGCTGCGCTTTTCCAGCAACACATTTTCAGCCCAGAATCTCGACAGGGCCAGGATACAGAGATTGAAGGTGGCAAACATTTCACCTTCCTCGATGATGTGCTCAATCTGGGTCTCCTCCACCGCTAAACAAGGCCACCCACAAACTGGAGGAAGCAACATGTCATTTTTCATCTCGTGGATCTAGAAGCACATGGCCTCAACATTGACTTCACCACTTTCCAAATCTTCCCTAACACAATCACCTTCTATCTATATGTACCTATCGTCATCCAAACTACTTTTATACCAGCCCCAAACCTGGCATTCATTTCTCAGTCCGCCCCTCCATTCCCCTGAACTGTTGAAGAGTCCTGCCCGAAACGTCAACCCTAATGGTCCTTGGGTGCTGCCTGACCTTCTATGCGTTTTCCAACGCCAAATCTTACGGTCCCTGCATCATCACCAAGAATCTGAAAACTAAGAACTGGACAGTTCTCTATCTCCGCTGATTTTCTGCTGCAGTATAATCTACTTGGAAAATGAAATGAACTCATTCGATAACGCAGGCTGTCCTGTGGTTAATAACTGTGAAAAACAATAGACGGCGAGAATCTGTGATGCGCATGCGAGGCATTCCATTCATGACTCAAACAGTAACATGCACAAGCATGGACTCAAATCCAGGACTGACCACATGCACTGATATATACACACACAATGTCAACGATGCTTCGGAACACATGAATATTCGCACAGACACCACCGAAAAACACACCCAGATGCTCATACAAACAGAGGTACATCCTCAGTTATGCATTGTAGATCGTGTTGGATAAGTGGTGTTTGAGTTATTCCTTATGATCTTTACCTCAGCTGATGCCCGAACTGAATCTTCATTGTTGACATCATTCGGATAGTAAAATTGGCAAACCAGGGACCCAACCTTAACATTGACATAATAGCACTGTCACGAAGGTGGAAAGTTGAAGCATTTTTCCCAGATGCTAATACATAGAAAAGGACAATTGGAGCCATGGAAAGCAACTGCAAAACAGAAGTAGAACAATTTTATAAAATACTGTGGATAGCGGGAGCGGGAGATAATCCCAAGGTGTCTTCGAAAGTTAGATAGACGTGTAATAACAAATTAGAGAGGCCAATGATTTAATCGGGGAGATAAGGCTTGCAATCTTCCCACAGTATACTCGAAAGGTTAGCAGGGAAGTGTTGGATGGTCTGATCGAGAGGTTTTTGTATTGGTGCCAGAGAACTGGAGGTAAATCTCAAGGTCTGCGTCAAGGCAGCGTTTGAGGTTGGGTGAGATTCAGTCACTGGTAGAGATGCACCAATAGGAACTGAGAAAAGGCTGATTTGGGGAATGTGGAAAACGCTTTCAATTTGGTTAACTGGAACATGCCATGGCAACGAGAACTGGAAGTTCACTCAGTTATGCAATATACCCCTGGAAAGCGATACGTAAACAGAAAGGAAAGTCACAGCAGATCTTTGCGCTGAACTGTGAAACCAACCTGAAGCTCATCTCACTAACATTATTCCATTGTCATCCATTGTTTATCCAATGACTGTTAAACGCCCTAAACGTTGGAGTGTGGATGACTGTTGGAGGGAAGGGGTTCCAGGCCCTTACTACTCTCGAACTAAAACACCTAATTTTCACATCTGTCCTCCGTCAATCTTCCCTCAATTTCCAAGCTATGTCCCCTCGTGCTAGCCATCCCCATTCGAGGAAAAGTACTCTCACTATTGAACTTATTCATCCTCTCACCATCTTTTATGTCTCAATTACATCACCTCGCAACATTGTCTCTAACGAAAGCAGCCTCAAAGACATCAGCCTTTCATCTTAAGACCTCCTGGCATCAAACTGGCAAATGTCTTCTGCGCCCTTTCCAAATTGTCCACATCATTCCTCTCATGCAGCGACCAAAACTGTATGCAATGCTCCAAGTGCAGCTGCACCAATGATTCGTAAAGCAACATGATCTGATGACATCGCAACTCAATCGCTCTACCAATAAAAGCGAACACACCATACAATATCTTGGTATCCATATCAAATTGTGTGGCATCTATCAGGGATATATGGACATGCACACTGAAATCTCTCTGCTCATCCACACTGCTAAGAAGCTTACCATGCACACTGTTCTACCTTAAGCTCCATTTGCAATCTGTCAGCCTAGCTCTGCAGCTTATCTGTGTCGGTCTGGAATCTGCAACATCCTATCGGAACTGACCACAACTCCATTGACTTTAGTGTCATCCGCAAATTTATTAACCCATCTTTCTACGCTCTCATCCAGTTCCTTCAAAACAATTGAAAAACAGCACCGGTCCCAAAACAGATCCTTGCGATATACCACTAGGAAATGAACATTTCCCATTAATGAGAAACCCTTTGTCTTCTTTCAGCGAGCCAATCTCTGGTCCAAACCGGTAACCAACCTCAATCCCATGCCTCCATATTTTGTGCAACAGTGTACAGCGGACAGCCTTATCAAACACTTTATTGAAATTATAGACACTGCATTAAAAACGTTACATGCAACCCCCTATTTGTTCCCTTTCTGAAACAACTCAATAAGGTTTGTGAGGCACGACGTACTCTTTACAAAATTGTGCTGACAAGCAAGCCCGAATCAAATTGTTCCTTGCCAGATGATTCGAAATCCTATCTCTCGTAATCCTTTCCAAACTTTTCTCACAATTGAATTAAGGTAAGTTCTCGGGTTATCTCTACCTCCCTTCTAGAACAAACGGCCAACATTTGCTCTCCTCCTGTCTTCTTGCACTATTCCTGTAGACGATGACGACAGAAAGTTCAAAGCTAAATATCCTGCAATCTCCTCCCTGGCCTTCCAGAGAATACTTGAATGAATCCCATCCGATCCAAGTGTCTTACTTATTTTCACATCTTACAGAATTGCTATCATATCTTCCTTGTTAACTTCAGTCCCGCCTTGTCTAATATCCTGTATGTCAGTATTCTCCTCCGCAAAATTCTCATTTTACAGTGTGAGCAAGGACGAGAAATATTAATTTAGTGCTTCTCATATTTCCTCGAACTCCACACACAACTTCCCAGGACTATTCTTGACTGCTCCTAATCTAACCCTTGTCATTCGTTTATCCCTGACGTAGGGATCAAAGCATTTCGGGTTTTCTTGAACTGACCTGCCAAAGATTTTCATGTTCCCTCATGACTCTGCTAGCTCTCTCTTTAGGTCTTTCTGGCTAACTTGTAATTTTCAAGCGCCCTAACTGAGCCTTCACGTGTCATATAGACTTGAGCCTCCTCTTCCTCTTGACAACGGATTCAATTTCTTTAGTAAACTACGCCTCCCTCACTCGACCCCTTCCTCCTTGTCTGACAGGCACTTACTTATCAACAACACTCAGTACCTATTCCTTAATCAAGCTCCACTTTTCAATGATGTCCATACGGTCCACTTTATTTCACTAATTCTTGCCTAATTGCATCATAATTGCCTTATTCCCAGCTATGTATCATACCCTGCGGTATGTACCGCTTTTCTTCCATCGCTAAAGGAAAAAACAAACCAATTGTGGTCACTATCACCGATCTGTTTACCGACATTCAGATATCACACCTGGTTTGATTCATTGTCCGATGACAAATCCAATGTGGCCTTGCCTGGTCTTTGCTATCGAAATTGGAATCCGGAAAAATGCTAGAGAAGACGTTGCGGGGGGACTGTCCGATATTTTAGTGTTATAATTAGCCACGGGTGACGTCCTGGAAGACTGCAGGATAGCAAATTGTGCGTCGTTATTCAAGAAGGGCTGTAAATAAAAGCCTGGGAAACAAAGACCAGGAAGGCAAATATCTGTGGTAGGTCTGTTTCGTGAGAAGATTCTGAAATTAGGGTTAATTAGGAACAGTCAGCATGCCTTTTTTTTTGTTTGGGATATCATGCCTCGCAAATTTGTTAGAGTTCATTGATGAAGCGACCAGGATAGCGGGGCGGTAGACTTGGCCGATATGGTTTTCAGGAAGGTCTTTGATTAGGGTTCATTCGGCTGCTCTGGAATGTCAGTTCGTACGCAAGCCAGAGGCGCTCACAAATTGGGTACACAACTGGCTTGATGGTAGAAAACAGAGTGTAATAGTGGACGGATGTTTGTCTGACTGGAGGCCTGTGATTCGTGGAGTGTCTCATGGATAGGTACAGGCCACACTGTTTTATGTGATCTGTATCACAGATTTGGATGAGACCGGATATGGTGGGAGGATAAATTTGCAGTTGACACTAAAAGAGGTGGAACCATGGAGAGTGAAGAAAGTGAGTGAAATTGCAACATCCCTTGAAATGCTGGGGAAGTGGATTGATAATTGGCAAATGGAGTTTACTCCAGACAAACATGAGGTCTTGCATTTCTTGGAAAGTCACATCAAGGTAGGATTTCATTGTAAAGGGTAGGACCTTCAGGGGTGTCGGGAATCAGATGGACTTTGGAATTCAGGTCCATGATTCTCTGAAAGTGAAGTCACAGATGGACATGGCAGTGAAGAAGGCTGACAGCACACTGGCCTTCATCGGCCAGGACATTGAGTTAATAGGGATTGTGAGAGAGAGAGTGTGCATGTGCATGCATAATGTGTGTGTGGAGGGGGAATTGATGTGTTGATGGAGTGTTTGTGTGTGTAAGTGGTTGCATGTGTGCGTGTGCGTGGGTGAGGTGATTTTGCGTATGAAAGGGTGTGTGCATTTGTATGTAAGTGTGTGGGTTTGGATAGTTATGTGTGTAGTTGTGAGTGGGTATCAATATGCATAGGTCTGCATGTCTGTGTAACTGTGTGTTTTGGGGTATGCGTGTATTTTTTTGCGTGGATCTGAGGATGTGGGTGCGAGTGTGTATGGCGGTGTGTTTGTTTGTGTGTTGCTTTGTATCTTATTGTGGGTGTGAGTGCGTGGTTGTGTGTGGGTAAGTGTGAATGGATGTGTTTGTATGTATGTGTTTGTGCATCTGTGTGTGGATGCGTATGTGTGCATGTGAGATTGATTCTCTGTGTTGGTGCATGTCATTGCCTGTAAATGTGTGTGCGTGTATGGATGTGTGTGTGAACTTTTGTGTGGGTGTGAGCGTGGAGGTGCTTGTGTGTGTATTAGTGTGTGTATCCTTCGTGTGTATGTGTGCATGTGTTCCTGTGTGCACGCTTGCATGGATGTATATGCACGTGTGTATGTGTGTGTTCCTGTCAGTATTTGTGTGTGTGTGTTTGTTTTTGTCTGTGCCTGTGTGTGTGTGTGTATATGAGTGCACGTGTGTGTGTGTGTGTGTGTTTGTGTGTGTGTGTGTGTGTGTGTGTGTGTGTGTGTGTGTGCGGGCGCACGCACGCGCGCATGAGTGTCTTGGTGTGTTTGTGTTGTTTTTTGTGTATCCATACATACATGTGCGATGATTTATCCAAGCAGACTCCCATGAGTCCATATAAACATCAGCAGTGTGCCACCCTGCTCATTGTAGCTTGGAGCAGCAAGTCTGACGATGTGGACATCTCTGATATTAATTCTTGTTGCCTTCGCGCTGGCACAGCCTAACACTGCTGACAGTGAATTGCAAAGAAGGATTTTTTTTGGCAGGTCAGGTCAAATCGCTGAAACCATTTTGGTTGTATGGACAGGGGCAGTGCAGAGGTGGCCATTCTGCCCGTTCAGCCTGTTCTGCCAGTTATTTTGGATCTGGACTGCTTTGAGTTTTTTTTTAATGCAGGGTCTTATATCAGTACTGTAACGGTCTAAAAACCCACCACTATCAAACCCCTCTGAGCTCAATTTTTATGAATCACTGTAATCTCAGTATTTTTAATCGGGATTTAAAGCGATGGAGTCCTGGATCTCCATGATCCACTGTCAAAGTTCACTGCAGAGTTCCCTTCTCTCCATTCTTCCATTGGTGAACACGTGGAGCACGCTGGATAATTCCGCTTTCAATATTCCTCTATTTGATTACACTGCACTGTTCTCTTCGATGTATCATTGCTTCGGCCTATTTTGAGCAATGACTGTTTATAACAATGGATAATAATAATAATGTTTTCTATTTTACAGGTATCTACAAAGGATGAAAACGTTCAGGGGCTACGTGAGTCAAAAAGGTTTTCAAGCGGGAGAGAAAAACTATTGGATAAACTACCGGCGATGGCGAATCTATTATCAATGATTAAAATCAGTGTGACTGGAGTTTGCAATGAAATCGGAAGACAGACAGAAACGGGGTTAGGGAAACAGAGTAAAAGATCGAGTGAGAGAGATATAGCGGCATAATGAGTGAGAGATACAGGGTTTCAGAAGGAGACAGGGAAACAAAGGTTGAGCTCAAGAAAGACTTTGTGAGAAGCAGAGAAAGAGAGATGGTGAGAGGATGTGGGAGATACAAAGAGATACAGGGCATGAAACAAAAAGATTGCGAACTTCCCACACACGTAAATGACGTAACACAAGCCCTCCATCTTCTCCAAGACATCCTTTTCCCCGGCCCCAAACGCCTTATCTTTACCATCGACATCAGTGCCTCGACACGTCCACCACCATGACCATCACCACCAAGTCCTCCGTTTCTTCCTCTCTGGATGGTACGGCCAGATCCTTTTCACAGATGCACATATTTGTTTGGCTGAACTGGTCCTCACAATCAACAATTTCTCATTCCAATCCTCCCACTTCCTCCAGGCGAAAGGGGTAGCCCTGTGCACCCACATGGACCCTGGCTCTGCCTATCTCTTCGTTGTCGACGTAGAACAGTCCATCTTCTGGAGTTACAGTGGCACAACTCCCCAGTTCTTCCTATGCGACATTGATGACTGCGTTGGCGCCATCTCGTGCTTCCACGAGGAGGTCTAACAGTTCATTACCTTCACCAATAAATTCTACCCCGACCTCAACTTCACCTGGATAATCTATGACATCTCCCTCTCCTTCTTGTCTTCTCTGTCTCTATCCGCATGAACCAACTCATCACTGATAGTTTTTACAAAACCACCGACACGCACAGCTACCTGGACTCCACCTCCTCCAACTCTACCTCCTGCGAAAATGCTATCCAGTATTCCCAATTCCACCACCTCTACCGCATCTGCTCCCAGCAGTACCAGTTCCATCACAAAACACAACAGATGGCTTCCTTCCTTAAAGACTGACATTTCCCATCCGAAGTGTTCGAAGTTGCCCTAAACAGCATCTCATCCACGTCCCGCACCTCCGACCTCGACGCTCACTCCTCTAACCACAACAAGAACAGAACTTCCCCGTCCTCACCTTCCACCCCACCAACATCCGCATAAATTGTATCATCTGCCTACATTTCCGCCACATTGAAATGAACCCTACCATCAAGGATATATTTCCCTCCCCACCCCATCTGCTGTCCACAACGTTTGTTCCCTCCGTGAATATCTTTTGCAGCCCCTCAACAAGACATCGACCACTCCTGGCACATTCCACTGCCACCGCATGAATTGCAAACCCTCCGCCGACACCTCCACCCTTACCTCTGTTCATGGCCCCAGAGGAGCCTTCCATATTCATCAAAGTTTCAGCTGCAATTCCACATGTCATTTATTTTCTCCGTTGCTCCCGATGCAGTCTGCCCTCATTGAGAAGACTGGACGCCGACTTTGGGAAACACGCACCAATCAACCCCACCACCCTGTGGTCGAATATTTCAACTATCCCTCCCACTCTGCTGAGGACATGAAGATCCTTGGTCTCCTCAATCTCCACTCCCTCACCACCCGATGTCACGACCTAGAAAGCCTTATCTTCTGCCTCGGGTTCTTTCAACACCAGGATATCAATGTGGACTTCACCAGTTGCCTCATTTTCCCTCTCTCCAGCTTAGCCCAGTTCCAAACTTCCAGCTCAGCACAGCCTTCGTGATCTGTCCCACGTGTCAATCTTCCATTCCATTTATCCCCTCCACCCTCGTCTCCACCTATCAACTTTACGCGCACGTCCATTCAATGATTGCACTCTGGGCTACTTTCTCCCCAGCCCACATTCTTTCTATTTATCTCTCCACCACCCGAGGCTCCCAACCTCAATCCTGAGGGCTCCGAGCAGAAACGTCGATTTCCCTGTTCCTCGGATGCTGCTTGATCTGCTGTGCTTTTCCAGAAATGCACGCTGAACTCTGATGTACAGCATCTGCAGACTTCACTGTCCCCGACAGGGAAATAGTAACAAAGAGAGAGACAGTCAGAGTGAATGACTAGTAAAAGAGGGAGGCACAATGAGAGAGGCAGATAGAAAATGGGAGAAAGATCAATTAGAGACGAGAGAGTAGGAGCCATATCAATTGATAGAGTGAACAAAAGGAACAAAACATACAATGAGAGAGACTGGGTGAGAGACGTTGCATTCTTTGCTCATATTAACAGCCGTTTTATCACTGTTCTCTTCCTGGTACCAGGATGTGGGGCTTCAATTCTCACTTGACCCTTGCTGTGGGTCTTCTGGAGATCATACTCGTAGACTTAGGCTTGTAACGTTTCTCTGATTCATTTTTCCCTTTGACATTTCCAGACTCGGAGGACCTGACCAGAATAGGAAGCAAATATTCTTCTTCATCCTTGGACTCCAGGCCCTGTTTTACTCCATTGCTGCTTCTTTGATATGGAGACTCTCATGAAACCATCGGAACTGGCAGTCAAATTTGTCCAATTGACCCATCGAACATGAAGTATTGCTCAGCCTGATCATGGCTAGAGAATGAAAGGGACAGAGAGAGGGGGAAACAAACACATGCACAAGCGTGCGCGCACACACACATACATACACGCAACCTCTCACACATCGACACAGACAAACATATGCCCGGGACGTATGAACACATACCATGCACACGCGTGCCTCCACACACAGAAAACATACACACTCACAAATAGACCGATATACTCAGAGAAACACCCCACATACACACATGCACACACAACGATGCATGCCCGCCCTTATGAACAGAAACACGCACACCCTCACTCACTCGCACACACACACACACACAAACATACACGCATATACACGTATCCACACATACAGACACATGCGGACACAAACACATGCACCCACACAGACAAACACACAAACGCATGCACACACAAAACCCCAACAGCAGAAATATGTCACGTGGTCCAATGCACATTCTTCAAACTTCGACATGATCAGGGCTCATCATTACATTTATGGGAAGATCAACAGAGACACACAGAAGACAAATGAGAATCATTGAATTCGATATCTGGATGGAGGCTGCAGAACAGAATTGGGGACAAACAGAAATTTGTTGCAAGAAATCTGGAGCAGTTTCGAGGTGGTCTTTCTTTCTTACATGGACCGACCGGTCATTTAACTCCTATCATTCTCACTCCGTCCTCTTCAAGAAATCAGATTCAGAACAAAACCCTTTCCACACTTTAATGGGTGCTTGATGCAGAGTTGATTTTTTCGAATCGTGAACGGTCCTAACCCAGTTCTCCCAGGCTGACATGAGCTCAACTCATTTTCCATTCACAATGGCTGCCTTTCGTCAGTAATTTGCTTTCCATATAGTATTCCAGGATGTCCTGGGAATGTGGAGGATAGCAGATCAAAGTCTACCTTCTATTCTCCATCTTTCTGACAGTTTTCCCATTTGCTCCCTCTTTCCTTCTTTCCTAATCTTCTTCACTCTCTGCACACTCTCATTATCAATACTGATCTTGTGTTATGATTTCGAGATGCTGGTGTTGGATCGGGCGTTACCAAGTAAAAAGTCACATAAAACCTGGATATAGTCTAACAGCTCTTTCTTGGAAGCACTAGCATTTCGACTGCTGTTCCTTTATCAGTTGGTTCCGGAGTATAAAAGCAAAATGCAGGAACTTATAGCAAACGTTTACAGTGTGATGCAATTGCAATATTACGTTGAAAAAGACCTGGTTGTTTGTTAAGTCGCCCATCCTTTAGAATGAACATGCTGGTTTCAGTTCTTTCATATGTAAATCCCAAAACTGCTTTAAAGTTACATTCTCAAATGAACTTTTATAATTGGTATCATATCGGCCCGAATAATGCATTTCAGGCCTCAGGAGCCCTGTGTGAGATTGAATGTGCTACAATGTTCAGACAGATTCTAATCTGAAAAGCTGACGTACAGAATCTTGCATGGTATCATACAGTTTTGGAGCAAAATAGAATGTTCTTCGTCAAATACAATTCACTCCACAAAATTTATAATAGGGAGTGTGTGTATTTGTGCGTGTCGTGTGGTGTGGAGGGGAGAGTTTATGTGTGTCTATGGAAGAGTGTGCATATGTGTGTGAGTGTAAGTGCATAAGTCTCTAAGACGGAGCGTGTGTTGGTGTGAGTGTGGGAGTGCATGTGTGAGCGTTTGAACGAGAGCTTGTGCATGAGAGAGTGTCTGCAATAGTGTATGGGATTGCCAGAGTGTGGGTATGTCTGTAGGAATGTGTGTGTGTGTGCAGGAGCATCCGTGTCCTCGTGTGTTCGTCTCTCTGTGAGCAATATCTCTCTTTGTATGCTCGTCTGTGTGTGTCTGTGTGTGTGTTTATGTGTGTCTTTTTTATGTGCGTATGTCGTGCAGTGTGTCACCTGTCGTGTGACATGAAATCAGAATCCCGATTGAAGCCTACTGCATGGGTAGCGAACTTGGCAATCAGCCTCTGCTCAGCCACTTTGCGTTGTTACCTGTCCCAAAGTCTGCTTGGAGGCCGGTCACCCGAGGATTCTTGGTCTAATGTCCCAGACCGCTGAAATATTCTCCGATTCGGGAGGGAACACTCCTGTCTGTTGATAGTTTTGCAGTGTCCCTTTATCCATTGCAATGATCTTTGCTCGGTCTCACGAATGTGCCATGCCTCACAGCATCCTACCTGCAGTGTATGCGATAGACAACATAGGCTGAGTCGCCTGAGTTATTGTTCAAAGTATAGTTCCAGTAACATCACATTGCACAAGTTTACTGTAACTTCTGTATCTTAGGATCTTTTATGCCACAATCAGCTGAAGAAGGAGCGGCGCTCCATAAAATAGTGTTTCCGAATATATCTGTTAGGCTATAACATGAAGGCATGTGATTATTACAATTTATTTCGTTTTCTCTGCATATTCCTATTCTCGCCCTGTTTCGCAATCCCCTCACTATCTTTCGTCTAATCCTCAATATCTCTGTTTCTCTTTCCACTGAGAAAGTTGGCTAAATCAATTGCATCTCCTCCATCCTCCCTCTGCTTCTCCATTTTCCTCTCATGTTTTTGCTGTGTGGATACCTGCGTGTCTGAGTATATATGCGTCTATGAAAGAGTGCGTGCGTGATTGTGTGCTTTCTTTCACAATCTGTGATTGATTAGATTCATGACATTGGACACTTAGTACTCGAGAACCTTTGCAGTGGTTCTGTAAACAGAGAGTGAGCTCTTGGCTCATATTCAACATCAGCTCATCCTTTGCAAATTCACTGAAGCGTGGCAGACAGGTTGCTGACTGGCAACAGGACAGTTTCACTTCAGAGGCGATATTTAACAAACCAACAATGATTTTACATGCGAAACTTAAGTTGCAAACTGGCAAGTAACATCTGTGCCACAGGAAGGCCAAGAAATGACCATTTCCAATTAGAGACACTCCCACCACCGGCCATTGAACTAATATGGCGTTACCGTTACTAAATGTCGCCCGCAATCAATATGCTGGAAATCACCATGAAGAACAAATCTAATTCTCGCTCCTTGGCGTTCAATGGAATCCTCATCACTGAACCAACGCCCTCGGGGTTACCTTTGGGGACGAATTTAACCATCGGTCCTTGGTGTTACGACCATCGAATTTCTTAACCATTAATATTCTGGAAATTGCTATTGTGAGGAATCAAACCATTCCAACCTTGATAGTCAATCGCATTGATATCATTGAGAGCCCTGGATACTAACGTCGATGGAGTTACCAATGAACAGAAACTGGACAGGTTTCACCACATTCATTCATTTCTAACAAGGGCACGTCAGAGTCTAGGAATCCTGCACTGTTGAACTTATCTGACATCCTCCAAATCCTGGGGGTAAGTCAGGACTGCAGATATTGAAGATCAAAGTAAAGACTGTGGTATTGGAAAAGTACAGCCGGTCACAAAGCATCTAAGGAGCCGGATAATTGACGTTTCGAGCGTCAGCTCTTCGTGCGCCATCATCGAATTTGCACAAGTCAGAGGTGCGACAGAATGCTCTTTACTGGATTGGATAGGTGCAGCTCCAATAGAACTCGAGATCCTCCACACCATTCAGGATGAAGAAACCCGCCTGATGGACATGACAACTATGCATATAATTGAAACCGGTCCTCTTTGTCAAAGATAAACTAAATGAGAACTTGATACTGAAAAACAATCTATTCAGATTGGGAACCAGCTATGTTGACAAAATAGACTGAATGCTTCGGTCAGCATCCACGAATATCCATCGGTTTCTGTGTGCTATCATGAAACGTGCCGTGCAGAAATTCTATGAAGATTGTACAAAAGTATCTCCCCACGTCTATCTGCAAGGGCACCGACAGCAGATGCATGGGAACACTACCTCTGCATGTTCCTTTCCAAGTTTACTTACCGCCCTTATTGGAAATATTTTACCATCGCCTCAGTGTCACTTGGTGCAAATCCCAGAATTCCCTCTCGATTGCCACTATAGAACCACTGACTGCACATTGATTCAACGATTCAACAAGACAGCTCACAGCCACCTTCTCAAGGGTCAATTATAAATCGACCATAAGTGCTGGACCAACGAGTAAATAAAATTATAGAAACATTTAAACACCTGAGGCAGCTGGACACATCAGACAGACAACGAAGAATTGTGGGACACTGTGAGAGGGAGGGGGGAATGAACTGATGATTCAACTCGTGAAACTGCGGAAGGCAGCAGAATACAGAATGTAAGGTATAATGAAAATTAAGAGAGGAAAAGGGGAGAAGGTGGGAGAAGAACACAGGAAGAGAGATATAGAGAAAGAGATGTTATCATAGATCGAGATAGAGATGCAGATAGGCAGGGAGAGAAAGACAGAGAGAAAAACAAATGATGAAGGTACGAATGGGGTCGATCAGGAGAAAGCAGAAAACCGAGACCAAGGGAACGAAGATTGAAAGGGAAACTTTCCTCCTGCGTCTTGGGAAAAGCAACGAATTACTGGTGAGCTGTGATACTGTAGGAACGGGAGAAAATTCAATGCAAAATATAACAATTATTAATATGGGCATGGTGGATAAATTTGATCCACTGATGTCCTGCGGTGTGTAAATGTTATCCGTGTCTAAACAAAACACCAAAAATTGGCAAAAGCACTACATGTACTCCGCTTGAAGCAATTCGAGTGTGCATTGTGAAGACTCCCTCTTTTGGTCTGCTCTGAAAATCTTTAGCAACCTCTGATAGCCAGACTCTGCGAGCGGCATTATTTGGCGCATTCGTTTTGTACATCCTTCCTCCATAAACAGCACAAACCACAGTAAGAGTTTGTATTCATTTTTAAAGGCATAAATTCAGGGACATTCGCCAGAATGCGCAAAAGATGGGCGCAGTCATACTGAACGCATGGATGTGAATAGATCCGAATTTGCTCATCCGGATGAACAGCACACGCTGGAGTCCCTGCTCCCAGTCTCGGTGCTGCTGAATAAGTGAGTGACGGCTGTAGTTGGGTGCCCACATCTTTGACTCGTCAAGATTACGCGGAATGTAAAACATAAAGGGTAATATTTGGAGCTGCGTGTGCCATTGGGCCCCAGCTGCATGTTTAAGGATGAGCAGCAAATGCCTTTCTCTCACGCGGCCTCTCTATATTCTCTCCCCTCTAGCTGGAGGGAGGATCGAAGCGCAATCCACCGAGTCCTGTCCCATATCAGCTCAGCGTTTGCAATGAAGTGTGGTTCCCCTCCTGGCCACACTCTTAAAACAGGGTTTGATCTACGCTTTGTTAGCGACAATAAGTTGTGAACATCACATTGACCCTAAAGAAATCAGCTTTTGAACGTCTATATTCTATCAAGCAACACAGGAATCCCAGGGGCAACTTAATGTGGAGAAACAGAAGAAGCTCGAAGAGTGGTTAAAAGACAATTCCACAAGGTTTTAGTTTGAGGTTTGTCGAAAGGAACGAGAGTGTTGATAATTTTCACAGTTGGTATTCCCTATCTTTTAAACCAGGCAACAGAAGAAACTCACAATAATGGGCACACTGGTAATCTCTTGTAATTGATCTAAAATACAGGGGTATGGGTACCTTGAAGTGATCTTTTTGGGGACTGGAGGTGATTGCAGAGATCTGAAGAGACGAGTCGACGTACAATTTGAAAACCTTTCCGTGTCCAACGGTTGAATGAGGGAGCTAAGGGCAGCTCCTTGGCGAATACTATTGAGCAATGGATACCTTAGAATATTACATTGAGCAGTTCTTTGATGAGCTAAAAAAATAAGTGAAAACATTTAATTTCGAACGGAATTGACTGCATTCAGCACAAATCTAATTGAATTAAGTTTAATAAAATCGATCAAATTTCAATTTCAAAGCAGTATATCCTGCACTTGCAGTTAGTTTTCACGGAGATGCACAAAACAGGAAATAAAAATCTTGGTCTCGATTCTCTATCGGTCTTGATGGACTCAATAGCACAAGATGGATTAGCAGCAAAAGCAATACTTACATCTTCCTCTGTAGAGTCTCTTAGACACGGTGAGAAAGGCAAACACTGATGGAACAGGAATGAGTGCAAGATACTTTACTGGATGTGAGAGCATCCCTCTGTATCTGTAGGGACAACTGAAGGAACACCCCGACGTTCCCATTATTTATGGATAAGGACATGACTTAATGGCTAACGTAACGCCTGTTTATGAACCACTCAGTTCAGTTTTCGGACGGTCATAGAATTATTCATTTTGACTGTACTGCGAAACTGGGTCTTGGCAGTCTAATTTAGTTCTACAGGCTATCTCCACGTCGTCATTTTATTAAGGATACCTTCAGGAGAATTCATTTGCCCCAAAGAACTGTTCGAGTTTGGGAATTGTTTTGCCAGTGTATGATGGATTCTCCGAGTCTTTCAGGATATTCAATGTTGAGCTGATCCGATTCTGTTCAGTAAAGGCCTCAATAATGATCAGCTGCAGACAGCATTGTGGAGCTGAGAGGTCAGTTCTGATATTGGTGAAGGACGAATGGGATGAGAAATATCAAGCAGTTTATTCCTGATCCGCTGTTACGAATTTACCAGGACTGTAACGAATACTCTGAATGTAGCGTAAGTACTACACTTACCTCTGAATAAATCATGTTTCAGATTTAGTATTAGTTCACCGTACTGCAGTTCATCGAGTCATAGAGTCATAGAATCCTAAAACATGCAGACAGGCCCTTCAGCCCAAACTCGTCCATGCAGAACAAAACGTCCATCAACCTCAATCCCATTTCCCTGCACTTAACGCATATCTCTCGAAGTGTTTCCGATTCATGTATTTGTCCAAATGCCTCTTAAACGTTGTCACTGTACCTGCCTCCACCACTTACGGTGGCAGTTCATTCCATATGCGTATCTCCTTCTGTGCAAAAAGGTTGCATATCAGTCTTCATGTATTGTTTCTCGTCTAACATTAACCTAACTGCTAGTCCTCGATTACACGACGCTGAGAAAGAGACCACTTCATGCCTCTCATGATCCTATATACTTCATAAGATCCCACCTCAATCGTATAAACTCTAAATTAAAATATCTGAGGTTGTCCAAGCTCTCCCTCTTACTCAGACACTGACAACATTATTGTAAGGCAGTTCTCAACTCTTCCAATAATAGTAGCACCTTCCTACAGCAAAGTGTCCAAGATTGAACACAGGACAAAACAGGATAGTTTTGATAACAGTGTTGAGGGAGTTGAATAAATAACAGAGACAGAGCATATCAGTGCTGTTGTTTTGGATTCATCTGTAGAGACAGCAAAGCAGTCGTCACACTGAACTGGTATTATGGGATTCCAACCAACATCCCAATCAGGTTTGAGTGTGGACCGGCCGGAGAACTGTCTGTGTAAATGTAAGTGAGTGTGTGTGTGTGTGTCTCTGTGTATATATACATGCATTTGGAGGCAGGAGTGGGTTCATGCAAGTATGATTGAACGTGTAATTGTGTGAGTCTGTGAATGTGGGAGCATAGTCTCCGTATGTTTGCGAAAGAGTGTATCAGAGTGTGTGACAGGTTATGTGCAAGAGTGTGTGAGAATACACGTTTGTGTATGAGGGAGGGATGTCTGTGTAAGTGAGCATGTGTGTGAGAGGGTGGAGGATATGTGTAAGTAAGTATGCATGTATGTATGCGAGTGCGTGTTGGAGAAGATCTGTGTAAGTCTGTATAACTGTGTGGCAGTGTTGATAGTGACTTCGCGGGATTGAATGTGGAAGGAGTGCCTGTCTAAGTGTGAGTGATCGTGAGTGTTTGTGTGGGAAAGGGTCTATGCAAGTGTGAGAGTCTGGGATACAAGTCTGTGTATTTCTGAGCGTGCAAGTGGATGTGTGGGAAAGTGTCTGCAAAAGCATATGTTAGCATGTGGGAGTGTGCAAGGACGGTCTGTGTAATATTGAGCGTGTGCGCATGTGCCAGGACTGTATGTTTAAATTTGAGCGTTTGCATGTGTGAGACGGTCCGTGCAAGCGTTGGAGTGGGAGGAAAATCTGTACAAGTGTGAGTCTGTGGGTCGGAGAGGGTCTATACAAGTATGTGTGAGTTTGTGTGAGTGTGGGTATGTGCGAGGACGGTCTGAGAAGGTGTGAAGGCGCCTCAGTGTATGCGTGTGAAAGGTGGTCCATATAAGTATGTTGAAGTGTATGTCTGCGTGAGGAGGAGCTGTGTAAGTATCTGCAATTGTGTGAGTGCGGGAAAGGACCGGTCTAAGTGCCCCTGAGTGTGTGAGTGTGGGAGAACGTCTGCGTAAGTGCATGCATGTGAGAGTGCGGGAGAGGGTTTGTTTAAGGTGTATGAGTGTGTGAGGGTGGGAGAATGTCAGTGTAAGCATGAGTTTGAGCGTTTCGGACTGCGTCTGTGTAAGTGTGTATGAGTGTGGAAATGTGAGGGAATGTCCGTGTCAGCGTGAGTGTGTGAGTGGGGGACAGTTTCTGTCTTTAGTGTGTAATGGTGAAAGGGTGGGAAGGGTTCTGTAAGCGCCTGTGCGAGTGTGAGTTTGTCGGAGAAGATCTGTACTATTATGTGTGAGTGACACTGTGTGTGGCAGGAGTGTGTATGCATATGTGCGTGTGTATATGTGAGTTCCTGTGTGGGACAGAGTCTGTGTAAGTGTCTGCGTGAGTGAGTGTGTGAATGAGGGTCTGCGGAAGTGTGTGCGAGTGTGTGTGCATGAGTGTTGAAGTACGGTTTGTGTAATTATGCATGAGTGTGAGAGTGTTGGAGAGTGCCTGTCATTTTGTGTTATTGTATGCGAGAGTGCGTTATTGTGTTTGAGTTTATGCATGTGTAGAAGGAGGGGTTGTATAAGTGTGTATGTGTATATGTGAGTGCGTGTGGGAGAGTGTATTATTGTATGCAAGTGTGTGCGTGCATGTGGGGGAGGGCGTCTGTGCAAGTGTGTATGTGAGTGTCTGCGCACGTGTAGGAATAGGATTTGTACCAGTGTGTGTGTGTGTGAGAGAGTGGATGGAAGGGCTTTTCATTCATTTGTGTGACTTGGGTGTTTGAAATGGAGGGGAAGTTGCCGAGGGTGGTGTTCCTTATTACAGGCAACCCTTGTCCTTCTAGTTGAAGATAGGGTAGTGCGTTTGGAATGCGTTGTTTAAGGACTAATAGTGAATTTGTTGTGTAAGTGCGAGTGTTTGTGTGTTTTTGAGTTTGTGAATGTAGGTTCTATGTGAGTGCGTGCGTGAGTGGGTGTTTGACTGTGTGAGTATCTGTGTGTGCGTGTCCATGTGTGAGGATGGGCTTGTGTGTGTGAGCGAAACTGAGAATGTATGGGTGTCTTTGATACTGTGAGTGTAAGTTTGTGAGAGTGTGTGTGAGGACGTGTATCTTTGTGTGAGGAGAGGAGTAAGTATGTCGAAGAAGGGTCTGTGTAAATGTGTGTCAGGGTTTGGGAGGAAGGTCTGTCTTAGTGTGTGCTGGTGAGAGTATGGGAAGGGTTCTGAAAGCACCTGTGCATGTGTGATTTTTGTCGGAGAGGATCTGGGTTATTGTGTGTGACTGACACTGTGTGTGGGAGGAGTGTGCGTGCACACGTGCGTGTGTATATGTATGTGTCTGTGTGGGAGAGAGTCTGTGTAAGTGCGTGATTGGGTGAGTGTGTGTGATTGGGTGAGTGTGTGTATTTAGGTGTGAGTGTGACAGTGTAAGTGTGTGAGAGGGCGTCAGTGTGAGTGTGTGCGTGAATGTGTGAGTGTGAGTATATGTGTGGGTGATTGATTGTTGTAAGAGCGTGTGTGGGGGGGCGGTGTGTCGAGCTTGTCTGGTTACCTGCCGTGTGACAAGCAACAAATATCATGGTTGAGGCCATCCTGGCGGTAGGGGAACTGAGTTACAGCGTCTGCTGAGACACATGCGTGAGTATTACCCATGGGTGACTGATTCTATCTAAACAAAAGCGGGGTGTTGTGTGTGGGAGGTGTGGGTGTGTGTGTATGTCTGTGAGTGTCTGTGCGTGGGTGTGTGTCTGTGTTTTCGTGAGTGTGTGAGTGAGGGGTAGCATGTGTGTGAGTGTGTGTCTGGGTGTGTGTCTTTGTGTCAGAATGTATGTGTGAGGGGGTGCGTGTGTCAGGGTGTAAGTATGTGTGTGTGAGGGTGTGTCTGTGTGTTGGGTGGGGTTTTTGTGTCCGTTTTTGTGGGTGTGGATGTGTGGGGTTGTATGGGTAAGGTGTGTGTGTTTGTGTATCTGGGTGAGTGGGTGCTTGTGTGTGTCGGTGGTGTGTGTTTGGGTGTATGTGGTTGCAGGGAGTGTGTGTCTATGTGTTTGTGTGTCTGTGTGTCTGCGTGTGTGTGTATCCGTGTGTGTTCGTGTGTGTGTGGTTGTAGGGGGTGTGTGTCTTGGTGTTTGTCTGTCTGTGTGTGTCTATCTGTGTGTGTTCATGTGCCTGTGCGTGTGTGTGTCTGTGTGTGTGTGTGTGTTAATATATATTAGTTTATGCATGTGGTGATGATTAACCACAGCAGACTCTTTGAGTCCGTATAAACAACAGCAGTGTGCCAGCCTGTTCATAATAGCTCGAAGTAGCAAGACTGATGATGTGGACACCTCTAATCTTACTTGTTTGTGTCTTGGTGCTGGCGCAGCCCAACATTGCTGACAGGGTACTGCGAAGCGGCATTTATTTGGGAGGTCAGTGCAAATCGCAAGGTAACATCCTGGGTGTGGTTGTAGGGGAGAAAACGAGAAGGCCATTCTGCCCATTCAGCCTGTGCTGCCTTTTATTTGCGTCAGGGCTGCTTTGGCTTGTTTCTGCGGCATCTCAGGTCGGTTCTGTTAAGGTGAAAAAGTGCAGCGCAATCAAAACCTTCCTTACTACTCTTTCCTGAGTCACCGTGTGTTCGGTTTATGAACCAGGATTATAAACTAGTGGGCTCAGGGAAGTGGCAAAGGAGGCAGAAATACTCAGTTCGGGAGGAAAAACTCCCTGACTGAGGGTTTTGGAAAACGAGCGTCCTGCCAGTCGGCGTTGGGTAGTGCGAACAGAAGCCTCCGGGATGTGGTTATGTGGAAAAGAATGACAAAGAAGCTACGGAATGGCGCTGGGTGAACTGCCCAATTGCAGAGCTGGCATGGACAAGCCGGCCGAACGTCCTCCTTCTGGTTGCGGGTGATTCCATGTCTTTGTAATTAAAAATCCGTTCAGACTTCCTTCACTCCTTCCTCTCTCTCCTCTCCCCACCCACAGAGAGGCTGCGGTGAACATTACCTTTCTAAGATCATAAGGTGTAGGGAGTACAAATAGGTTGTGTGGCCCATCTACTCTGTTCCGCTGTTGAAGAAGATCCTGGTTCTACTGATCATCTTCAATTCCACTCTAAGGACTCTCCGCAACAGCTCTGATTTCTTTCCTGATTACAGATCCCCCTATCTCAGACCCTTCGACACATTGAATGACGGTAAGCATGAGGCGCCGCACTTGTGGTGAGTTCAAGAGTTAAGTAGACGTGTACAGGAAACTGAACAGCATTGATGTACGGAGGGATCTTGGGATTCAAGTCAATGGCTCCCTGAAAGTAGATGTGCCAGTAGATAAGATCACAAAGAAGGAATATGACAGGATCGCCTTTATTGGTCTGGTAATTGAGTACAAGAGGCAGGATATCATGCTGTAGCTTTATAAGAATTTGTTTGAGCAACACCAACAATGTTGCATTCAATGCGGATCACCACAATTATTTGAAAGATGTGAAAGCAATGGACTGGATGCAAAAGTGGATTACCTGGATGTTGCCTGGATTAGAGGTTATGAACTATAAAGGATAGGCCAGAAAACTCAGTTAAAGATCACACACAAACAGGTTAATATCTAACAGTTTTATTTGAAGTACTTAGATCAAATATGATTCATTCTGTATCCTATGATCCTGCCCGAGCAGCGAACTGACGAAGGAGTAGCGTTTCGTAAACAAGGCTTTCAAGTAAACGTTTTGGACTATAAAATTGTGTTGTCCACTTTTTAACTTTGCCCACCCCAGTCCAACACTGACACCTCTACATCATTGAAGAATATTTTCCCTGGAGCGGCGGAGGCTGAGGGCAGACGTGGTCGAAGTCCATAAAATTATGAGATGCATAGATAGAGTTAACGGTCAGAATCTTTTTTTTCCTGGAGTTGAAATGTCTGATATCAGAGGCTATGCATTTAAGTTGAGAGGGGACTACTACAATGAAACTTTATCCTCAAATCTCCTTTAAACTGTCCCCCACACCTCTGTCGCTCTCATGCACACTTTTTTCTCTCTCTGTCTCCGTCTTTCTCTATCTTTTTTTATCTCCGTTGCTCTCAGTCTCTCCATTTGTCTCTCCATTTCTATCTCTATCCCTGTCTCTGTCTCTGCTACACTTCATGATCTTTCTTTCAGTTCATCACTGTACTTAGCTGTGTTTCTGCATATCTGCATTTTCTCACTCTCTTCCTATCTGTCTCTATCACTATCTCTCTCTGTTTCTCTTTAAAATCTGTCACTATCTCAGTCTCTGCGTCTCTATCTGCCTGCCTCTCTCCGTCTATCTCTCCCGCTCTCTCTGTATCTCACTCTCTATTTCTCGCTCTCTATCTCTCTCCCTTTAAGCCATTTCTTGAAACAAAATGATGTTTATGCAATGCCTGATGCCCTGTCCCAGAGTTTGTTACACATGGTCTCGTTAGACACCATGGCAGATTTCTTGACATCCCTGCTTTAAAATGAGCTGGTATGTCCTCTCAGAATTTTGCTTCCAATCGTGTGACCACGCGGAGAACTGTGCACTGCTATGATCTACAAATTGAAATGATCCCAGCTGTGGACAAACAGGAAAACTTAAGATCCCAGACTGAAACCGAGCTTGTTAGGCCAGAAGTGCCAAACTCTTCTGTTTCTGCCGTCATTGAGGCTTATCCATGGATGTATTCAGAAGATGTTCCAAGTATACAGTTAACACAAAGAACGTGGACATTTCCAAAAAACGTCAAGTAGCTTTCTTACAGCACAAGAATTGTTGGGAAGTTGGAATTTCAAAGTTTAGAGAAAAAGTTTCATCATTTTAGAAGTCGCAATAGCAGATGGATTATCATATCTCAGGTAACAGTCACCCCGTCTCCAAACGAAACATTATTCAGCCGATTGAAAAGTTGGTTTCCATTTGGCATAAGGGTACATCTCCACTTTATGTATCATAGCTGATATCCTTAAACAAGCACCACATTCCTGCTCTCGGTATCCCTCACTTTTACAGTACCTAAAACACAGTGCACAATTCTGCTCGCAATATTTCTCCATTACACAACATATAAATAACCGTGCACAATTCTGCTCTCAATATCTCTCAGTTATAACATACAGAAAAATAACTATGCACAATTATGCTCTTAATGTCCCTTACTTACACCACATATAATGTACAATACAAAAATCTTCTCTCAACATTTCTCAGTTGTACTACATAAAATGCGCAATGGAGAATTCTGCTCTCAATATCACTCAACTGCAGCAAATGTAAGAAACAGTTCACAATTCTGCTAGCTGTATTTCTCGTTACAAAATCATTGTGCACAATTCTGCTCTCGATTTTACTTAATTACACCACACATTCGCACAGTACACAGTTGTGTTCTCAGTATCGGTTAGAACAGACTTCGAGCACTTTGGATAGCTCTTCTTTCCCTATCGCTCTGTGGAACTACACTGCACTGTTGGCTGCACGCTACTTATAGCACTGACTGTTGATAATAATGAAAGGCGTTTTCTTTTCCCAGGTTTCTTCAGCGATTGTAAGAGTTTGGGTGCAACTTGTAAACAAAGGCAGTGTGACAACAGTGAGACTACCCTCAATGGGATATGTGCCGGTAACAAGTACTGCTGCTGGAAAAGCTGAGGAAGGGAAAACAAAATGTGTCACAGGGCAAGGGATGACTGAGGTTCAACTAATGCTGTCTGCCCATTCTGAAATTCTGTTTTAGCTCAATCACGTAGACACGATGATATTCTGACACACTGTTATTTTTAAAACAAAGAAATAAAATTCATTGCATTGATCTCTGTGTATTGTCTGTCTCTTGTTACTCACCAGGATCAGGGTGTGCTCAGTGACCAGATGATAGGGGGCGTGGGTGGAAGATGATGGGAGGGGAATGCCAGAGAATGGGGATGTACACTGATTGTTTTTTAGCTCCTACTTCGTCACAATCACAGTGCAATCGTTACATGGCATAATGCCATGTTCACACATTGCTTAGCATGTTCAGTTCCAATAGGAGGCACAGGCTGGAAAAAATCATCACGATGTCTGTATGTTTTGATCCTGTCAGAGGTCAGTGTTTAGGCATCTGTGCACTGTTGGACAGTCAGTGGTTAGACAGTCAGGACTGTCAGAGGGACAGTGCTGAGGAAGAGGGCTCTATTAGAGGGTCAGCACAGACGCAAACGGCTTCGTCAGATACTCAGTGTTAAGGAAAAAATCTTCCTTCGGGGTTCAATGCTGGGAAAGGAGGCTCTATAGGATGGTCCGTGTTGGGCATTACGGCACGGTCGGAGGGTCAGTGCTGTGGGCGTGGGCTCATTCAGAGGTCAGTGGTGAGGCAGAGTGTGCTGTTGGAGGGTCAGTGCTTATATAGAGTGTTTTATTGTAAGGTTAGTGCTGCAGGAGCAGTGCACTTTCGAACTGTTAGTAGTGTGGGAGCACAGCACTGTCAGAGGGTCAGTGCTTAGAAAGCGGGCATTGATGGAGGGACACTGGTGAGGGAGCGGCCAGTATTGGATGGATGGCACTGCGGGAGGCTTAGCGCTGAGGTGGTGTCACACTGTAGAGTGTCAACGCTGATACAGTGTGCACTGTCAGATGGTCAGTGCTTGTAGAGTGGGCACAGTTTGAGGGGCAGCACTGAGGGAGATCCGCACTGCCGAGTGTCAGTGCTGACTGGGTGCCACACTGTCGGTGAGTCCGTGCCGAAGGAATGGGCAGTGTCAGAACTTCAGTGCTGAGGGAATGCGGCACTGTTGGGGGGTCAGTGCTGAGGGAGTGCAGCACTGTTGGGGGGTCAGTGCTGAGGGAGTGCAGCACTGTTGGGGGGTCAGTGCTGAGGGAGTGCTGCACTGTTGGGGGGTCAGTGCTGAGGGAGTGCAGCACTGTTGGGGGGTCAGTGCTGAGGGAGTGCAGCACTGTTGGGGGTCAGTGCTGAGGGAGTGCAGCACTGTTGGGGGGTCAGTGCTGAGGGAATGCAGCACTGTTGGGGGGGTCAGTGCTGAGGGAGTGCAGCACTGTTGGGGGGTCAGTGCTGAGTGAATGCAGCACTGTTGGGGGGTCAGTGCTGAGGGAGTGCTGCATGTTCAGAAAGTCAGTGTTAAGTGTGTGTCGCACTGACGGAGGGTCAGTGCTGAGGGACTGATTCAATGTTGGACACACATTGTAAAGGGAGTGCCACACTGTCAGGGGCACAGTGCTGCGCGATCTCCGCACTGTCGGAGGATTAGTGCAGAGAGAATGCCGCACTGTTGGAGGGTTAGTGCTTAAAGAGCAGGAACATTCCGAAGGTCAGTTTGGAGGGAGTTCGCACTGTCAGAAGGTCAGTACGGAGGGAGTGTCATACTCTCAGAGGGTCAGTGCTGAGGGAACTGGTAATGTCGGAATGTCACACTGACGGGGGTCAGAGCAGAGGGAATACCACGCTGTCGAAAAGTCTGCTGCACGTTCTGATGGTCAGTGCTGAATCATATATCCCACAGTCTTATTTACAGTGCTGCAGCGGCGCCGCTCTGTCGGATGTTCAGTGCTTTCACAGTGCGGCATTGTCAGAGAGTCCATGATGTGTGAGTGTCACACGGTCTGATAATCAGTGCTGACGGTTGTCTGCATCATCGAAGTATCAGGGTTCAGGCTGTAGGCACTTTCAGATGATTCATACTGAGGGAGTGTGGTACTCTCAGAGGGACAGCCCAAAGTGTATGCCACCCTACTGGACCAGCTATGCTGAGGGAGCGCCGCAAGGTTAGAAGGAGAGTGCTGAGGGAGCGCCGTACTGTTGGATGGTCAGTGCAGAGTGGGTGTGGCAGTTAAATGGTCAGCCTGAGGGAATGCTTCTCTGATGGATGTTAATTGTTCAGAGGGTGCCGCATGTTGGAAAATCAGTGGTGAGGGAGTGCCGCACAGTCTGATGGTCAGTGCTGAGGGAGGTGCACACTGTCAGAGGGTCAATGGTGACGGAATCAGCATTGTCGGAGGCTGAGCACTGAGGGAGTGTCCTACATTGGAGGGTCAGTGCTGTGGGACTGCGGTTCTGTCGGAGGTTCAGTGTTGATGGAGCTTCAAGTAATTGGAGGGTCAGTGCTGCGGAACTGTGGCACTCACACAGGGTCAGTGCTGATTGAGTGCCACACTGTCAGAAGGTCAGTGCTGAGGGAGAGCTGCACTGATAGTGGGTTAGTGCAGACAGAGTGTCGCACTGTCAGAAGCTAATTGAAGAGTGTTCGAGGGTCAGTGCTGAGAGAGTGACACATTGTCGAAGATTCAGTGGTGAGTGAGCCCCACACTGTTAGACTTTCAGTTTTGAGGGATCTCCGCACAACTGGGGACCACATGCTAACTGAGCTCCAAGCTGTCGGAGTGTCAGGGCTGAGTGAGTGTGGCACAGTCTTAATGTCAGTGCTGCAGTGCTGGAGGCTTTGTGCTGTGGGAGCATCACACTGTCGAAATCGCAGTAGCGTGCAAGCTCTTCATTTTCAGACTGCCCGTGTTGAGGGACAGTGGCACTGTCATAGGGTCAGTGCTGAGGAAGCTACGAACTGCTCGTGGGTCAGTGCAATGCGAGCTCCACACTGTCGGAGCGTCATTGCTGAGGAAGCGCAATACAGTTGTATGGTTAGTGTTGTGTCAGTGGGCATTCTTTTGCAGACAGAGGTAGGGGTGTGGGCTCTTTCGGAAGTTTAGTACACAGGAAGTGGGCATTTTCAGAGGGTCAATTGTTAGGGAGTACAGCACTCTCGGATGTCAGTGCTGAGAGGGTGTCCCACTGTTGGATGGTCAGTGTTGAGGAAATGTCTCACTTTCAGAGTCGTCAGGGCTGAGGCAGTTCCACAATGCCGAAGAGACAGTCCTGAGGGAACTCTGCACTATTGGAATGTTAGTGCTGAAGAATCTCCACATCGTCAGAGATTCAGTTCTGTGGGAGCACAGCACCATTGGAAGTTCAGTGCTGGGGAAGAACAGGTCAGTGCTGATAGAGTCCAGCACTGTCAGAGGATCATTGCTGAAGGAGTGGGCAATGTTGGAGGATCAAAGCTGAGGGAGTGAGCACTTTCAGAGCGTCATTGCTGATGGGGTCCCGCACTGTAAGGAGAAGTGCTGATGGAGCTCTGCATTGCCAGACGGTCAGTGCTGAGGCAGAGTCTCACTAGCAGACGGTCAGTGCTAAGGGTGCACTGCTCGGTCGCCGGATCAATGTTGTCAGAGTGGGCACTGTGGCAAGATCGGTGCTGAGGGAGCGCTGTACTGTTGATGGGTCAGTGCTGTGGCAGTGCCGCGCTGTCAGAGTATTAGTGATGAGGAAGCGCAGCACCGTTGGTGTGTCAGTGGTGAGGGAGCTCGTAACTGATGGATGCCAGTGTTGATAAAATACTACACTATCGGAGGGTCAGCAATGATGGAGCTCCACATTGTCGGTGGGTCAGTGACCAGGAAATGTGGCACCATTTAAAGTTCAGTGCGAAGGGAGCTCTGCGTTGTCAGAGTCAGAGCTGAGGCAGTGTCCCACTGTCAGTGGGGCAGTCGTGATGTAGTGGGGCGCTGTTAGAGGGTCAGTGACGAGGTAGCGGCGAACTGATGGATGGAAAGTGCTGAGTGACGGTGTGCCATTGTCGGGCTCGTGTTATGGGAGCACCACACCGTTGGAGGGTCAGATCCAAGAGAACGCTGCACTGTTGGAATGTCAGTGCTGTGGAAGCTCGCATTATCAGAGGGTCAGTGCTGATGGAGCTGCACATGTTCGGATGGTCAGTGCTGAGTGAGCACAACACTGTTGGAGGTCAGTGCTGAGGGAGCGCTGCACTGTTGGAGGCTCACTGCTGAGGCAGCACACACTGTCGAGGATCAATGCTGTGGGAGACCGCACTTGGGAGGATCAGTGCTGATGGAGTGCTGCACATTTAGTAGGTCAGTGCTGAGGAAACGTAAGGCTCAGCCAAGAGGTTTTGCTGCACGGATACAGGATCAGAGTGAGGGACCTCGACTGTGTCAGCGGGCCAGCGCTGAGGGAGTGTCGCACTGTTGGATGATCAGTCCTGAGGATGTGTGCCACTCTCAGCGAATCAGTAAAGGGCTAGCACGGCTGTATCATTGATTTAGTGTTGAGGCTGCTCTGCCCTGTTGGAGGGAGTGTCCGCTGTTGTAGGGTCAGTGCTGTGGGACTGCCATACTGTCGAAGATCTCCGCACAGTTGGAATGTAAGTGCTGTGCTGTTCGAGTGCCAGCGCTGAGGAAGTGTCACACTGTTGGACTGTCTGACCTGAGATTTTTAGATCGCTGAGTGGGTGGTCACTATCAGACCACATGTACTGAGCGTGCCACACTGTCAGTGATATCGGTGAGGGAAGGCCAAACCATCGCAGGGGCAGTAATGGGCTATTGTCACATGGTTTCTGGGTCAGCGCTGTGTCGGTGAGCACTGTTGGAAGGTCACTGCTGAGGGAATTCTGAACTATCAGAGGATCAATGCTGAAGGAGTGCTGCACTGTTGGAATTTTGCCTTGAGGTAGTGGGTACATTAGGACGTCAGTGTTGAGGGAGCGCCGCACTGAAGGAGGACCACGCTGAACGAGTTTGACACTGTCAGAGGGTCACTGCTGAGAAAGTGTCCGATGTTTGGTGGAATTGTGCTGAAGGAACACCGCATTGCCCGAAGCCCAGTTCTCACAGGGCTCACAGTCGGACGTAAGTGCTGAGGGCGTGTCGCACTCTTGAAGTGTCAGTGCTGAGGCAGCTCTGGACTGTCATAGGGTCACTCCTGAGCGAATACCCCACTGTGGAAGGTTCAGCACTGAAGAAGCGCCGCACTGTTGGAGTGTCAGCGCTGAGGAAGTGTCACACTGTCGGACTGTCTGAGCTGAGGGAGTGCCACACTGTCAGAGGGTCAGAGCTGAGGGAGATTTGCACTGTCGGATGGAGTGCTGAGAATGTGCCGTACTGGTAGACGGTCAGTGCTAAGGGAGAAGACTCTGTCGGAGGATCAGTGCTGAAGAATTGCTGCACTGTTGGAATGTCAGCGCTGAGGCTGTGGGTACTCTAGGACGGTCAGTGCTGAGGGAGCGCCGCACTGGAGGAGGACCACGCTGAACTAGTTTAACACTGTCAGAGGGTCAGTGCTGAGAAAGTGTCCCACGGTTGGTGGGACTGTGCTGAAGGAAATCTGCATTGCTCGAGGCCCAGTGCTCACAGGGTTCACAGTCTGATGGTAAGTGCTGAGGGCGTGTCGCACTGTTGAAGGGTCAGTGCTGAGGCAACTCTGCACTTTCATATACTCAGTGCTGAGCGAGTGCCGCACTGTTGGAGGTTCAGCACTGAGGAAGTGCTGCACTGTTATATGTCAGAGCTGAGGGAGTGCTACACTGTTCGAGTGCCAGCGCTGAGGAAGTGTCACATTGTTGGACTGTCTGACCTGAGGGAGTGACACACTATCAGAGGGTCAGTGCTGTGGGAGATTTGCACTGTCGGATGGAGTGTTGAGGTGGTGCCGTACTGGTTGGTGGTCAGTGCTGAGGGAGCGCTGAACTGTGCGAGAGTGAGTGTGAAGGAGTGGGCAATGTCGGAATGTCAGCAGTGAGTGATTGGCCACAGTCAGAGGGTCATTGCTGAGGTCGTGGAAATATGGAAAGGTTAGCTCTGAGGGAACATTGCACTGTTGGAGGGCCAGCGCTGAAGGAGCATTGCACTGTCAGAGGATCAGTGCTGAGGGAGCGCTGCACTGTTAATGAGTCAGTGCTGAGGGTACTCAGCACTATTGGAAAGTGAGTTCGGAGGGAGCACCACAAATACGAAGGGTCAATGCTGAGTGAACGCCGCATGTCGGTGGGTCAGTGCTGAGGGAATGCCGCGCTGTCAGAGGGTCAGTGCTCAGGGAGTGCTGCACTGTTGGAGGATCAAGACTGAGGGTGAGTCACACCGTGAGAGAGTTATTGCTAACTGAAATCCTCACTAGTGGAGTTTCAGTACTTAGGGTCGGAAGGTGAGTGCTGAGGGACTCGGCACTGTCAGAAGTTCAGTGTTGAGGCAGTGGGTACTGTTGTAGGGTCAGTGTTGAGGAAATAGGCATTGTCAGATGTCAGCACTGAGGGTGGAGGTAATATCCGAGGGTCAGTGCTGCGGGAGCTCCAAACCATTGGAGGGATTGTGCTCTAGGAGGTGGGTGAAACAATTTAGTTGTTTACCACAAACGCCTGATGATGCTGGGTTATTCAATATATTGAAGGGTGACAAAGAGAGAGAGATCTTAAACAGTGAGGGAATTGTGGGTTAATGTGGGAAGACAGGGAGATGCAGCAGTGGTTGGTCAGATCAACTGTGGTCCCATCAAATGGCACAACAGATGTGATGTGCTCAATGGCCGCCTACTGCTCCTGGGGAGGGAAGTATTCCCTAGATTTCTGTCTACCAGGAATGCGTGTAGCACTTTCACTCAGTGGTTAGCACTGTAGCCTCGCAGCGCCATGCACAGGGGTTCGATTCCACACTTGATGACTGTCAGATTGGATTTTGCAGATTCTCCCTGTGTCAGTATGTGTTTCCTCCGGCTGCTCCTGTTTCCTCCCACAGTTCAAAGATGTGCAGACTCAGGTGGACTGGCCATGAGAAGTTTCTCCACAATGTGACTAGGCTGTGCAGGCTGGGTAGATTAGCTCTGCAAAACCACAGGCCAGAATGCTGCTTAGTGTCGGTGTGGACTCGATCGACCGAATAGTCAAAAGACATAGGAGGAGAATTTAGGCCATTCAGCCCTTCGAGTCCGATCTACCATTAACTCGTGGCCGATAGGGTTATCTGCCCCATTCTCCTGCTTTCTCCCAATAATCCTTGTCCCCCATAATAATCAGAAACTAATTATCTCTGTATAAAATATATTAAATGACCTGATCTCCACAGTCGTGGTTGCAATGAATTCCATAGATTCACAAATCTCTGGTTGAAAAAAAATCTCATTATCTTCGTTCTAAATGGTCATCCCTTTACTCTAAGGGTATGCCCTCGGATCCTCTTCTCTCCTACCACTGCAAACTTCTTCCCAATATCCACTCAGTCCACGCTATTCAGTATTATACTTCTCTACCACAGAGATTCAGAACAGAAACTTTCGAATAGTCATTTCTCCGACGCACTGTGGCATTGGGGAAAATGATTAGCAGTTTGACTCAGTGAAGAAGGTGGTGAAATGTCGACAGAGTCTCTGAAATGCGATACAGTGAGGTGGAGCAAGCCCAGGTTGTACCAAAGGGTGAGTACACATGTTAATGATTTAAAGTGATCACGGATTCAGCCTGCTGAGTTCCTGCCAAGGAAGGAGGGCACACTAAACATTTTGTTTTGGGGCTGTTCGATTCACAATACGTCAGCTCCAGGGAATTAGGACGGACCATGTGCAGAATATCTTCTCACAATATCTCGGCGCTGAAGAGCACGACCCAAGACGAACCCTCAAACACGAGCCGTGCACTTCGGTGTAAAGAAGGTGAACCAGGGGATATAATCCTGACGTATGAGCATGGAAAATGTTTCATAGGAAAATCTACTGGAAAAAAATTCAGTGAGAGCAAAATCCGGAATCAGAAGTGCAAATAAGTGTGAAGGCTGTCGACAAAGAAACCAGGCAGCAACAATGCAAAAGTGCGAGAAACAGACAGAGACAGAAAGAGAGATCGAGAGCACGAAACAGTGTGTGTGAAAGTCAGAGAGAGGAATGAGAAAGAATGAGAGAAGTGGAGAGAACCAGGCAGCGAAACAAAGAGCACGACAGACAGAGACAGAAATACAGAACGTTTGAAAGAGTAAGAAACTACGGGGAAGAATGACAGACACAGAAAGTCAAGGATACAAGGAATGCAGAGAGAGTGAGAAGCGGTCAGTGAAAGGAAGCGATTCAGATTGTTACATCGTAAGTGAGACTGAGTTGAGAGAAAGTGATTGAGTCAGTGTGAGTAATTGCGAGCAGCAACAGTGAAAAAGATGAGAGAATAAGAAATACATACAGAACTATGCATAGATGTAGACGGAGTCACAGCAAGTGACAGAGAGACAATGAAAGACAAAGATTAAGCAATATATGAGAGAAAAGAGAAATTATGAGAGAAATGCGGGAGTGGAAGTCAGCGAGACAGGGACATACAAGCAGAGCAAGATAGAATGACAGAGTGAGAACGATGAGAAGGTGTGAGACAGCAAGACAGATTTACAGTAAGAAAGAAAAAAAGAGAGAGAGAGCAATAAAAGAGGGAGACAGAAGGTGAGAGAAAGACATAGAGTGAGAGACATAAGAATGACAGAGTGAGAGAGAAATATAAACACGATTGAGAGTATGAGGACAAGACAGAAACAAAGTGAGAGACAGAGAGAGACGTTGGGAGCCTTTGCCGATATTGACATTCCGATTGTTCTTACTATCTTTCTTTCATCAGGTTGGAAGGCCCCGCTTCTCATTTGCCACTTGACGAGGGGCTGTTAGAGACCATTCCCGTGGAAGTAGGTTTGCAAACGGTGTCAGATTCGTTCTGACCTCTCCAGGCTCCGAGGAGCTGACCAGAAGGTGAAGGGAGTATTCTTCCTACTCATCCTTCAACTGCTGGCCCTGTCTCTGTCTGGGGCTGGTCTTTTGCCACGGAGGCATTTCATCTACCAAGGTGAGTCGCTACCACGTGGGGGCATGTGGGTGGAAAGTTATCGAAAGTCTGGCTCTCGGATTGATAGGACACTGCTGGCTTCAGCTGATTTCACACAACCCCACTGGCCCCAGGCACCCTCCAATCCCTGTCTGTCCGCTTTCTGGCAGTGCCTTTTCGTTGCTTGGTACAGAGGCTTTGTGGACCAGAGAAACAAACAGACACACAGCCAGAGAGAAACAAACACACACACACACACATACACACACACACAACCAGAAGCATATGACCTAAGAGCAGGAGTCGGCCGATTCTGTACCTCAATATGCTGAAAGGTGATCCTCTCACTCAACGTCAATTTCCCACTTGCAACCCACACCCTTGATGCCTTTAAAACTACAAAATAAAAACTCTTTCTCTTGCGCATCAGCACAAGTCACTGTGACACACCAGCATCTGCCCACATATGCTGCCAGATCCTACCGTTCAGGCACAGCCCATGTGAATAGATAGCAATCATTGAATTCGATATCTATGTTGAGCAAGTCGAAGACACAGGTTTGTCAGGCGCTCTGTGGAGCAGGTTTAGAGGTTTATTTTCTGGGCGTGGTGGTAGACTCCAAATGCCTCGCATCCACACTCTGTCCAAAACGAGAAAAAAAGATGCAAAGTCAAAAACTTTTCATGGGTGTTTGTTTGCAGAGACGAAAGAGTCACGTGCGTGATCCCCATGACCCTATTTGCTCCCACTCCGGGCTAATCAGGTTTCACCATCGTTCATACTGAAGTGGTGCACGAGTGGGTTGAAAGGAATCCTGGCTAATCCTCAGGCTCGCTGGTTTCGTTCTCAGAGAATGGAGCCTCATGTGTTAAGTTGTGAGGCCTGTGCCGAGAGAAGACCTGCCGAGGGGATGAGCTGAAGATCAGAGCCAAGTGCTACCAGGACACCCATTGTTGCCGGTCGAAGGAGTTGGTGATGTTGGATATGCTGATGAACATACGCTCTCCATCTTCCATGAGTAAAAGCCCAATGGCGGGGATATGGTGGGAATGGGGAGATGGCAGTTCCAGCTCCCAGGTCTTCCATTTTTACATAGCTTAGGTTGGCACTCAAGACTCCAACAGCCTTATCACCCTGCCCTCTCTCAGACTGACAATAAATGTTGAGGACAGTGCCTGTCAATCAATCTCTTCCTGTTTCTCTCTGTCTTATTGATCCATTCTGAATGGTCATAGGTGGGGAAGGATTGGATATGAGCACACAAGCAGTAACAGAGATACACACGGACACATACAATGAACAACGGACACGCCCACACGCCAAGACGCACACCTAGAATCAACACTCACACATTCACTCCATACATAAACACACATACAATGACATACCCTCACACACCCACCCACATCTATACCCACCCACCCACACACATAGAAACACACTCACGCTTTAACACAAACTCCCACAAACACCGTTACCGACAGACACACGCATATTCACTCACACACACGAACACACACCTACACACACCCACACATTCATGCACACTCACAAACACATACTCATAAACGCACCCATGCATGCTCACACAGATAACCACACAGATGCACCCTCAAATATCTACACGCACACACACTCACACACTTCCAAACACACCCATATGCACACAGACACAAGCACACACATCCACGCACATGCACAGACAAACACACCCCACAGCCACTCACAGACACACGCCCACACACACAAACGCACATGCACTCAAATGTATACACAAACACATTCACACACACAGACACACCCACTTACCCAGATTCACACACACCGACAAATGCTCACGCACCCACTCACACACGAACAACCACACGTGCATGCAAACATACACAAAACACACCTACAGACATACAACTGCACACCCACACACACATCCCCACACACAAACACACAAAATTGGCGATGCAGTGGACAGCGAAGAAGGTTACCTCAGATTAAAAAGTGATCGAATTCAAATGGGCCAACGGGCTGAGAATTGGCAGATGGAATTTTACTGAGATAAATGCGAGTTACTCCATTTTGAGAAAGCACAACTTAGCAGAATGTATGTACTTAATGGTAACGTCCTCGAGAATGCTACTGAGTAAAGATACCTTGGAGAGCAGGATCAAAACTCATTGAAAGTGGAGTCGGAGGTAGATAGGATGATGAAGAAGGCATTTTGTATGCTTTCCATTATTGGCCAGAGTATTGAATACAGGAGTTGGGAGGTCATGTTGCCGCATTAAAGGACATTGTTTAGGCCTCGTTTGGAATATTGCGGACAATTCTGCTCTCCATCCTTTAGTGAGGAATTTGTGGAACTTGAAAGGGTTCTGAAAAGACGTATGAAGAATCTGCCAGGTTTGGAGGTTTCTGAACAATGGGGAGTGGTTGAATGGGCTGGAGCAGTTTTCCCTGAAGTGTCTGAGGCATATAGAAGTTGACAAAATCACGAGGGGTACAGATATGGTAAATATCTATTTACCTGGGGTGGGGGAGTCTAGAATTGCAGCGTATAGGTTAAGGATGAAAGAGGAAAAGGGTAAAAGAAACTAAGGCACAACATTTTCAAGCAGAGGGTATATCTATATAACGAATGAGCTTCCAGAGGAAGTAGTGGTGGCTCGTAAAGTTGGAACATTTAAAAGGCACGTGGATGGATATATGAATAGGAAGGGTTTCGACTGACATGGGCTGGGTGATGGCAGGTTGTGTTGGATTGGATTGGGATATCTGATCGCCATGGAAGTGGTGGACCGAAGTGTCGGTTTCCATGCTGTACAACACTATGACTATATGACTCTATTTCAGCATCTAAAGCATTTTGATACATCAGGGAAACAGGCAGAGAGAGAGAGATTTTGAGAGACAGTAGGAGGTAAAAATGTAAAACAGAGAGAAAATCAACTCATGTATCTTCAGGATAGAGAAAGAGAGATACAATGACAAAACACAGGTAGGAAAAAGGATGTGGAACGGGGAGGAAAGAGAGATGGAGACAGATTCAGGGAGAGGTCTGTGAGCAGATGTATGGATGGGTATGGAGGGCGAGAGCGATAGTTAGGGAGAGAAAGAGAGATGCAAACAGATGGTGAATGCATGAACAGGGAGGTCAGGAGAAATGAGAAAACAGACGACAAGGAAATGAAGGGTGGAGCTTACCTACTGTGACTTGGAGCAGCAATAAATTGCCGATATGACACTGTTGAAGCAGTGGAAGAAATAAATAAGATCAAACAATCAATATCCTGCAGTGATGTGCAAGATCTGTTGCACTGATGCCATTCTGTTTGTAAATGTCAAATGCCAGCTGAATGAAATACGGAAAATCAGCAAAGGAGCAGGTTGGACTCCGGTTGATGCAAATTGAACATCCATGGTCAAGGTTGCCTCGTTTGGTTTCTTCTGTGAACCTTTGTCCAGCTCTAAGAGCCAGACACTGTAAGTGGTATCTATTGGAGCAAACCCTTGCAGTAATCCCTTGCTCCATCCGATGGGACAACCCAAAGTGTAGGTTTGAGGCTAATTTTGAAATGTATCAATTAAGTGAAATCTGCTTGAACACACATAGGTTGGCTTGTGCCAAATTGAATGAAAGGATATCGAAGGGAATTATCTTTCAGTTCTCGATGACCAACGCATTGGAGTCCTTGATCTCAGAGTCTAGGCGTTGGTCAGTGAGTGACTGATGGCTCTTGTTGGACAGATCTGGAATCTCCGATCTGGGCAGCCATGTGGCGCCAGTGGAGTTCAATTTAATCACAATCTCTTAAAACACGGTATAGTATGTTCCTGATGCGTAATCCCCTGAGGTCTTCACCTGAAAGATCCATGCAATTCATCTGACCTTGGCCTTGTGAAGAGATTGTCAAGGAGATTTGGTGCATCTGTTGAATTCAGCATGCACGTGGCACACATTGTTGCTCTGAACGTCCGTGGTGTTGGAGCATACATTGTTTTTTTCACATTGTAGGGTTTCTATGAAAACAGAGTTAATGCTTCAGAGACACATTCAAAAAAGGTCTGCTCCTACACCACGGACGTTCAGAGCAACAATGTCTGCCACGTGCATGATGAATTCAACAGATGCGCCAAATCTCCTTGACAATCTCTTCACAAGGCCAAGGTCAGATGAATTGCATGGATCTTTCAGGTGAAGACCTCAGGGGATTACGCATCAGGAACATACTATGCCGTGTTTTAAGAGATTGTGATTAAATTGAACTCCACTGGCGCCACATGGCTGCCCAGATCGGAGATTCCAGATCTGTCCATATTATGCTGCATTTGGCACAATGACTGTATCCAATAAAAGAAATGTATCCTCAGTGGGGCGGTAATATTTCATTTTCACCAGGACTGTGTGGTCTTCAGTTCTAAGAATGGTGGTGTGGACAGATGTGTGCGAGGCAGGAAGATTTGTAAGAAGGAAGGCAAGGACATTATTTCCCTTTCTGCTGGTTCTATCGCCATGAACTGCAGGCAAAATTTGGCGAGCAAATCTCGATCAATTCGATTAGTCATTGGAGAATCCGAGGCCTTCACACTGAAAGCAGTTCAAATTCGAAAGCCAGAATAGAATCGATTGTTGAATCTTCTCCAACAACACTTTATTCCTGTAGTTTTACGTTGTGGAGGACAAGACCAACAGATGAGGATGGCACAGTTGGAACGGCAAGATATGAAAGATTCTGCCTTTGTTTTTGTGACCTCCTCTCTCTCCGATCATATGAACGAAAGAATCGGGTTTATACAACGGACATTGCAACGAATTTTATTGATACGATTTACAAAGCACTAAGTCAGGGTCATTGCATCCACACAATGGAACACAGTCGGTTTACAGAAGTAACAGCTTGCATCATTTGGTGCCTCAGACTGGTCTCACTTCAGATTTATTTACTGTACATCAATTCTCTCTTGCAGCAGTATTGCCCAATTTCACAAATCCCACTGTAACGGAGTTCTTGTGGAAGACAAGGGATTGCTTGCAAGTTCCTCTCTGGAGTGCACAAGAGTTGAAGAAACCTGTAAAACAGAACGATATACTTAAATGATTTCTCCAGCCGGGACAATTTCTCTTCCGCGTGTCATCAAACCAGGAAACATGGCGAGCATAAATGTATCCAGTACTGCCAGTGTCATCCAGTCAAGGAAATGGACGCCAGAACTCCCAGTACTCCCAGTGTGGGCTTATCAAGGGATACAAAGACGAGAACAGTGCCCAGTGCTCTCTCATCAAGGGAGATAGAGACGAGAACTCTCTGCACCTTCCCAATGGGTCTCTGTGAGTTAGTATACGGCAGAGTGGCGTGGACGTCTTGGGTCAAAGGGCCTATTTCCAAACAGTGGGGGTTCTATTAAAACAATGTTTTCACTGAGACATATTGAGACAGGGACCGTGCACTGTGCTCCCACTGTCGTCGAACTGAGGGATGTGGCGTCGAGAACTATGTACAGTGTGGTCTTACTGAGGGAGACTGAGACATTATCTATGTTCAGTGACCAAAGTATAATCTAACTAAGGGCTATGGCATGAAGGACAGTCCACAGTGATTCCAGTTTGGACCAAGTAAGGGAAGTAAGGGAAGTATGCATTGCTTCTACTGTGACTAAACGAAGTGACATCCAGTCCATCTTTGTGCACTGTGCTCTCAGTGTCGTGTAACTAAGGGATAAGGAGTCTATAACGGTTTAAAGTGTTATACATTTGTATTATCAAGGGAAATCGCAGGTATCTCTACGCACAGAGTTCGAAGTAGTGACACACGGAATGATATAGAGATCAGAACTCTCCTCAGTGATTCCCAATATGAGTTAACCAACGGAAATGTCGATCAGCTTTGTGCACAGTCTTTTATTTCCTCTAAAAAGAAAAAAAAACAGAAGGACATATACGAGTACGTTACCAGAAAAAAAATTGTAACATGATTGATTTCAAGGAAGCTTGGACGTAATTGATTGCATTTATACGGAGCGCATTCCACAGCTCTCTGCTCAGGCAGCAGAACAAAATCCGAAAAAAAGACATACTGTCTGATCTCTTGGATTCATCAGCCTAAGATGAGTTTGAGTTTCACAATTAGAATGGCATGAGTATCAAGAAATGGTGTCGATTATGAAGGATAATCCAGAGATCGGGGGCGAGGCGGCTCAAAAGACATTTGAAAACGTTTCTCTATTCAACGTGCAAACAGTGCAGCTAAGGACATCTCCTAGTGGGATAGTTTTTGTGGGTAAACAATTAAATCGAACAGTTCTTCGAAAATTATCCAAAATGAGACCATAGTTTCATTTCAGAGCAGGGAGGAATGAGAATCTGGGCTGATTGAAAGAAGACAAAAAAAAACAGTCATGTTCCAATACAAATCAGCAAACAATTGAGGAGGTGATGGTGCTACAATTCGTTTACATAGAAATGTACTAACCAGGAAGGAAGAACCATGGTCTCGATTCTCCATCTGCAGTGTTGGGTTCGACAAGCACCTGGACGATGAGAAGCAAAAGCAGTGATTTCATCTTTCTCTATAGAGTCTTTCAGAGTCATGGTGAGGTGACTGTAACACCGAGGCTCTTTATGAGTGACTACACTGTAGTTAATAATCACAGTTGTGCTCTTAGTAAGTGAACTGTCCCATTAACTGTTCCAACGTAGGGCTAAAGTCAATGAGCCTGAGGTCGGTATAAACCACAGTATGTTCTGCACATTAATACTAACCTTCTGCTCCCCAGCAGGTCACTGTGTCTGTGAGGGAAAGAGGAATGAATGAGGCCTTTTCTCTTTGGATGCCTGGCACTGGTTTTGGTACGCACTTTAATTGCTGCTGGTGCTGTGCCCTTGCTTGATCTTCTGGGCCATGAGTTTATCTCACCGTGCAATACTGGTCGGAATTTCCTGGGAAAATAAAGACGCCCTTCAGGTGCAAATGCAGCACCATCGTGGTTGATATACTTTCATATCCTCCAATGTTCTCTGTCCATTCCAGACCATAGGATCCTACTACGTGAGAGCAGAATTTATGCCATTAAGCACGTCGAGTTTCTCCTGCATTCAATCATGGCTGATATGTTTACACCTCCTTGCACCTGCTTTCTTTAAGTCCCCTTAATACTCAAGTAACTATGTATCTCAGTGTTACATGTACTATTATGACACACCTTGAACACTTCCGTTACTTAAAACAAACACCCAGAAACTCAGCTCAGCTCGTATTTTAAAAAAAATATGAGTGACAGAGAACTTCCAAGTTCCACTATTTAATGAGAATAATAATAATTTAATTTTTATCTCTAAAAGTGAATATTAAACAACAACTATACACATCTCTAAGCCCCTCTCTTAATTGCTTATTATTTGCCTCTAACTCTGTACCATTATACTGATCCAATAAAACACTGATTAAAATTATGCCAAGTTAATTGGAATCCATACAGCAAGTGTCGGCTTTGGTGCCTTTCTTCCTTCAGCTGACATATCTGTGGTCTGTGTTAATGCGAATATGTTTCATATGGAAAGGTACCTTTGATAGGATGTGTTTCAAACTGGCTGCTTTTTTATATGTTCAACGCTGGATTGTCATCTTGGTTCGTCATTGACAAAACAATTAATTCAAACTTGATTGGGTTTTAGTAGACAGTAGACAATAGACAATAGACAATAGGTGCAGGAGAAGGCCATTCTGCCCTTCCAGCCTGCACCACCAGTCCATATGATCATGGCTGATCATTCTTAATCAGTATCCTGTTCCTGCCTTATCTCCACAACCATTGATTCCACGATCCTTGAGAGTTCTATCCAACTTTTTTTTAAATGAATCCAGAGACTGGGCTTCCACTGCCATCTGGGGCAGAGCATTCCACACAGCCAACACTCTCTGGGTGAAGACGTTTCTCCTCATCTTTGTCCAAAATGGTCTACCCCGTATTTTTAAGCTGTGTCCTTTGGTTCGGCACTCACCCATCAGCGGAAAGATGTTTCCTGCGTCCAGAGTGTCAAATCTTTTCATAATCTAAAATGTCTCAATCAGATCCCCTCTCAGTCTTCTAAACTCAAGGGTATACAAGCCCAGTGTCTCCAGTGTTTCAGCATAAGGTAGTCCCGCCATTTCAAGAATTGACCTCGCGAACCTACGCTACACTCCCTCAATAGCCAGAATGTCTTTCCTCAAATGTGGAGACCAGAAGTGCACACAATACTCCAGGTGTGGTCTCACCAGGGTCATGTACTGCTGCAGAAGAACCTCTTTGCTTCTATACTTAATCCCCCTTGTTATGAAGGCCAGCATGCTATTAGCCTTCTTCACTACCTGCTTTACCTGCATCCTTACCTTCATTGACTGGTGTACAAGAACACCCAGATCTCTTTGTATTGCTCCTTCTTTTAAATTGATACCATTTAGGTAGTAATCTGCCTTCCTGTTTTTGCCACCAAAGTGGGTAACCATACATTTACTGAAATTAAACTGCATCTGCATGCATCTGACCACTCACCTCACCTCTCCAGGTCGCCCTGTAATCTCCTCACATTTCACCCTGCGACCCAGTTTAGTATCATCAGCAAATTTTCTGATCTTATTACTAATACCATCTTCTATATAATTTATATATATTGTAAAAAGCTGCGGTTCCAGCACTGATCCCTGGTACACTACTGGGCCCTGCCTGCCATTCAAAAATGGAGACATTTATCACTACTCTTCGTTTCCTGTCAGCCAACCAACTTTCAAACCAAGTTAGTACTTTGCCCCCAACACAATGCGCCCTAATTTTGGTCACTCACATCCTCTGTGGGACTTGAACAAAAGCTTTCTGATAGTCCAGGTGCACAACATCTACTGGATCGCCCTCGTCCATCTTCAGAGTTACATTCTCAAAAAAATCCAGAAAATTAGTTAAGCATGATTTCCCCTTCATAAATCCATGCTGACTTTGACCTATCCTGTTACTACTATCCAGATGTGTCGTAATTTCATACTTTATAATGAAGTCCAAAATCTTTCCCACCACTGAAGTCAGACTAACTGGTCTATAATTTCCTGATTTCTCTCTCCCACCTTTGTTAAAACGTGTCACAACATTAGCCACCCTCCAATCTGCAGGAACTGATCCCAAATCCATCGAACTCTGGATAATAACCAGCAACGCATCCACGATTTCTCGAGCTACCTCCTTCAGTACACTGGGATGGACAGCATCAGGCCCCGTGGACTTGTCAACCTTCAGACCTAACAGTCTCTCCAATGCCAATTCCTGGCAAATATAAATTTCCTTAAGATAAGGTCCTTCAGCCACTGTTACCTCAGGGAGATTGCTTGTGTCTTCCCCACTGAACACAGATTTGAAGTACCAATTTAATTCTTCTGCCATTTCATTGTTCCCCGTAATATATTCCCCTTTTTCTGTCTTCAAGGGCCCAATTTTAGTCTTAACCATTTTGTTGCCGTTCACATCCCAACAACAGTTTTTACTATCCTCCTTTATATTTTTGGCCAGTTTACCTTTGTACCTCATTTTCTTCTCTGCGTATTCCTTCTTAGTAATTCTCTGTTGTTCTTTCAAAGCTTCCCAGTCCTCCGTTTTCCCACTTATCTTTACTATGTTATACGTTTTCTCTTTTAACTTTATATCTTTCTTAACTTCCCAAGCCAGCCACGGCCACCCATGCCTCCTCCTAGGATCTTTCTTCCTTTTTGGAATGAACTGATCCTGCATCGTCAGCTTTAGACACAGAAATATCTGCCATTGTTCGTCCACTGTCATCCCTGCTGAACCATTGCATCATTGAATGTTGGCCAGCTCCTCTCTCATAGCTCCATAGTTTCCTTTAATCAACAGAAATATTGTCACTTCCGAATGCACCCTCTCCCTCTCAAATTGCAGATTGAAGCTTATTGTATTATGGTGACTACTTCCCAATAGCTCCTTCACTTCAAGGTCCCTGATTAATTCTGGTTCGGTGCACCATACCAGATGCATAATTGCCTTCACCGTGGTAGGCTTCAGCACCAGCTCTTCTAAGAATCCATCTCGGAGCCACTCCAAAAAGTCTCTTTCTTGAGGTCCAATACCATCCTGATTTTCCCAGTCTACCTGCATGTTGGAATTGTCCAAAACAATTGTAGTAACATCTTTGCGACAGGCTATTTCAGCTCCTGATTCAACTTACATCCGACTTCCAGACTACTGTTTGGGGGCCTGAAGTTAAGTCGAAAGAGGTTCTTTTTACTCTTAGAATTTCTCTGCTCTATCCATAGTGACTCTACATCACCTGATTCTAGATCCCCCCCGCACAATATCTTCCCTGACCAACATGGCCACCCCACCACTTCTGCTCATCAGTCTGTCCTTACGATAGCACGCTTCGCCTTAAATATTCATTTCCCAGGCCCTGTACACTTGAAGCCACGTCTCACTCATCCCCACAATATCTTATCTGCCAATTTCCAAAAGAGCCTCAAGCTCATCCATTTTATTTCTAATGCTTCGTGCAATCATATATAGTATTTTTAATTTGTTACTGCCCTCACCCTTCCCATTAATTCCTATTTCACTCAAACTTACAGCATGATCCCTTTTTGAGTTTTCTGCTTCATTGATAAAGTTGTCTTTCTTGACTTCCCTTGTTCTAAAATTCCCTTCAATTTTCTTCTTAAACAACCAGTTTGTCCCCTTCACCCCCCCTCCCCGCTACTTAGTTAAACGTAGCTGTGTTGCAGTAGCAAACCTGCCTGACAGAATGCTGGTTTTACCTATTAATTTGCAAACCGTCTCTCTTGTATAATTTATGCTTTCCACAAAGATACCCCAGTGATCCAAGAATTTAAATCTTTGCTTCATGCACCAGTTCCCCAGCCACAAGTTCAAGTCCATTATCTCCCTGTTTCTGGCCTCACCAGCCCGAGGAACTGGACGTAAACCGGAGATAATGACCCTGGACGTCTTGCTTTTCAAACTTATTCCTAGTTCTCCGAAGTCCCGCTGTAGTATGTTCCTCCTCTTCTTCCCGACATCATCTATGCCAACATGTGCCACCACCTCTGGCTCTTCACCTTCGCCTTGAGGATTTCCTGCACTCTGTCTGTGATGTCTTTAACCCTGGCACCAGGAAGGCAACACCCCATCCTTAAGTCCCGTCTGCTGCCACAAAAACCCCGGTCAGTTCCTCTCACGACGGAGTCCCCTCCCATATTACCATGGCTCTGTGCGATGTCCGACTCTTCCACTCTGCCTGCATGCGAGCTTTTGATTGACAGACCTGGCCGCCTCACGGACTGGCAGTGTCATCTGTCTCTACTGTCTCCAAAAGATTCAACTTGTTCCTGACAGGTACTTCGCCCGGGGTCTCTTGCACCTGTGTCCTCTCTGGCTTCCTCATCGTCTGCTCTCTTCTGGTATGGTCGGTGTAATTATCTCTCTAAAGGTTGAAACAGAAAGATCTCGTTCTCTCGGATGAGCCTAAGGTCCTCGAGTTCTTTCATCAGTGCTGCAAAATGCTCTGTCAGCAGCTGAACGTGCACACACTTTCCACAGATGTATAAGCCAGACACACAAGACTCTTTGACCTCCCACATCAAGCACGTAGCATACTGAACCAGCCTGGCAGTCATGTCTTCACCCTCTTCAACTTTAGCATCATCACTTCACACATACCTCCTTGTCAAAGACTCCTGAGCTAAAGTTTTACTCTTCAATCCACAGGAACTTTCTTGGACCTTCTTCCTGGGGCAAGTCTGTGGATTTTTAATTTATGTTAGAGGAGGAGGTTGAGAGGGAGGCCCTAATTTGTTGGACCTGGGGTCTAGAACACACCGACTCAAATAACAATCAGTTACCTTCCCGACCGGCTTTGCGCTCTGACTTCACTTCCGCCCATCTCCCGCTGCTCTCTCCTGCAAAAAAGTACTCTGGTTCATACATTATGCTGACTAGTTAATTTCGAGTTGTTGTCAAATCAGCCTTTGGCATGTATGACATGCATGTCAAATTTTTCACTACATCCTAGTCCATTCCTTGACAATAAAAATGTGTTTGTACCTTAACTGAGTCCTCCTCACTCTTTGAAAACTTGCTTCTTAAAATTCATGTGCGACAGTACCACTTCCTGAATCTGTGCTGCTGGCAACACAGCCTGGCACATCTCCGCCCATTTCCCCTCTGTGTTAATATGCCGTGGTTTCCATTTTCGTCTTAAGCTTCTCTCTGTCAGATAAAACCACTCAATAATACAATTGGAATCATTTTCTGTGATGGTCAGACACACACACACACAAACACACACACACATATCCACACACGCACGCACACACACACACACCCCTTTCATTGTACCGTCTTTCTGATGGAGGTCCAACAGACTATAAAGCCTCAACACTTCTGTCTCACCCTCCGCCTGTCAGGTTTTTCCTGCACCCTAACATCAGGCAATGTGTCCGCAAACTAACACTCAACTCCTGTCGTCTTTCTCTTTAGTTTTTGCTTCCTCCAGTGAATTATGATTGTTGGATTTGGTTCGTACACAGGCTGGCAGATTTCTAGTATATTTTTCTTTTAACTCCTAAGTTCTCTGGTCTTCCTTTGTCTTCACCACAATAAGTACTACCACTCTCATCATCGATCCTAATACATCGTTCACCAGAACAAATTCCATTGCTGGAACCGACATTCTGTCACTCATTCCCACTGTTAATTCGTCAGTCTTTAGTTGGGGAACGCTATATTACTGTACATCTATCCAACAAACTACCACTCTCTCAGGTTACAGGTCCGAAAGATTGCACACGTTCATGTCTTACTATTAGACTCTGAATAGATCCTGTATTTCTCAAAATGTTATCTCTTTCCCTTCCTCCCTGTTCTTTCTGAATAAACTTTATCCCGAAGTTGCAGTCTTTGTGATGATTAGGCACTACCTCATATAATGCCTCTGCCTACGCTGTGCACTCTCCTGCAGCTCCTCGATGTCTCTAGGGATTTCCTTCACTATTTTCACTACTGCCACTGGAAAGGTCGCTTCCCCAAATCGTTTCCCAATTATAATGTCTTTTATGAGAAGCACTGTGACTTTATATATCCGATATTATTACAGTGGAAACACCTCAAATTTTCAACTCCTTCTCACTGACTTCGGCCACTTTTTTTTCTCCTGTGGTAAACTCTTACCAGTGTGTTCAAATTTTTGTTTTGTAGTGGAGGATCTCCACTTTTCCCAATTTCTATCCCTCGCAGGATGAAATTCTTGCCGAAATCTAAAATTTGCGTTATGCAACAATGCATATCCATCTGTCATCTCTGTCTCTCTGCTAATGTTTTAACGTTCAGTTCATCCACGTGAATTCTTATCATCTCTGGAACTGAATGTTTAAAAAAATGTCGAAAAGAGTAATCTCTCTTAGATCCTCATAACTTTTATCTATTTTTAAGATATGCATCTATGTGTGAAAACTAAAATTTTTAATTCTTTCGAATGCAATGTAAATCTTACCTGGTTCCTCCTTTGTGTTTCTGAGCCACTGCCTAATGGTTTCTGGTATCAATTCATAATCACTCAAAGTAGTGTTTGACATCTGCATAAACACTTGACCCCTCATCTGAAAGAGCTGCAAATACTTCACTCGCTCTGCCGACCTGCTTACCCTGAATCATCATTACCCACATGTCCTCTGGCCACTTGATATGCCTAGTCACCTTTGCAAACGAAATAAAAAAGGTTTTGACATCAGTCTCATCAAAATGTGGCAATTTAAAGATATTTATAGAGATCGCTACCTTCCCTGATCAACTCCATTCTGTTAACTTCTCTTTCCTGACAATTTCGTAACTTCTGAAGTGCAAATTCTCTCTCCCACTCTCTCTCCTCCTTCTCTCGCTCTTTGCTCGACTAAGAACCATCTCTTTTTGCTTCTCCTCTCTCTCTCTGTTCTCTCTTGCTGTTCTCTATCTTTCGATCGATCATTTCCGTCCCCATCTCTCTATCTCTCTGTTTCTTTTTCTACGAAGTTCATTTGCCTCAGTTACATCTTAAACTTTTCTAAAACAACTGTACTTGCCTGTTTCCCTGATACACTTAAGTGTTTTTCTAATCCATATGCGTATTCAGCTTTCATTTTGTTCCTGGTTAGACTCAATTCTAATATTTTTTCGAATTCCATAAATATGGCCGCCGTCTGTCTTAGTAAACCTTCTTGGAAACCTTGGCAATCATCTTCAAACCTGAGAATCCCTTCTGTAATGTTCACACCCAGAGTTAGGCTTGCTCGCTCTCCCATGTTCAGGTGCTTTGTCTCCATACGAGGTAACATCTTCAGTGTGTCGTTTTCTGGCTCGTTGATATCTGTGAATCGTGGTGGTCAGTTTTTTCCCTGCCTGTAAAATTTAGTGTTTGTTACATTCGTTGCATGGTTTTTTTAAAGGACCTTAGTTTTGTTTGTTGTTTGTATAGGGTCTTTCAAGTTCATTAGCTACTGTTTTAGTGTGTTGGTGGGTTTGTGGGCTAACATGACGCCAAGGCGTCTGAGTAGTCTCGAAGTCATTTCCAATATGTCTTTCTTGTCGGGGACTGTGTCTCCGGTTTCTGGACGTATTTGGCCTACTTGTTTGCGTTTGTTGCTGAGAGTCTGTGGATCGTGTTCACTGAGTACCTCTTCTTTTTGAATACACTGTATAGGTAATTTCCCTCTGCTCTGCGTTTTTCCTCTGTACTGCAGAGTGTGTTGGCTCATTGGAATAATGTTCTGATGCAGCTTCTTTTATGGATGTTGAGGTGATTGCTTCTGTGTTCAATATTTGTTCTGTATGTGTTGTTTTCCTGTCGATGTGGTTTGAAGTTCCCCATTGGCTTGTCGCTCTTTTAGCACATCTTGGAAAGGCAGTTTGGAGTGGTTTTCCTCCTCTATAGTGCATTATATGCCAGTAAGGGTACTATTGAAGGTCTTGAAGGTTTCCTCTAATTTGTTTCGTTTTGTGATGGCAAAGGTGTCATCCACTGGCGAACACTAAGTTTGAGTTGGATGGTAGGAAGAGTAAATTGTTCGACTCTCTGCATCACTGTCCCTGCTAAGAACCCTGGTGTCGGATATCCCATGGGTGTTCCGTTGGTTTGTCTGAATTTTCTGTTGTTGAAGGTGAAGTCGGTGGTAAGGCATAGGTCCACTATCATACCGATACTGTCCTTGCTGATGAAGTTGGTGGAGTTTCGTGTATGTGTCTTCTGGACTTCTCATGGTGCAGGCAGCTTTTCCTTGGCCAAGTTGATGTTGAGTGATGTGAACAGGCAATTACATCAAAGCAGACCATTATTTCATTCTCTTCCATGTTCTTGTCTTTGGCTGTCTTGAAGAATTCTTGGGTGGAGTGGATGGAGTGGTGTGAGTCTTCTACTACGTGTTTTAGTCTTTGGTGTAGCTCCTTGGCCAATATGTAAATTGTGTTCCAGGTCTGATGGGGGTTCCTGGTTTGTGAATTTTGAGTAATCTAAAGAGGTTTGTCGTGCTGGATCCTTTGGTTTCATTATTTTTAAGTCGGTCATATTTATTTCTCCAGATTTCTGAAGCTTTTTTGAATACAGCTGTTAATCTGTTCACTAATTATGGGGTCGGGTCTATCGACACTTGTTGGTTAATGTTGGTATCTGCAGGTAGTGTGCACATCGGACGAAATCGCACATTGAATAGTAATGTTTTTATCTTATTTAGTCTATCTACTTCCTTCTTTTTTATGTTTTGAGGGTGTTACCTTGCTTTTTGTTTCCCACTTCATGTTGGTCCGACTACCCCTCTGATAATTTGCTCGGTTTCTTCTATGGGTTCGTTGTCTTTCAGATTTTTTATTCTAATGCTGCAAATATATCTTGTCCGAATCCTGAAAGTTGTAATTTAATTCTCTTACTAAGACGGCCTTTTCAGTGCTTCTTAAGAATTTGTTTATCCATGCTTCTGTGTTGTCAGTGTTGTTCATTCTGTGAGCATTTGTCCAGTTTTATTTTGCAGGTCTTTTTTTTGTCATTTTCTGTGTTGTCGCTATTTAATAACTATGACTTTTTGCACTGTGTCTGTCCATTCATGGTCTGTTGCACGAGTAAGTAAAGGTTTTGTTGCAACATTTCGCCGCTGTATTCATGGAGTCTGTTGTGGGCATCATTACTCATTTCTCTCAGAATTCTTCGGCAGTTTTGTTTTGCTATTTTTTTCAGGTTGAGGGACGTTAAGGAGATGTTTGTGTTTAAGACGTTCGAGCTGTGCCTATTATCTTTGGCATTCGTGCAGCAATAACAGCTGTTCGCAGGTGGCACTCGGCCAGATGGCTTTCGTTTCCCATTTTCGTTCCAGTTTTAGCATATTGCGCCTACAGATGTCAGCGAAGTTTGAGAAGATTTGTAGCTCAGGTTGAGGTTGATGAAACGTCTGAACATGAACCTGTCCAGCTCAGCGAGCAAACCTATATCCTGAACTTCAAGCTGAGCTAAAAATCTTCTCAAAACTCGTTGATCTTAGCACCCATTTCGCTAACTGTTTTCTTAACCAAGCACAAGTAACCGAAATTAACAAATAATTCACCTATGTTTTATTTAATGATCTAGAACACTAATCGACAATTGATCAAATATGCAAGGAGTATTCGTTTCCCAATATGCTCAGATCTGTCCAAACCTTCGGCTATATCTGTCAATACCTGCCCATGCCCCCAAACTGTTATGACATGGTGGGGAACACGTTTGTTAAATAAACAATTCGCCCAGAAATAATCACTTCCCCATGTATTCTGTTAAAATTTGAGTGACATCGAACTCCCAAATACCACCTTTAAAAAAGAATGTATTATTTTACTCTAAAAGTAAACAGGAACACAACAACTATGCACAACTCTAATCACACCCGTCAACTCTCATATGTTTGTTGTTTGCTTCCAAACCTATAGTAATATACTGTTCCAGTAAAACACTGACAAAAACTAACAGCAATCTTATACAGAGCCATACAGAGTGTGGTCTTTGCTGTCTTCCTTCCTTTGGCAAGAAGTTCTCCCTGGGTCGTCTTCTGTCTTTTACTGTGAATATGTTTCATATGGAAAGGTATCTTTGATAACGAGTATTCCATGTGGCAGTTGTTCTGCCTAACCTTCAAACTGCTTGTCTTCTTTTATCCCCCAAAACTGGATCATCTCATTGCTTCAATGCAGGCAAAACAATCGACGAAAACTCTATTGAGTTTTACTATCCGGGTGCATAATTTAACGTGATCGGTTAAATGTGTACTGTTGTCAAAACAGCAACCCACTCAAGTGTTTATTTCATTGCCAAATGTTACATATTTTTAATTTTCCGGTACAAACTGGGACTGATTGTTAGTTTCATGACAGGTGCTTGTAAGGTCTCAGTTCAAAACAGCGTCCACTTTCTAAAAGTCACAGTACCCACCTTCAATTTCATATCAATTCTCAGTGACGTGGCCTCCAATGTCTTCGGTGGCAATGAATTCCATTGACTCAGTACTCTCTGGCTGAAGAAGTTTCTCCATATCTCCGTTGCGTTCAGCTCAACTATCCTCCCTGATATCCCATGATTCAACAATTTCCACTCCTGCCCATGCCCAGATTTAACCTAGTTCACCATTTGTGGCATGCCTTCAGCAACCAGGGACTGCATCTGTAAATATCCCAGCATCACACTATCTATCGCCCTCTCCACTTTGAAAGCTGACCCGACTCGTGCCACTTCAGGAGAGCATTTGGTCTCTTTCTCCTAATATCTGTTCCATTGATACGCTATAAAATCATCTTTCATATATTACCATAACAAACCAATTGAGACATAATGACTTAATCATCAACGATCCAATTTGTGCTAATCCCTTTTTATCCACTCACGTCTGATATGACTTGGGCCGAGCACACTAGGAGAATTGTCTACCCTTCTTCGCTTGCCCCACCTTTGATAGTCTCAAGGGGAGCACTATGCACCTCTGTAGTTCCATTCTACCTTTGGCCGACCACACTAGCAGCAGTGTGCAATCCTCAGGTCGCAATTTACATTGGACAGACAAAACTTGGAGCCATGTGTCATCATCACGCACCAATCTATATTGAGTAAACCACACTCTGAGCACTATGTAATGCTGAGGTCCCTACCTACTTTGAGCAGGTCACACTGGGAGACGTTTGTAAACCTTACATCCCAGGCTATATCGGACTGACCACAATGGGAGCACTGTGTAATCGTCAGTTCCAAACTACATTTCGTAGAGCACATTGGGAGCAGTGTATGATTCTTAGGTCCTTATCTACCTTAGACAGTTCACACTGGGAGCACTGTGCAATCCTCAATTCCCAATTTATATTCAGCAGGCCACACTGTGTCATCGTCATGTACCAATGTCGATAGAGAAAATCACACTGTGAGCACCGTGCAATCCTGAGGTCCAACCCTACATTGAGCAGACCACCTTTTATTGCAGCTTTTATTGCACAATGTTGTTTATGATAATAGGATGACTGGGTTTCAGCAGTTTGCTGGTCATACATCATCCAGTTAATTTTCATTGTCACCCATTCTCTTTCTCTGATATCCCTGACAGATAGAGGCAAGATGACCAAGGTTGACATTGTGAATTTTTTGTTAAAGCTGCAGGTCATTTTGAAGTTGCAGTGCAAGCGCCTCAGAGGCAAAAAAAAACATTTTTTCCCTCAGAATGGAAGTGAACACCGCTGGCGAAAAGTAATTCGTCTCAAAACACTACTTATATGTCTCTCTGCCTATCCAGTAGGAACTATTTAGTTACTCTAACACTTTCTGTTTCAATGACTAAATAATTTATATCAGTTCTATTTTTTATCTGAATTGTTTGTGATGTCCGTTTGAGCTGCAGTTATTTCACATCACACTGACATTTTAATAGCACTATGCTAAAAGACTCATTTAATGCATTATAATGTCATTTTAACACAACTTATGCAGAGAAAACGCAAAATGATATTCAACCATTCTGAAGAAAGGTAACTTTTCTTTAAAACGTTCTAGCTGATTTATCTCCTCGTTAAAGTGCCGTACGTGTTGATTTTGTCCACTATATCATATTTTTATAATGTCACTGAAGATGTCGCTGTACCAATCAAAATTTGCGAGAGACTGCAGTTTGAGTGAATACTATATTCCAAGTGTAAGAAATATCCAATATTAAACAAGTGATGTGGAACATCGATTGACTGAGTGTGCATTGTTTCCTAAAGGCGCCTTTAATCATGTGAAAAGTGTCCTGTTAATTATTGTTATTGATATGTTCTCTCCGATATTGTGCCCACACCATGCAATATTATTCCGCAGTACCCGAGTGAATTGTCAAGACATGTGGATATACCTTACTGAAGTTTATGATTCAACGAGACGGGATTGATGGTGTCATGTAGACGTTCTCGATCTCACTGGCTGCAATGGAGTCCTCTATTTTTCATTGGATTCATTAACATCAGGTTGTCTGAAGCCTCTGACTGCATTGTGTGTCGTGTTCACTGAACGAGGCGGTCTTCATTTAATAAGTAATTGGGAAAAACAGAAAACAATATCCACAGCAAAGGTGCTCTGATAAGTCGAAGAAATGTGAAAGGAGAAATGAATCATGTTTCATTTTCTCAGAAACAAGGATGCTTTCTGATGGAGAAAGATGTTAAAGTAACACATTGTTGGTTAAATAATTTCTCGACAGAATTCATTTTGTAAACCTGGATCAAACATAATTTCGAATTAATACAAACGCAGATTTTGCCAGATTTTTCAACTCTGCTCTGAATTGGCTCTGTGTCACTTCATAAACGCAAGGATTTCGAAAGCAACCAAAAGACGTCAAGATACCTCCCACTTCAGTGGCGATCTATTCAAAGTTTGTGAACTTGCCTCTATACTAAACGGTGCGTGCTATTTTGTTAAGAGCTAAGCTCAAGGAATTTGTCAACCAGAGAAAGAGAAAGGTAACTGATCTTGAGCATAATGCAATGATGCATTTTCTACAGTTCTCCATTTCTGAGGCGCTTTGCTTCCCAGTCTTTGAGCTCCGGAGTTCAGTGCAGCTTCGATTCGCCAGTACTCACGTTGGACGGTTCATGAATTAAGCAAGGCAATCAGAGCGAAGGGATTACAAATGGCACAGTCACTGTGAAACCAGACATAATCTGCACCTTCAGAAGAGGGAAAAACTGCTGCCCGTTACCGGTAAGCCCACTGTACATTGTTTATAGTTTTCTAAAGTTCATAAACAAGTGAAACTGGCACTTCTTGCAGTACAGTCACAACCGTGATAGTTATGACAAGAGTGACTGCAGTTTTCTTTGTGCAATATTTTATTTTGAAATGTCTGGCAGCAGATCAGACAAACTGGTCCAATGTAAAAGCAACAATGCATCAAACAGATAATTTGGGACTGACAATGAACACGTATGTAATGACTCTGCAAACAGGAGCATGGGACAATAATGACAAATGAAATTGTTGACTGAAGATGCGATAGAGTATTGTATTGTTGATCAGCACCAGTAGATCTGTTATTGCGATATTCAACATGTAAACAGTGATACACTTGGAAAGACCACATTTTCTTTGTGAGAATCCAAATTGTAGCCAAGTTCGCTGTGTGAAGAAAACAACAGTGAATAACCCAATAATGCCTGATTTATCCAAATTCGTTATTATTAAAACTTAGCAGGACGGAAATTGGTATGTTGACTCAATATACGAATATGCAGAAGGAGAGATGGCAGGGTTTAACACTGAGAGAGTTGATTGACTCATCAGGCTGTTTTGTGGGATGGTAGCAGTGCCCGTTCCCCCGGAGTGAGCAACATTGGGTCATGTCCTGCCTACTTCAGACGTTTCTAAAAATATCTTTGAATAAGTTCAATAGGAAAAAAACAGTAAAACATATCAACTTCACAGGAATAGCTACTGCTGCAAGTGGAAGGTTATAAAACTCATTCACGAGCAGAATTGCAGGCTTCCCAATTTTGTGTGAGAGCGAATGATTACTGGAGACAGTGCACTACTCTGAGTAGCCACAGCCGTGACAATGGAATGGAATCTATTTATGCATGCATCATTTGTCCAGGGAGCCAGGAAATTGCATGTTTCACAGTTATTAATATAATAAAGTCAGGAATGATTTTTTTGGCTGGAAGAGTTGATTGAAAGAAATAGTAATTTGAAATGCAAAAAAAAAGTATGGTTTCTTACGACCGAAGCAGCAATGGGAATATTTTCCAATTGCATTGCACCGTCAATATTTGTGGCTGACTTCTGGTGCCACAAATCCAAGTGCATTATAACCCTCTGAGCTATCTAAGGTGTCCATTTCCTCCATCTTGAGAACCTCCCACTGTGGTGGTTGTTCTTGATACGAACTCAGAATCTTCCCATGTCCCTACATTCACTCGGCCATGTTGGTCTCAGTGTTTCAAGAAAGCTGGCGATTTTACTGTTCTCTGGGCTATATTGCCTTCTCCTGTGCATCAGGAACGCTTTATGCATCTTCATCAATTGTTTTCTGTTTTGTCCATGGCAACGAACTAACAACTGAGTGTTTGAGACACAGGGCGACTCACCACCTCTGATAGTTACTCAGGGCCCAGAAGTGTACAATCAGTCTTATGGGTGAGTGAATATATTCTGATATTTTGATTTGCATTTTTATACTCACTATCTCCCCATCGCAGTTATCACTTTGCCTATTCATTGCAGCTTCCCGAACAAAATGCGGAGAATGTGCAGTTGGTCCAGCTGGCTATGAAATGCTGTAGATGTTTTATTCTGTTATATTTCTACTTTCAGAATCTGAACCATCCTCGGTGTATCACAGAATATTCCACAGAAAAGTTCATGAATGCACGAAGTGAATTCTTTGCAAGGTCTCTCCACACTAAAGTTGATATCAGCTCACAAGCTGTCTGGTCGTTTAAGATTCTAGGGAGAATCAAATCGATGGTCATGTTATTTGACTCACAGAAACATACTATTGAGGAAGGTTTCAGTTGCTGTAGTCATCGCGAATAGATGTATATTAACTCACATAGCAAACACCATGAACATCGTTTGTCATTAAATTCGTTGATTGATCAATTTCTTCCCCATCCGTATACAATATTTTCTCTCAAAGCTGTCTTTTATTTCACAAGACGACATATTATTATCATACGATCTCGTCTTGTGCAATAAAAGCATCTTTAAGAGAAAATATTGCTTACGGATGGGCATCAAATCTGCAAGAGCGAAATGTTTGTGAAGTAATCACACATCTTCAAATATTACCAAGGCACTTAATACTTCTACAAATGCAAAACTACAAAAAAGGGCATGGCGACTCTGTTTGTTTACCAGACTTATTCGTCCATCAGCTGTTTCTCAGCCATACTTCCAGTGCTGCTGTGTTTGTATCACTTCTGCATCATCCTGGACAACCAGAAGCCCTCAAAATATTTTACAACCTGGACCGTCAATATTTCCAGTTCATCGAAGCGGATGATGCGTGGATATTCTAGGAGTAATGCAGCTAGGCCAACCGCTTCATTTGGAAGAAAAGTGAATGTATTTGCAGGATTATCAAATGGCAGATAAACAAAGCAGAACAGAATGCAGAATGCCTGATCGGATCTGAAAACACAACAGATTATCCCAACTTAATGAAGCTGGTCCAAATACCTGCAAATATCCCTTTGAACAGGCCTTTACAAAAAAAAAGAGAGAAGAATCAAAGACAGGTGTCTTTTTCAGGAGTGATGTCAGACAGAGGGAGGATCAGCATGGATCTGCCTCTTTTGGTCCAGCAGCTTCATAACTGTCGGCTTGAAAAAAAACATCAACGGGAGACCAACTCAGTTGGGAGAACTGGCCACTCCTCTTTCATTGGGCAAGTGTACTTCTTCAACTTGAATGCCTTTTGTCTGAGGACGTTTTGGTTCGCTATAAACAAATTGGCCCTAAAGCACTTTAAACCTAGACACCTGAGAAGCTGTGTATTTACCACCTCTCTGAGAAAAGACAAGGGAAACATAACCTTGTTAAGGAATGGCATCATCACACATGTCTTAGCTCACTGAATTCTGATATTTCGGGATACATACGTGCCAATTCTTTCAGGCAAGAATTCTCTCCCCGTTTCACAAAGCATTTCAGCCACTTCCAACACTCCAGCTGCACCTGAACTGCTCCCTTTGACCTTTCATCAGTAGTCGACCTCTTCATTGCAATCTTTTAACTTCACATTCGTCGCCTCAGGTTGCCTGTTCCCCGTCTCCATTCTAGACTATCTCCATCTGAACTGACTGAATTCTTTGCTCTCAGATCCAACCCTACTATTTTCTTAAGATTGTCACGAGGAGTGGTGCTGTTTCTGTCTGGCCTACTGAAAAACTTTACAGAAACTCGACGTTAGCTTTTGGATAGTGTCTGCCTTCTCCAATTGGACAGTGACTCCACCATGGAACATCAGACCATAGCGCCTATAACGGTCACTAAACATATTTCTTCCTGTGATCTCCTGTCCACTGTTTCCATGCTCTTAGTCTCCAACCCCGTAAAAGTCCGCTTCTGCCTCCTTCCTAAAATTCACAAACTTTTCTGCACATCTGTGTTTTCTGTGCACTCTTGCTCCGCAGAGCACGTTTGTTCCAAAATCTATTCAATGCTTTTCTCCTCTTCAGTGGTTTAGTCTGACGTACATCCGCCAGTCCTCTGTCGCTTTCCTCCACTTTCACAACTTCCAGTTCTCGGGCTCCTCCCAGCTTCTCTTCACAATGGGACATGCAATGCCTAATCATCACCACTACATGAGGGTGGTCTGAAGGCGTACCAAACTTTATTGAATGAAATGCCCCATCCAACACGGCACCCCACTGTCTGGCCCACCTTGGCCTCACCCTGACGAGTTGTCCTTTAGGTCGCCTTACCTTCTTCAGATCGGCAAGTTTTCGAAGGCAAGTGTTCAGGCATGGTTCCAGAGGCAGCCTTCCTCTTTGTGAGGTACATTTAACATTCATCATTGCGGTCCGACTACGGTCCGACCCAGAAATCTATCTGTGAGGTATCAACGACATTATCAGTACTGCTTCTCTCTCTCATTGGGAATTGTAAATGTTTACCTATTTTGTTTCTAATTTCTACCCTTTCTTACCTCCAGGTGGTCCACCTCTGACCTGGTCGCTTCCCTTCGTCGAAAACTCTGTTTACATTTATGACGACAGATTGTTCACTGATAATCAGTATGAGCCCACTGACATACACAGTTACCGTAACTGTCTTTCCTCACTCACTGCATACAAAAATACGCTATTCTATTCTCCAATTCCTCCATCTCTGTTGCATCATTTCTGATTATGCCACCTTCGACAAGAAGGCCTTACGGAGTGTGCATATTTATCCTCAACCCAGAATTCCTCAGCACTGCAGCTGCGGTCCGGATCTGACTTTCTCTCACTTCAACCTTATTACCTTTCTGCTTACCTGACAGGATCGATAGAGTTTGCCTTGTGCTCACTCACCAGCATCAACATCAAGAGGAGCTTTCACCGCCGTTTGCACCACGTCAGCGGGTTGTCACCACGAGTTACATGTTCACCCCCGGTCTCTTGTTAGCCTTCCGCAACGAAGATCGACTCTGTGATTGTCATTTTGTCATTTTTTAAAAGATAGTTCGTGAAGGCAGAGATGCCGCTGAGACTAGGAAAAGCCTAGTTTAACATTGGCAGGGGAAAGGTCGGTTGTCCCAGTTCAGGTTACTTCTCGTTTGGTTCAGCTGTGGCAGTCACACGAAGCTTTCGCTCATTTTTACAAACAAGCACCATTATATTGTCCAAAGGTTTGGGTTTTGAACATGAGTTCTTGAACAGGGCAGAGTGAGAATGAAAGGGGTTAAGCGAACAAACTCTAAATTGCTGCAGAGGTGTTCCAAGAAAACTTACTCTCTCACGTGTTCTGTTCTCCCGTCCCCACACAGACATCGAATTTAATGATTTTCATCTGTCTTTTGTGTGTCTCTGCCCATCATTCCATAAATGGCAGGATCAGTATTGATCATGTCGAAGTTTGAAGCAGGTGCAATTGAAAAAAATCATCTATTTCTGCTGTTGACGGTTGTGTGAGTACACATGTGTGTGCGTGAGTGTGCGTGTGTGCGTGTGTGTGTATGTGTTTGTGTGTGGATGTGTGTGAGTGGATGTGTTTGTGTGTGCTTATGTCTGGATGTGGGTGTGTGAATGCTTGTGTGTATGGTGTTTCTGTTGATAAGTGCGAGTCTGTGTGGTTGTGTGTGTATGTGTGCATGTGGAAAGTCTGCCTGAGTATGGATATGTCTGTGTGTGTATGTTTTTTGTGGGGGGATTCATCTGTTTGCAATGTTTGGATGCGTAAGCCCGAGCACGTGTTTGACTGTGACGTTGTGTGAGAGTGCGTGCATGGGTATGTATATGTGTGTGTGTGTGTGCGTGTGTGTGTGTGTGTGTGTGTGTGTGTGTTTGCGCGCGCGCGCGCGTGTGTGTGTTTGTTTTCCGCTCTCTCTGTCCCCTTTTTTAATCTCGCCAGTTTCAGGCTGAGTGATAGTTCAGGTTCCATGTGTCGATTGGCCTAATCCAACTGCCAGTTTCGATGCTTCATGAGAATTGTCATATCAAAGAAATAACAATGAACTGAAACATTTCCAGGACTCCAAAGACGAAGAAGAATATTTGCTTCATGTTCTGGTCAGGTCCTCCGAGACTGGACAGGACAAAGGGGAAAATGAATCAGACACAAATTGCAATCCCAGGTCCACGGGTATGATCTCCCAAAGCCCCACAGCAAGGGTCAAATGGGAAGTTTAAGCCTCCATCCGGGTATCAGGAAGAGACCAGTAATAAACGGACTGATATAGAGAAAAGAATCCAATGTCTCTCACCCAGTCTCTCTCATTCTGTCTTGCATCATTTGCCCATTGTATCACTTTATGTATCGCCTACTCTCTCGTCTTTCACTTATCTCTCTCTGACCTTATATCTTTCTATGACCTTCTGTCTCCCTCTTTAATTAGTCATTCACTCTGCCTTTCTCTCTGTTTGTCACTATTTGTCTGTTGGAGACAGTGAGGTCTACAGATGATGAACATCAGAATTCAGTGTGCATTGCTGAAAAAGCACAGCAGGTCAGGCAAACTCCGGGGAACAGAGAAATCGACGTTTCGGCTCGGAGCCCTCAGGAATGAGACTGTGAGCCTCGGGGGTGCAGAGATAAATGGGAGAGAGTTGGAGTTAAGGAGAAGGTAGCTGAAAGTGCAATAGTTAGATGGAGTTGGGGGTAAAGTTGACAGATTTGAGACGAAGGTGGAGCGGATGGGTGTGAAGGAAGATTGACATGTGGGGCAGGTCACAAAAGCATTGATGAGCTGAACGTTTGGAACTGGGGTAAGGTGGGGGCAGTGAAAATGAGGAAACAGGTGAAATCCAGATTGATGCGCTCGGTTTGATTGGTCCTGAGGCAGAATATAAGCTGTTCTTTTTCCAGGCGTCGGGTGGTGAGAGAGTGGCGATGGAGGAGGCCCAGGACCCGCATATGCTCAGCAGAGTGGGACGGTGCATTGAAATGTTCGGCCACAGGTTGGTGCGGTTCATTGATGCGGGTCTCCCAGAGACGTTCTCTAAAGCTCTCTGTGAGAAGGTGCCCACTCTTTCCAATGTAGAGGAGACTGCATCATGAGCACGGGATACACTAAATAACGTGTGGAACTGCAGGTAAAACTTTGATGGATGTGGAAGGCTCTTCTGGGGCCTTGGACGGAGCGAAGGAGTTTGGTGTGGTAGGAGGATTTGCAATTCCTGCGGTGGCAGAATAATGTGCCAGGAATGGAGTATACCTTGTTAGGGAGCATGGAGCTGAAAACTTAGTCGCAGAGGGAACGGTCTTTGCAGAATGCAAATAGCGGTATGGAGGGAAATATATCCCTGGTGGTGGGGTCCATTTGTATGTGATGGAAATAGCGGTGGATGATGTGAGTTATGTGGACGTTAGTGGACTGAAAGTGAATACCTGTGGTGTTCTGTCCTTGTTGCGGTTTGAGGGGTGGGATTCGAGAGCATAGGTACGGTTGGTTGATGAGATGGTGTGGAGGGCATCTTCAAACACGTGGGAGATGAAATATGAGCCTTCAAGGAATGAAATCAAATTTTGTGTTCTGTGGTGGATCTGGTCCTGCTGGGAGCAGATGCGGCAGAGGTGAAGGAATTGGAAATACCGCATAGCATTTTTGAAAGAGGTAGAGTGGGATGAGGTGTAATCCAGGAACCTGTGGTTGCCGTTGTGTCGTTAAAAAACTGACAGTATTCAGTGCGCCCTCGTGGATGGGTCGAGGAAGGGGAAGCAGATATCAGAGATTGTCCAGGTGAATTTGAGGTCGAGGTAGAATGTGTTGGTGAAGTTGATGGACTGTTCGAGCTCCTCACAGTAGCACGAGATCGCGCCAATGCAGTCATCACTGTCGCAGAGGAAGACGTGGGGAGTGTTTCCGGTGTAACTCTGGAAGATGGGCAGTTCTATGCAGCTGACGAAGAGACAGGCATAGCTGGGGCCCATGCTGGTGCACAGGGCTACCCCTTTCATCTGGAGGAAATGGGAGGATTGAAAGGAGAAATTGTTGAGTGTGAGGACCAGTTCAGCCAAATGAATGAGTGTGTCAGTGGAAGTATTCTGACTGTGGTGTATGGAGTGGAAGAAACGGAAAGTTTGGAGGCCCCAGTCATGGCGGTTAGAGGTTTCGTGGGACATCAATCCATGGTGAAGATGAGGTGTTGGGGGCCGGGGGCATGGAAGGTTTGGAGGAAATAGAGGGCGTGTGTTATGTCCCTTACACCTTTTTGTTTGTTTCCCTGTTTCGCTTTGTCGGTCCCACATTTTCTCTCCATCTGTCTTTCTCTGTTACTCACATAGTCTGTCTTGAGCTCAACTTCTGTTTACCTGTCTCCATGTGAAACTCTGTATCTCTTACTTTATATGCCACTCTATCTCTCTGATTCGGTCTTCTGTTCGGTTTCTCTCACTTTGTTTCTGTCTGCCTTGGATCGCCATCCATCTGAATTCATTGCAGACTCTAATCACACTGTTTTTGAACTTTGATTTCAGATTCTCCATCGCTGGTAGCTTCTCCAACAGTTTTTCAATCGCGCTTGTAAACCTTCTTGACTCAGACACTTGAATAGAACACCCGACTTAACAGTGTTTGCTTGAAGACTTCCAGGTCCTGTCTGAAGTCTCTTCCTGAACAGTGCTATTAACATTGGGATGCTGCAATAAGCGCTTCTGCACAAGATCATTCCCAATACGCAGGAACTGAGTTGTTCCGAACAGAATACGTTTGAAACAAGATGAGCGAGCCCGCCTTTTTCGGATTAAGGAACTCAAAATACTGACTGTGCGATCGTTTTTCAGAATAGTACAATGCCAAGTGAGATGTGGTGCTAACATGCAATGACTCTCCTCACGATCCCTGCATATTGTTAATTCAACGCTGTCCCACTTTGACAAATGGCTGATTGTGTATCCTGTCTGGACATTAGTTGATTCCGTATGAAGATCGAGAAGGAAGCTCATCACTGGTTTGAATATGTTCCACGAATTTGAGAGCCTTCCTTATTTCATTCATATTTGATACAATCTGAGTATGCTCCATCTCACTACTTTCGCACTTCAAAATCTGCATCTGAATTTCAGTCGATCAAAATGCTGATCATGATCTCCATTCCTACACAGGGCCCCAGAAAGATGTCTATACAAAGATTTGGGAAATGCATGTGTTCCTTGTGAAGAACGATCTCGAAGTGGCTGTGAACACAGAAGCAGAAGTCGGCCATTCGGCTGATCAAGATTGTTCAGCTATTCACTGTGTCGTGGTTCATCTGATCATCTTTTCCGCCAGATTCTGCTTTTACCTGTTAACCCACGATTCACTTCCTGTTTTAAAATCTGTCTCTGCATCTCAGCCTTGAATATACTGACTGGCCGAGACTCGACTCCTCATTGTGGTAAACAATTCCACAGATTCACGCCCCTGGGACTCAGCCCCTCCAAGAGTCTTGTACTCCTTTAACACTGCCCCCAAACATCCCCCGATAGTGCTCACTCCTTCAACACTGAACCTCCGAAAGTCAGGCATTCCCTCAGTATTTACTTTCCGACAGTGTGCCACTCATTCAGCCCTTACCCTGTGACAGGGCCCACTCCTTCAGCAATGACCCTCCGACTGTGAAGCTCTCTCAGCGTTAATCCTCTGACAAGACTGTACTCCTTCAGCACTGAACTTCCGATAGTTCGAATCTCCCTAGGCACTGACCCTCCAAAGTGCAGAGCTCCATCAGCACGGACCGTCTGACAGTGTGTTTCTCTCTCGGAAATGACCTTTTCCCGTGTGGCGCTGTTGGAACACTACCTTTCCGACAATGGAACTCTCTCAGCGCTGACACTCCAGCAATGCAACACTCCCTCAGCTCAAACCCTCTGGAAGAGCCCACTTCCTCAACAACGACCTTCTAACAATGCCCACAATCTCAGAGCTGACCATGCAATAGTGCTTGCTTCCTCATCACCAAGTCTCTGACAGGTCAGCGCTGACCCTCTGACAGAGTCCACTTCGTTCACACCAACTATGTGACAGTCCTTTCTCCCTGGCACTCTGACAGTGCCCTCTTCCTTAGTACTGAATGTTCAACGGTGCGAAGGTTTGCTGACACACCGCCCCTCTGATGGAACAGGACATCTCTCCAGATCGTGATGAGCGTGTCCTTCGTGTTGGGGTTAGTTATACGAAGCAATGCTGTTGCTTGAACCTGGAAATTTGGCACTGAGCGATAACACGGTCATTGTAACGGAAAACGAGAAACAAGATATCAACGAGGGCATTTCTACTTACTGATTGCCCCTCCACACCATCACCACCCAGCCCCACCCCAAACGCTCCCCGTAATGGTGAGAACACTCTGATTCCAGTAAGAAATACGAGTCAGACAAGATGCAATGATCAATGCATAGAGCTTTATTCTAATTTTTTTTCAGAAGCTGTCGTTAATAATCGTAACGATTCCATGGAATTCAGCAGAACACGAATCATAGATTTGGCAGCGAGCATCAGTCGGATCTCAGTCATGCCTTGCTCTGTGACACACTCTGTGTTTTCATCCTCAGTTTGGCAAACAGCAGAACATGCCGGGGACGCATAACCCTTTCAGTATAGTCTCACCTCCGCTGCAGGAGTTATACTTACACGTTGCACCTGAACGTTTACATCCGTCGTAGAAACCTGGAAAGCAGAAGACATTACTTTTATGATTCATTATTATAAACAGTCAATGCTCAAAATAGGCCGAAGCAAGCATACATCGAAGAGAACAGTGCAGTGTAATCTCACAGAGGAATATTGAAAGCGGAATTATCCAGCGTGCTCCACGTGTGCACCAATGGAACGATGTTGCGAAGGGAACTCTGAAGTAACCTCTGACATGTTGATATGAATTTCAGGCAGAGCAGCTAGGGAGGTCCGAAGCTATGAAGGCAATTGCAAACATGTACGCACTTTACTAAACAGGTCTTCATGTGGTGGTATGTAGATGGCAATACAAGGACATAAAGATAGCTCTTTGGTGGGATAACGGTTCGGAATAACAGAGACCTTATTGATACATAAAATTCAAAGGGGAACTTAGCAGGAGAATTGTGGGGAAAGTTTTTTTTTCCCCTCGTGGAACAGTCCAGGACCAGACGGCATCATCTCATAATTATAGGACAATGATTAAAAACCAATTGAAAAGATGAGGAAGAATTTTGTCTTTCTAACTGGAATTAACGCATGGAACTAGTACGGAGAGCCGTGGAGGTTTGGTCATTCAGTAATTCAATACTCTGATGGAGAATTATAATCAGGAAGGAATTCGAGGGTCATGGGAAAATGACCCTTGAATAGAGCAGAGCATGATCGGATCCAGCGCTTAAATGGCTGAGCACAAACATGGGGCTGAAAAGCTTAATTCAGCCTCTATACCCTATATCCTTTGACCTTATAAAGTTAAGGTTTACCGTTGCCTTCCAGTGGGAAAGAAAGAGCTTTGAACAGAGAAAACATGAAGATTTAAAGGCAGCCTCAGTCTGCCCCGCGCTATTTTGCTGCTCCTTCTCATTTCTTTTAAATGAATCACTTCCTGGAGGTTTTGATTGAACCTGCCTCCAGACCCCATGTCCCTGATTCTCTTAGCCAAACGTTTTAATTCCCTTGTCACCATACTGCGTGTGGCCTCCCACTTTTTAAATCCCGCTTAAAAATACTGAGCTTCCAGTGATCCACGAAAGGAGAGCTCGGAAGGGTTTTAGACCTCTCCAGTAACAATATGAGACGCTGCATTAAAAAATCGAAAACAGTCCTGATCCAAACAACTGGCAGAACATGCTTAACGGGCAGTATGGCCTCCTCTGCATCGTCCCTGTCCATACAAACAGAGTGGTTTCTGCGATTTGAACTGACCTGCCAAAAAAAGCCTTCTTCGCAATTCCCTGTCAGCAGTGTTGGGCTGTGCCAGCGCGAAGGCAACAAGAATCAATATCAGAGATGTCCACATCATCAGACTTGCTGCTCCGAGCTACAATGAGCAGGGTGGCACGCTGCTGATGTTTATATGGACTCAAGAGAGTCTCCTAGGGTTAATCATCACACATGTACGTTCGGATAAGCAAAAAACAACATAAACACAAACACACTAAGGCATGCATGCATGCGTGCGCTCACACACACACACCCGCCCTACACACACACACACACACACACACACACACACAAACAAACACACAGGTGCTGACAGGCACACACACACACGTCCATACACATTCTTTCAAGCTCACACACAGTAACACATGCACGCATACACACCGTACGATGCACACAAATACACGCACAAGCGCCTCCACCCACACACCCACACACAAGTTCACACACACACGCATACACGCACACACATTCACAGGCAATCACATGAGCCAACACAGAGAATCAGTCTCAAATACGCACATAAGTATCCACACACACATGCACACACACATACATACAAACACATCCATTGACATACACCCAAACACAACCACACACTCATACCCACAGTAACTTACAACGCCACACACACAGCCAACTACACCCACACATGCACGCACATACACAAACACACACAAACCACCACACACACTCGCACCGACAACCTCAGATCCACACATAAACATACACACGTACCCCAAAACACACAGATACTCACACATGCAAATCTATGCATATTGATACCCACTCACAACTACAGACATACGCATCCACACCAACACACTTACATACATATGCACACAAACGTTCACACACGAAAGCCCTCTCACTCACCCACACACACGCATGCAACCACTTACACACACAGACACTCCCATCAACACATCAATTCCCCAGACCACACACAAACACATTATGCATGCACATGCACACTCTCCCACACAATCACACACACACAAAGACACAAACATCACACACACACAAAGACACAAACATAATTAACACATAAACACACGAACTAAATAACATCAACACACACACCTACACCCACGCATACCCACACACACCCGTACCCAGGCCTACACCTGCATACTTACATGTACCAACACACACTCGCCCACAGCCTCACACACGCATAGACGAGCCCCCACACAGACACAAATGCATACCCACAGACAGACACAGCCACAACCACAGACATCCATACGCCCGTCCATACGACCACGCACACATCCACACACACAGACATTCACATGCCCTCCCACCCATTCACACACACGCCCGTGTGCGCGCACGCACGCACAAACACACACTCATACATACGCGCACACACACACACGCACATATGTTGGGCACATTAAAATGGTAGATTAATCACTGATACTACCTAGGATTGGAGACAAATGATAAATTGGCTCTGACGCCATATTTCTTTTCATTCAGCACGGTTATGCAAATATATTCTCTCTCTGTCTCTCTCTGTCTTTCATCCGCTCTCTCTCTCTCTCTCTCTCGTTTTCTCCCTCCCCTCTTCTCTCACTCACACACACTCACACTGACTCGGACAGTCTGACTTACACACAGGCTCACTCGTAAACTCAAACTGGCACAAACACAAACTCTCACAGTTAGACATACAGTCTCTCCCACTTGTTCATAGACACATATATTCTCTCCCTCGCAGTTACACACACTGATTCATAATCTCCCTCATGCATACACATATTCTTTATCTATCATTCACTCACATACATATATACAGACGCATGTAGACTGTCACATGTGCACGCATATTTTCTCAGTCAAACGAATCATTTCTCCCTCTTGCACCGAAATACATTCGTTCTCTATCACTCTCTTTCATATACACACAGACTCGCAAACTCTTACACTGACACTCAGTACTTCAGACATGTGGGGACACATTCTCTTACACATATGGAGATTGCCTTTCTAACAAAAACATTCTCTCTTGCACTCATATACATGCTATCGCTCACCACAAGGTACACACTGACACCTAAAACATCTTCTGTACACTAGCTCATGCATACATTCGCTTACTCACACATGGATCGTTTCTCGGATACGGATTCGATTTGTCTCACTTGCACATACACGCTCAGTCATACACACTTTCTCTCACGCACGCAATCTCTCAGTCAGACAAACACATTGACTCACTCACATAGTCACTCTCGCTGTCTATCACACACACATTTTCTGTCTTACGCACACAGCGGAAGCATTATCTTCCAATGGCATTACTATTGCTGGTTTCTACACTATTAAAGTTCCAGGGGTAACTGATAACTAGAAATGAACTAAATCAATACGGTGGTTACAAGTGCAGGTGAGAGACTGAATACCCTGTAACAAGTAACTCAGGTGCTTACTCACTTTTTCCCTCCACCGGCAAATCCTGCCCACTATCGCCAAAGCACCATTTAATAGTGTGATGGGAAAATTCCCAACTTGTTTGAATGGATGTGTCTTCGACAACACACGTGAAGTTTCCACAAGAATGATTTAGATCCCTTGTCAATCCTACCAATTTTTGTTCTCCTGGCTATTGAAACCTCCACATTTTAACATTCTCGTAACCTTGAATTGAACAGGAGTTAGAGAGCTCCCATTGGTATCCAGGAACAAACAATGGCCGCAGTGACCAATCTCACCAAAAACAGACATTCAGTCATTATTTCACTGATGTTTCATTTACAGGATTTGCAGCATTCACATCAACTCAATTGCCTTTTCAATACTGTGAGACATCCTGGGACTGAATAAAATTCCTTTCCTTCGTAATCTGCCCGCAATTTTCTCTTCCCACAGTTTTCAAGCTGTCTCCTCTTCCTTTCATCCATTTATCTTTTTCTCCCTCTCCAGCTCTCCAGCAAATTTCCAAGTTGAATCACGGCTCCGTTCTGAATGCTTGGCCCATCCTGCCTTCCAGCGTATTCTTCCCACCTCTTAACAACAAAAGATAAAAATTCTGTCACTATAATCAGTGAAGATTGGAAGAATGAGAGGTCATATTGTTGAAGCAAATAAATAATTCTACAGCTGCTTGACAGGGTAGCAGCTTAGAGGATGTTTCCACATCCTGGGAGAGATTACGAGCAGAAGACATCGTCTTAGAACAAAGGCACGCAATTTTAAAACTGAAATAAAGTTCCTGCAATTGCCTCTCTGAGTGTTGAGAAACATTTAAACTCTTTAAGGGGTGGTCAGAAAATGCGGTCAGAATCCTTGTATATATTTAAGATCGAGGGAGATAGGTTTTTCAGCAATCAGGCCATCGAGAGATACATGGGAAGGGACAGAAATCAGACGTGAGGAATTTCTGATCAGCCGTGATCCTATTAAAATGTCGATATCTGCTTTTATTTCGAACAGGCTTATTGTCTCCTCTTTTGCTCATGCTATTTCTCCATATCTCTCCTTCCCTTGTTCCATCCCTTTGGTTTCACTGGCGGCCTTGTGATTAAATATTTCAAAATTTTATCTGTTGTTTTGTTGTTAAATATTTTCTTCTGAGCCTGAACTGTCCGATCACGAGTCGCCATCCAGACTGTGACACGTTAGCACAATTGTAAAGAACGAACTGTCCCTGAATGTGAGACTCACTGTCTTTCTGTGTGGACAAAACATAGACTCGCAATTGCAGATTCACTAATTATCATCAATTTAAATCGTTTGGCATCTGACATGAAGCATGGAAATTGCACCAACGCTACATTATCTGAAAAGAAACGACAACACTGCCAAACTGGGTCAATCACAGAGATTGTGACTGCTGTTCACGTGACGTCTGAATTGGTTGAGGCGGGTACATTAACAATATTTAAAAGACATGTGGACAAATACATAGACAAGAAAGGCTTAGAAGGTTATTGGTCAAGTGCAAGGATTTTGAGTTCACGTGAATGGACATTTTGATCTGCATGGACCATTTAGGGCAAAAGGACCTATACCCGTGCTGTGCGACCCTATGAATCTCTGACGAATGTTCAGCCAGTTCTTTCCCCCTTTAGCAGACCTATTAATTCGCCTTGGCCGAAGTGCATACAAATGCGTTAAAACCAAGATAGGAAGGGATACTGGCTGTTCCCTGAACAAAAGACAACGTTTGGCTGATTGTGGAATCCCTATAGAAAATCTGAGTTTATTGGAGACTTTGGAGCGGAGGGTTTGTGATAGTGTGTTCGTATGAACAATCTCTTCATATATTGAAGTGAAACTGAGGACAAAATTAAAAAGTGCTTGATGAGTAATTTTGGGGAGGCTCTGTAGAGCGTTTTGCAGACGATACACACTGCTGTCACTGCATGTCGGTGGTGGAGGGAGAGAGTTTTGATGGTGGTGTTTAGTGGGACGTCTAGCAAGAGGCTGCTTTTTACTCGAAGGAGTTGAACTTCGTGAGTGCTGCTCTCATACAGGCAAGTAGGGGGCATTTCATCACAACCCAGACCAGTGCCTTGTCAATAGTGAACAGGCTGTAGGGAGTGGGGAAGTGTGGGAAAAGGAGGTAAGGTAAATGCTGCAATATTTGGGAATCTATGACCTACTCTTAGGGAGACTGCATAAGTGTATCTGGACCAGTCTGTTTCTTGTCGATGATGAAACCAATAATCTTCACTTAATGATGATTATAATATTGAACATCAAGTGGTGATGATTATAATATCTCTCAATAACTACCCACAGGATATTAACAGTGGGGATTCAATGATGGCAATGCCATTGAACATCAATGAATAATGTTAATTTGTCTATCGTTGGACATAATTATTGCCTGGCATTTTTTGTGAAGAGAATGTTACGAGCCAGTTTTCGGACAAACCCTGGATATTGTTCAGGTTTGTTACTTTTGCACGTGGACTGCTTCAGAATCTAAGGAGTCCCAAATGGTGATGTACATTGTGCCACCATTGGTGAACATCCCACTTCTGGTCTTATGATTGATCGAAGGTCATTGATGAAGCAGCTGAAGATGGTTGAGCCTAGATAATCCGACAGAGATGTACATCGAAATGGTATTTTGGCCTTCACAGTGAGGGGATTCAAGTACATAGGAGGGATATCTTCTGCGGTTGTTCAGAACCTTGGTGGGATGACATCTACAATACAGTTGTTAACCGTTAAACGGGTGAGACCTAATGTTGACTCCAGCCCCAAAGCACCGAGTTTACCACTGAGCTGCCCTATCTCTTCATGTGATACCAGACCCACAGCACCTTTGTCTCCACTGATCAGCTCTGGTTCAGCGTGTGACTCTGGATCCAAAACACTGTGGCTATCACTGACCTGCTCCGTCTCTTAATCGGATTGCTGTTGAATCCTGCCAAACAGCACTTGTCGTTATCACTGATCTTTTGTGTCCATGTCCGTGATTCTACACTCACAGATTTGTGTTTGCCTCTGACGTGTCCTTTCCCTGCATGTAACAACTGACCAACTGCATTCTGGTTAGCACTGTCTGCTTTTTCTCTGCATGTAATTCCTGACTAATAGTGTTGTGTTATCACTGACCCTTTCTGGCTCTGTTTGTGACCCCTGACCCAAATGCTGTGGTTAGCAATATATTTTTGTTTCTCTCCGAATAACTCCAGACACACAGCGCCAGAGCTGGTAGTAACTTGTTCTATCTCTGCATGTTATTACTGGCCAACTGCATTCTGCTTGTCAGTGACCTCTACTGTGGCGACAGGTAACCCCAAAACCCAACGCACAGTGTTTCCCACTGTCCTTCTGCTTCTCTGCATTGTATTGCAGGCCAACCACAGTCTGGTAATCGCTGATCTGCTCTGTTTCTTCATGTTACCTCAGTTTCACAGCACTCTGTTTAACACTAACCTTTTCTGTCCTGTCCTGCGACTCTAGACACAAAGCACTATCATAAGCATGAGTTTTTGATTTTCTTCGATTTGATTCATTGTTGCATGTACTGACTTACAGTGATAAGCTTTATTTACTCTCATTATAGGAAGGGCATAGTCACGAAGGACATACTGTTCAGAAGGTGAGAATACAACAGAGGTATTTACAGGCTATAGAGCCTGCGCTAGGCAGTATCAATGTTCGTTTCACTTCAAGTTTTTGAGTCCATTCATCATCGAGTCATAGAGTCAGATTAGGCGTGGGAAACAGTATGTTTTGTTTGAAGTTGCTGGTGTCTGTGTGTGTGTACATATGTGTGCATGTGTTCAGACTTCTGTATCATTTCTCTAACGAAAGAGGTTGTAGGAGATCATTACTTGGGTTCAACGGGTCTTTGATGATTTTAGCAGTTTTTCTTTGGCAGTAAACTGCATATATGTGGTCCATGGATGGATGGTTGGTTTTCGTGACGGTCTGGGATGCGCACATCACCGTTTGTAGTTTCCTACGTTACTGGGAAGAGCGGTTGCAAAAGAGTTAATGGGAAGCGTTTTCAACCTGGCGGTCTGGAGGGCATGTGTTGCAGAGCAGCCCGACGTTTTGCTATCAGTGTGCTTCAATACAGTTGGTAATGGTCCTCATAGACATGCAAAACTTGAGGGAGAGACAGTTGTTTTGCCTTCTTTACTGTAGAATCCACGTCAGAATCTCAGCAGATATTGTCATTTATTGTCACTCTGATGAGCTTGATGGTCGCTACCATCTTCCCCTCAGCTCCGTTGACGTTGATGGGGCATGTTCTCTTTCATTCTTTCTGAAGTCAATGATCAGTCCTGTACTTTTGCTGCCGTTGAGAGAGAGAAGTTGTTATCCCCACTTCGACATGTCCTCTATCTCCTTTCTGAACTTTGACTCATAGTTTTCAGATATCTCTCCTATCACAGTAATGTCGTTAGCAAACCTGCAGATGACGTTCGTTTGAAATTGCACTGTCGTGGGTGCACAGAGAATACGGTAGAGGACTGAGGTTGCATCCGTGGTGGGCTCCAGTGCTGAATGCTAACGTGGACGAGGTGCTGTTGTTTATTTTCACTGATTTCAGTCTCTCAGTCAGAGAGCTGATGATCCAGTTGGAGAGTGTGGAGATGCCCGTCACAGTGTTTTGCAATCAGTCTGGATGACATTATGATGTTGGTGGGGGAGCTGTCGTCGATGAGCAGGAGTCCGGCATCGATGGCCTTGTTGCCCAGACGTTCCAGGGATGAATGCAGAGTTAGGGATTTGACATCTGCTCTGTACCTGTTACATCATTTGGGAAATTGTGTTAACACAATTTCCGCCCAGGCAGGCAGGAAGACATAAGAAGATGTGAGCCATGACCAGCCTCTCAATGCACTTCATCATTATTGAAGTCAGAGTTACTGGGCGGAAATCATGAAGGCTCTTTGTATTTGCCTTCTCAGTTGCAGGGATAATAGTGATCTTCTTGAAGCACTTGTGGGCTTCGACTTGTAGGATGAGAGGTAGAAATGTCATTGAAAAGCTTCGCCAGTTGGTCCACACAGGATCTGAGTGCTTGGCTGGGAACACCAACTGGGGTCATTTCTTTTGGTTGATTCCCAGTAAGACGGATCTGATGTCTCAACGGTGATGAAGGAAACAGATATGTGTGGACCTTTTGGGGCAGGCATCACCATATTGCTGACATTGTGCCCACACTAAGCTTAGATGTGTGCACGTCAAGGAAGCATGTGTCCTTGACTTCTGTCTTGTTCTGTTTCATGTTCTCACCTCTAATGCACATTAGGCATTCCCACAGACGGCGGGAGTCTGTTTGTTTCGTTTGGGCCTTTCACGTGATCTGGTACTGAATGCCAGTAGCCCTGATGGTTCTGCAGGGACATAGCCTGACCTCCTGTGTCGGTCTATGTCATCCGACCTGAATGCTAGCCTTCAGTCAGAAGTGGATTCCTGGTTCAGCTAAGTTTTTCGACTGGAGAACAACTGGATTGGCATTTATCTCTGCACAGTCCTCCACACATTTTCTCATGTAGTCCATGACCGTAGGTGCATTCTCATCTAGGTTCTCCACCGATCATTTGAATACAGACCCTTCCACCGATTCCAAGACCTCCCAGAGAAAGTTCCACCTTCACAAAATGGTTTTAGCTTCTGCTTGGAAGCTGGGAGGAGGAACACAGCGGTGTGATCTGGTTTTCCGAAGTTTATTGCAGGTTATGGAGAGGTAGAACTCCAAACCCACGGCACTGTGCTTACCACTGACCTGCTCTGTATATACAAGTGACTCCATGATCTCCAGCATCTGCAGTCCTCACTCTCTCCATTCCTGAAGAAAGTCTCATGCCCGAAACATCGATCCTCCTGCCCCTTGAATGCTCCCTGACCTGCTGCGCTTTTCCAGCAACACATTTTCAGCTCTGATCTCCAGCATCTGCAGTCCTCACTCTCTCCATTCCTGAAGAAGGGCTCATGCCCGAAACATCGATTCTCCCGCTCCTTGGATGCTGCATGACCTGCTGCGCTTTTCCAGCAACACAGTTTCGGCTCTGTCCTCACTTTCTCCTCCACAGGCAGGAGGTGATTGTGCTAGGTCAATGGGAAAGGTGGACTGGGTAGGAGAATGGAGGTTTGACTCTAGGATGGAGCAGTGGGAGGGTAGATTTTGAAACTGGTGAAGTTAATGATGAGACGTGTGCTTGTCGATCCCAAAAGGTAAAGATGACATATGCCTCCTCCAGTTTGTGGAGGAGGCCCAAACTGGGCACATCAGCGATAGTGATGAAATGTTTGGCCGCTCAAGTCTCTGTATCCTCGGACCGTCGTGATTCTGCTCATCTCCATGAACCCTTACTCACTGTTTTTGAAACGTCAATAAATCTGATGAGTGCATTGCTAACATCCCGTAATATGTGTCTAATTTCAGATTGTGACGACTTGTACCATGTTGCCATTGGGGGTGCGATGGTGAGAAATGGCATGGACGGTTCACCATTGTCAGCTCCATATCAGCCAACTTCATAGAATAACTGTCACGAGACAATGCAAAATGGATAAATTGTCAGCATTCTGGAGATAAGACTGGAGCATGGATATATTTGTGAAGGTGGCTCCGGAGTAGATACAAATTGAATGGGTCTTAATCAGCTCGATATGATCCCATGATTCTATGAGAATTATAAAATGACAGCAAGCCCAATGCTCAGCATTACCAATTGCTGCAAACACCCGTCCAACTCACTGGTTCTTTATGGAAGAAATTCTGCTGACCTGACCCAGTGTGGCATCACGTCATTACAGACACACAGTGGTATGATTGATTCTCGAGACAAGTAGAGAGAGGCAATAAATGATGGTCCCAGTCAGTGCGTCTCATGGGCCAAGAGAAAAGTTTGTTTTTCACATTTCTGAAACTTTCACCTGATCTGCAGCAGTTTACTTTGAACTGTGCTTTCTGCTTGTCAAACATTTACCTCGCTCACGGAACAGATTGCCATTCTGCTTGTCCCCGTGGAACGAGGTTATTAAAATGGTCACGAATGAGTCACTTTATTATCCATTTCACAAAGTAACGTTGAAACGATGAGCAGGAGCAGGTCATTCTGTCTTGACAGTCTGCTGCAATATTCCATATTGTCTTGGCTGATCATTCAACTCAATCCCATTTCCCTTCTTCGTCCCCATGCCTTTTAATACATTTAACTCCAAACATCACACATAACACCTTCTTATTAAACGACACTTTAAATATTATATCGTATCATTTCATATTATATTACGTTACATTCTATTATATTATACCATATCATATCATGTCAGGCTCAGGAAGCTTTATCTCATCTGAAATTATTTCATTGAGTTATATTGTTTAACGCTAATATCGCAGTGCATAAGGCAGTCAGGCTTGACTCCACTCTCGGGACATTGCCTGTGTTGAGTTTGCACTTTCTCCTGATATCTGCAAACATCTCCATCTGCCACTATGGAATTCCAACCCCTGTCCACCTCTGGGTTTCGTTTTCAGTCTGTATTGAACCTCATGAAATATTTTGATTGTACCAAACACCACATCTTCAGTGCTAGAAATTGCAGGTAGAATTGGCAACCACTTAATCGCCAGGGGTAATGGAACAGTACACCGACTGTAGCGGGAAGAGATTCCTTGTTTGAATGTTCTGTTGTTTCACACACAGTCGAAAGATGTGCATGTTTTGTGGATTGGTCAAGATAAACTCCCAAATGAAACAAGAAAATGCAGTTTAGGTGCATAAGCCATGGGAAGTGCACAACTATCGAGGTAGGGTAGTGGTGTAGTCTGGCTGGGATGCTCTTTGCACGGTCAGTGTGAACTTGGTGGTATCTGGAATTATGAGTTTAGTGATCTTGATGAATCCACTGTTGATGTGTGCAAAATGCATTTGATTCACTAACCTCCTCTCGGGAAGTAAACTGCTATAACTTATCTGGTCTGGTTTACATGCGAGTGCAGACTGCAGTAATATATTTGACTCTAAAATACCCTCTGGGCAATTTGGCATGGATAATATATGCTGATTTAGCGAGCTTCAACCTTATCCTGTGAATTAATTCAAACAAAGCAAAGTGGCCTTTTCCTACACTGCAGTGCGTCTCTGAAATTTTATTATTTATGTTTGGGTGCATTCTCCTTTCCTGTTCATATCTTGAAGTTTTCAATCAGATCAACTCTAAAGCTTGCAACTGTGAGAGAAAACGGAATGGATTCGTTCAACCTCTCCTCATAACTTAACCGCTGAATTCCAGGCATAACCTGTTCTGTTTCCAAATGTGATTCCACACCCATGGCACTGAAGTACAAATTGACTTGCTCTGTCTGTGCGTGAGTCACTTGTCGCATAGTATGGTGGTGATTAAAAACCTGCCCTGTCTGTAAAGGTGACTCCAGACACACATCACTTTCCATCTCACTGACGTTTCTGACCTCTCATGTGACTCCAACCGCTGCAATGTGACAACCGATAACACGTTATGGATCTGCACGTGAGTCAGGAAATAAGCACTGCATTCCTTGCTGACATGCTCTGTCTCTGCATGTGACTCTAGGCCCAAAAAATTGTGATCACCACTCACTTGCAGTTCTCTTTCTGTGACTCCATGCCCACAGCATGATGGTCACTATTGACTTGTACCATATATGATTCCAGGCCAAAAGTACCATCAGTTCTACTGACTTGCTCTGTGTCGACATGTTGGACTGGACCCATGTCTACCATTGACCTGTTCTGTGTCTGCATATGACTCCAAATACAGCTCTACTGTGGTTTGCAATGACCTGCTGTAACACCCGATGTAAATCCAAAACAAAGCAATATTATGGTTTCCAATGACATGTTCTATCGCTACATGTAACTCCAATTTCAAAGCACTGTTTTTCCCACTGATGTGTTCTCGAGACAGACGTAACTGCAGATCTCCAGCATCATGTTTACTGTTGACCATATTTGAGTCTTCATGCCGGTGTGTCTGACCTACGCTGGGCTGACATATATGTCCAGGCCATAACACATAGTTGACCACTCATCTGCTGTATTTCTACATTGACTACACATCGGAAGCACTCTGGTTATTACCCAACTATACCATTTCTACGTTTTACACGAGACTAAAGCACTCTTCTTCCCACTGGTCTAATCTGGATCTGCATGTATCTCCTGGTCAACATCACCTTGGTTTTGACTTAACTAATCTGTGTCTGCATGCGTGTCCAGAAGTATAGCACTGTGGTTAACACTGAGATGTGCTTTCTAGTCATATGACACCAGACCATCCTCGCTTATGATTCTGCTCTGATCTTAAATATAACTCCAGGACAAAGACCTGCGGTTACCACTGGGACAATCTGTGTCTACATGTGACCACAGACATTGAGCAATGTGGCAACCACTGATGCATTATAGTGCCACATGTGACACCACGCCCACAGCGATGTGGTTAAGTTTGACCTGGTCTGGGTGTATAATTTAATCCAGACCGTAGCACAGTGATCTATGTTAACCTGTTCTGGACCATTATGTGACTGCAGATCTTAAGCACTATGTTTATTAATGACCTGTTGAATTTTTCCTTGTGTTACTTGAACACCTATAGAAATCCACTGTGCAGGAGAGATGGATTCAGATACATCGATATTTGGAAGTCATACTGATGTAGGTGGTACTTCCACAAACGCATGATCTTCACCTAAACCACAGTGGCACCAGTGTCCTTGGGTTGGGGGTGGGGGGGCGGTGGATTTTTAAATGGTCTTCGGAGGGTTTAAATAATTCAACAGACGCTCGATATCAGAGTCGATAAGTGAGATGCTGGATTCCACAGGTCAGGCAGCACCGGATGAGAAAGTGTCCACGTTTCGAAAATCAACTCTTCGACAGGAACGATGGGTGGCCTAAGGGCTGAGACTTAAAAGGGTGTGGAAATGGGCTGAGGGAAGATCGCTTGGAATGCGATAGGTACGTGGACGTGGTGGGGGAGGCGTGATGGTGATATTACAGGAGGATGGATTCTATATTACAATGGTGCTGAAACAGCAGAGCAAGTCAGACAGCATTAGAGGAGCAGGAAAATCGACGTTTCGGGCCAGAGCTCTTCATCAGGAATGGAGGATGGAGTGGATAGGTGGGAAATAAGATGGACAAGGGCAATTCAAGACAGCGGAAACACGTTGGAAGTTTGGATCTTGAATAAGATGGTCGGGGGTAAAATTAAGAAACTGGTGAAGTCCACATTGATCCCGTGTGACTGCAGCGTCTCATGGCGGAAAAGGAGGCGCTCTTCCGACGGGCATCTGTTGGCTAAAGGTTTGTGGTGGAGGAAGTCCAGGATTTCCATGTCCTTGGCGGAGTGGGAGAGTGAGTCAAAATGTTTGGCCACAGTGTGGTCATTGGTGCATATGTCGAAGAGGTAAGGATGGACAAGTAAATTTGCAGACGATACTAAAGTCCATGGAAATGTGGACAGTGTGGAAGGATGTTGCATGTTTCAGAGGGCCATAGATAAGCTGCGGAGCTGGACTGAGAGCTGACAAATGCAGTTTAATGTGGAAAAGTGTGAGATGATTTACTTTGGAATGAGTAACAGTAATAGAGGGTACTGGGTTCATGATAGCATTGACGAGCACAGAGATCTCGGTGTCCATGTGAATAGATCACTTCAAAGTTGACACCTGGGTTGATAGAGTTGGCAAAAAGGTGTACTGTCTGGTACGTTTTATTGGGAGAGTTATTCTGTTTCGAAGCCATGACCTCATATTGCAGCTCGACAAACCTCTGATGCGAGCTGAAAATGTGTTGCTGGAAAACCGCAGGAGGTTAGGCAGCATCCAAGGAGCAGGACAATCGAAGTTTCGGGCATGAGACCTTCTACAGGAATGAGGAAAGTGTGCCAAGCAGGCTAAGATAAAAGGTAGGGAGGAGGGACTTGGGTGAGGGGCGTTGGAAATGCGATAGGTGGAAGGAAGTAAAGCTGAGGGAGATAATGTGAGGGTGAAATGCCGGAGTGGGGGTGGGGGCGGAGAGTTCAGGAAGAAGATTGTAGGTTTGGAAGGTGGTGCTGAGTTCTAGGTTTGGGACTGAGACAAAGTTGGGGGGAATGGGGAAACTGGAGAAATCTGAGTTCATCCCTTGTGGTTGGAGGGTGACTAGGCGGAAGATGAGGCGCTCTTTCTCCAGACTTTGTGTTGCTATGGTCTGGCGATGGAGGAGTCCAAGGACCTGCATGTCCTTGGTGGAGTGGGAGGGGGAATTGAAGTGTTAGGTTACGGGGTGGTTGAGTTGGTTGGTCCGGTTGTCCCAGAGGTGTCCTCTGAAACATTCTGCAAGTATGCGGCCTTTCTCCCCAATATAGAAGAGGCCAAATCGTGTGCAACGGATGCAGTAAATGATGTGTGTGGAGGTGCAGGTGAATTTGTGGCAAATATGGAAGGATCCCTTGGAGCCTTGGATGGAAGTAAGGGGGGAGGTGTGGGCGCAAGTTTTGCATTTCTTGCTGTTGCAGGGGAAGGTGACGGGTGTGGAGGTTGTGTTGGTGGGGGGTGTGGACCTGACGAGGGAGTCACGGAGGGAGTGGTGTTTTCGGAACGCTGATCGGGGAGGGGAGGGAAATATATCCCTGGTGGTGGGGTACGTTTGGAGGTGGCGGAAATTACGACGGTTGATACGATATATATGGAGGTTGGTAGAGTGGTAGGTGAGGACCAATGGGGTTCTGTACTGGTGGCGATTGGAGGGGCGGCGCTCAAGGGGGGAGGAGCGGGAAGTGGAGGAGATGCGGTGGAGAGCATCGTCCATCACGTTTGGAGGGAAATAGCGTTCTTTGCAGAAGGAGGTCATCTGGGTTGTTCGGTATTGGAACTGATCCTCCTGGGAGCAGATCAAGTGGACACGAAGGCATTGGGAATATAGGATTGCGCTTTTACAGGGGGCAGGTTGGGAGGAGGTGTAGTCTAGGTAGCTGTAGGAGTCGGTCGGTTTATATTAAATGTCCGTGTTGATTCGGTCACTTTAGATAGAAATGGAGAGATTGAGGAATGGGAGAGAGGAGTCTCAGACGGTCCAGGTAAATTTGAGGTCAGGGTGGAAGGTGTTGGTGAAGTGGATGAACTGTTCAACGTCCTCGTGGAAGCACGAGGCAGCGCCGATTCTGGTGCGGCCGCATTTGCAGATTGCATACAGTTCTGGTTGCCATGTTATGCGAAGGATGGAGAAGCAATAGAAACGGTGCAGTGGAGGTTTACCAGATGGTGAAAAACTCTACGGAGAACGTCTGGCTGCTTCTTCAACCAATGCCTGCTGACAGAATACGAACACTCTTTCAGTGTGTTCTGCCCCTCAATGGTTCATTCACCTCCTGATGCAAGACAACCCTGCTGTTAAGTTTCCTCCCTGTTTGCACAATGTGGTTGGAATCGAAACAAATTTTGTTTCTTTTTTGTGTTCCTCCAGCATGCAGGATGAATTTTGTCTCCTGATCTGAGCCAGTGTGACTCCCAATTTCCATCCCTCTCTTCGAGCTCAGAACGTGAAAAAATGGTGATTCTCAGTGTGATGCAACAAGGTGATGCCTTACTCATCTCTGAGCGAAACATCACATCTCCTAATCCTTCCCCAAAGAAAGGGTGCAGAAAGATTCAGCGACTATGCCTGCAGGCTGTTGTTTGTGTGTGATCGACTCTGGAGTCAAAGAATGTAGGCGAGGCACTTCAGCCAAACTGAGTCGGCACCGTGGCATGCAAAACAAAAGCTACACTTGTCACACATTCCAAAACTTAGCGCTTAGCCTTCAATGTTCGGGCACTTCATGTGGTTGATGCAAGAGCTTTTCAAAGATTGTGACGTGTCCCAGCTGAGCTGCACGCCCAGCTAAATAATTCTAGATCCCACAATACTCCCGTTGAAGCATTTTCCCCTCAACGCCCTTCCAAAACTTTTGCCTTTCAATTTCAAATTATGTCACCTGGTTATTGACCTTTCGACACAGGGGAGCTGCTCATTACTGCTCACTCTGTCCGTGGCCGTCAGAATCTTGCTCACCTCAAACAGTTCTCCCTGCTGCCTTCTCTGCTTCAAAGCAAACAACCCGAGCAGATCTTGCTTCCCTTTGTCGCTCAACTGTTCCATTGAATATAAAACCACACAGCACAGGGAATGCTCCTTCTGCCCATCATACAATTTTAACTAATTCTATCTGCCTGCACGAGGTTTGTATCCCTCTATACTCTGTCCGTTCATGAGTCAATCTAAAAGCATTTTAAGCTTTTCTGTGGTATCCACTTCTGTCACCTCCCCTGGCAGTATGTCCAATGACATACAGCCCTCATTTGAAATAAAACAACTTTTCACATATTTCCATAAATTGTATTCCCATCACCTTAAATCTATTTACAGAGGTATTTGACATATCCGCCCTTGTGGAACAAAAATCTCCACCTGGCAAACAATCTTCACATCATTTTTTTTTTGCATCTGACACGTCGCCCCTCCTCCTCGCATACTCTCACGGAAACGACCTATAGCTCTCCTATGCTGCCATACCTGTTTTGTAGCCTCCCCAAAGTATCCATATAATTCCTACGCTGTGGTCATCGGGACTGAATATAATCTTCCGATGGCTGTGTAACCAAAGGCCTGCACAGCAGCAAAGCTCCGACAGTGACAATGCCATCGCGCTGTCGTGCCTGTTTTGGTATCGCCGCCCGCCTCACTGTCTCTATGTTAAACCAATGACCTGAATGGGAAACGAGCCTTGGAAATTCATTTTTCCTGGTGTCATTCAGTTTACTTCATGTGTCTGAGTAAACAGTGTGCCGGGCTCATTGGATTGACACGATGAAATGAAGCCTGAATTGAAGAGATGACGGATCTCTCCAATCGGAAACTCAAATATTTTCCAGCGTTGTTAAGTTGTATCTTCTTCATCGCTGGCAAGAAAGGCATGCAGCAGACTTGCAAGTGTGAACATTCTCCGTCATTCCTGACTGAAACAATTTGTACCAAAGGGTACTTTACTGCAGTAACTTCTCTCTAAGACACATGGAATGATTGGATCGAGGAGACAGAAGAAAAGAGAAAAGTATTTTTTCAATGTGACCATTCGAGATAGGAAGGTATCATCCTTTGGTCTCACTGAAAGGCACAAAGCTAGAAGAATACAGATTGCTGTCTCCCGTTTCTAAGTGGACTTTTTTGGGGTCGCGACAGTGCATATTGCTTGAAATTGTTTCGAATAATTAAGAAGACCAGACCTGTGTTTACTGCTGTGGCTCTGGTCTGAGAACTAATTAATCTGTTCACACTGTGCAGACATTTAGGAAGAGGGACTGCAATGCTCCCGTGCGTTTCCCTCAGGAAGTGTGACTCGATTGGAAACTTTCATTGGCTTAAAAGTGAACAGATCCGCTGGTCCGTAACTCAGTGTCTTCATTATTCAGAGAGCTGTTGGAATTTGTAACCTGATTCCAGGGACAGAGGTGCAGGCAGTAGGATTCAAAAGGGACTTCTATATTCTTTTGAAGGGTATGGATTGAGAGGAATGTGGAGGCAGGTCAGAGAATAGTGCTAACTGTGCAGCTCTTACAGGAGCCGGGCCACAAACAATGGACTGAATGGTCGCGCTGTGAACTGGAAAATTGTATGAATCTTATATGATGGACAGCTGACCAAGCCTTGTTTAAATGGGGTGGTTCAGATCAGTCTCAAAGAAGGAGATAGACGTGGTTAATATTCAGCAGTTCAGGGTGCAACAGACATCTTGAGGCGTGGCCAATATAGACAGATTTACTAATACAACATAGACCAAGAAGACTGGACTTAGAGGAATGCAATATCATGAAGTTTCCAAACTGCAACCACTGCAGGTATCAGACCAAAAGACGGAGGAGCAGACGTAGGGTGTTCAGGCCTTCGACTCTGTTTTGCCATTCACTGAGATCGTGAGTGATCTCATCAGCCACAAATCCAATTTCCTGCCTTATCTCAATACTTCATCGATTCCACTGCGGATTGAAAAATCTGTCTATCTCATCTTTGAACATACTGAATTTTTCAAGGTTGACAGTCCTCTTGCATAACGAATTCCCTGGGTTTGCAAGAATTCGATCGAAGACACTCGGCCTCAACACTGTTTTAAATCCTTGCCACTTTGTTCTGAGATGAGGCCCTCTGATCATAAACTCTGCGAAACGGGAAATCAACCTCACATCAGTTTAACGGTAAAGTCCTTCATGAGTCATTCATTCTTCAATAAGCTTGCTTCGTACTCTTCGAAACCCCAACACGTTCTCATTCAAACTAATGAACCTCTCCTGTGAAGTCAGTCCCTCCATAACTGGCATCAGGCCAATTAACTATCTGTGGTCTGCTTTAGTTTCAGGTAACGGACTCGAGACTGTTCACAATATTCCAATTGTGCTGACGAGTGCTTTATTCTTCCTTTAATGAAGTATCCTACTTTTTAAATCCAATGCATTTGAAATTAAAGTCCGGCAAACCCATGTATATAATAAAGCAAATCTGGTGAAGTGTTTGCAAATCCATCTGCTACAGAGAAGTTATAACACAACTTTGAAGCAGGTAGAATTTGAACCCTCCCTTGCACCATGACATCCCATGATCTCTGCGTTGTCACATTAAAATCATAAATCTGAGAGGCTAGGCAATATCTCCATGGCGATCAATATTTGCAAAAAGAAATAATGCATGCGTACAAGTCTTTGGACAGACTGGGAATTACGATTGGTATTTTCCTGTGTGCAATTTTATTTCACTTCCAAGATTACAGAAGAACGAAGGAATGAATGTTGATGTGAATGAACGCTCATGATCAACCCGAACGGCAGCCAAGAGTATAATGGCTACCGTTGAAAACAGTGTTTCGCTCGTTTGCTCACGAGAAGCTGTGCTAATTGCTGCAAGTCAGATTAACTGGAGTACTTGCAATTATCGTTGATTTTCACAAATACTATGTTTCTACGCATTAAAAGCAGTGTAGCCCACATCATCACTACAGTTGTGAGAGGAAGGATGAAAAGATGGAAGCACAAATCCTCATTTTATGTGTTGAAAGACTGCGCTGCTGGTTTTCATCACTGACAGAATGACGACTGTCACCTGTTTGAATTCATTTGAAAATTAGAGCACTAACTGACACAGGGAGTGAGGAATGGAAGGTTAAAACTGTCTTCTTCAAGTTTACAGTATGTACCAAACAGAGTTATTGGCCTGAGTAATTAGTGAAGTGAAGAAGATCAAAATAATTTAGTCATAGGAATTCAGGTACGTAATAAGGGCATTTAGATTCGCGAAACTGCTCAACCGCTCGTATAACCATATGTTATCTGTGGGACAACATGATCTGTTTGCCTTTAACCCACATACCTTGACACTATTTCTCAATAACAATGCGTCTATCTCAGATTTAAAAGTAACAATTGAATTATTATTCACCAGAATTTGAGTACGAGCGTTCCTGAGGGCCACGATGCTTTGTATGCAGAAGAGTTTTCTATTATCTTTCCCGAGTGACTTCACACTAATTCTTACAGAATGCTGTGGACATCGCTTAGTGGGACTAGCAATTATTGCCGATTATTATTTGCCCTCACGAGAAGGTAGTGGAGAGCTGCCTTCTTCATCTTTTGCAATCTCTGTGCAGTTGGTTGACCCACAATACCCTTAGGGAGGGAATTCTGGGATTCGTCCAAGCATATTCTTTATTTTTAATTCAACTGTAATTCAAATAATTACGTATTACTTTTGTGGTCAGCAAAGGTTTGGAAAGAATTCTGAGGGATAACATTTATGAGTATTTTCCAAAGCATAGTGTAGTTAAAAGCAGCCAGCATGAATTTGTGAGGGTCAGGTCATGCCTCACAAATAATATTGAGTTATTTGAGGAGATTGACGAGACATGTTGTCGACCAGTGGAGGTGGTGTATATGGACTTCAGCAAGGCATTTGATAGGGTTCCAAATAGTCGGCTCATTCATAAAGTCAGGAAGTATGGGATAAAGGGAAATGTGGATATCTGGATTCATAATTGGCTGGCTGGCAGAAGATAGAGAATGGTTGTAGATGGAAAGTATTCTGCCTGGAGGTCAGTGTTGTTTGGTGTCCCGCAGGGCGTCTGCTCTTTGCAGGTTTTGTAAATGACTTGGATGAGGAGGTTGAGAGGTGGGTGAGTAAATTTGCAGATGACACAAAGGTTGGAGGTGCTGTCGATAGTATGGAGGACGACTGCAGGCTGCAGTAGACAGGATGCAGAGTTTGGCTGAGGAATAGAAGATGGATTTCAACCTGGAAAAATGCGAAGTGATCATTTTGGAAGTTCGAACACGAATGCTGAATATAGAATTAAAGACAAGATTCTTGGCAGTGTGGTGGGGAAGAGGGATCTGGGTGTTCAAGTACGTAGATTCATCAACATTGCCACCCAAGTTGATAGGGTTGTTAAGAAAGCCTATGGTGTTTTGGCTTTCATAAACAGGGGTATCGAGTTTAAGAGCCGCAAAGTTTTGCTGCAGCTCTACACGTCCCTGTGAGATCACACTTGGAATATTGTGTCCAGTTCCCAAATATCTATCAGGAAGGGGCATAATTTTAAGGTATTTGGAGGGATGTTTAGGGGAGAATAGGAAAAATACAGATCCTTTGGAGAGGGTGCAAAGAAGTTTTACCAGGTTGTTGCCTGGACTGGAGGACTTGCCTTATGAAGAAAGTTTAAATAGGTTCGTACTTTTCCCTCAGGAGAGAAGTAAGAAAACAGGAGACCAGATCGAAGTGTACAACATAACGAGTGGCATTTATAGAGACGGTGTATCAGTGCAGGATTGACTGGTACGAGGAGTCATAGTTTGAAGGTGTTATATGGAAGGTATAAATGATACGTTAGAGGTAGGTTCTTTGTGCACACTGTTGTGAATGCATGGAATGCCTTGCCAGTTGTGGTGGTGGAAGCAGAGTCAAGGGGACATTTAAGCGACTGCTGGACTTGCACATGGATATCAGTGAGTTGACGGGTGTGTATGATAAATTGCTATATTTTACATTAGGATTAAATCTCGGCAAAACATCGTGGGTCAAAGGGCTTGTTCCGTACTGTACTTTTCAATGTTCTATTTTCTATGTTCTATGTTATAGGTTACGTTTATCTCCCTGCCTTTCACTGTTGAAGCCCGGAAGACCTTGATGAGACCAGCTATTCAACTTCAGGATTCCAAAGATGAAACACCAAATGTGTGTAATGACTTCTTGTGCCCTTGTAATGATCCCCTTCCAGGTCCTTGGTCTCCTTCCCGATGTCGTTGCAGAGTGAATGATTTTAGTTGCGGGTATTCCCAGAGATTTGGAGATCTGGTGATAGCCCTCGTATTCTGTAGCTAACTCTGTGAATGGACAATAGAAGCAAATCTAGAATGACAGAATTCCTTCTGTGTGGAAGCAGGCGATTCGGCCATCGTTTCCACAGCGACTATCTGGAGACCCATCCCATCCAGTCCCACCACCATATTTGATCATGTCACCTTGCATTTCCAACAGCCAATCCACATATCCTGAATAATTTTGGAGTGTGTGAAGAAAGCGAATTCCCCAGAGGCAACACACACCACTGCAGGTTAAATGTTCGAACGGCCAGGCACCCATGGGTGGAATCAAAACAAGTTTGTTGGCACTGTGAAGCAGCAGGTTTAGCCATTGATCAACTGTGCCACGCAATAACCTTGCACAGTTTATTGCACAAATATTTGGGAAAATAACAAAAACTCCACAAGAGCAGAACACTGGAAGAATTCGAAATTATTGAATATAATTTGGAAACGTACAGCTTGATGAATGTATGTGAGGGGCAGATGATGCTTCAACAGTCTTATGGAATTATTTGAGCAAGTGACAAAACACTTTGATTGAGGATAGCAGTTGATGTCGTAATGAACTGGCTAATTCAGAAAGTAATGACACGTGGGATACAAGAAAATTTGGCTGCCCGGATACAGTTTTGGCTGTGCCACTCATGAAATAGAGTGGTAGAAGATAGAAGGGTAAAAAATCGGTACAATATTGAGGTTCGAAGGGCCTGTACTGTGCTTTACTGTTCTGTGTTATGTTATATGTATATCGTAAAATGAAAGTGATGCAGGCTTGATAGCTGAAAAGTATCTTTTCTTGTCTGTTCCTGAAACTACAGAAACAAAGGTTATGTTTCCTACTTCAGTCACTTCTCTCACTCTCTCTTTCTCTCTCTCTCGGTTTGTGTCTCCCTGTCCCTTCATGAGGTAATATCAATCAGACTGGGTGAAGCATTAGTTTACTTTCTGACGCCCGTGCTGAATGAACTGTCAACGTAATACACACAAGATACAGCCAATCACTTTTCCTGACGTGTCATTATGACTGACGGCGTACCTCTTGATATTATAAGCTTGCGAACTGACGTTGACCCGGACATGTGTGACAGTCAGTGGAGAATGTCGAAAGCACCACTCTTGGCACTCGGTGTACTGATGCTTGGAGAGTCCATTGCTTCTGACGCATTTTTCGAACCTCCTGACTTCGAAGGTCAGTATTTTTCCTCCCATTGCACCATTAGTAGGTATATGAGAAGGTCATTCGTTCCCTCCATGCCGACATCACAGAAAACTGTTTCAGCATTGAGTTTGTACAAAATTCATTTCTTTCGTTGAAGCATCGTTCAATTTCACCAAATAAGATCAATGCTTTCCTGTGAGATCAGAATGATTTTTTGCAACTTATTCATTAACAATCTTCTACTGGTGCCATTCCTGTCAATCCTCTGCACATCGATCATTGCCATCTCCTGATCTCATCGATTCCCTCTTCTGTGTGTGATCACCTGGGCCACCCCCTTACTTTGACAGTAGGCTTTTCAGTACTCAAACTCTTAACCCTTCTATCAGAAATCTGAAGTTTGAATCCCAAAGATAGGAGGCTTGTTCTGCCACAGAATGCGAACATTTAGCTTTGAACTAATACCAGTTCAAATGTTGATCGTACTTCGGAGCATGGAATAACTAGTTATTTGAAATGTATTCTTAAAGGAATCTACTATAAAAGAAGTAATTGTTTCTGCAACCGTAGAAGATATCAGTAAGACTGCCGTTTGGATATGCTGGACGGTTTTGATCACTTACATGAAAAGGTGTACAGTTGTTCAGGAGGCAATTCAGAGGAGCTTCAGTCAATTGAGACAAGTAGTGAAGATTTTGCGAATGAAGAAGATTGAAACAGTTAAAACCTCTCATCTCCCGGTAGTTAGTGAATATGTGGAGACGAATTCAGAATCTGCAAAACAATAATTACGATTGATAAAATTGGCGTAGAACAAATGATTCTTCAGATCCGCTTATGAAGAAAGTTAAAACATTTAGAGCCTCCCATCTCCCTGTAGATAGAAGAATGAGCAGAGATTAAATTGGAGTTTGAAAAATGCTCAGTACGATTGATAAAGTCGATGGTTCTTCAGATCGGGCAATGTAGAAGGACGGGTACACGTTTTAGAATGAGGGGTATAGAATGAAAACAGAGGTGAGGTAAAGTCACTTTTCTCAAGGTGTCCTCAATCTGTCCAACTCACTGACGCAGAATACAGTTTATCTCGGGACATTAAGTAAAGATAAAGAGGATAAGGACAGTTTTTCTTTTACTGACAACGGGTTGAAGGGAGGCTACTGGAATGTGGAGTTGGGGTTGAGATAAGTTCAGACATGATTGCATTCAATTAGCGCAGGCCTGAGTGGTTGACTACCTTTCTCCTTTTCCTAGTTCATCGCCTCTCAAACAATATAGATAATGCGGGGATCGATTTTTTATAATGAGACACTGACATAAGCCCGGCACCGTTCCCTCCAGCAACACCACTCTGTAGCGTCCACAATGCAGGAATGATTCAAACTGTTCCCTGCATGCTGTATCTAATTGGATCGTCTATGCCAAGTAGTTATCACAGATTTGATCATGTCCTTCTGTGTGTTTATTCGAACAATGTCCGAAATTTAAAAGTATTTATTTTTGAGTTATTTGATGGCAGCCTACCATCCCCCTCCCTTTCAGCACAACCAGACTTCCAAAAGTCTGTTTTCCACCAATTGCAGCTGGTTAAAACATTGGCTTAGGAACAATGAAGTTGGAAAGTTGTAACAGGGCATTTCGATTATTTCAACGCAATTGGGGAAAAGAAAAATATGGTTTTTTGAAGCATCATGTTTTGAGGAAGCTGTTTGAGTTAATTGACAACATGAGTTGTAGACAAAGGGCAACACTTGGACGTGGTTTAATTAAATTTCAAGAAGGCGTTATACAAGGTGTTCCACAGCATAAATAGAACGTACAATGTGCAAGGGCGACATGGAGAGAAGAATGACGTGTTTGGTAGGAAGTAGACAGGAGCTAACTTGGGACGGGTTCAGCTTTGCAATTCGTCAGACAGAAGGTTACAGGCTGGAACCTGAAATGTTTACTGTATTTGTAAATTGTTCAGACACAGGGATGTGAGGTACATTTTCAAATTTTGTGGATGGCAGAAAGATAGCCCGACAGAAAAATACCGCAATAATCCAGCTCGTCACATGAGTTGAGAATTGAGCTTAACCTAAATAAGTTTAGGAAACGCACTTTGGAAGAAGAATCAAGACAGGAGTGTAGTCGTGACTTCTGGGTCATGACGAGGCTCAAAGGAATAGAGATATCTTCGCGTCCTTGTCCATATGTTTACGTTATAATTAAGAACGACCGTTTCTGTTATCATTCGGGGCATAGACATTAAAAGAAGAAGAATATGTTGGACCTGCACAGAACTTTAGTTTGGGCACAGCTGAAATTTTGCTTGTACGTCTGGTCACCACAACACAGAAAGGATATATTTGGTCTAGAGAAGGAGAAGAGAACCTGGCGAGTTCAATTAAGTCTCGAGATTCCTCACGAGCAATTTCCCCACATCTCTGTGTTAATTCGGCAGTCCCATATTCTCAAAGTATGGCCTCGCATTGTCGATACCGACGACGCGAGGAAACATCAGCTCGATCTTAACTTTGTCTTTCTTTTAGGCAGTTCACACAGACTCAGCGAGTCATGCACTTTAATGAATTTTGTTTTGTGACCGTAGAAATAAATACACGAGGAGGTATTCAATGAGTCAGTGTCACAGGCCATTTTTGATACGACATCTGGAGTGCAGAGCAGTGAACAAATTCAAATATGCAGATGACTCCAACCTTGGGAGAAATGAAAACTATGGGGAGGATATTGCAGAGATCCAGAAATAGACTGGCAAATTGATGGAGTTGGCAGGGAAGAGGTTGATACATTTCAATACAGAGAAGTGTGAGGTGATGCACTTAGTTGGAAGACTACTAAATGGTAAAATAAAAGTGGGAGAGGGTGGTCGGAGGTTAAAGAGGGCCAGGCGCAAATGAACATGCTGCACTGCGTGCAGATAATAGACCCAGGCCGAACGGAGGGTGCGAACGGCAAACAAAGAATACATTAGGTAGGACTGCCCTCATCGGATAGAAGACGGCTGAGAGGATATCAGACGGATGGTTTAAAATCATGACACAACACTTAACGGAGTACATAGGGAGAAGACTTTACCATTTATAAAAGGAACAAGAATGAGAGAGGCATACAGTTAAAGTGGTGTGCAAATGAAACAGTACTGAAATGAGGAAATTTTGTATTCACCCTGCGACAACTCGGGGTCTGGAATGCGTGGCTTGGAAGAAAAGGCAAGACAGGTTCAATTAAAACCCTCAAGATGGAAGTTGGGTGTTTGTTGGAAAGGAAATAAAATGCAGATTTCTGAGGCCAAAATTTGCAACAGGTGACAGAACATAACTGTAAACTGCGGGCCATATAGCATCGGGGGAGGGGGGGGTAAATAATATGGGGGATTCCGTGACATTGGAATTTAACCTTCTCCCTCTGGCTTCCACCGACCATAACAGACATATACAAGTGTCCTTACTTCCTTACAGGGTATAAAGACGACTGTAAAAAAGCTGGTGGAATGTGCTCTGTCTATGTGTGCACAGCACTTCAAATGGAATCTGTCGTGAGGCTGTGCCCGTTTGAACAACACTGTTGTAAGAATCGGCGATCTCAAAAAAGCCATGGGGAGCCTGACTTCGTTTGATGATTGCATTGACTGCGAAGGCTGTGTGGGGTCGGACTCCGAAACACCTTGTTCCTTGAGAGTTGTAAATTAAAACCAACTGAATTGTAAATCACACCTTGTTCATGTCCCATTTGTTGCCACATAGACAAGCCCGGAAAACGTCAGGACATCTGGAAGTTGAAACACAGAGAGAAGGAAGTAGAGTTAACATTTCGAGTCTGGTTGAACTTTTATGTAGAGAGAAACACAACTGTTCTCCCAACAAATATGACAGAGAGAAGAAGAGTGAGCGAGAGAGAGAGAGGGGGGGGAGAGAGAGAGGGAGAAACAGAGACATAGACAGACCCAGACAGGGAAAACACAGAGGAAGAGGCATTGTTCAAATCAGGGGATGGAAAATAATCGCGATTGCAGAGGAATGAGTTGGATTGAAATCAGTCATGATCGGGGATTTCATTCAAAGTGACAGAACATTGAGAGACCTGTATAGAATGAACATGGTGATGATGGATCCGTGAATTGGAAAGGGTGGGATGCGAGGACGCAACTTGAAAGTAACAGATCAATCCACTTGAACTGATTTAAGGCAGAATGTTTTCATCGAGAGGATGGTGATTCTGTAAACTCATTGCCTCAGAAGGCTGTGGAAGACAGGTCATTGAGCGCATTTCAGTCAGGAATCGATAGGCTCTTGGTTGGTAAGACGATCAACGGTTATGCGGTGGGGGAGGGTAGGTGGACGGCAGAACCAGGTGCTGAGAAACCTATCAGTTTTGATCAAAGTTTGGAGCAGATTCAGGGGCAAAATGGTTAAATTCTGTATCTATGTTTCACAATCTTGTCATTTTGTGGAATGCAACAGCAGGCTTGAATGGCCAAGTCACCGATACTATCCCTGATGCCTGTATGTGCGACTCGTCAAGACAGATGCAGCTCAACGTTGTCAAATGTCAATGCTAACAAAAGGGTGCGAGTTGATAATGAACAGCAAGAGAGTACCACAGTGTTCGAGAGCTCACGCTGAGAAACGATCTCACTGTCAGCAGCTTTAAATAGTGGGAGTGCAGTTCTATCGGAAGGTCAGGGTAACGTTTATGGAACGGAGAGTCAAGAGGAATGACAACCCGCTATGAGCTGGCATTGCACTAAATACAGTAAAATTAATTTGTCAGGAATGAAAGAGCACCAATCACTCTCTTGGACGGGCTGCACTGACGTCTGCACTCACGACTGGAAAGCCAGATCTGGTGGGGCACCGCACTGTGGCAGACTCAGTCCTGATGCAATCCTGCACTAACACAGTCAGTCGAACGTGAGCGCAATGTGCAGGTGAGTTAGTGTGGAACAAACATTGCAGGGTCAGAGGCAGGAAATTGGGGATGGGCTGCTCTGTACCCCTCTCTGAGAAAAAAATTGGGAAGTGAGCAAACGGTTGGTCCACAGGAGAAAAGGACTCTGTACATCTCGCACAATGCTGCAGCCTTTGAATGCAAGTGAATAACTGTGTGTGTGTGTGTGTGTGTGTGTGTCTGTGTGTGTGTGTGCGCGCGCGTGTGTGTGTGTGTGTGTGTGTTTATAATAAAATGCTGTCTAAACATTTTATTAAATGTCGATCAGAAATCCGTTTTAATGCAAGGAGACGTTAGGGCCATATATTATTTGATTTTATTCACTCGTCACATGTAGGCAACTCTCTCTGTCCAGCATGTATTGCCCGCCATTAGTTTCCACCTTAACAGGGTGGCTGTCCATGTGCTAGCGGTAGACTCACATTGCTGCTTGGGAGGCCGTTCAGGAAAGAGATCCAGTGACACAGAAGGAACGGTCTCATTGGATTGGAGCATCGTCACTGAGCTACCCATCACATTATGGCCTTGTTTCAAACATGGACATAATAACTGAATTACAGAGGTGACGGGACAGTGACACTTTCTAACATCGAGATCCCTTTCGACCGATCATGAGCAAAAATGGAATAAATGGATATCAAGAGGAAACTGCTCCAGTGGTTGGGCTCGTACCCTGAAGATAGGCCAAATGACGATGTTGTTGCAGGGCAGTAATCTCAGTTCCAGAAAATCTCGACATATTTTCCTCATGATAGTGCCCATGGCTAAATTATCTTCCGGTACTCTATCATAATGACATTCGTGGGGATGTTGCTGATAAGTGTGCAACGTCCATCAACTTTTGCATCCACGTAGGTACGGAAACCCTCCATTTTTAATTACGATGTCGAGGCTAGGCTGACAAGTGGCAGCGCGAATGTGAGCACTGCTGATGCTGGAGATTAGAGTCGAGAGTGGGTTTCTAGAAAAGCACAACGGGCCAGACAGCATCCGAGTAACAGGAAATTCGACGTTTCAAACAAAAGCCCTTCATCACGAAGGGCCTTTGCCTGAAACGTCGATTTTCATGCTCTTCGAATTCCGCCTGGACTACTGTGCTTTTCCAGCAACACATTCTCCACTGATAAGTTGCAAGTCACATCCACGTCAAACAAATGTCAAGTTATGAACCCTACCAAGAACAGACAATCAAGTAATTGCCCCTTCCCATCCAATTGTGTTACAATCAATGAGTCACCACTGTAATCATCCTGGGATTTATATTTGACAAGGAACTAAACTGGATTCAACAGGTAAACACATTAGATATAGCAACAGGACAGAGACTTGGAATGCTGTGGCGAATGCTGTGACCAACAAGTCTACATAATCTAAAATTTAGATGTCATGAGTTTTATGGATTACCGCCAACCTGTATGGATTCTTGCAGCTGCAACAACACTTAAGAAGGTTTGCGTCATTCAGGACAAAGCACACTGCATGAATGGTATTATATTCCCAACGTTCCAATCGCTCCAACGCCCACACTCAGAAGCTTCACTGTGTATTTTATTCAGTCTTGGCGAAATGCTGCAGGGTTCCATCAGATCGCACTATGAAAACTCAGACCACTTTGCCCTCGAAGGAAAAGTCAGCAGATACATGGGAAAGCTTTACCTGCAAGTTCTCCTGCAAATCACTCACATCCTGACTTCGAACATGAAGAATAAGAAGTATACCACAGGAACACGTCCTAAGCCCTCCAAATCGTTTCTGAACATTAGGCACCAAATTAAACTAAAATTCATGCCTTTTACCCTTAAACAGTCCGTATCCCTCTATTCCTGTAACCATCAAATGCTTCTTAAATGTCGCCAACGTGATTGTTTCCATCACCTCATATGGCAGTGCGTTCCAGGCTCCGACCAATCTCGCTGTGAATTTCTTCCCACCCACATCTGCATTGGTGAATACTGATACAAAGTCTTCATTAAGCATCTCTCCACTTTCGGTGGCTCCATGCGTAATTTCAACCTTTATCCTTGCGTGTGTCAACTGTTTCCCTTGTTACACTCTTTCTTTTTATATGGGCATGTAATGTCTTGGGGTTCTCTTCGGCCTTGCTTGATAAAGACATTTCGTGACCCCCATTAGACTTCCTAATTCCACGTTAGCATCGTTACTAAATATCTGTATATTCCCAATGTGATTCGTCAGTTTGTACCTGTATTTCCCGTATTCATGGGTACCATGGCTGATCTGATGATCCCAACTCCTACTTTCCTGCCTTTCACACGTCACCCTTATTTCCCTGATGAATCAAGGTCTGTCCATTTCTGCTGTAAATATACGGAATGACCCAGCCTCTACAGCTCTCTGCAGCAAGGAATTCCCGAGATTCACCAGACTCTGAGTGAAGAACGTCCTTCGCATCTCTGTGTTCAAAGGGTGAGCCCTTGTTGCGATTCTGGTTACGGATTCTCACACACAGGAAAACAAATCAAGTGGCAAAAGCAATTATTGCAGACGACAAGAAACATTGTGGAGTTATGTACAACAGGGACGGATATAAATGGTTGCAGCAGGATACGGTTCAGTTGAAAATGTAGGTGAAGAAAAGGCACTAGAATTTAACTTGACATGTGTAAGATGATGTCTTTGCATGAAAGCTGTGATGCTGAGGGACAATTACATACAAAGGAAACTTGGCGCACATCCAATGCTCCATGAAAGTGACAATACAATTTGGTGAGGTAGGACAGAAAGCAGCTGGCGTGGTTGTCCTCATCGTTCGCAGGACTGAGAAGAAATATTTGCATTTCATGGTGTAATTACATGAAAGTTTTTAAAACGTTTGGCCATATTTGAAGTAGTATGTGTTATTCACATTGTCACACGTTAGACAGGATTGCGTGGGTTTCGAAAGCGTGCAAAAGCAGATTACCAACATGTTGCCTGTGTTTGTTGTTTTCAGAATGTGTTTGCTATAAGGTGATGTTGTACAAACTTGGTTTGTTTAGCTAGTGTCAAATACAATTAGGGGAGGCAAGAACAACGTGGGTAGTCGAAATCTATTTTTTCAGTGTAGAACAGTTGAATACAAACGTGGACAAGATTAGGATGAGATGAGGAATGTTTAAATGAGATGGGTAAGCAAGTGTTTTCTTTTTGCAACGAGGATGGAAAGTGGCTTGGTAACGAGTGAAAGCAGAATTGTGAGCAAAGTCTTTAAGTGGCACCTCAGTAGAAACGTGTGGCTGGGGTGGACAGAGAGTGGGGGTATTGAGAGGGAGAACTAGAGATAGAGATTGGTGAGAGTTGAGAGAGAGTCCTAGGGGAGAGGAGAAAGAGGGAGAGAGTGGGAGGAGGACAGAGAAAGAGCATGGAAGGTAGCGACAGTGGGTGGGGCCAGTGAGAGACAGTCAGAGGAGGAGACGGGTAGAGGGAGAGGGAGAAAGAAAGAGATGAGTGTGGGACGGGAGTAGACAAAGGGAGTGGGAGGGCTTTAGACAGAGGCAGCGTGCAAGATGTGGATCGAGAGAGGGAGCAGAGTGTGGGAGGTACGTCGAGAGAGATATCGGGAGATATTAGAGGGAGAGATTGGGGGTGTAGAGCGAGAGCGAGAGTGTGTTAAAGATATAAAGTGGGGTGATATTGACCTAGACTGTGAAGGAATAGACAGAGAGAGAAAAAGGAGAGACAGTGAGGAAGGGGCGTGGAGAGAGAGGGAGTGGTGAGAGAGTCGGGCGGGGGCAGAGAGAGAGAGTGGGTGTGGTACACAGAGAGTGAGAGGTGGGTACATAGAGAGAGAGCGGGAGGGGTGCTTGGGAGAGAGAGTGGGAATATTAGCATGAGAGAGAGAGTCGGAGTGAATAGAGGAAGACAGTGGTAAAGTGAAAGAGGGAGAGGAGGGGTGTCAAGAGAGAATGGAAGGCGGTTCGTTCGAGATTAACAGAGAAAGAGGGATGGATGTAGATAAACAAAGTGGGAGAGTGTGGAAGATTAGTATGCAGAGAGTGGCAGCGGGAGATAGTGGGAGGCGGGAAGGAGAGAATGAGGGTACAGAGTCAGAGATGGGAGTGTGATTTTTAAAGGATACAAAGGGGGAGAGAAGAGTGGGAGTTGTGTAGAGGGGGAGGGGCGAGTGTACAGAGAGAGGGGGTATGGCGTAGTTGGAGAGAGAGTGGATGGATGTAGAGAGATCGAGAGTGGAATGGGCGGAGAGACAGACAGACAGTGGGAGGGAGGTACATGGAGCAAGAGAGTGGGAGGGGCTAGATGGAGAAAAATTGAGGGAGCGTAGAGTGGGAAGGTACAGCGGAAGTGAGAGAATGGGCGATTGAAGAGGGAGAGATTGGGGTGGAGAAATAGTGAGAGAGTTGCAAGTAGAGAGTGGGGAGGTGTAGAGAGAGAGGGAGGGGTATGGGCTTGTGAGCAAGAGCAAGCGAGAGAAACAGTAGGTTAGGGAGAGGTGAAAGGGTAGAATAGACAGAAGTTTGGAGGATTCTAAAGAGAGAGGGAGGAGGCAAAGAGCGAGAGTGGGAAAGTAGAAGAGATAGAGATACAGAGAGTGAGAGCGGAGTAGAGAGAGAAAGGGACGAAGGTGGTATGGATAGAGCATCACAGCGATTGGGAAAGCAATAGAGACTGAGCGAGAGTGAAGTGGTATACAGCTAGAGAGCGGCAAGGAGGCACAGAGAGAAAGACGCGGGTACAGAGATGGAAGGAAAAAGAGGAAGGTAGGAGAGTGAGACAGAGTGCGGGCCCTGGAGACAGTATTTGGGCATGAAAGACAGAGAGAAAGGTAGATTAGGGGAGAGAGAGGGAGTGTCTTAGGAAGAGTGTAGGAGGTGGTAGACGGAGAGAACACTCGGGAGGAGTAGAGAGAGCGATAGAGAGAGGGAAGGGTGAAGAGAGAGGAAGAGGACGGGGCAGAAAGAGAGAGAGAGTAGGTAAGAGTGAGTGTGGGAGAGTGGTCGAGAGAGAGTGGGTGAAGGGTAGAGATACATATTGTGGAAAGGGTATAGAGCGAGAGTGGCGGTGTACAGAGAGAAAAAAGGAGGGTACAGAGAAAGTGCAGGGAGTAGGGAGAGAGATTGTGGAGGAGAGTAGAGGGAGAGGTAGAGGGCGAGTGTAATATCTTGCAGAGAATGAATGGGATGGTTTAGAGACAGAGAGATCGGAGCAGAGGGATCGGGAATGACTGAGGAGGAGGCGGTCTGGAGAAAGTGGGAGGGCAGAGAAAGGGAGAGTCTACGAAAGTGTTACAGAGAGATGGTAGAGAGAGAGCGAATGGGAGGGTTTGGAGAGAATTAATCAGAGAAAGTCGGAGTGTGGCAGTGGGTACATGAAGGGAGAGTGGGACGCTGGTAGTGGGAGGGATAGAGATAGAGTGGAGGGGTGTATAGGGAAAGAGGGAAGAGTGTAGAAGGAGAGATTAAGTTGTGGGAAAAGGGAGAGAGTGAGAGTGGGAGGGTTTGAACAGAGAGAGTGAGAAGGGGATAGAGAGAGAGATGAAGAGTTAGCAGGGCTAAGGAAGACATTTGAAGTGTGGTAGAGGGAGTAGGAGGGTTATCTAAGGAGAGAATGAGAGATTGGGAGGGGTGCCGAGAGAGAAGGAGTGGGGTTAGAGAGAAAGAGATTGGTGGGGGTAGAGAGAAAAATAAGGAGACTTCGAGAGGGTGTGACCGGTATCGAGAAAGAGAGGCAAGTAGAGAGTCAGCCAGCGAGATGGAGGGGTAATGAGAGAATGGGAGGGTTTGGAATGAGCGAAGGAGGGACGTTAGAGAGTGAGGGGTAGATGTTAGCGAGGGACGGGCTTAAATAGAGAGCGTGAGGCGGCTAGAGCCAGAGGGAATGTAGGATTTCGGGTAGAACGTGAGAGAGAGAAAGGAAGTGAGGGCAATATAGAGACTGAGAAGGGTGCAGAGGGAGAGATTGGTGTGCATTGAGCAGGAGTGAGAGTGGAGGGAGAAAAACAGAGAGAGAGAGTTTTAGGAGTGTACAGAGAGAATAAATGGGATTTGGACTAAATGAGACAGTGGGGGTGAGGAGGGAGAAAGAGTGGGAGGCGGAGAGAGAGAGAAAGGTGGTGGAATGAGCGTGAGAGGGATTCGAATGAGTGAGTGTGATGGGGTGCAGACAGATTGAGTGGAACACGGTGGAGAGATCGTGGGAGGGCCTAGAATGAGAAAATGGGTTGCAGTGGGAGAATGAGTGGGAATGGTGTAGAGGGAGAAAGGGGAGACTTTAGAAGAGGTTTAGAGAAAGAGGGTGGGGGCAAGTTTGAGAGACATAGGATGGCAGGGGTGATGAATGGTATAGAGGGATGGGCCTACAGATAGAGGAGGGGTGAGAAAATGGGAAGGGGTGTAGAGGGATAGAGTATGAATAGGTAACAAGAGTGTCAGAGTGGGAGGGTGTTAACAGAGGGAGAGCAAGGTAGGGAAAGAGAGACCGAGACAGTATGGGTGGGGTGAAGAGATAGAGGGTGGGCAAGAGAGAATGAGAGAGAGGGAAAGAGTGGGAGTAGGATAGAGAGAGACAGAGAAAGGATTTTTTTGGTAGAGACAAAGAATATTCAGGACGTAGAAAGACAGAGACAGATTGGGTGGGGGCAGAGAGGGATGGAGTGTGAGAGGGGTTGAGGGAGAGAGAGACAGGGATAAACAGGAGAATGTGAGTTGCTGGGAGAGACAGAGAGAGTGGGAGGGAGTACAGAGAGAGCGTGCAAGGGAGGAGACAGAGATGGAGGGTGAGAGAGAACCGATGAGAGTGGATAGAGAGAGAGAGAGAGAGAGACAGTGGGATGGGTGATAGAGAGAGAGATTGAGAGACAGAGTCGGTTGCAGAGAGAGATAGTGGAAATAACAAAAGAGATAAAGAGTTTAGGAGGTTGTATAGAGAAAGAGTCGGAGGGTGGAACAGAGAGAGGGAATGATCGGAAGAGTGGTGGGACAGGGGAGTAGAAATGGTTAGAGAGACTGACAGAGTGAGCTGAGTAGAGAGAGAGGCTGATAGAATGTGGGGTCCGCAGACAGTGAGGCAGAGTCGGATAGGGGTACAGGGAGACAGAGAGAAAGAGGAAAAGAGGAGGCTGGTAGAGAGAGAGTGGGAGGCGCATAGGGAGAGATAGTGAAAGGGATTAGATAGACAGAGGGACTGGAGATTGAGAGGGAATTCGAGACGGCTAGAGGAAGAGAAATTGGGAATGTCGAAAGACGGAGAGAAATGGAAGAGGAGAGAGAGGCAGTGGGTGTGTTGAGAGAGTAAATGTCAGGGAGCAGTGTAGAGCGAAAGGGAGAGTGATTGGGGCGTTGAGAGGGAATGCAAGAGAGAGTGAAGAGGGGAGACAAAGAGACAGGGTGGGAAGTAATGGGAAAGGGATCATATGTGTTCTGACATAAAGAGAGAGGGAATGGCAGAGAGAGGGAATGGGAAGGAAATAGAGAGACAGAGAGATATTGAGTGGGGTAAGAGAGGGAGAGAGTAGGAAGCAGTAAAGAGAGAGATTGGGATGTTAGAGATTGTGGGAGGGATGCAGAGAGAGACAGACAGAGTCGGTGAAGCATCGAGGGTGAGAGAGAAAAATAAAGACGAGTGGACGGGGGTAGAGAGAGAGAGGGCGTGGAGAGAAAGAGAATGATGGTGGGCGAGGAGAGTGGGAAGGGGTACAGAAAGAGAGAATGTACCGTTAGTGAGAGAGAGTGCTAAGGAGGAGACATGGGGATGGTAGGAGATAGAATCGGGAGCGTGTGGAATGAGATCGGGATAGAGATGAGAAGGAGAATGGGATGGGGACACACAGAGAGAACGTGGGATGGGTAAGAGTGAGAGTGAGGGAGAGTGGTCGAGAGTCGAGATGGGGTGGTTATAGAAGCAGATGGACACAGAGTGGAGAGAGAGAAAGGATGGTGACAGAGAGATAGTGGGAGAAACAGATAGAGTGGGTTGGATCGAAAGTTAGTCTGTGGGAGGTGCAGAGTAGAGAGGGAGAGATTAAACGAGAGGGTTAGATAGGGAGAGAGTAAGGGTGTTGAGAGGAAGATTTGGAGGCGGGGTCCCAGAGACAGGGAGACAGGGAGAGGCGTAGCAAGATGAGAGAGGGAGTGGGAGGGCGAATAGAGAGAAAAGGCAGCAATGATTTGGAGGGAGGTAGGGAGATAGAGAGAGTGGGAGGAGGAGAGAGTCACAGAGTGGGTGAAGGGGAGAGGAATCGAGAGAGAAGTGATGGGGACGGATGGTGATGGGAGACAGGGAGAAGGGAGATAGATACTGACAGAAGGAGAGGAAAGTGGGAGAAAGTACAAAGGGAGATAATGGACGGGTAGGGAGATAGTGTGTGAGGGAGCAGACAGACGGAGAGAGTGGACGGGGTAATGAAAGTGGGAGGGTGGTAGAGAGACAGAGAACGAGCTTGAGTTTGTAGAGAGAGATGGAGAATGTGGGTTGATGGGGTAAGAGAATGGGAAGTCAGAGAGAGAGTGTGGGAGAGAGAGGTAGAGAGAAAGACGGAGAGGCGGGGCACAGGGACAGAAATTGGGAGACAGGTCGTGGGGGAGAAAGAGAAAAAGAGCAGCGTGAGACCGGATAGATATAGAGAGAGACGATGGAGGACAGTGGACGGTGTGTAGAGGGAGAGAGTGATATTGTGGTAAGGGGAGGGATTGGGGTGTGTCAATAGAGAGAGAGGGGAAATGGGGTCAGCGAGAGATAGAGTTGTGGTAGACGAGAGAGTGTGAGCGATGTGAAAGAGAGATAGGGCAGGGAGAGATAGAAAGGGAGGGATGTGGGGAGAGGGGAGAGAGAAACAATGGGAAGGGTCAGAAGAAATAGACTGGCATGGATAAAGAGAGAGAATGAGACAGAGTTGGGACAGTCGAGGCAGCGAGGGGGAATATAAAGAGCGAGAGAGAGAGTGGGATGGGTGGACTGAAAGAGAGTGGGTGAAATTATATATCGCGAGAGAGAGTCGGAGGAGATGCATTGAAAGAGTGGGGTGTGTAAAGAGATTGCGTGTACAGAGTGAAAGTGGGAGGCGATTCGAGAGAGAGAGAGAGACAGTCAGAGATTGGGAGCGTTGTAGACTGACACGGACGTGGAGAGAGTGGTAGATGGCATAGAGAGAGACTAGGGAGGCACTGTGGGAGCGAGTCGAGAGAGAGAGTGGTTCGAGAGTATATAGAGAGAGAGGGAGGGAGAGACATCGACTGAGGGAGGTATACAGATAGAGTGGGAGTTGCGAGAGACTGGGAGGTGGGTAGAGAGAGAGAGACTGGGTGGAAGTCGGGTAGAGGGAGACAGAGAGTAGTGTTGGAGTGAGAGAAAGAGAGAGTGGTTGGTGCTGGAAACAAAGAGAGAGTGGTTGGTACGGGAAGCAGAGAAAGAATAGGAGGCATGGAGATAGATAGAGAGTCGGCAGGGCAAGGGAGAGCTTGAGATTTTGGGAGGGTGTTACATAGGAGGAGAGAAGAGTTCGGAGTGTACAGAGAGTGGGGAGTGGACTGAGATAAAGGGGTATAAAGGAAGACAGAGAGTGGGAGACGGTAAAATGAGTGTGAGTGGGGGTAGTGAGAAATCAAGAGAAGAAAAAGAGTTTGTGACGAGAAAGAGATAGAGAGGGAGCTGGTGGAGAGAGACTGAGAATGGGAGGTGAAAAAGAGAGTGGAGCGGGGCTGGAGAAAAAGAGGAGGAGCAGGGAGACAGAGAGTGGGCGTGGTTAGCCAGGAAGAGTGAAGATGTAGAGGGAGAATGAGTGGGAGGTAGGTAGACAGAGAGATGGGTGGGCGGAGAGTGAGTGGGGGTTAGAGAGAGTGGATGGGACGGTGTCTGGAGAGAAAATGGGCCTAATGCAGAACGAGTGAGTGAGAGTGAGACGTGAAAGTGTGTGGGGGACACAAATAGGGAAAGAAAGAGAGAGCTGGTGGAGAAAGACTGGGTGTGGGATGGGAGAAAGTTAGTGGAGCGGGGCTAGAGAGAAAGAGTGGGAGCAGGGAGAGAGTATGGGAAGGTTAACAGAGAGAGAGAGTGGAATGTAGTTGAGAGCGGGGTGTAGTGAGAGAATGAGAGTTAAACGGTGGGGGAGACAGAGAGAGACAGTCCGAAGAGTGTAGAGGGAGATGGGAGAGCATGGGCGGCTGGTGTCGAGAGAGGGGAGACTGTAAGTGTGGACTATCTGGACAGAAAGGTGAGAGAGGGAGCTGGGTAGGGAGAGAGTGGAGGAGTGTAGATAGAAAGATTTGGAGCAGAGTTGAATTTGTTCAGAGAGTGAGGGAGTGGTTTGGAGATAGAAGAGTGGTTGGATAGAGAGAGAGTCGGAGTGGGGTAGAGAAGGAATGTGGGTGCACATCGAGAGAGTGCGAGGGAGGTGAGAGAGAGAAGGGTTAGCGAGGGGAGAGATAGAGTAAATGTAAGAGGAGCAAGAGATAGACTGGAGGGTGTGAGTGTGAGAAGTGGAGTGTAGAAAGTGAGTGGGAGTCGAGTCGAGAAAGAGGCAGTGAGAGACATTAGGCGGGGTGCAGAGAGTCACACAGAGAGAGACAGTGGGAAAAGGATATATAGGTAGAGGCGAAAGAAAAACAGCGGGAGAGTTTGAAGACAGAGATTAGCAAGGGTGTTTAGAAAGAGAGTTGGAGGGTTGCACGGACAGAGGGAGAGAGACAATGGGAGGGCATGTGAGGGAGAGATTTTGAGGACTATATATATAGAGAGACAGTGGGATGGACGCAAATGACAGTGAGAGTGGGAAGGTATCAGAGTTTTAGGGATGGAGGAAAAGAGAATGAGACAGAAAGTGAGATCGGTAGAGTGAGAAGAGAGTGGAACGTGAGTTGACAGATAGAATGAGGTAGAGAAGAGTGAGGGCAGTTAAGAGTGAAAGAGTGTGTGGGGTTTGAGTGCAAGATTGGTGTAGGGAGAGAGCGATTTAGGGAGAGTTAGATGGAGAAGAGAGAGCGTGCGTGGTTCGTGACAGACAGATAGAGGGGACAGCGAAAGATAAGGATAGATCAGCAATAGACAGGGAGTTGGAGGGGAGAAATAAAATACGAATGGGACAGAGATAACTTGGGATGGTTTAAAAAGAAGGAAAGTGGGACAGGATTGACAGAAAGAGTGGGTAAGTGCAGAGAGAAAAAGTGGGATGTGTCGGAAGAAGAATCGGATGGAGTAGAGAGAGAGAGTGAGGGGTAGAGAGAAAGGTGTCTAGAGAGAGGAGAAAAAGTGGGAGGGGTTAGAGAGAGATTAGGACGCTGTAGAGAGTGCGGGGAGAGGGAGGGCTTTAGAGGAAGAGAGATAGAGAGAGGGGGATTAGAAAGAGAGTGGGGGTAGAGAGACATTCTGAGCTGAGTAGAGAGAGGGGCAGTGAGTGGGACATAGCACAAAGAGAAACACAGTGCTAGTGGGTAGAGGGAAAGCGAGAGAAAGGAGAGTAGGAGTGGGGTAGAGATGGAGTGAGTCGGGCTAGAGGGAAATAGAGGCAGAGTGAGTGGGTGCAGACAGATAGTTAGTGGGAAGAGTGTGGAGAGAGGGATAATCGGAGATGTTAGATAGGGAGACATAGCTGAAGGTAAGAGAGAGGGTGGAGCGTGACAGAGTGTGCAGCTAACAGAGGGAGAACGTGAGGCGGATCGAGGGAGAGTGAGTGGGAGGAGGTAGAGGGAGACAGAGTAGAATGGGGTTGAGAAAAGGAGAATGGAAGGAGAGACGGACATGGTAGGGAGACACAGCATGGAAGTCGAAGGAGAGACAGTGGGAGATGTTGGAGAGAGAGAGAGTGGGAGAATGAGTGGCAGGCGGGTTGACAGAGAGAGAGAGAGAGGAAGATGTGAAGATAGAGATTGGGAGAGGGTAGAGAGAGATGGTGGGACCGGGTGGAGAGAGGCTGGGGTTTTATACAGCGAATGAGTGGGAAGCAGGTGGAGAGAGAGAGAGACAGACAAACAGTGGGAGGGGGGTGCATAGAGAGGGATGGAGGGGGTGGTTGGGACAGAAGGCGAGACCATGGAGAGTGTTGGGCAATGAAAATTACCACTGGGAGTATTGTGGAGAGAGAAACTGGGAGGTATGAAAGTAGAAATAAAGAGAGTGAGAGGAGGCTGCAAGGAGGAGAGAGAAAGTCGGAGGTGATTGAGAGAGTGTGGGAGGAGTGTACGTCGACAGCCAGAGAGTCAGAGGGGTGTAGAGACAGAGCGAGTAGTTTGCAAAAACTGCAGACAGAGGGAGGGAAGAAGAATGGGAGTGGTGTAGAGAGAAAATGAGATTGTGAATATAGACACTTAGGCGATGCAGAGTGTGAGAGAAGGAGGGAATATGGAGAGTCTGAGATGGAAGAGAGAGAGATTGCAAGGGTGAAAACAAAGGGACAGGGGTTAAGCTATCGAGATGGACAGGTGGGAAGGGAGTGAAGGAGTCGGGGGAGAGACAGAAAATGTGACGGGCCGAGAGAGAGAGACAGAGAGTGAATTGGGTAGAAAGGGAGGGCGAGTTGGTGGAGGTAAAGGGAGAGAGACTGAGAGTAGAGAGTGAGGGTGTAGTGAGAGAGAGAGAGGGAGGCGTGTCGAGAGAGAGACACTCACAGAGGGAGAATGAGAGGAATTATAGAGAGAGAGTCTGTGGGAAGGGGCTATAGGGACAGAACGAGAGACAGAGAGATAGAGGGGCGTGAAGACAGAGTTGGGAGATAAAGAGCGTGGGAGGTGGGGAGAGGGAGGCGGAGTGAGTGGTAGAGGGCGGTCAGTGAGACAGAGAACGTGTATGGTCGAGAGACTGTTGAGAAAATAGGAGAGAGTTGGAGTAGGGTAGAGTGAGAATGGGAGGACCAAGAGAGAGAGAGAGAGAAGAGAGACATAGAGAGTGGAAGGGGACACAGAGAGAGGGAGAGACATTGGGAGGGAATGAGAGAGGGAGAGGTTCTAGGGGTTACATAGAGAGGGCATGTGGAGTGTACAGAGAGAGAGTGGAAGGGGGTAGAGTGAGTTCGAGATTAGAAGCAGTGTGGAAGGAGTGAGATTGGGGATGCACTGAACTACAGAGACCGAGGGGTCGGAGAGTGGGGAGTGACGGCGGTGGGGAGAGAGACTGAACTTGGGAGTAGACAGGGAGGCAGAGAGTGGGAGGGATGAGAGAGAAAGAGAAGGAGTTAGAGAGAGTGGGAGAGATGGCGAAAGGAAGTGGTGTGTAGAGAGAGACTGAGTGGGAGGCGGGTAGACAGAATGTCAAAAGGGTGTATAGAGAGAGAAAGGAGGGAGTGGGTGGTGAGCGTGTAGAGAGAGAGGTGAGAGAGTGCGGCAGGGATAGAGAAATAATGTTTGGGAGAGTGTTAGTGATAGAAAATTTGAAGGGCATAGAGAGAAAAAGCGAGTGTATGTGCACAAGAGAGAGAGAGAAGCAGTGAGACAGTGGCATGCGGCAGAGAGAGAGTGTGGGAGCCAGATAGATTTCGATAGAGAGAGGGAGAAGTGTGGACTGCTGCAGAGAGATAAAGGGTGGGAGGGCGTAAAGAGAGAGAAGACTTGGTGGGTCGTGTGGGAGACAGGGAGGGGGTCCAGAGAAAAAGAATGAGGGAGAGAGACATAGGGAGTGTAAAGAGTAAGTGGGGGGAAGCAAGTGAGTGAGTGTGGGAGGGGAAAGAGGGAGAATGGAATGAGAATAGAGAGGCAGAGTGAAAGAGAGAGTGGGAGGGTGTAGAGACAGAGGGAGTTGAGTAGACAGGGAGAGTGGCAGTGATAAGAGAGAGCGAGACAGTGAGGTAGAGAGTGTGGGAGTGATTAGAGAGAAACTGAGACGGATATAAAGAAGGTAGGTGAAAGAGAGTGGGACGGTGTACAGAGAGAAAGAAGGAGTAGCGAGAGAGGGGAAGAGAGAGAGAAAAGAATAGAAAGAGTGGGAGTGGAAAAGCGAGGAAGGCAAGTGGGTAGAGATAGCAAGAAAGAGTGGGATGTAGTATTTAGAGACAGAGTGGGAAGGGGAAAGCAGATGAGAAAGTGATAGAGGTTACTGGGAGGGTGCAAGCGAGAATGACAGTTGGATGTGTGAAACAGACAGAGAGGGGAAAGGAGAGGGGGCGTGTATAGAAGACATTGAGGCAGTAGAGAGGGGGATTGGGAGTGTAGAGAGCGAGAGTGAGAAGGATAGAGGAAGAAAGATGGATTAGAGAGAGAGAGCGCAGTCAGGTAGAGAGACAGTGTGGGGCAGAGAGACAGTGGTAGAGAAAGAGTTGAGAGAGTGAATTTGGGAGAGGGTTAGAGATAGAGACGGAGAGTAAGAGTGGGTCGGTAGAGAGTGTAGGAGGGAGGTATTCAGAGAGAGACAGTGGGAGGTGTGCAGAGTGAGAGAGTGGGACGGGTGCAGACTGAGAGTATGGAAGGCGACTTCAGATAGAGAAGTAGGGAATGTGAGAGGGAGTGGTAGAGAGAGAAAATTGGAGCTGGATGGAGGGAGAGAGGGTGGGAGGCTGCAGAGAGGGAGATAGAATGGGAGAAGGAAGACAGAGAGAGAGAGAGGAGAGTTTGAGAGAGAGAGAATGGCAGGTGCTACACAGAGACAGTGAGAGAATGGGATGGAGGAGAAGAGGGATACAGGAAGGGATAGAGAATGGGAAGGATGGGTAGAGGGAAAGAGAGTGGGTGGTAGTAGTCAGAAAGAGGGCGAGAGAGAGAGAGGGAATGCAGAGAGAGTGGGGAAGAGAGAGGGAGGAGAGACAGAGGGAGGGAGGAGGTAGAGAAACTGAATGTTGGAGGGGAGACAGAGAGTGGGATGTGAGGGAGAGAGAATGGGTGTAGACGGCGACTGAGTGGGAGACTGGTAGATAGAGAGGGAGGTGGGCAGAGAAAGAGTGGGACATGGTAGAGGGAGATAGTGGGAGGGGGCAGATAGAATGAGTAGGAGTGTAATAGAATGATTGGAAGGCGGGTAGAGATGGAGAGAGTGGGTGGTGGGTGTAAAGAGAGAGGGGAGAGAGGTAGCCGAGGGGCTAGAGAAAGAGAGAGTGGAAGGGGTAGAGAGAGAACGGGAGGGTTATAGAGAGAGAGTTGAAGGGGGATATGGAGACTGAAGGCAAAAGAGAGAGTGGGAGGGCGTTGAAGGCATGGAGTGTGATGAGTTGAGAGAGGGGGATTTGGGTAGAGCGAGAGAGATTGGGAAGTGCAGAGAGAGACTAAGGAGGGATGGAGAGACAGAAATAGTTGGCAGATTGAGAGAGGTAGTGGTGTGCATTAGGGAGCATGTGGAGGGATGTAGGGATAGAATGCGTGGGAGGTGCTTCGTGAGGGAGAGGAGAGAGTGGGTAGTGGGTACAGAGAGAGCAGAGAGACGTAAAGGATGGGGTAGAGAAAGTGAGAGTGTAAGGGGGTAGAGAGAGAGAATGGGAGAGTGTGGAGATTGTATATGGAAGGGTGCTATGGAGAGAGAGGGAGAAAGAGAGAATTGGAGGTGTTTGGAAAAAGGAAGTGTCAAGTGGTGGAGAGAGACTTTGCTTGAGGGAGACAGAAAGACAGAGCTAGGAAAATGCGAGGAAGGTAGAGAGAGTGGGCGGAGGTAAAAAGAGAGGTAGGGGGTCGAGAGAGAGAGGGACCAGTTTGGATAAAGAACCACAGAGTGGGAGGGCTGCAGAGAGACAGAGTGAGGAGCAGGCAGAAAGGCAGAGAGCAAGAGGAGAGATGGAATGGTGCAGACACACATCGAGTGGGAGAGTGTATTGTGTGAGCAAGGGTGGGAGGTGGAGAGAGTGGGGAGGAGACAAACAGAAACAGAGAGAGAGAGTTGGATGGTTTTACACAAAGAATGGGAGGTGGTAGACATAGTTGGTTGGAAGCGGGTAGAGAGAGTGTGCGGGTGAAGAGAGACAGTGAGAAAGGATACAAAGAGTATAGAAGACGGCAAAGAGAAAGAGGTGAAGGGCTGAGAGAGAGACAGCCAGAAGGGGAGTAAAGAAAACGAGACAGTTTGAAGGGGCTTGAACAAGGCAGAGTTGGTAGGGGAGATTGAGAGTGGGAGAGGAGTAGAGAGAGAGGTAGAGTGGGAACGAATGAAACTGTGGGAATGAATCGTGTGAAAATGGGAAGGGGTCGAGTTTCAGAGTGCGAGGGGAGGAGAGGGAAAAAGAGGAAAATGGTAGAGAGATATAGCGAAATTGGGAATGGGGATCGAGAGAGAGTATGTATTGGTGGGGACAGAGCGGGGTGGTCGGAAGAAAGAGTGCGATTGGGCTCGAGAGTGAGAGTGGAGGGTTTCAGAGTGGGAATGAGTCCGAAGGGGGAGTGAGAGAGAAGTACAGAGTGAGTAGAGAGAGAGAGAGAGAGAGAGAGAGACCGTGAGCGGGCTAGAGTGAGTGTGGGCCGAGAGTAGAGAGAGTGATAGTGGGGAAGTGGTACAGAGACTCAGAGAGGCACTCGTCGAGAGAGATTGAGGGAGAGTGAAGTGGTACATAGAATGAGAAACTGTGTTTGATGATACAGACAGGCAGGTGCTGATGCGTAGAGTGAGACTGCGAGGGACAGAGTCAGAAGGGGTAGAAGACAGCGGGAGGGGATAGGCAGAGAATAGGAAAGCATAGAGAGAGGGAGGAAGAGTGGGTAGGCGCTAAAGAGAGAAGGTCGGAGTGGTGTAAAAAGTGTGGGAGTGTGCAGAGAACTAGGCAGTGGATGAAAGTGGAAAGGGTTCACGGAGAAAGAGTGAGTGATTTGGAAGGGGTCAGATAGAGACAGTGGAAGGAGATAGAGGGAGAGTGAGAGTAAAGAGGTAGAGAGAGATAATGGGAAGGGGTAGAGTGAGAGAGTTTGGAGAGAGAGAGAGTGGGAACAGGCAAGATAAAGGGAGTGGTAAGGACGTAGAGAGAGCATGGAATGGGAGCGACTGAGAGAGAATGGGAAGGAAGTAGAGAGAGAATGCGAGGCGGGTAGAGGGTGAGAGGGAGAGGAAGGGGTGGAGAGCAAAGGAGAGAGAGAGAGACTGGGAAGGTCGCAGAGAGGGAGATAGAGTCGGACGGGGCAGAGAGAGAGTGTGGGGGTAGAGGAAAGCTGGGATGTGCTTAGTGGGAGAGAGGGTAGGAAAAAGGCAGAGAGAGTGGGGGGTTAGAGAGAGAGAAAGTGTGAACAGGTGGAGAGGAGAGTGAGAGTAGGGCAGAGAGAGAGACAGGTAGAGACAAATCGGAAGACAAAGGGAGTCGAGAGAGAGAGAGCGTGAAATAGGGTAGACAGAGGAATAACGAATGTGAGGGTGTCGATGGAGACAGTGCAAAGCGTGAAGATAGAGTGGGAGAGGCGTACAGAGAAAGACAGTGGAAAGTGGTAGAGAGAGAGTGGGACGGGCTGGAGACAAATGGAGTGGGAAGGAGTTAAAGAGTAAGAAAGAGAGTAAAGAGAATACAAAGAGGGATATGGTTTGGGGAGAGAGACACTATGTGAGGCGGACAGAGAAAAGGAGTAGGTGGGGAACAGAGATAGTGGGTGCGTACAGAGCGAGAGAGAGAGTTGAAAGGTCTTGGATAGGGAGAGTCGGAGGAGTCAGAAAGAGAGAGTGGGAGGGGGCTAGAGATAGAGTGTGGATATGGGGAGAAAAGAGAGAGTGGGGGCTCGAGAGGAGGGTGTCGAGACAGAGAGAAGGTGGAAATGGGTAGAGAAAAGGAGAGAGATTGGGATGTTGGACAGAGGGAGTCAGAGGGGACAGAGGGAGAGTCACAATCAGGTAGAGTGAGTGGGAGGACGTCGACAGGTTAGATAGATAGAGTTGAAGGATTCAGAGAAAGAGTGTGGTACGGGGCAATAGAGAGTTTGGCAGGGAGATGGAGAGGGTGAGAACGTGCTAAGGCGGAGAGAAGGATAAAATATGAGGGTTAAAGAGAGTGATTGGGAAGCCTTTAATGGGAGACCGTCGGTAATGCACCAAGACAGAATAGCAGGGGAATAGATAGAGAGTGGAGAGGGAGATAGTGGGAACGGGTTAGAGAGAGAGATTCAGAAATGGCAGTGAGAGATAGCGTGATGAAATACATCGAGACAGCTTTTGGAGTAGAGAGAGTGGGCGGGAGCTAAAGAGAGGAAGTGGATGGGGCATAGGGAGAGTGGGAGTGTGAAGAGAGAAAGAAAGCAAAAGAGAGTTCGAAGGGCTAAAAGAGAAAGAGTGAGAGATTTGGAAGAAGTTGGAGAACGAGAGTAGGGGGCTTAGAGGGTGAGAGGGGTATGGGATAGAGAGAGATTCTGGGAAGGGGTAGAGAGACAGTGTAAAATATGCTGAGAGAGTTGGAGAGGAAGGGACAGAGAGAGAGCGAGACTGGGAATGTGTAGAGAGAGAGTCGGAGAGAGGCACAGAGAGAGACTGCGAGTGTAGAGATAGAGAGAGAGTTGGAAGGGAGTAGGTCGTGAGATTCTGAATGGGGGCAGACAGAGAGAGATTGGAACGTGGGTCCAGAGAGATTGGGAGGGGATAGAAAAGAAATGGGAGGGGGTAGAGAGAGAGTGGGAGTGTGAAAGAGTGAAAGAGTGGCAGGGTTGTCGAACTCGGGCGAGAGTGGGTTGCGGGTACAGAGAGGGAGTGGCAGAAATGAGAGGGGGTGCAAAGGTTGGAAAAAGAGAGTGAAGAATAGATAGGGAGGTTGGGAGAGAGCGAGGGTGTGGGCGGTGCGTGGAGGGTGAGGCAAAGAGTGGAAGGGCTGAGAGAGAGTGTGAAGGTATATAAGAAAGAGAGAAAGAGAGAGGGAGGTTGGTAGAGGGAGAAAGTGTGGGAGGTGCATGAACGGTAGACAGAGTGGGAGGGAATAGAGAGAGAGAAAGACAGAGAGTGGAATGAAGAAGAGAGAACGAGAGAGTGATGGATTGGAGTGAGAACGAATGGGGTGCACAGAATGAGTGAGCGGTTGACCTTGGGTTTCAGAAGGGTAGAGAGGGAGAGTGTGGGTAGGGGTAGAGACAGAGAATGTAAGAGAGGGGCTGAGAGAGTGGGGGCGAGATAGAGAGAGTGGCAGATGGGTCGAGAGTGAGAGAGATTGTGAAGAGGTAAGAGAGAAAGTGTGGGGTAGGGAGGGGTGGGCAGAGAGTGACAGAAATAGAATTGGAATGGAAGGAGAGTGTGGGAAGCGTGTAGAGAGCGGGGTAAGAGTGGAGAGAAGGCCAGACTAAATGTGGGAGGCAGGAAAGAGAGAATCTGATGTTGGGAGGTTGAGGGTGGTTTAATGATTTGGATCAGACTTTGGCTAGCTGAAAGAAGACCGAGCTCGGTGGTGGATGGAACTGTTCATCCACGACTTCAGTTACCAGTAGCTTACCGCAAGGGTCTGTTTTGGGTCCACTGGTGTTTGTCATTTTTTTAAAAAACGACCTGGATTTAGAAGGATGGGTAATTAAATTCGCGGGTGCCACTGAGGTCGGTGGAGATGTGGATATTCTGATACATATTGTGGATATATTGTGGATATTGCAGTTTACAGAGGGATACAGTTCAGCTGCAGAGTTGGGCTGAGAGGTTGACAAAGGAGTATAATGCAGAAAAGCGTGAGATAATTCACTTGGAAGGAGCGGCAGAGTGAAGAATACGAGGCTAATGGTAAGGTTCTTTTTAGTGTGGGTGAGCAAAGAAATCGCTGAAAGTTTCGACACAAGTTTATAGGGTTGTTAAGAAAGGTAATAGTGTGTTCGCATTTATTGTTTGAAGGGTTGAGTTGCAGATCCATGAAGTCATGCTAGAACTGTACAAAACTCTGGTTCCACCGAACTGAGAGTATTGTGCACAGTTCTGTTTATAGGGAGGATGTGGAAGTTTTGGAAATGGTTCAGAGGACATTTTACTCTGATTTTGCCTGTTTTGGAGGGAAGGTCTAATGAGCAAAGGCCAACAGATTTGAGGCTGTTTAGCATAAAGTGAAGAAGGTGTAGTGGTGGCTCAATTTAGACATACAAGATGACCAGTGAATTAGGTATGGTGGTCATTGAGAGCCTTTTTCATCGGATGGTGATGGCGAGCACGAGTGCACATAGCTTTAAATTGCGAGGTGATAGATATAGGGCAGATATCGGAGATATCTTCTTTACTCGCAGAGTAGTTGGGATATGGAACGCACTGACTGCACCAGGACGAGACTCGTCAATTTCATGCCTATTTAATTGTTAATTGGATGAACAGACAGATGAAAATGGAAAAATGAAGTAAAGATAATGTTCAGATTGTTTTCACAGGTGGGCGAAACATTAAGGAACAAAGGGTCTGTATTGCGCTGTAATGTCTTATGGTCTACAAAATACTGTGAAACAATCCCAACGCTGCTGTCCTTGCAACGGTTTGTCAACTGATGTCACGTCCGCCCATCCAGCAAGAGACTCCAAACAATCACCCACACTGTTCCCCTTGCAACAGCTGTGAAAACATTTTGTTTCTGTTCTTGTATAGATAACACCTGTGACTCTATCGCCACTCTGTTTCGCGAGCAATAGCCTGTAGCCCATCCCCACTCTACTGTCCAAGCAATAGCCTGTGAACCCATCCCACGCTGGTTCCGTAGCAATTGCCTGCGAACTCATCCCGACTCTGTTTTCGTTGCAGCAGCAGAATGTGAAACCTCATCCCCTGAATATTCTCCCAGCAATGGCCTGTGAACACATGAACGCATTGATCCGCTCGAGGCAGCCTGCGACCCTATTACAACTTTATTTCCCGAGCAAAGACCTCTGAAACTAATCCTACTCTGTTCTCCGAGCATTGACCCGTAAACACGTCTCCACTCTGTTCCCCAAGCAACGAATTATGAACGCTTATGTAAAGTCTGCTATTCCAGCAGGGGCTTTGGAGAAAACTCCCAGTGTTTTATCCTCTCAACAGACTGTCACCCAATTCCTCCCTGTGACTCCATCGCCACTATGATTCATTTCGAACAGCCTGTCAGCCGATCGGCATGCCATTCCCCGAACAATAGCCTGTGAAACCATCCCCAAGCTCATTGCAACGCACTGTGAGCTTATGCCAGAACGTTCTCCCAGCGATAGCCTGTGTATAAATCCCCATTCGGTCCTCCCAGCAATGGCCTGTGAACCCATCATAACCCGGTTCTCCAAGGAATGACCTGTGCACTCAGACTGGCTCTATTCCCATCTAAACACCCATTGAACCCAGCCCAACTCTGCTCTCCTAGAAACGGACTGGTAACCTGTCTTAAATCTGTTCCCCTTGCAAGAGCCTGAGAACCGTTTCCCACCCTGATACCCAAGCAACAGTCTTTGACACCATTTCTACTCTCTTTCCTTGGAAACGGCTTGTAAACCTTTTGCTATTTTGATCCCCAAGTAAGTGCCTGCAGACACATGCAACCTCTGTTCTCCTCGCAAGGGCCTGGAAACGCATGCCCAACCTGTTCGACTATAAACACTCTGTTGAAATGTCCCCACTCTGTTCTCTTAGCAACGGCCTGTGAACCCATCCCAAACCTGTTCTTCGAGGATCAGCCTGTGAATACATTCTCATTCTGTTCACTTAACAATGGGTTGTGATCCCATCCCTGCTCTTTTCACTGAGCAAGAGCATGTGACCACATTTTCTCTGTGTTCCCCTCGTAACTGGCTGTCACCCCATCCTAGACCTGTTCCCGTAGGAACTGCCTCTCAACCCATCCTCACTCGATTCTCTAGCAAGGACCTGTTAACTTACCACAAGCATTTTCTCCTGGGAACAGTGTCTCACTCCAACCCCACTCTGTTCCGTTATTACCTTCCTGTCGTCCAAGCCCCAATCTGTACCACCAGCAGCGGCCTGTGGACCCCTCAATTTGTGTTCCGCTCGTAACGGCCTGAACCCTTTGCTCTCGCAGCAACCGTTTCTGATACGTCCTCCCTCTGTTCTCCTAGTAATGGTGTGTGAACGAATCCCCACTCTGTTCTTCTAAAAACAGCCTGTGGCCAATTCTCCACTCTCTTTCCGTAGAATTGGCCTGTGAATCTTCCCCAACTCTGATCTCCTAGCATTAGACCGTGAACCCATCCCCACATTAATCACCTGGCATCGGCCTGTGACCTCATTCCAACCCTGTTTCTCTGGCAATGATCTGAGAACCAATCCCAGACAATTAACCTCGTAACGGTCTGTGAAACTGTTCCAACTCTGTTCTCCCGGAATTGGTTTGATAACCTATCGCAATTTTGTTCACCGAGCAACGACCTCTGAACACATCCCCATTCTCTTCTCCTACCTTGGCCTGTGAACCCATCCTCACGTTATTTCCCCAGAAACATACTGCAAATCCAACCCCACGGTGTTCTCCCTGCAACGGACTGTTCACCCGTCCTCATTCTGTTCACCCAGCAAATGTCTGTGAACCCATATCCATGAAACGCAAAACAAGCATAAGGTAAGTGAGGATGAGTTTGTTTAGGATGTGGAGAGAGAGAGCTAGAAGGAGAGGGAGTGGAGTAGATTTGGGGAGGGTGTGTAACACCAGGGGTAAGAGCAAGGACAAAGAGAGTTAAAACCAACTCCTCAGATCAGGCCATGTCCCCTTCCTTTCTCTGAGTATAGAGAGGTGGGGCTGAGTCCGTCTTTCTCTTCTTCAACTTGAGAAATAAGATTTTAGTTCATGCTGCTGTTCTGCCCTTTTTAATGAGCATTTTTATTACTTACAAATTGAAGTGATAGATGCAGTCAGTGGGAAGGTGTATTTCCGCACTGGGTCCTGAGCTGAGAGAAGCATTGAAATGGGTCCCTGTAACCCCCTGTGGGATAGCGTCAGACAACCGAGCACTCACCTGAGCCTGTTACCATAGGGACAGTCTGATTCATTGCAGAAACTTTGAATTAAGAACAGAAAATCCAGGAAGAATTTACTAATGATAAAATCGTATTTTTAGATCAACTTTGGCAAAGTGTTACGGCACGGGGTAAAACTCTACTAATTTAAACCTGCAGCAGAGAAAGATTTGCCCGTACATTAACATGTAAAAATTCGTGAGGCCAAAATCACGATTTAATGTAAAACAAAACACACATTTGCTTTTACAGACCAACAGAGAACAATTGATTAACAATTATTCACAACTCCTTCCTCTCACCCATATTTCACTTTCCCTTATTTCACACTAAACCGATAAAACCATGCAGTAAAATGGACCACAAATTCTGATTTCAAAACCAGCGAGCTGTCGAACCTTCACCTTGTATCTTGATTGTAGAGTTTTTTCTTCTTTGGGATTTCTGTGTCACAGGTCATTGACTGATAAATATATCTTTAAGAGAGCTGTGTCTCTGGTAGTCTGTACATGCTGATGGGATTGGCAATTCTCCCTCAGCTGTTCACGTTTTCCAGGTATTTTACCTCGAAAGCATCGGACTATGTCACTGTTTTTAAAATATTTTCAATATAGTAAACTAAAAATGGATTGGAGTTTGGTATTTTGGTATAAATTGATTGCCCGAATTCGTATTTATTTTTTTCTCTGCAGGCAACCAGCTACACAGGCTGCCGGACCGAAAGGTTACATTGTATCTTGTTCAGAACACTTGATTCTGTCAGGTAGTTCTGCGAGTGTTTAACTTTCTTAAAGGTGCAGGACACCGAATTTTCATAACAAAAGAGAAATTTCATCACATTCTTCAACTGCTGCCTGAACTTAGTCTGGATTATGACATAAATCGCGGTGTTTGTGCAGCAACTGAGGAGCTGCAGCATGAAGGCCAATTCCATCAGAAAGATATGGAGATGCACAGATTGATATCCAATATCATACATTCGATACCATATAGAATATACCATAAACATTGCCCATAACAGTATGAATTTGGCCGAGATGACAAACAGTAAAATGATGGATTTTTTCCGATTTTGCATTTCCGTTTCAGACTGAGCATTCCCATTGGTGTGAGCGCGGAGTCTCCTGCGGGTTCTCCTGCTCACTAAAATGTGTTTGATGGTGGAAACATTGAGCAGCAGAATCAGGAGAAATGGGAGAGCCGGGGTTAGAACGTGATGAAGGAACTCAATTGTGGCCCAGACAGGAGAGTGCTTGACAGTGAGTGTTATAGAACAAAACGAGGGAGAGTTCCAAAGCCAATACCGAGATGTGTACATAAAATACCAGAAAATGTTCTTTAAAGAGCTCAGCACAGTGACTGTTCCAAGAACCACAGCCGCCGTTTTCTCACTGCAATATTTGTTTTTCAGCTTCTGGCAACAAATGGCCACGAATCGATCAAAGGTCAAAGCAACGGTGAACCAGACAGAACAGTCAGTGGCTGCATAAAGCAGGACGGCGTGGATATTACACACGGGGATGGACCTCACGAAATGAAACTGGTTTGGAAAAACAATAGGAATGTGTCTCAATATCAGGTCGAGGATGATGACCAATAGATCCGCCACTGCCATTGCCCCAAGGTAATGCCTGACACACGGAGACAATCCACAATCTTTATAAATCAGGACATAGATTGTCACTATATTAACTGTGAGAAAAGACAAACATACAAATTAAACATCAACCTGGAATCAACGTTACCAGTTTGATTGATAACACAATGAGACTTTGAAATGTGTCTCGACATTCAGAGATTTATTGAAATAATTGGAGCTGAAATATAAAAGAGAAATGTCTGAAGTACTCACAAAAATGTGACGTGAAACGCAAGACATCCGCCCTCCCCAAACAGACACAGACAAATCCATAGAACAGAATGATTTCTGGAACACTCCTACAGACTCGATCACTCGAGGGCAGACACAGGTCACATCATCCCACTTCTATCCTCAACGTTGCTGTCCTGAGTATTCTATCCCAGTTTATTGAAGGCAAATGACATTTGGATATTTCTGTCTTTTCGTCTCAATTGTGGTCAATCATTTGCCGTGAAGAAATGTAAATGCAGGGAAAATGTATTCATTCCTTTAATTGCCAGAGGGAATATCAAAACCGTGTTCCCTTTTCACTGGAAGAGGATCTCTTCCCTCAGAATCTTATCTTTTGTTCAATTAACTAATGTTGGAAGTTCACAAATCTGGGCCGCTGGGAGTTGAATTTTCTAGAGAATGACGGGTTTAGAATATTCCAAGGATTGTCGGCTATAGAATGGTCCATGAATGTTGACTCCAGAATGTTCCGGAGTATTCCCGGCGTAGAACATTCCAGGGAATGTTGGTTAAAGAACGTTCTGGGCAATGTCAATTTCAGTGAATGCCAGATCCATAATGTTCCGGGGACTACAAATAGAGAATGCTCTGGCGAATGACAGGTATAGAATGCTCAACGGAATGCCGTTGCAGGGAGTGTAGTGGGGGAGAATTTTCCAGGGAATGTCAGGTATAGAACACCCGGGGAATCCCTGATATCGAATTCTGTGGAGAAGGTTGGGTATAGTACGTTTCAGAGAAAGTCAGGTATAGAATGTTCTGGGAATTTCAGTTACAGAATCTTCCTGAGAATATTGGCATGGAATGATCTAGGAAATGCTGACACAAGAATGTTCTGGGCAAATTCAGGTATAGAATGTTCTGGGGAATATTGGGTATGGAATATGCTGGAAATGTCATTTTTAGAATCTTCCAGGCAATATCGGGTATAGAATATTTCAGTGAATATCTACTACAGAATGTTCCACAGAACATTGGGTATGGCATGTTCTGGTGTATGTCGGTACAGAATGTTCGGTCGGATGTCGGTTACAGAATATTCGGGGAATGTAACTTATAGACTGTATGGGAAGTCTAGGATGCAGAACGTTCTGGAGAATGACAGTTTCAGAATTTTCCAGAGAACGTTGGGTACAGAACGTTCCGTGGAAGTCAGAGAAAGAACGTTCCAGGGAATGTCGGTTGTTGAGTGTCCCGGAGAATTCCAGTTACAAATGTTCTGAGGAATGCCAGGTGTAGAATATTCCAGGAACTGTAGTTTACAAAATGTTCTGTGGAATATCGAGTATGCAATGTTCTTGAGAACGTCATCCGAAGAATGTTCCAGAACGTCATTTGTGAAATGTTCTGGAGAATGCCAGCTATAGAACATTTCAGGGAATGCCAGTTACGGAATGTTCTGGAGATATTCGGGAATAGAATGATCCGTGGATGTCGGGTATATAATGTTTGTGGAAAGTCAGGTGTAGAATCTCCCAGTTAGTGTTGGTCGCAGAATATTCCAGAGAATGTTTGGTATAGAATGCTCCATGGAATGTTGGTTGCAGAAATTGCAGGGAATGTCGGGTGCACAACGTTCTGAAGACGGTTGTTTGTCGAATGTTCCGGGTATTTTATGTTATACAATGCTCCGAGCAAAGTCGGGTGCAGAGTGTTTCAGGGAGTGCTGGGTGTAGAATCTTGTAGATTTATAAATATCCATATCTAAGAAGCTCTTGTGCCCAATATTTTGATGAGATCCGCTCAGCCGCAAGGCGGTAATGTGTCTCCAAATTCAACTCAGCTATTATTTTAAACAAAATCGAATAAGATTCAGCCAAAAGTTTCATAATTTCCTGCAAAATCGTACTCCATTGTCAGACACAAATAATCCCTTGTTTGGATAACTACCCAGTCTTTGTTGTCAACTTTGTGTAACTCTCCCAAATGTCTTGGACATACAGTTCCCAAAATTGGTCACACGCTTGATGTACATTTGCTCGCTGAGCTGGCAAGTTCATTTTCAGACGTTTCGTCAACACACTAAGTAACGCCATCAGTCAGTCTCTAAATGAAGTACTGTCGGTGAAGGCCGCTTCACATTTATATGTTTGGGTTTCCTTGGGTTGGTGATGTCATTTCCTGTGGTGACACCATTTCCTATAGTGATGTCATTTCCTGTTATTTTTCTCAGGTTTTGATAAATGCAATCCAAGTCAATGTGTTTGTTCATGTAATTCCGCTCGCAATGCCATGCTTATAGGAATTCTCGTGCATGTCTCTGTTTGGCTTGTTCAAGGATGTGTGTGTTGTCCCAGTCGAAAGTGGTGTCCTTCCTCATCCATATGTAAGTATACAAGTGACAGTGGATCATGTCTTTTTGTGTCCAGTGAATGTTCACGTATACTGTTGGCTAGTTTTCTGACTGTTTGTCCCATGTAGTGTCTGTTACAGTTCTTACAAGGTATTTTCTAAATGGTGTTAGTTTTGCTTGTTGTCTAATAGGGTCTTTCAAGTTCATTAACGGCTGTTTTAGTGTGTTGGTCGGTTTCTGGGGTCCCATGATGCCAAGGGGTCTGAGTACTCTGGCGGTCATTTCCGAAGTGTCTTTGATGTAGAGGAAAGTGGCTAGAGTTTCCGGAGGTGTTTTGTCTGCTTGTTTGCTTTACTCCAAATGATTCAACCGAAACTGGAGGTTTTCACCTGTAAGAATAAGCTGGGATTTTTGGTTTAACCGTCTAACATCGGACGATGAAGAATTACCTTGTAGATTTTTTAAACCATATTTTGAGGATCCAATGTCCCTACCCATGGCAAAGTGATCTGAAAGTAGACAGGATATGTTGAAGGAGATAGTGGTAAGATTTCAAATCTTAAATGACTTCGCGGCTACTTTTTTCTAACAAGTGGGTGGTGCATGTATGGAACGAGCTGCCAGAGGAGTGGTAGATGTAAATTCAATTACAGTATCTAAAATACATTGAACATGTGCATGAATATGAAAGGTTTCGAGTGGAATGTACCAAAAGAAGGTAAATGGACCACACAGTTTAGGAAACCTGCAGAGCATGGAGGAGTTGGTTGGAAGGGTCTGTTTGCAAATTGTATGACTCCAAAATTCTATGACTGTGTAACTCCAATTTCACGGCAAATTATTCATTACCCTCAATTCACTTAAAGCTCAAACACCATCTTTAAATACTTCCACTTATCAAGCTCCTCTAACTTTAAATCGAGAATACCTGACATTGTCTGCTGGTTGTAGACCACAGCAGCAGCAGAGGAAGATTTGTATTCAACTCCAATCTGTAACATTGTCCTGCAATAATCCGTCACTCTACCACCACTATCAAGCCAACGTGTGGTTCAGTGACGAGTGTGGGTGAACATGCAACGATCATGAGTATCTAAACCTGATGAGATCCCGGAAAGATACGGCATTGGCTGCTTACATTCCAGACATGAAAACTCGCATCGAATACAGAGAGAGAAACGATCCCAAAACCAAAATGATTGATCGAAGTTCCACAGCCCAGAATCATCCAGTCATAAATGATAAGGGACTACTGGAAAACTCACTGGAAGGGAAGGCTCCACAAAACTCCTCATCTCTGACATTGGAACAGCATTGTATGTCAGTGCAAACGGCAGCAAATCGTATCTGCACCATGTGGAAAATTGCTCAACTGTGCCCATTTCACTGAGAGGAGAAAAATTGCAATCAGGTCAATTACCACTCCCTCATGTCCATCACGATGGTCAAATGGGTGGGAAGCTTTTTTTGGTCCGAACTGTCAACCAGCACAGAAATAACTTACTCAAAATGGACATGGCGATGACATGGAAATGTGTGTTGGCGGCACAGTGGCACAGTGGAACAGTGGTACAGTGGTTAGCACTGTTGCCTCATAGCGCCACAGACCGGGGTTCAATTCCCGCCTCTGGCGACTGACTGTGTGGAGTATGCACATTCTGCCCGTGACTGCCTGGGTTTCCTCCAGGTGCTCCGGTTTCTTCTCACAATCCAAAAATGCGCAGGTTAGGTGACTTGACCATGCTAAATTGCCCCTAGTGTTAGGTGCAGGGGTAAATGTAGAGCAATGGGTCTGGGTGGGTTGCGCTTCGGCGAATTGGTGTGGACTTGTTGGGCCGTAGGGCCTGTTTCCACACTGTAAGTAAGTAATCTAGTCACTCGATTACTGCTCCAGAACAGGCTATTGGTCTGACAGCTGGTGGAAGTTAAGAACAATTAAAAATGTCGAGATCTCAAATCTGACGTCAGAACCATTGACCTAGACGCCTCAGCCGATGGAAAACACCAACTTGCTTCCCCAATGAACATTAGGAAGCAGATTTCCCATGCGTTCCTGCTCTGGCGTAAAAATGACCCCAAACATGTGATAAAGTATTTAATAGTCTCTGAAACGTTCAAGGAAGTCGCCCAATTGCATCAAACTGCTCCGAGGACGAAAGTTTAAGACCAGACAGAGAACTCGGCACTTGCCTCAGCATCAGAAAAGGGTGTGTAGAAATCGTTATTTTTATTCAGTGCCTTGGCTTCCATAGACTTATGTGGTGCATGCTCCCCCAGGGGCCACATTTCTGAGAGCAGACGTTTACTCAAACTTGAATGCAGAGTGGCCTACCGACATCTAATATTGTGGGCCCTTGTTTGAGATGCCCTAGTCAGGGGAATTATCATCCCTGCTTCCACTCTTTCTCACGCTGTCAGAGTTTTCTATACTTCACGAGATCTGCACTCATTTACATAAACGCCGAATATAAAATATCAGTCGACTCAAATTCTACACCTACAACAAGCCAGTCATCCCAGGGATAATTCTGGGTATCATATGCTGCACTCCCTGAAAGACAGGGTTGCCCTTTATTAGTTAAGGAGATCAAAACTGCACATAACACTGTATAGTGTTCGAGGTTGGGTCTCAACACTGCTCTGTACAGCTACAGTTAATTACCTTACTCCAGTACTCAATTAAACCTGAAGTGAAGATCAACACACCATTTATCTTCCTAACTGATTTCTGGTGCTGCAACATTGCTTTCAGTGACTGGTGTGCAAGGAGATCCAGATCATTTTCAATGTTACAGTGACCAAGTTGGTGACTGTATGTACACTGGTCAGCGTGACAATATGGTTCTCAGTAATGACTTCTGGCTTCTGAATTCACTGCTCTTCATGGATCCTGGAGGTCTCCGCAGACAGAATCGAAAGTGCAGAATGTGTGCCTAAATACACAAACAATTTTTTTACCAATCACTTTTCAAATTGTAGGCTGCTCTCCCAGGATTCATTCGGAATTCGGAAACACACGAAAGATGTTGCCTAGAATGGTGACGAAACGTCTGAGAATGAGCTTTCCACGCAGAGATTAAATCCACCTCCAGCTGCTGTGGTGTTTTTTTGGCATCAAAATGCACAACGTCACGTCGACTGACATTGTTCTTCTTCTGCGATGTATTTGCCCGTTCACTCAAATTGTCTCAGGTTCCTTGGAGCTTTTATACATCTTCCTGTCCCACTCACCATCCAGCATTGTTTAGTGCTATCAGCAGACTTGGACATATTACATTTGATTTAACGTTTGATGTAGATGGGAAAAAGCTGGGGACAAAGCACAGATTCTTGCAGCAGCCCAATTAGACTTATTTAAATTAATGTTTTCAGTGCACATTGGCGGTGGAGGATGGCTCCTGTGGCGCAGCTCATCCGCTCCGACGAGTTTTCTTTTTTTTTGTGACTTTCCTCTCTTTCCTTTAACGTATATTATCCTGAGCTTCAGGGGTGGCAAGAGGCTAGTGCGCAAAAGTCAGATGGGCACAGCCCTAATCTCCAGCTTTCCCAGACTGCCGACCACGTGTGAGTCAAGCTTGTACACTTTGAGCAGTTATACCTTGGATCTTGAGTAGCCTTTCCGCGGAATTCGAGTCGGCCCTGATCGATGAAATCGAGTAGGCCTTCGACGGACCTCGAGCTGGGCCCAGAACATAGACGTCGAGCTGGACCCAGAGAACAGACCTAGAGCAGGATTGCTGTGAAAAATAGCAAGTCCAGCTGAGACGTGAGTAAGCCCGACTTTCTTTGCTGGAACAAGCACCAGCAACAGGAAGTCTCAGCCACCACATCAGCAGAGGCAATATTGGCGAGGTATGCTCAACAACGAAAGATAGCACCTGAGGGTCATTGACTTTGTTCTTGGTTCTTCCCGGCGCTGGCACAAGTGAAGCAATGGTGGAAAGTCATCATAGCAACATTTTGTGTCGGAATAACAGCGAGGGATGCGACTCCGTGGTTAACGTTTCTGGTGCAGGATGTGATGGGACAGCGATGGAGGAGTATCTGACCAGCGACAAACATTTTGCCTGAGTATCAATTACTTCAGTGTGGGTTGTTTCTGGTGTCGATGGTGAGGATGTAGTGGTGGAATAATGGCAGTCCACGCATCGTTGATGGTTTAGAGCTCAGGACTGATCGACTTTCTTCAAGCTCTCGCTTCTATATTTGCCGTGTTTCTTAAATTATTCAAAATGTCAGCGCATGGTGGTGAGAAATGAAAGTGTTTCATTGGATTTTACTGCATGTTTACCGTTAAATCCACCTGTCAATAAAATCGGCATTCATTGCTTCTCCTTAATTTATCTGACAGTCGGTTTCTTAAAAGTGATTCCCACTTCACAAATCATTGTTGACATTGTCTCTGTCAATTACTTTCTGGCACAATGTTTCCTCCAAAACTGTGAAAAATCACACAACAGCAGGTTATAATCCAACAGATTTGTTTGGAAATACTGGCTTTTGGAGCGCTGCTCCTTCCTCAGGTGATTGTGGAGAACGAGATTGTCTCAGTCTGCTCCTGCCGCACTGAACTCATCTCTGTCCTGTCCCCCTTAGTCCAAGAACTTCCAATCTACTTTGGGGACACCACCCACGCCCTCCAACTCCTCCACGAGTTTCGCTTCGACTTATCTTCACGATGGACATCCAGTCGCTATACACTTCCATCCGCCATCACGAAGGCGTCCAAGCCCTCCGTTTCTTCCTCACCCGCCGACCCAACCAGTACCCTTCCACTGACGCACTACTTCGACTGACTGAACTGGTCCTCGCTCTGATCAACTTCTCCTTCCACTCCTTCCACTTCTTCCAAACCAATGGAGTAGCCATGGGCACACACATGGGCCCCAGCTCTGCCGGCCTCATCATCGGATACGTGGAACAGTCCATCTTCCACAGCTACACTGGCACCAGCCCCCAACTTTTTCTCTGCTACATCGATGACTGTATCGGCGCTGCCTCGTGCTCCTATGAGGAGGTTGAACAATTCATTCACTTTACTAACACCTTCCACCTCGACCTCAAATTTACCTGGGCCATCTCAGACTCCTCACTCCCCTTCCTAGACCTCTCAATTTCTATCTCGGGCGACCGACTCAACACAGGCATTCACTACAAACTAACCTACTCACACAGCTGCCTAGATTACACCTCCTCCCACCCTTCCCCCTGTAAAAACGACATCCCATATTCCCAATTCCTTTGCGTCCACCGCATCTGATTCCAGGAGAACCAATTCCAATACCGAACAGCCCAAATGGCCTCCTTCCTTTCAGACCACAATTTCCCCACCGACGTGGTCGACGATGCTCTCCACCGCATCTCTTCCACCGCCCTCTTGACCTGCAATCTTCTTCCCGACCTGCCGCCCCTATCCCCTCTCCAGCCTATCGCCCTCACCCTCACCTCCTTCCACCTATCGCATTCCCAGGGCCCCTGCCCCAAATTTCCTCTACCTTTTATCTCAGCCCGCTTGGCACACCAGCCTCATTCCTGAAGAAGGACGTATACCCTACATGTCGATTGTCCTATTTCCCGGATGTTGCCTGGCCTGCTGCGCTTTTCCATGACCACACTTTTCGATTCTGGCCTCCAGCATCTGCAGTCCTCACTTTCTCCAACGAGATTGTACGACACAGAATGTAGAGCAAATGTGTACAGTGTGATGCAACTGAAATTGTGCAGTGAGAAAGATCTGCTTTGTTTGTTAAATCTATCATCTTTTAGAATGGCTATGTTTGGGTTCAGTTCTTTAACATGTAAATCGTAAAACAACTTTTAAAAGTTGTAATCTCAAGTGAACTTTAATAATTGATGTTATGTCGGCCCAGATAATGTATTTAAGGTGTGAATTTCCCAGTGTGAGGCTGTCTGTGCCACAGTGGTCAGACTAATTCTAATCTAAAAAACGGATTTACGGAATCTTGCATGGATTCATGCAGGTTTTGAGCAAAGTAACATGTAATTGTGCAAGTACAAATCACACTGTAAACTTTTGCGATAAATTCTGTCTCATACAATCTTATTCTCCATAACCACCTTATGAAGGAGCAGCGCTCTGAAAGCTAATGCTTGCAAATAAACCTGCTGAGCTATAACCTGGTTTTGTGTGATATTTAACTTTGTACACCCCAGTCAACACCTGCATCTCCAATTCTAAAACTCTTTATGTGCTATATGCATTCTTAGCCATTTTCTCATCACATTCAGGTTTCCTCGTGTTGCTGAGAAGTTTTGTTTGTTTCTTGCTTTTTTAAGTGAAGACAGAACTTACGTAGCTGCTTCATTGTTCTGCTATTTCCCTATTGTCCGTTCTCTGCTCCTAGACTGCAAGAGAGCTGTACTTGTTTTGTCTGACCTTTTCAATTGGCATAATTTTAGAAGCTATGACGGTTCATTACTGGAACTCTTGTTAATATACAGCTGTGAAAACCATCAAGTCCTGTCATAATCTACTCAATAAATGGCCTTTAACAATCATCCGTTCACAGAAGCATGGACCCTCAAATGGTCTCTAACACTCAACTTTGCAGCTGCGATAGCAGCAGTGTATGATACTCCCGCTGGAATTCCGATGCTCACCAATCGCTGTTCCTTTTTCTTTATTCTTTCTCTCTTTGTTGCAATTTATTCTCCCTCCTCCCAACTTTTAACTTATTGCTCTCCCGACTTCGAGGGAGTGGAGATTGGGGTCCAAGCTCAGCCTAGCAAGGGAAACAATTTGGAGACCAGGACAGTGCAGAAAGTGAGTTGGAACACGAGCCTCAAGCAGGAGCAGATCATTCATAGTCTGGCCACGGGGACGAGACTTGGAGGTAAATCTGGGAGAGAGGCTAGCGCTTGATGTTAACGTAGCCTCGTGTACAGAAGCCCAACGGGCACGGGCTAGGTGAGTAAGCACTGCAACTTCTGTTATCTTTTATTATCATTTTTGACGTTTTAAAACTCTCTGTTTCCATTCTAGCTTTCTTTTTGCTATTTCAATACGTTAAAAACGCCTAAAATAACTGTACTGATGTACCGTGCACCTACAATATGCGACATTACAAATTTTTCACTGAACCCATTCACATGGACTTGCTAGCAAAGGCTTTTATATTCTATTTCATTCAAGCCTCAACTCCTTCATATTAAAGATGTGTTGTCTTTATCTTTACCCTTTGACTAAAATGAGCAGCTGCTGTCTATCTGCCCGATCCATGTCCCTCGAAATCCTATATTTCTTAATTGCTGACAAGTCAGTCTTCTCTGCTCCAAAGTAAACAACCCGTGTTTATTCAGCTTCCCATCATAGCTGATGTGCTTCATCAAACGGTCCATCCAAGTGAATCTCCTCAACAACCCGTCGAGTGCAATTCCTGGAATGTGGCCAGCAGAACTGCACATAATATGTGCCTGTGTAATGTCCTAACCAGATTTTGTTACTTATGCGTCGATGAATGCCCGCTCTGCCGTTGGAACCGATGCCTTCTGAACTAACCTATTACTTTGTCCAGTCACATGTAGTGATCTGTTGTGAAACATCTTCGCAGCTTCCTCGTGTGCTGCAATTCATTGAGTACTCTCCTGTCTAGTTCCTTTTTCCAAAGTGCATCACTTCATATTTATCAGGATTACTTTCCAATCTTCCACTGATCTGCACATCTGACCATTCCATCCATATCTTCCTGTGACATAAGATCTTCCTCCTCGCTGACAACCAACCGGAAAATCTTTATGTCAAACGCAAACTTACTTATCACAATCCACCCTTACACACCAACATTGACATTTATATCATTTGTGAATACTACATATAATAATGTACACAACACTGATCACTGTGGCACAGCACTGGAGACTGGTCTCCAGTCACACAAAGAGCCTTCCACCAGCACCGTCTGTTTTCTGCCACCAAGACATTGTTGGATGTGTCCTGATGAGTTACCCTTGATACCATGAGATGTTAGTTTGCTAATCAGTTTCACATGTGGGGATTTGTCAAAGGCATTGCTGCGAAACTATATAAAAAACGTCCTTGAAAAAGAAAATCAATCACATTCATTCAACATTCCTTCCCTGAGATAGGTTCATGCTGATTATCCCGGATCAGACATTGGCTGTCTGAATGGAGATCGATTTTCTCCTTTCCTATTTTCTCCGTTAGTTTCTCCAACATTGATTCTTGATACTCATGGTCTATAATTCGCTTTCTGCACACATCCTGCAAATTGGGGCCTCATTAGCTGTTCTCCAGTCCTCTGGCACCTCTGCTGCTGAAAGGTTCTACTTAACCATTTGACTCAGGTGTTTTCCACCATTGTCTCTAACGACAGACTATGATTCAACCGATCCAGACATGCCAATCAGTCCCCTTTCATACCAGCCCATGTCTCCATTCGTGCTTTCATATCAATCTGGTCAAGAGATCGATTTCTGCACCGGGCACCTCCAGTTGTCTGAATAAAAGGCTGACCACAATACCTCGCATTTTTTCTGAGACAATTCCTTTCATCTAATGCAATTTTAATATTTTTTTCGAACTGTCGTTGAGTCTCCTTTCCTTGCTGTTTGCTCTGTGGTGGGCGCTTTTAAAACTTAATGCCGTAGTTTTTATTTAACCAACAGTCATTGCCTCTCTTCCTTACATCTTTGTCATGTGCTTTTGAAAATCGCTGAAGTCATCTAACCTCTCACATATTTATCGTAGACAAAACGTTGGCTGGAAGACCACAGCAAGGCAGGCAGCATCAGGAGGTGGAGAAGTCGACGTTTTAGGTTAAATCTTCTTCAGTACTGTGGGTGGGTGTAAAGGGAGCTGCAGATAAAGGAGGTGTCGGGGGCAGGGTGGTAAATTGTAAGACATGTAGAGGGCACTACCTAGTTGATCAATGGGAGAATGAAGCCTGCAGGCAGCTTGGTGGATTGAAGCGGGGAGGGGCTGGGAAGGAAGTCGGGTGTTGGGATGGGAGGTTACTTTAAATTGAAGAACTCAGTTCTGAATCCTCTGGGTTGCAGGCTGCCCAGGCGAAACATAAGGTGTTGTTCCTCCAATTTTCCTTTTGGTTCATTATGGTTGTCGAAGAGGCCAAGGATCATTGTGTCGGTAAGGGAGTGAGAAGCGGAATTAAACGTGTGATGGCTGGGAGCTCCGTTCGGCCCCTGTAGGCCCAGCTGTGATGCATGAAAAACGGTTCCCTAAGTTTACGTTTGATCTCCCCAATGTAGAAAAGACCTCATCGAGAGCACCTGATACAGTAAACTAGATTGAGAGGTTTGTTAACCTCTGTGTTGCTCCATTTCCCAGATGTTTTGTTCCCTGGTATTCCCAGTGAACCCACTGCTCTAAGGACACACAGGATATTTTGTGTGGTTGGTTGACGGTCGGGAGTGGTGAGGGGACGGTATTTTGAGCTATGTATCATGGAGACAGTCTTTATCTGAGAGTGGGTATTCACCAACATGATGGACTGTGCATGGGCACACTCTACCATTAATTGAGTGAGAGGTCATTCTGTTCCTTACCGGGCCAGGTCTCCAGACTGCGGCAGGCCAAGTTGGTCTCGTCGTGTTGAACGAGGTGACATCGTCCTGTGATCAGCTTCATGTTCAGTCACACACTCTGTTCCTTGATTATGTTTAGCTTGGAAAGTTGTTCTTGGAAAATCATGGGTGGATACGGCAGATCCCTTTCCCCACACACACTCACTCTGTGGTTCCTGAGCTTCCCCTCTGTGTATTATCTGCTCTTTTTTTGTTCATGTTATAGACGCATATGGTGTAACTACAGTCCCAATTCGCCATACAGACTTGGGACTCCAAATTCTCAGGTCTCCCGGAAAGTCTGAGGCAACTCAGAACAACCTCCAGCAAACCGTCCCCAGCAGCTACACTAACCTTTCAATAACAGGAGACAGCCCTTCAATTGCAAGTTAGATTTCTGCACCTTTCCAGTTGTACGCGAGGGACTTCCTCGTGTTATTGGCCACGCGATCAACAAGTGAGACAAACAGTGGACAGGCACAAGCCAAGCTTCAAAGATGTGAATCAAGTCTGCTGAAACCCCCATGCCCAACATTGCACACACTGGGAAGTGAACACACACAATTTATTGTTTCTGAGCTTCACAATGCCAGCACTGGATACAAACACGAAGCCAGGAAAGATACAGTGGGACAGAAAAATTCACATTAAAGTTATAAACAGACAATTAATTAACTAGTAAAATGTTGTGGAAACATAAACAAAAAGATGAGAGAGTGAGACCTTGGAAGGTCCAAACACAAGAATGAGAACATTGCAGAAAGGCATTGCCAGATCAGCTGGAATGTGTTGATGCATCAAATTCTGAAGCTGCCTCACGAAATGAGCTCAGAAACCATAAACAAGACATGACTAGATGACAGCCCAACAACGAAAATTGTGCAGACAATGCTTGTTCATGCTCGGTTAACTTGACTATCTGCCCAGCTTGGGAATCAGTGAAAAACTACAACAGTATATTGCTGTTGTCCCTGCACGAGATAACTGCCTCACATGGGAAAATTTACAGCCCATGTTGTGAGCGACAGTCGATGGGGCTCCCAGAAAGTAATGACTCCATATATCCACCACAGCAGAAAAAGGCACGGAAGTGTGTGTGTGTGTGTGTGTGCGCGCGCGTGTGTGTGTATGTGTTTGTGTGAGTGTGTGTATGTGTGTGTGTCTGTGTGTGAGTGTATGAGTGTGTGTGTGCATGTGAAGTGGGGCAGGGGGACTGTGTGTTGGTCTCTGTGTGTTGATGTAGTTGAATGTGAAAATTATTGTTTGAAAGAGAGAACGCATGGACGAAATGAGATTGAATGTGAACAACTGGCGGAGATTTGGCGAACCGACAGAGAGTGACTGAGGGACGGTTTATGAACAAATCTGATGATATGCTTTAGAATATTTAAATCAAATCATTACCGGACCGAATAACAATATAGATCAGTGCATTCATGACTGGTGGATGGATGGGATTTTGGTGTGTATTCGGAAATAAGCCGTGGAGTACCGACTCAGATTGACTTTTGCAGGTGTGAAGCTGGGAGAGACAGAGCGCATTATTGGCATCATTGATGCTGTATTTCATAGCTCAAGTTTAAAGAGCAGATTGATTGAGCTATTGAAATTTATTCTGGAGGTGTCACTAGTTAAAATTAGGAATGTCAATTTGGTATCAGCTCATGGTCAAAGTGATCCAGCTTTGATGCGTCTGTGTCAACCTCAAATATTGTTCCTGGATGGGTTGCAGTCAGAAGAAGGAAATAGAGTTCAGAACCAGAGCAGAAGACAGCGACCTCCATGTTCCCAATATTTAAGTAATAAAGACATTGATACAATGAATAGTACTTCACACCCGAATAGATCAGCTTAAGGACACATGAAGGGCATTTCCAGAAGCAATGAGGGAGAGAGCGAATGAACAAGTCTACTGATGAGGTTAGTCATCTTCTGTAGAGTGAACAATTGGATCCAGAGTCTCAGCAGGAACAATAATAAGGAGTGCACAGTAGATGCAACGAATAGTAATGCAGTCTCTGCTTCATTTATAGAAATAACATCTGAGACTTACCACAGGCATCAATGATAGCCATAATAGGACAATAGAAAAAAGAATAACGAAAAATGCATAACAGATTCATGAAAATAATGACAATCAATATGTTGCAAGCTTCCAAACATTCCCAGAAAAACCCTGTTCCATCGCTATAGCATTCCAGTCTAACCCTCTCAGATTCTGATCCACTGTTGGAAGATTTCAGTCCAATGTTCTCAGATTCTGATCCATTGTGAGAACATTCAAGTTTAATGTTCCCAGAGTATAATCTCTCGTCCCCGTCTCTCTGGAGCTGCTTAACCGTGATACCACTGTTGGTGACGCTTTTCCGCATATAATGTGATAACATATTGAACAGTGGTTATTTATCATTGAAAGATCAAATCCCTTCACATTGCTTAACTCCACACAGAAGCAGGTAGAATGGTTTCACTGTGACGTGCCCTCCTTTTCCCTCTTAAAAAGTGAAGACTGCAGATGCTGTAGAACAAGTTCGAGAGTGCGGTGCTGCAAACATTCAGCAAGTCAGGCAGCATCCGAGGAGCAGCAATTATGATGTTTTGGGCAAGAGCCCTTCATCCTTTTCCCTTCCCGATGAATCATATCCCACGCCCCAAACTCTAATGGGCACACCTTTCAGCTGTAACCGACCCGTCTGCTGTGCTTCTGCACTCAACCCTTCCCCTCGATCTCAGATCAAGTCAACTATTAATACTGCAGTAAACAGAATAAATTTCTGATCTGAAATAAAACACAGAACTGCAGATGCGAGAGATCTGAAACAATACATCGTACAATGAATAGTGCCTAGATTTGACATGCTATCTCCGCTTTCTTCCTGCAGGTGCAGCCAGAACCGCTGAGGCTTATAAACAATTTCTTGCATACCTTATTTCCTGCTTATAAAAAGCAGTAAAATTGCCCTGCAGGTTTGAATTCGACATACATATTTCACCAGTGTTTTTTTTAAGTCTCCTTGCTGTTTCGAAGACACACACAAATTGTTTCTGTGCAATATTAGCACTGTTGTCTCTGGTGATGCTAATGGCGCATTCAGTGATGTGTTTCCAGAGGCCTTCCTTAATGTTAAGATAACCCTACTGCCTCTTCTTCGTTATTCTCAATGGGAATGGTGAGCTTGTCTCTCAGTCTACACTTGTTCAGGCAGGGCAGAAAAGGACAATGTTTGCCCAGCAATGCTGAGCATTCATGCTGATGGCTGTAGATGCTGTAACCTGGAGGGTGGGGGAGACAACCACAGGCTAAGCAAGCATGGTTTGCTTTCATGGCTTCCATCCTCATCCCAGGCAAAGGGGAAGTCATGTTTGTGACCCTCCCCACCCAGAAGAAGCTTCGTGACCATTCCCACAATGCAGGTTTGGGGAGGGCAGTAAATTTCCTTTTGCCTTCCACGTGCAGACTCAATATCAGGGCTGTGCATGGCAGCTCTGCATGGACTGTGCTTGTCCCGGTGCACTATTGAGCTTTCACAAATAGCACTGGTTTCCGGGATACTGTGTAATTCAGGACTCCGGTAAATGGGAGTTTATCTGGAATGGTGTGCAGTAACCAGTGGGAATAATCCGACGAGAATATCATTGTGTGGCCTCAAACACATGTGTTGAGTTGGGTGAGATTCACGCAGCCACACGGTGGGAATCTCTCCCCAAACCTAACTCAATTGGCAGTTTGCTTAAAATACGAAAAGATTAATTCAATACATGAGAACATAAGCACATGGAGTAGGAGTAGGCCATCTATTCCCTCTGCCATTCAATAAAATCATGATTGATATTTTCATGGGATCAGCTCCTCTTACGCTCCCGCTCAATATAGCCCTTAATTCCTGCACTGTTAAAACAATCTATCTTTATTTTCCTTAAAAACATTCAACAATTAGCCTCAGCTGCTTCCCTCGGCAGGGAATCCCACAGAGGGCGGCAAGGAGGCACAGTGGTGAGCACTGCTGCCTCACATGTCACTGATCCGGGTTCAAGTCCCGCCTCGGGCAACTGACTGTGTGGAGCTTGCGCATTTTCCCCGTGTCAGCGTGGGTTTCCTCCGGGTCCTCTGGTTTCCTCCCAAAGTCCAAAAATGTGCAGGTTAGGTGAATTGGCCATGTTAAGTTACCCGTAGTGTTAGGTGTAAGGGAATAGGTCTGGGTGGGTTGCTCTTCGGTGGGTCGGCATGGACTTGTTGTTTCGAAGGACCTGTTTCCACACTGTAAGTAATCTAATCGAAACAAGATTCGCAAGCTTTTGGGTCAAGAATTTCCTCCTCAACTCAGTCTTAAATCTGCTCCCCCTTTTTGCACGCAATGTTTCATCAATCAGTAGGAACAGCCTCCCTGTTTTGATCTTATTTACTCCCTTCATAAGCTTGTAATTTTCTGTAAGATCCCCCTCATTCTTCCTAATGCCAATGAGTATAGTCCCATTTTACACAATCGTTTCTCAAACGGCAAACTTCCCAACTCCAGAATCAACCTCGTGAACCTGCTCTGCACCCAGTTCAGTCCCAGTACATCCATTCTGAGGAAGGGCGATCATAACTGAACACATTACTCCATGTTTGGCCTCATCAGCTCTGTATATAGCTGCAACATTATCTTCCTGTTTTCAAACTCCACCCCTTTAGCAATTAACGACAACGTCCATTTGTCTTGTTTATTTGCTGCACCTACAAACTAGCTTCTATTGATTCCTTCACAAGGACACACAGATCCCTGCACACAGCAGAATGCTGCAAGTTTTCTCCATTTGAATCTTACTTTATTTTACTGTTAGTGCTAACAAATTATTCTGGCAAATTGGACGACCTTACATTTACCAACGTTGTACTCCATGTGTTAGAATATTGCCTACACTCTCTACTGGTTAAGACTGGTTTCTGAGCCGGAATATTGCAGTCATAGAGTCATAGAGCTGGACAGCATGGAAACAGACCGATCCCTCCAACACGTCCATGCTGACCAGGTATCCTGAACCAATCTAGGCCCACCTGCCAGATCCCAGCCCATATCCCTCCAATCCCTTCCTATTTATGTACCAATCCAGATGCCTTTTAACTGTTGCAATTGTACCAGCCTCCACCACTTCCTCTGGCAGCTCATTCCATACACGTATCACCCTCTGTGTGAAAAACATTATCCCTGAGGTCTCTTTTATATCTTTCCCTTCTTATTCTAAACCTATGCCCGCTAGTTCTGGACTCCCCGACCCCAGGGTAAAGGCTTTGACTATTTATCATATCCATGCGCCTCATGATTGTGTATACCTCGATAAGGTCACCCCTCGACCTCCGACGCTCCAGGGAAAACAGCCCCAGCCTTTTCAGCCTCTAGCTATAGCTCAAATCCTCCAACCCTGGCAACATTCTGGTAAATCATCTATGATCCTTTTCAAGTTTCACATCATCTTTCAGATAGGAAGGAGACCAGAATTGCATGCAATATTCCAACAGTGGCCTAAACAATGTCCTGTACAGCTGCAACATGACCTCTCAAATCCTGTACTCAATACTCCTACCAATAAAAGAAAGCATACCAAACGCCTTCTTCACTATCCTATCTACCTGCCTCTCCACGTTCAAGGAGCTATGAACCTGCACTCCAAGGTCTTTTTGTTCAGCAGCACTCCCTTGGACCTTACCATGACAATATGCTTTCCCATAATGCAGCACCTGCATTTATCTGAATTAACCTCCATCTCCCACTTCTCACCCCATTGACCCATCTTGTCAATATCCCGTTGTAATCTGAGGTAAATTTCATTGCTGTCCACAGCAACTCCAAGAATAACTTAGTTTCCAACGGTTTATCAAAGATTGAGGACTGCAATGTCACAGTGATCAGTGCTGGATTCTCAACGATTTGCATGTTATGTCAACAGTTTAAATAAATTGGTGGACAACATTAACATAGGCAGGAAATTGAGTTATTAAGAGGGGGCAGCGAATCTGTAAATGAATTAGAAATGGACAACAACTAAGCAATTGGAATATAATGTAGGTCACTGTCGACCTTTTTTTCAGGAAAAACAAAAGGCAGTATATTAAATAAATGGAAAGAGATTACAAGGCTTACCGATACAGTGTGTGCTAGTTGGTTCATTCTGAATCGCTCAGAAGTCGGAAGTGTGGCTCCATCCACCAGATGGTTGACTCCCTGATGTTCACAGTGGCCTCCCCCCCTTGCTCTCAGTACACAAGGGATATTTTCATTTGATTGGTTGGCGGGGAGGTTGGGGAGTGGTGAGGGGGAGGGTTTTATGGCCGTAGTGGTGGCCTTTATCCAAGTAAGTGGAGACCCTAAAACGATTGGAATTTTTAACTGCTTCTCAATGAAGAGACTGCGGCAGTTGCCAGGACAGTGAGTATTCACCAACATAATTTACCGTGCATGGTCACACTGCAACATTAAGGGAGTGAGAGCTTGAGGGTCCAGTCACAGGAATGACAACATAAAATAAAGGCATTTGCAGATCAGCTGTAATGATGATTTATGTCACATTCTCAAATCCCCTCACAGAACCGGTCCAGGCACCATACACCCAGAGGACATATCCCTTCAGCATGCAATACTGTATATACCAAGCTGGATCCAACCCGGAAATCTGCCCAGAGTAGAACGCTGAGCAGACCATAGTAGTGTATGATATTTCAACCCCGATTAGACAGCAGTATCCCAACAGGAGCTATGCAGACAACAGCAGGATCATTCTATCTTGGCCATTCTAAGTGAAACACGTCGGAGGAGATTGAGATAAATTTTATTATACTTTCAGGAACTTCGCATGTGTTTTGATGTACTCTTCCAAATTATAGTGTGAATGGATTGTAGAGTCCTGAAACAAACCCAATGGCAACATTCGGGTCAGCAATGTGCATGTTCATCTCCTTCTGTTAATATCAAAGGGACAGCATTGCAAGGAATTGGACAAAACTGCTCTGAGTCTCCAAAGTCATTCTTTGAAGAACAAATCAGCCACTAAATGTTCTATCTATGACGGCAGAGTCAGAATGTCCCAGCCGGAGCTCCTCTGCTACACTGCTCTTTGTTCATTTTTTTGCTTTAATGGAGTGTTTGCATTCCCCAAACATTTCATTTTCTAACGTTACTTGGTGGTGAATAGAGGGGGTGAGTCCCAGAACAGAGTTTGACCATGGGGCATGAGGTCTGGGGGAATAAGTCCTGGAGGCGAGTCGTTGACCAGACGTTGGCGTGGGACGGTAGTCCTCAGGTTTTGAAGCCTAGTGCACTCTCGAAATTGGCTCAGTGTGGTCTGAACACTAGGCCCGGCTTTGGTCTCTCGACTGGACCCGTTCCAGTCTGGCTACTAGTCCCAGTGCAGTCTGAAGACTCAGCCCAATGCTTTGTGAATACTTGGTTTAGTTTCATCTCGCGACTCGCACTGATGCAGCCTGGATACATGGCCCAGTACAGCATGGAGACTCTGTCTGATGCGGTCTGGACACTGGGCACGGTGTAGTCTGGAAACTGGATCCAGTTGTGGTCTGGAGGCACGGCTCGGTGCGGCGTGGAGACTCAGTCTGCTGTGGTCCAGAGGCTGGGCCCGGTGCTGCCTGGAGACTGGGCCGGTTGCGATCTGCATACGTGGCCTGACGTGGTCTGGAGACTGCGCCTGGTGTAGCCTTTAGGCTGAGTATCGTGCAGTATGAACACTAGCCCTAGTGCGCTCTAGGTACTTCGAATTTTGAAGCTTGGAACTCAGTCTGGAGGAATCGGGACACTACGCCCAATGTAGTCGGGAGACTTGGCAATGCGCGACCTGGAGACTTGATTGGTGAGGTCTGGAGACTTGGCCCAGTGCAGTCTGGAGACTGGGCCCAACACGCCCGTAGACTGGGACTGGTCCAGTCTGGAGATTGGACCTGGTGCAATCCGGAGACTGGTTTCAATACCATCAGGACACTTGACACGGTAAGGTGTGCAGACTTGGCTTCTTGCAATCTGGAGACTTGGTGTGGTGTGGTCTGGAGACATAGCCTGATGTGGCCAGGAGACTGGGTCTGGAGCAGTCTGTGGATTGGTTTTGGTGCAGTCTAGCGACTGGACCTGTTGTGCTCTGGATATGTGGCCTAGTGCGGTCTGGAGACACGGCCCAGTGTGATTTGGAGGTTTGGCTCAATGCGGTCTGTAGGGTTGGCCCAAGGTGACCTGCAACCTTGGCCAGTTGAGGTCTGGAGACTTGGTCTGGTGCAATCTGGAGACGCAGCCCAGTGTGCTTTGGAGAATTGGCCTGGTGTGGTCTGGAGACTTAAAGCAGTGTGTTCTGGTGAATCGGTCTAATTTGTGGTATGGACACTTGCCCTTGTGCCGTCTGGGGATTTGGCATGGTGTGGTCTGGAGACTAGGACTAGTGTGGTCTGATGACTCGGATAGGTGCAGTGCGGACTTGACATAGTGCAATCTAAAGACATGATCTGATGTGATCTGGACTGTGGGTGCCATACAGTCTGTGGACCATGTATAGTGTGATCTGGAGACTGGGCCCGATGCGCTCGGAATACTTGGTCTGGTTTGGTCTGGAGTCGTGGCCCAATGCACTCTGGATGTTGGCCCTGGCACAGTCTGGAAACGTGGACTGCTGTAGAATGGAGGCGGGGCCCAGCACAGCCTGGAGACGAGGACCAATGCGGTCTGGAAACTGGGCTCAGTGCAGATTGGAGATTCAGCCTGGAGTAATCTGGAGACTTAGCCATGTGAGGTTTTTCGATTTGGCCTGTTGTGGTCTGGAGACTAGGCACAGTGCTCTCTGAAGACTGGGATCAGTGCAGTCTGGAGACTGGGCCTCGTGAGACATGGAAACTAGACCTGGCAACAGTCTGCAAACTGGGCTGGGTGCGATCTGCAGTCTTGGGTGATGTGGTCTGGAGACACAGTCCAGTGTGCTCTGGAGACTTGGCCTGATGCAGTCTGGAGACTAGGCCCGGTGTGGTCTGGAGACGAGAACTGGTGCAGTCTGGATATCGGGCCTGGTGCGGTCTGGAGTCAGAGCTCAGTGCAGTCTGGAGACTGGGCCTGTTGCGTTATCGAGACTGGCCCTGGTGTGATCTGGAGACTGGGCCCAGTCCGGTCAGGAAATTGGGCTTGGTGCTGCCTGGAGACGATGTGCTGTCAGAGACTGGGGTGAGAGGACAGTCAATATTATCCATTCCTTTTTTCATTTATTTTTCGTTTTGTAGGAGTTTCGCTTGCTATGATTTCAATTTTGTACCAAATCCATAAGAATCTGTTCTTAGGTATATTGTACCGACGGTGGCTGAATAACCAACAACATTGTAAACTTTTCACTGCACACATTCGAGTGCTTCTGAAAATAAAGCCAACTAAATTCAAATGTGTGAGTGTAATTATCTTTGATTCGTTTTCCAATCAAAGCAGCGTTGTTTGGCAGCCAGCAGCGGGTAGTATTACTTAAACATTAAACACAATAGGAAGATACAGACGGAAAGAGAGTGAAGACAGACATTTTGATTCCAATTTCGTGGATTCACCCCCAAAACAACAAAAATTCAAATGCTCAGAAATTCATCTGCCAAGACACGCACATTAATACACGAAAACACGCACAGGCAATCACAGATACGCACACAGACAATCACAACAAAATACACACAGCCACATGCAGACATTCGCCCCCTTATGCCTGTCTTGCCATTCGGAAAGACCATGGATGATCTACTCTGGGCATCAACTTTATTTCCACTTCAGAAATAAGGCAGAGCAAGTAACTGAACTGTTCGAGTGGGAGCACTTTTGGGACCAGTGACCATAATTGAATTAGTTTTGCAATAGTTATGGAAAAGGAGACGACTGTTTCACAAGTTAATGGTATTAATTAGAGCAAGGAGATGGAGAGGACTGCAGATGCTGGAGATCAGAGCTGAAAATGTGTTGCTGGAAAAGCCCTTTTTCCTGAAGAAGGGCTCATGCCCGAAACGTCGACTCTCCTGCTCCTTGGATGCTGCCTGACCTGCTGCGCTTTTCCAGCAACACATTTTCAGCTCGAAATTAGAGCAAGGTCAATTTTGATGGTACTTGCAAAATTGGTAAAACTGTTCGCAAGTTAAGGGACATCTGACAAGTTTGGGCCGAATGGCCTGTATTCATGCTGACATACTGTATGGCTTGATACATTTACCTGCTTATATTCATTTACAGTCTCTCTGCCTTCTCTTGATATTTTAGTTTCCTGCTTACATAAATTGTAACTTCCGACACTGGTTACAGTATATTTGTTCTTACAACTTTCCGTTTTATACATTAACATTCTTAAACAGTAGAATAACTTTCGCCACCCTCCATTCTTCCAAAACGTCCACAGTGGCTGAGGAAGAAACAGAAATTTCCTTCCAAGCCTCCCACCACGTACAAGGATGGGCTTTGATCAGGCCAAAGGTATTTATCCACCGTTATGCAATTGAATGCTGCGAACAGCTCCTATCTGGAATAGGAATGCGGCGCCAAAACACGCCCACCTTTTAAACAAAAGTTCTCACCTTCGCATCCATTATTCTGCCTTCAGTAAACACGGAGAAGAGATTTTTATTTAAATTTTCCCCATCTCTGGTGGCTCCATACCGAGACAGCCAATAGATAACAGTTCAGCAGGGGTAATATAACGTGTCAGCTCAGCTGTCATTTCTTATCCGGGAGGAATGACAGGCAGTTTCTCAATCAAATGGACAAAGATGACAGGACTGAGTGATACACTGTGTGCTGGATGTCTTGCTTTGACCCGTTCAGACACCGGAAGTGTTGTTCCTTCTCCTTGATTGTTTGTTTCATGACGTTCCCAGTGGCTGCATTGCTCTCAGTACACACGGGATACTTTGATGCATTTGGTTGGCAGTGGGGATTGGTGAGGGGAGATGGTTTTGGTGCTGTTTCCGGGGACGGCTTTATCTGAGGGGCCATTTTTCTTTTCTGCACGGATCCCCTAAGACGATGGGAATGGCTGACTGCTTTTGAACGAAGAGGCTGTGGTTGTTGCCAGGACAGGGAGTATTCACCTGCATGATGTATTCCGAATGGTCACACTGCAACATTAATTGAGTGAGAGTTGCTTCGGAACCTCTACATCTCCCCAGTGACGTGGGGACGCCGCAAATCCATGTACTCTATCGGGAATGTCGCTATACTGGGAAAACAAGGATACATCTGGCAGCAAGGAGATAGTGAGGACTGCAGATGCTGGAGATCAGAGTCGAGAATGTTGTGCTGGAAAAGTACAGCAGTGCAGACAGCCTGGGAGGAGCAGGAGTGTCGAAATTTCAGGAATTAGCCCTTCATCAGGAATGAGACTTGTGCTCCGGGGGGCTGAGAGGTAAATGAGACGTGAGTGGGCTTTTGGGGAAGGCAGCTGAGAATGCGCTAGGTAGTTGAAGGTGAGGGCACATGGTAGCTCCCAAGTGAGGGAGAAAACATTGTATTCACCTCATCCACCATACATATCTTCCGACATCGAATGGTGTCATTGATGACGACATACTGGGAGATGATGGATATGTGAGCAACTCCTGACGGGAACGTTCCAGATCATAGAAGCTGAATGAAATTGTGACCCTAACAACAACTGGCAGCACCAGCCTCCCCTCGGTGTAAAGCTTCAGGTCGCGTTCAAAGAGGTGACACCGTTCAGTGACAAGCCCCTTGTTCTATCAGGATACCCTAACACTCTGCTCCTCCGGAAACTGTAGTTTGGGAAGCTGTTCTTGGAAAAGCCGGGTGGAGACAGCAGATCCCTTTCACTAAAAACAATCAGAAATTGACGTTGTCTATATGGACCTCAGTGGAGTGTTCAACATGGTACAGCCTGGGAGACTGGTTAGTACAGTTAGATGACATGGAATAAAGAGAGAACTAACCAATTGCATATAGAACTGTTTCCAAAATAGTGGTTCGAGGGTGATGGTTAAGGGTTTGTCAAACTGGAGGGAAGGACCTGTTCTGTGCCCATTGCTTTTTGTCACAATGATTTTAGTGTAAGCGTAGGATGTATTCTGAGCAAATTTGCAGATATCACCAAAATTGGAGGTGTAGTGTACAGAAAAGAAGGTTCCCTCAGAGTACGATGTGATCTTGACCAGTTGGACTAATGGGCTGAGGCGTTGCATATGGAATTTATTCAGATAAATGTGACTTGCTGCATTTTGGAAAGGCAAATCGGGGCAGAACATGTACACTGATACGTAATATCCTGGGCCGTGTTGCTGAACAAAGAGTCTTTGCAATGAAGGTTGAGAGTTGCATGAAAGCAGAGCAACAGTTAAATAGGTTAGTGAGGACGGCGTTTCATATGCCGACCGTTACTTTTCAGCGCATGACATAAGAAATTAGGAAGTCGAATTGCAGCTGTACAGCACTTTGTTTTTGGCAGATGTGGAATATTGCGTTTAGTTCTAGTCTGTCTGCTGTAGAAAAGAGATTGTGAAACTTGAAAGGGTTCTTTAAGAATGCCGCAAGGATATTGGCCGTTTTTGTATTCTGAGCTCCAGGAAGAGGCTGAACAGGCTGGGTCTATTTTCGCTGGTGTCAGAGGCTGAGGGATGACCTTATTTAAAATCATGAGCGACATGGATAATTTGAATATTCACAATCTTTCTCCAAGGCTGGAGGAGTCCAAACCTTGAGGGTAAAGATTTAAGGTGAGAGCGAAAAAAAATTAAAATTCTTTAGAGTCAATGTTTTCACGCAGACAGCGGTGCGTGCAAGGAATTATTAGCCTCTGGAAGCTGGAGGCTGGGACAATTACAACGTTTCAAAAACATCTCCAGGGGTGCATGAATACGAAATGTTTAGAGAGACATGGGCCAAATGCATACCTCCCACCCATCCTCCTTCTCTAACCTACAAAAACAGTTGTGGGAGCCAGACTGACAAGGTAAGGAAACTAGTTTATTTCCTAATCCATTTTTTTAGTCGTCACTTCGGCAGTTAGAATACTGGGAATGGTGTTTAGGACAGTGGAATGTTCCTCCTGCAGAATGTGGGAAGTAAGGGTCACCACTAGTGTCCCTGCTGACTCTATCTGTGGGAAGTGCACCCAACACCAGCTCCTCCAAAACCGCGTTAGGGAACTGGAGCTGGAGTTAGATGAACTTCCCATCATTCAGGAGGCAGAGGGGGTTATTGACAGGACTTACCAAGAGGTAGTCACTCCCCAGATAAAAGAAAAATATAGATGGATGACAATTAGGGGACAGAAAGGGAACCAGCAGGCAGTGCAGAGATCCCCTGTGGCCATGCCCCTCAACAATAAGTATACCATTTTGCATACTTTTGGGTGAATGACTTATCGGGGAAAGCAGTGGGGCACCTGCTGCTCAGAAAGGAAGAAGGAAGAGGAGCAGAGCAGTAGTCATTGGGAACTCGACAGTTAGGAGGACAGATAGGAGCTTCTGTGGGGACGATAGAGATTCACGGTTGGTGTGTTGCCTCCCGGGTGCCAGGGTCCGTGATGTCTCTGATCGTGTTTTTGGGATCCTTCGGGGGAAGGGAGAGCAGCCCAAAGTCGTGGTCGACATAGGCACCAACGACGTAGGTCGGAAGAGAGATGGGGACTTGAGCCAGAAACTCAGGGAGCTCGGATGGAAGCTTAGAGCTAGGACAAACAGAGTTGTTTTCTCTGGTTTACTGCCCGTGCCATGTGCTAGTGAGGTGAGGAATACGGAGAGAAAGGAGTTGAACACGTGGCTACAGGGATGGTGCAGGAGGGAGGGTTTCGGGTTTTTGGATAATTGGAGCCCTTTCTGGGGTAGGTGGGACCTCTACAAGCAGGATGGTCTTCATCTAAACCAGAGGGGTACCAATATCCTGGACTCGAAATTTGCTAAAGCTATTAAGGTGGATTTAATAATACAGCAGGGGATGGGAACCAAAATCTTAGGACAGGTATAGAAGAGGATGAGAGTAGGGTGTTCCAAAATCAAGTATCTGACACTGGCAAGCAAGAACCTGGTTTGAAGTGTGTGTACTTCCACGTGAGGAGCATTCCAAAATAAAGTGGGTGAACTGGCAGCATGGGTTGGTACCTGGGACTTCGATGTTTTGGCCACTACGGAGAGCAGGGACAGGAATAGCTGTTGCAGGTACCGGGATTCAGATGTTTCAGCAAGAGCAGAGAAGATGGTAAAAGAGGGGGGCGGGGGCGGGGGTGTGTCATTGTTGATCAGGGACAATATTACAGTTGTAGAAAGGATGTTTGGGGACTCTTTCACTGAGGTAGTATGGGCTGAGGTTAGAAACATGAAAGGAGAAGTCAACATGCTGGGAGATTTCTGTGGGCCTCCGAATAATCCCGATTAGTAATGCTAATTACAGACCAGTGAGTCTCATTTCAGTTGTTGGAAAAGTGTTGGTAAAAGGTTAAAAGAGATAGGAAATATAACCATCTAGAAAAGAATAATCTGATCAGGGACAGTCAGTACGGTTTTGTGAAGGGTAGGTCGTGCCTAACGAATCTTATTGACTTTTTTGACTAAGTGACCAAACAGGGAGATGAGAGTAAACCGGTTGATGTGGTGCATATGGATTTCAAAAAGGTGTTCGATAAGGTTCCCCACAGTAGGCTATTGTACAAAATTCGGAGGATTGGGATTGTAGGAGACAGAGCAGTTTTGATCAGTAATTGGCTTGCTGAAAGAAAACAGAGGGTTGTAGTTGATGGAACATGCTCATCTTGGTGTCCAGTTACTTGTGGCATACTGCCAGGGTCGGTATTGGGTCCACGGCTGTTCGTCATTTTAATAAATGACCTGGATGAGAGTTTAGAAGGGTGCGTTCGTACATTTGCGGACGACACTAAGGTCGGAGGAGTTGTGGATAGTGACGAAGAATGCAGTAGGTTGCTGAGATACATAGATACGATGTAGAGCTGGGCTGGGAGGTAACAAATTGAGTTTAATGCGGATAAGTGTGATGTGATACACTTTGGACGGAGTAATCGGAATGCAAAGTACTGGGCTAATGGTAAGTTTCTTGAGAATGCAGATGACCAGAGTGATCTCGGTGTCCATGTACACAGATCCCTGATAGTTGCCATCCAGATTGACAGGGTTGTTAAGAAGGCATACAGTTTTTTTGCCATTATTGATAGAGAGATTGAGTTCTGGAACCAGGAGGTTATGCTGCACGTGTACAAAGCTCTGGTATAGCCAGAATTGGAGTATTGTGTACAGTTCTGGTCACCATATTCTAAGAAGGATGTGGTAGCTTTGGAAAAGGTGCAGAGGAGATTTACTAGGATGCTGCCTGGTATGCAGGGAAGGTCTTACGAGGAAAGGCTGAGGGCCTTGAGGCTGTTCTCGTTAGAGAGAAGAAGGTTGAGAGGTGACTTAGTAGAGACATACAAGATAATCAGAGGGTTAGATAGGGTTGACAGCGAGATCCTTTTTCCAAGTATGGGGACAGCAAACACGAGGGGACACAACTTTAAAGTGAGGGGAGATTGGTATAAGACAGATGTCAGAGGTAGTTTCTTCACTCAGAGAGTAGTAAGGGTGTGGAATGCTTTGCCTGCCACGTTAGTAGATTCGCCAACTTTAAATAGATTTAAGTCGTTATTAGACAGGTATATGGACGTATATTGGAGTAGTGTAGGTTAGATGGGCTTCAGATTAGTATGACAGGGTGGCGCAACATCGAGGGTCGAAGGGCCTGTGCTGCGCTGTAATGTTCTATAGTCTATGTTCTATATGGGAGGAGATTAATGTCAATTATCTAGGCGATAAGCACGAGTGGGACCGACGGATCTGTTTCTGTGCTGCACATCTTTATGCCTGTGTGGCACTCCATGGTTTCAGAGATTCCTCTCACTTCAGCCTTTGCTCCATTTGTTGATCATGTTGTAGACCCAGATGCTGAAACTACAGTCCCTATGCTCCGTCAAGTGTTGGATCACCAAACCCTCAGGTCTCCCTGAAATTGTAAGGCAGCTCATAGCACAACGTCCAGTAAACCATCCCCGGCAGCTCTACTGACTTTTCAACACCAGGAGCCAGTCAGTAGCCACTCTGCAACAAATTGCATGCCTGGTGTATTTGAGTAGTATTCAATTGGCTTCCTCATGTTCCTGAATACACGATCAGCTGACCGGAACAAACACAAATGTTCAGTGGACAGGCACAGACCATACCGGTTCTCAAATAACAGTGAATCCAAATGCAGAAGGTTATTGTGATGAAATGATAACAACCTGTCTCTCAATGTTGGTAATACAAAACAAAAGAAATGATCATCGAATTCAGAATGAATGTAGGTGAACACGCCCATCTACATCAATGGAAATGAGGTGGGGAGAGTGGAGAGGGTCAAGTTCTTAACACTGACGAAAACCAATAATATGTCCTTCTCTGACGACGTCGAAGCGACAGCCAAAAAGACACAACAAGCCTCTTCTTGCTCAGACTGCTCAGGAAGATTTTTTTTATATTCATAAGGGTCCTCACCAACTTCTACAGATGCACCATTCAAATAATACTGTCCAGATGCATAACGGTCTGGTATGGCTGCTGCTCTGTGCAGCAATGTAAGAAATTACGGAAAATGGTGTGCACAGCCCATTCAATCACGGAAGCCATCCTCCTATCGAAAAACTCCATTTATGGCTCCCATTGGCGCGGAAAAGCTGCCAACATCATCAAAGATCCTTTCCACACCGCTGATTCTCTCCTACAAACTCTGCTGTCAGACAGAAGATACAGGAGTTCGAGTATACGTAGCAATCGGTTCAAAAACAGCTTCTTCCCTTTCATTACGAGACTGGCTATTGGACTTCTGCAACGTCAAATAATGTTGATCTTGCTAATCTTGATCTTGCTTTGTGCACTTCCTGTGCAGCCATCACCTTGTATGCCTTGTATGTCTCAGCAATCAATGATCTGTATACTCTTGTTTTCTATGGTGTACTTCTACTGCTCCCAAAATAAGCTTTGCACTGTGCTTAGGCACTTGTCACTACAATAAACCACGAGTGTGCAATCGCAATCATGAGAACATTGAATAAAGGTAGGGCCAGATCAGCTGAAATGATTGGTTACATCAAATTCTGAATCGGCTTCCCAGAATTAGCCCAGGCACGATCAACTGGGACAAGGTGATAGCCTACCATTGACAGCTGAGCAGAGTTTACTGGGGCATTGCTCAGTAAACTGCACGACCTGCCCAACTTGGGGAGCTTTAGAAACCTTTTGGCAGTACATTAGTGCAATGCTTGCAGTTGATAACTGCTTTGCATGGGGAAATGTGCGGCTCTTGTTGTGAGTAACAGTAAATAAGGCTCCCATATGTCTCTGCAGCTCCATTGCACGCGAACCAGGCAAGTGTGTGTGTCTATGTGTCTGTGTATGTTGATTTGTATATATATATGTGTGTGTGTGCGTGTGTGTGTGCACGCGTGTGTGTTCTACTTGAAAGTCACTGTTTGGGAGAGAACGTGCATGGAGGAAATCAGTATAAATGTGAACAACTGGCAGGGGTTTCGGGAATCGACAAAGACTAAGGGACAGATGTGAGGACATGCTTGAGTATATTAAGACATTGCCAGTTCCAATAACAATGTAGATTAGTGTACGATGGAATCTCGGATGAATTAGATGTTGACGTGAGTTTGGATATAAAAAGTGGAGTATCGACTCAGATTAACTTCTGCAGATTTGAAGCTGGAAGTGTCAGCATCCGACGATTAAAATCATAGAGATTGTATTTCATTGCTCAACGTTCAAATAGCAGATGGGATGAGCCAGTAAACAATACTCTCGCGATATCACTAGTTAGACTTAGGAATGGTCAGACTATCGTGTCAGGATTCAGCTCACAGCCAAAGGGATCACTACAGCCGTGATTCATCTGTTTAAGCCACAGAGTTTTGCCAGAGATTGAATGGAGTCAGACAGATGTTTGGTTTGTAACCAGGAGAGAAGACACTGATCTCCATGATCCCCGTATTTAAATAACAAGGGCAGTGATTCCTGTTGTTCCTAGCTGAAGCTCAGTCAGTCAAAATACAGATGCTTCCAGAGGCAAAGAGGGAGAGAATGACTGAATATGTTCACTGATGCAGTTATTAAAACTTTGTGGAATGCATATCTCGATTCGGAGTCTCAGCATGAACAAAAGCAGTCGAAAGGACAGTAGGCTAAATGTAAAAAGAAACAGCCGTAGAGTTACACATCGTTCATGCAAATGATAACTGAGCAGTGAGATTAGCAGGGACACGAACTACAGCCAGGATAGGATACTGAACAAATACTGAATACTGTAAAGTTCATATTGGATCAACCATGATTATGACCATCAATCATAATATTTAGAAAATTGTCAAACTGAAGAAACTGATGTCAAATTGAATAAACTCCTGTCCATTGTTGTGATATTCCAGTCTATTGTTCTAAGATTATGATCTCCCGTTCCCCTTTCTCTGGAGCTGCTGATCTCTGGTAGTGCTGTCGGCCATGCTCCCGCTCATACTATGGGATAGCACATTGAACTGAGCCCATTCATCATTAAAAATAGAACCTCTCCAGCGGGATAATTAGAGTTAATGGAGACTGACATTAATCACAGTCACTGAACAAACGGGTTCAGTTAAACCCTCCTTTGCCTCATTATTAATACAACAATTAAAGGAAACATTTATTCATCATGGATGCTGTAGATGAGGGTTGCTGAGGGACTGACTATAAATCTTCCAATTTGTTAATTCTCCTATCTTGTATGTGGGAGTACTGCCAGAACTTTGCAGGGTTGTATATATTCAATATTGTTTATAAAAGGAGACAGAGATAAAATAACAGACCAACTGCTTATAATGTCTGTCAGGGAAATTTCTAGATACCATACCCCAGGGCAACAACGTTTATTGCCCATTGACTTTGTGTAATGCTGCTCCTAATTTTAAGTGCCCCTTTATAAAACTCTTTCAAATCTTGAGATACCATTCAGAGCATTGAGACTGCTCCTCAGGAACAAAAGGGACCAATTCTATCCACATGTACCCGTTACAGAGGTATAGGAAGAGGCCATTCAGCCAACTTCCGCTTATTATCACTTGAAGAGCTGTAAAGCTGGATTAATGGCATTTCATTTTAAAGGGAATCATTCAAAACACAGAGATCTGTAACTGCAGCTGTCCATGTGTTACTGAGAGGACACCTGGAGTACAATGTGTTGTTTGTGTTTCCATAACTGAGAAGGGCAGGATATCCAACAGACGAGTCTGTTTCAGAGGGACAGAGGAGGCCATTCATCCTCTCAGATCTGTCACAGATCGACAGGTGGAGGCCATTCCGCCTCTCAGGTCTGTTACCTAGGGAGATGAGGTGTCCTTTCAGCCTCTCAGACCTGTTACAGAGCGACATGAGGAAGCCATTCAGCTTCTTTTCCTTGTTACACAATCAGTCTTAGTTTTCAAAATATATATGAAGAACAATAGACCTGATATCAGTTTTAAAGTTCGAAATAGAGTGAGATATAGTTTGCATATGTTAGGCAAGCACTTTAAGAAACTGATTGGGAAACTTTTTTCGTTGGTGAAGAGACATTTGGAAAGCAGAAGGCATTCAAACATGTGATAATGAGTGTCCAGCGATAGTATGTTAGTGTTGGTGAGAAGTGCAATGCTGGTCGGTGCAGGGAATGCTGAATGGCTCGCGAAATTGAGGTTCAGTTCAAGACAAATGAGGAAACATAGATAGGCATTGACATTAGGGATCGAGTGAAGTCATTGAGGGCCATAGCGTAATACTCGAGAGGGAAATTGGAGGGCAAAATGGGAACATGATCTACTTTTGGCAAATAGGATCTTGGAAAATCCAAACAGGTTCTGTAAGTATGTCCGTGATAAAAATGAAATGAGGGAGAGAGCAGGGCCTCTTAAAGTACAGCAAGGGTGCGTTTGTGGAACCACAGGAGATGGGGAAGTTATGAACGGCTATTTTGTGTCAGTATTTACTTTGCAGAAGAACATGAAATAAAGGGGTAATAAATAAAGATATCTTGAAAAGTGTCCATATAATAGTAGTGGAGGTGCTAGAAGTCTCTAAAACTCATAAAGGGGGCTCACTCCCTCGGACATGATCTTTTATACCCCAGTACGATATTAGAGGGTAATTATGTATTATTGAGCCCTTTGCTGAGCAATACGAAACATGAATAGCCTTGGGCAAGATGCCAGAAGACTACAGTATGGTGAGTTATTTGGTAGTGAAAAGCCCTGGAACAGCAGAACAGTCAGCCTGGTGGGTAAGTTGTTGGAGGGGTTCCTTAGGATCAGGTTTTATATGTATTTGCAGGGCCAAGGACTGATTAGAGGAAGTGAACACGACTCTCAGGAAAATGATTGAGTTTTTTGAAAAAATGAAAAAGAATTTCGTGAAGGCCTAGCAATGAAGGTTGCTTATACGGCCGCCAGTAATGCGTTCGACTGGTTACACATGGTAAACTGTTAACAAGTTTAGATTACATGGAATCCAGGGAGGGCTGGAGGCAATTGGCTCGAAGGTAAGGGACGGGGGTGGGGGTGGGGTTTGGCAGTGTGGATGGTGATAGAGTGTTGCTTTTTGGAATGCAGGCTTTTCACTAAAATTGTGCATCAAGAATCGGTGTTAGGATCATTGGATTTTGTCATATATATCAACAATTTGGATGTGAATATTAGTAGGAATGGATCGAAAGTTTGCAATTACAACAAAAGTAGCCGAGTGTTATGGTCAAACTTCTTGATATACCTGTATTTTAAACTTTTGTGTTTAATTCAGAACAACACGCAGAACTCTCTGTGCTGTTCTATTTTTTAGAATTTCTCTCCACTTGAACAATGGTTTATTTTTGAGTTTTCTGCTCGACTGCATGACCTCACATATCCTTACAATGTGCTCCATCTATTTCACCATGCAAATTTCTTATATTTTTATCACACCATGCAATCCAACCCATTTACGTCATCATCGCTAAATATTGATAGATTGCATTCTAACCCCGTCTCCAAACCATTAATATAGAGAGTGACGAGTCCAAGGCCAAATACTTGTGGTCCATCACCAGTTATATCTTTCGTCCTCGTCGAGATATATTAAACAAGACTCACCCTTTTGTGTCTTAACAAATCACTAACCTCTGAAAAAAAGGTCATAACTTGTGCAAGAAATGTTTTCTATGTTAGCTTACCAAAGGTTTATCTAATCTAAGTACAAGGTCGAACGGTTATCTTTTAATAAACTTGCTTGTTACATCCTCAAACAACACAACAAATTTGTGACACACGATTTCCTTTTTCAATAACGATTTTGATTTGTTTGATGCCATTGAGGTTTTGTAAGTCCCCTGTTAATTTTTCTTCCCGTTAATAATCTCAAACATTTCCTAACAAAAGATGAAATGCTACCTAACCGATAGCTTCCTGCTTACTGTGCCCTTCTGTTCGACCTTGAAGCCATTTATCACAGAAACTGTGAATCTACTGGAATCCTCCTGAGAGTTTGGAGATGCTTCAAAAACTGCCAGGAATATCTCTGTGGCAATTTATTTCAAAATGCCATGAACAGACCACCAGCTCATGGTGGATAGTTTGGATGTAGTTTCATTCTTTTGTTCAAGACTTTACTCTGAAGGTAAGACGTGTTGCAAGAACTTTCCTGTCGATAAGACATGCGAAACCTCCGGGATAAACTCTATCTACCCAGTGTGATAACCAATGTAAAATGCTAGTTGACATTATCTGCTTTTTCTCACTTTTCCTGACTGGAAATCTCCAAATGTCCCAAAAAGACTTCAGCTGCTCTCTTTTGTTTTATTTATTTACACACAGCACTTCATGCTATTTCTCGTTATTTGCAGGCAATTTGTTTTCCAAACAGTTCTCTCCAACTTTATCTGTTTCAAATCGGTCAAATGCTGCATCGTTAAAACAAATTGCAGTTATCTTGCCTACCAGCAGTGTTCATCATTTGGTGTGTTTTATTTTTCTATTGTGCACTTACCTTGTCTAATTTTCTTAATCATGAAAGGGTCATCGTCTTACAGATTCCTCTTCGATCATTATGAAACCTACTTTCAGTTACCTGCCTTTGTCCATCAAATAAGCTTCTCCTTCGTCCTATTTCCCAGCTCATGTCGATCAATAAGTAAGTAAAAGTGACTGAGCTGCGGATTAGACACCTTTCTTTTCTCAAATCGTCAAGGGGTGTGTTCCGGTAGGGTGAGGATGGGTGGGAGCTTCCTCATCTGGTTAAACACATGATCACCTTGACAGTGACAACACTCACTTTCAAAGGATAGCCAGCAAACAAGTTTCACAGACAAAAGTCACACTTGCACCAAGTGTGATAGACAGGGAAGTAAATAACAGTACAAGCAACACTATGGCAAAACTGAATTAACAGAGGATACATTTATGTTTAGTGACGGTAACAGAGGGAAACACTTTTGCTTCAAACATCGCGTTAGGTAGCGCTGAAAGGGAGAAGGGCTGAGGAAGACATTAATAAGGATTTGGAAGAATAGACTAAATTGAAATGTGATGCCAAAGACGAACCATCATGAGAATGATCACATGAAAATAGGTGTTTGTGCAGCAGAATTCAGTGCAGGTTAATAAACATCGCAGTTTTGGGTGAATGGGGCAGTATAGATCACCGAGTGTATGAAAGATGGGTGAATGGGACAGGGTAGGTCCGTGTGTACAGGGATGATGGATGACTTGGACAGTGCCCGTCAGTTTGTACAGTGGAGATCGGTGAACGGGGCAGTATAGTGAAGGGATGCTGGGTGAATGGGACAGTGTAGGACAGTGTGTTCACGGATGATCGGTGAATGGGACAGTGTAGATCAGAAGGTACAGGCGTGCTGGGTGAACGAGACAGTGTAGCTCAGTGAGTACAGGGGTGTCTGGGCAACGCGAGTGTGTAGGTCATTAGGTCCTTTGATGATGAGTGAACGGGACAATGTAGATCAGTGAGGACAGGTTTGATATGTGAATGGGACAGAGTAGATAAGTGAGTACAGCGTGAATGGTGAATGGGACAGAATAGATCAGTGAGTACAGAGTAGAAGGGAATGGTGAATAGGAAATGTAGGTTTACGAATACGGGGTGCTGTATGAGCATTTCTTTGCAGGTCAGTACGTACAGGAGTGATGGGTGAATGGGACATTGTAGGTCAGTGTGTACACGGGCTACGGGTGAACACCACAGTGTAGGTACGTGACCACAGGGCGGTTGGGTGATGGGGACAGTGTAGGTCAAAGAGTTCAGGTGTAATGGATGAATGACACAGTATAGATCACTGCCTACGTGGGTGTTGGGTGAATGTAACAGTGCAGGTGAGTTAGTTCAGGGATATTGGCTGAATGAGACACTGTAGTTCAGTAAGTACGGGGGTGATGGGTGAACGGGACAGTGTAGGCATGTTACTACAAGGGTGACGCGTGAATGGGACAGTGTAGTCAGTGACGGGAGGGGTGATGAGTGAATGGGACAGGCTAGGTACGTGGGCAAATGGATGATGGGTGAATGGAAGAGTGTAAGTCAGTGAATGCAGATGTGATGGGTGTATGGGATGGTGTAGGTAAGTGATTATTTGGATGATATGTGAATGGGACAGTGTAACTCAGTGATTACAAAGAATGATGGGTGATTTAGACAGTTTAGGCCAGTAAGTACATGATTGTTGGGTGAATGGGGCAGTGTAGATCAGTGAGCACGCGTTTATGAGTGAACAGGACACTGTAGGTCAGTTAGTACAGGGATCATGGGTAAACGGAACAGTGTAGGTCAGTGATACTGGGAGTGATGTGTGAAATGGACATTATCAGTTGATGAATACAGGGGGATGAGTGAACAGGACCTTGTATGTCAGTGATTATCGGTAGTGTTGGGCGATTGGAAAAGTTTAGGTCAGTGAGCCCATGGATGATGGGTTATTGGGGCAGTGAAAGTCATTGAGCATATTGTGTCGAGTAATGAGTAAATGGCACAGCGTAGGTAAGTGAGCACAGGGTTGATGGGTGAATGGAAGAGTGTAGCAAGGTGAATATCAGGCGTGTTGTGTGAATGGGATTGTGTAGGTTAGTGAGTGTTGAGGTGATGGCTGAATGGGACAGTGTAGGTCAGTGAGTACAGGTTTCCAGTATCTGCAGTCATTGTTGTTATCTCAGTGAGTACAGGGGCCATGAGTAAATGTGATAGTGTCGATCAGTGAGTGTAGGAGTGATGGGTGAACGGCACAATGTAGGTAAGTGAACACGGGGTGATGTGTGAATGGGACAGTGTATTTCAGTGAGTACAGGGGTGTTGGGTAAATGGGACAGTGCAGGCCAGTGATTACAGGGGTGATGAGTGAACGAGGATATGTAGCTCATTGAGTACAGAGATCTTGGATGAACGGGGCAACGCAGGCCAGTGAGTAGAGGGGTAATGGGTGAACGGGATAGCCTAGGTCAGTGAGCACACGGATGATACCTGAATGGGAGAGTGTACGTTAATGAGTACAGTAGTGATGGGTGATCGGGACAGTTTACGTCAGTGATTACCGGGAGTGATGGGTGATTGGGACAGTTTAGGTCAGTGAGTGCATGGAAGATGCGCGAATAAGGCACAGTATGTCAGTGAGTACAGGGATGATGGGTGTTCTGGACTGTGTAGGTAAGTGAGCACGGGGTGATGGGTGACTGGGACAATATCAGTCAGTGAGGAGAGTGGTGATGAATGAATGGGACAGTGTAGGTAGGTGAGTATCAGGGTAATGGGTGAGCGGGATAGTCTAGGTCAGTTGCACAGGGTGATGCGTGAATGGGAGAGTGCAAGTCAGTGAATGCCGATGTGATGTGTGAATGGGATTGTGTAGGTCAGTGATTATCAGGGGTGGTGTGTGAATGAGACAGCGTAGGTACATGAGTACAGGAATGGTGGGTGAACAGGACAGTGTAGTTCTGAGAGTCGAGGAGTGGTGGGTGAACCGGACAGTGTCGCACAGTGAGTACAGGACTGATGGGTGAATATGACAGTATAGGTCAGTAAATACAGGGTGATGAGTGAATGGGATAGTTTAGGGCAGTGAGTGCATGTGTGATGGGTGAATGGGATGGTGTTGGTCAGTGGGTAGAGTGGTGATGAGTGAATGGGACAGTGTAGGTACGTGTGCAAAGGGATGATGGGTGGTTGCAAGAGTGTAAGTCAGTGAATGTAGATGTAGTGGCTGAATGGAACTATGTTGGTAAGTGATTATCAGGGTAATGTGTCAATGGGACAGTGTAGGAACGTGAGTGCAGTGATAATAGGTGAACAGGACAGTGTATACTGTGAGTATAGGGGCGGTGGGTAAACGGGACAGTGTCCCTCAGTCAGTGCAGGTGTGATGGGTGAATGGGACAGTGTCGGTTATTCAATACAGGGGTAACGGGTGAATGGAACAGTGTAAGTCTATGAGGACAAACGTGGTGGGTAAACTAGACAATGTAGGTCAGTGTGTACAGGGGTGATGGGTGAACCGGACAGTGTAGGTCAATCTGTACGGGGAGAAAGGTGAGTGGTACTCGGTCTGAATTGTAAGATAGGCAATAGAGTTGAGGATGAGCTGAAGGATATGGACAGTACAACTAGGATGTCACTAAGATTAGTATTGAACAGGTCTCGTCTCGATCTACCACAGATATTGACAATGATTTTTTTTAGCAGAGGATCTGAAGCACAGGCAGAAATGGAGCAAAGTTTGTGAGATGAGTTATAGCTTGTGTGCTCGTTGTTGTGGTTCTGTTCGCCGAGCCGGGAATTTGTCTTGCAAACGTTTCGTGGACAAAATCTCATGCAAGGACTGCACAAAACACTACATAGGACAAACAGGAAGACAGCTAACGATCCGCATTCATGAACACCAACTAGCCACGAAACGACACGACCAGCTATCCTTCGTAGCCACACACGCAGATGACAAGCAACATGAATTCGACTGTGACAACACTACTATTTTAGTACAAGCCAAACAGAGAACAGCCAGTGAATTCCTAGAGGCATGGCACTCATCGACAGATTCAATCAAGAAGCACATTGACCTGGACCTAACATACCAACCACTGCAACGGACAGCTGGAACTGACAACCAGAAGCGGCAGATTCAAACCACTACAAATGCCGAGGAAAGATCACAGAAGTACTTCACAGGATGCTCCCAAGCACTGAGGATGTCACCGAGACAGGGGACGAAACGTCTGCAAAACAAATTCCTGGCTCGGCGAACAGAACCACAACAACAGAAATGGAGGATTTAATTGATGTGGAAGTAGGTTAATGTCTTGGTGATAGAATTCAAAAGTGGCAAGAAACATAGTCAGTGTGAAGTAGAATGCTGAGGTTGTTCACCAACTGGTTCAGACTTAGATACTGGCTATGACAGGAATAAAGGCAGTGTGTATGGGAGATAGTGTGTAGAGATTAACGATGTCGGCTCCTCCGGTTTAATTGCAAACTCAGAACTGATTAGTGCAGGAATTATCATGGAGCAGGCGGTAGAAACAGAAATGAATTTACGGGAACAGGAAACAACAATTATTCCAACCTTGGTGTGATGGTTAGGGTAAGTGTTTCTCTATTTGGACAATGCTATAATTTCGAACCAATGGATCACCAACACATGGCACAGTTTGCGTAATATGCAGAGCACAGCTCCGTCAGTGTCTTCCTGGTGTGGAGATTTAAAATTGCAGTAAGGATGCCATACTACAATTTTACAAGACATTCACGAGATTACATCCTGAATCCCATGTGCAGATTTGGGACAGTAGCTTTTTTGTGTGTTTCTTCTAAACATGTTGGTGATTGGCCAGAGCGAAGAAAGTTGTCAAGCTGGCCTTGTTTCCATGGGTGTTCTGAGGATTGAGGAGTGACTTTATAATTTCCTGTAAAATCTTCACAATGTGTGTATGATAATGATCAATTAGCTCGTTGATGAGTCTTCGGCCAGTATGATTGGTCAGTGCTTAGCACTGCTGCCTCACAGCGCCAGGCACTCGGTGTCAATCAGTCCTAATCATATTGAACATCAGAATGGAGGGGCCAAATGCCCACTTCAGCTCGTAGTCCCTGGGGAACTCCCTGTACAATTACTTTCTGGATGATCTCCTTTTCATCAATACTAACTTCATCTAATTATTTGCAAGTACGTCTTGTGGAAGCTATAATGTCCTCTGTTGAAAGTCAGCAATGTTCCTAAGACAGCATCTTCTAAAACTACAAACACATCCATCCGAAAAGAAGAGTGCAGTAGACACATCGGAACACCATCATTTACGAGGTCTCCTCCAAGCCACTTGTCATCTTGACTTGGAAATATATCAACATATCATTGTTTTTTCAGGGTTTCTCCAAATCCTGCAACACCTCTCCCCCCACACACACACCCGCATCACTGAATGGTATTATGTTTCAATCTACACCAACTAGACGGCAGCAGACCAACAAAGAGCCGACTGCCATTTTTTCCAGGCAACTTTGGATAGAAAATAAACGCTGGCCCAGCCAATAACGCACACAATCCATGGACATGTGAAACTTAACACAAGTTAATCAGTTCACTGGTACAGCTCGGTGATTTTCTCTTCTCCATCCATAATTACAGAAACAATGTGTGCTGCTACCCTGGAGCCGGTAACCTGCATGACCTAATGGACACATCGATGGATTGCATCCTGGGAGTTGATGGAAATCAAACCCATGTCTGCCTGGGAAGTTCCAAATCATAGAAATTCAATACAACTGTGACGGTATAGGCCACAGGAAGCACAGACCTCAACTTGGTCTGACACTGAATATTTAGCTGGAAGTGGTGACCCAGCTCTGACGCCACCACCTCTTTGAATCAGGCTTGCCTTGCTCTGCTTTTCCAATTTGATGGGAAACGTTTCCAGCAACAGTCAGGATTTATCAGGTGAGCACAAACTGCCTCACCTCCTCAACTACCCCACCATCTTCCTCCTATTTCTTTTCCGTGCGTTTCCTCTCTGCAGTCTTCGCTTAGATTTCACACACTTTTCAGCTCCTGATTGAATCTATGCCGCAGCTCAAACACAACGTCGACGAAAACATGCACAACACCGACACAACATTTCTGATGGTGAAATTGCATTACGTTTCAAAAATACAGAGGATGCCCATTCGCTACTTAACAAACCAATCGCCTTTCCTTAATTTTGTACCTTTATGTTCATTTCCCTTTCTTAAGAAACACTTTCAGATTTGAAAATTGGACATTTCCTCTTTCCATAGAAGCGTTTGACAATGTTGCTCTTACTGAAGTTCAGCTCTCTAACACCATTGGTGCCTGTTGAGGTAAACACCACAATCAGACAAAGAAACAGAGGGAAAGGAATTCACTTGAACAGGGTAATGCACATGTACGGAAGTGGAAACAATTTTCTGGACAAAATGTTAAGGCCGGGGAAAAGGACTCATCTTTCTTTACAGTAATCTTTTAAGACATTTGGGCAATATTGGAAAGAACAGCTGTCCTTGTCAGTCCTGTAATTCCCTGAGTTGGGAGGATTGCTCATCTATTATGGAGGACAAGAGTGTGGTGATGGAAATGCACAGTCGGTCAGGCAGCATCAGAGAGGCAGCAAAATTGACGTTTACAGCAGAAGCACTTTGTTCGGGTGTCCATGGATTCTGCCTGACCGGCTGTGCATATCCAAAACCAAACTCTTTGACTCTCAACTCAAGCATCTGCAGTCTTCACCTTCTCCTATTCCAGAGGACACGTCAAAGCTAATGACGTTTTTGCTTTTCGAAGTCGATATCACTACAATCCTGTGGTGTCCCAAGAAAACGACATCTGTTGGCAGAACAGCAGGGAAAGTTCCCTGTTGAATTTTTATGATTAGAACTGGAGAGGGAAAAGTACTGGAATACAAATTGCGTAGGAAATATGTACAGATAAGTCAGCAGCTGGAGTTAGACTGAGATGGAAACAAGGAATATTGTGCATTTAATGATGTACAGTGTTATTGCTGGGGTAAACATGGAGACAGAAGTCAATTCAGGGCAAGGTTACTCATGGAGGCTGTGAACAGATTGCTTCCTCCTTTGGTTTCAGGTTTAAACTTGTTTGATAAGAAATACAGTTCATAAATGGAAATGATTACAGTTGTGTCAATCTTTTCTGAACTTAAATACATAGGACAGTAATTTTAAGCAACAAGTTTATTAGAGTTCATGGTCGGATAGAGAGACTCACCAGGAACACCAACGATAGCGAGGATAGGAAAGTATCCAGCTTGGATCACCCAAAATGCAGCCCAAAGCCGATAGGATAATGGTATTCCATCACCAAAAAGCCAGTAAAGACCCAAAGGTAAACTCCTGTATATTGGTGGAACATTCCAGTCTATTGATCTCAGATTCTGATCCATTGTGATAACGTGCCAGTCTGAAATTCTAAGATTCTGATATCTTGTCTCCCTTGCTCTGCAGCTGCTGATATCTGTTCGTGTCGGAGGTGATGCACACGATCATACTATGGAGTAACACATCGAGCGCAGTCCCTTATTAATAAGAGTGATAAATCCTCCAGTGACACGTTTTGAATCCTGGAGACTAACATTCATTACAGTCACTGAGCAAACAGCTTCATTTAACTCCTTTCAATTTAACACATGTTATCTCACAATAAAGCTAATATGCAGCCAATCTGGGGAGAAGGCATTGCAGAGGATGTGGGAAACATTTGTGGAAATAGGAGAGGGAATGACCAGGATCATTCTATCCTCAGAGGACACGATCGATTCAGCAGATGATTGAAGAGTTGTAAATCTTATAGAAAATAAAATGATATGAACACTGGAAAAATACCCATTGTTTTCATAATGATCAAATCATTTTGGAAATTTGAAGAGTACAAGATCTGGAGAAAAGAGTTGCTGTTCAGAAAACATGCATTCATAAGGAAAATAAAGCAATCTGGGTTTATGAATAGAAAATTGCACTTAGTAGATTCCATTCTGTCCTTTGACAGAGTAGGCTGAAGTGCGTATTTTGAGATGGAGATCTTTATGGTTCAAGGTGCATCAGAAACAAATATAATGTCATTTAGTTGGACTTGGTTTGGAAACAGAATATAATCAATTGCAGTGATGTGAAAATCTGGACATGGCATTAAACAAAAATACAGAAAGCAGGGGAAGTGAAGAGAGATGGTTGTTCTGATATTAATCACCAGGCACCAGTATTTGTGCAGTGCATTTGTGGAATGATAGCAAATAAATCAAATGTAGAGTTCACTGAAGTCTCCAGAGGAATGAAATACAAGATCTGATATTGTAAAAGAAAACAAAAGACTGTGAGCAGGAAGAGTGTGAGTTTATGAAAACGCTTATCATTGCATTTGAGTATTTGTTTGGAGATTATTTACCAATTTGATTCATGGGATGACTTGTTTATCATCTGGGAATATTGAGATTAATAAATTCTACTGGAGTTTACAGAAAGAATCAGTGATCTTATGAAGACGTAAAAGGTACAGAAATAATTCGACAAGTAGCTGATAAGATCATGTTTCCTCATATAAGCGTGTCAGAACTGAGTTCCTCCGTTTCAAACGTCGAGTCTCCTAATGACTGGAGGTACTTTTTCGCCTAGATTTGATTTTCGCCATTTGAACCTTTTCTATGCAGGGAACAATGGAGAGTCTTTATTCGTGTTTCAATGGTGAGTCAAGTCCTGAAGACGTATTACACCCGAAACATTAACTTCATCCCCTGATGCTGCCTGGCCTGCTGTGTTCTTTCAGGCCCCTGCATGTCTAACTTGCATTCTTGAATCTGCAATTTTCTTTGTCTGGAACATGTTTGAACACCTGAAATGCCAGCATCGGTTCCTGTATTTGATCTTGTAACACACAGCTTCAATTTGTTGTGTAGGAACACAATTTAGAAGTAATAAATCTCCATTGTAAGATTTACAAACGTATATAATTTCCTTCTTAGAATTGAGCTCTCTTTAGCATTCTGCTTGTCAGGGAGCAGGACAATCTAACTCACTGAAGGTACTCAAGTTTTATCTTCATAGTTTGTTGATGGAGAAATGCATTAATGTTTACTTCGATGGGACAGGAAAGGAGTGTTCCGCCACAATCAGAACAGCCATGAGCATTCTAAATAGTACAGTAGGCCTGTGGGGTTCAATGGCAACTGCTGTTTTTCCTCATGTTTTTGTCTTTTAATCAACGCTTTCAGACTGCTATTGTGGCCGAGGAATACACGATTCAACCAATCAGGATTGTTACACTCGGAAAGAGCATTTGTTTCCTCTTAAATTATAAGCAGCCGTTCAATGATATGATTAAATTCTCTGACTATGTTACACGACACCGAACTATGACTATAAAATTGCAAGAACAACAACAGAGATTTCCTACGCAGTAAGAAGGAAGCAAAATGTGGGATAAATGTGGCCGAAGTGGCAGAAGGAATGCAACGTTGGAAAGTATGAGGTTGCAAATGTGGTAGTATGGAATGGAAGTGAAGTTGGTATTCGAAATGGGGAAGGCAAAGGTAATATGAAGTGTGCAGGGATTCTCTTATGGTTATCACTTGAAATATCGGAACAATACAAGCGCAGGGATGGACAGCTGAGGCTGCGAAAGGTCTTTGTCAGACTGCAGTTAGAATATAGTGAACAGCTTTCAGAGTATTTTTTAAAGGAAGAATTTGCTACTCTTGGAGGGGTTCCGCAGGAGATTTAATAGACTGATGAAGGGCTTGCAATTAAGGAGTTATTGAAGACTCTGGACCTACTCGATAGGTTTTGAAGAACGGGGAGAGGATCTGTTTGAAGTACACAGATTGCTTATAGGCCTGGATGCAACAGCTGTGGGGAAGATGTTTTTTCTTGTAGTAGAGATTAGAATCCGAGAGAAAAGACTTAGAACGAAAGGACTATACTTTAGAAATGAAAGGGGAAGGAATTTCTTCAGCCAGAGGGTGGTGAATCTGTGGAAATCATTGCTGCAGAGGGCTATGGAGAATAAATGAATTTCTTACCAAATTATAGAGAGAGGCTACACATGCACACCAGACTCTCATTTACAGCAGTCACCACCACAACATCCAAGAACAGAGCTGTGTCAAGACAGCTATGACAGCTATGACACACTGCAACAGCTTGAGCTCCCCAAAATTAAACTCTTACATAAATTCTTTGCCAACGATTGGTATCCGAACAGCTTCATCCACCAATGCCTGGCATACAGGCAACATCAGGAAGACGCTCTGCACCCAAAAACACGGACCACAGTACCATGTATGAGAAACGTCTCAGAACTGACTAAAAGACTCTGACGTCCTCTTGGAATAATGACAGTATACAAACTCACAGCCATACTTCACCAGCTATCGTCGAGGACTAAAGACCCCATACCAACAACATGCAGCATCTGTGAATACATGAGCACCACCTTACGAAAAAACAGCACGAACGGTCTTACCTCACATCAATGCACACTGACAATGAAGAACACCAATTCAGCTGGGACAACATCAGAATACTGGGACAGGCTAAACAGACAGAAACACGAGAAATCCTAAGGCCTGGTATTTATCTGATGGTGCCATAAACAAGCATGTTAAAATAATCCCCATCCAGAGACCACGGGAAATACTGTTCAAGATGCTGGGTTTATACGGATTTATATTAAGAATGGGTAGGATAACAGGGTCGGGGTGGGGTCAGAGGACGTTGCCAGGAGGGTAGGGTGGGGATGTGTTTACAAGCTGTTGCTTGGTGAAAAAAATGGTGATGATCTCACAAGCCGTTGCTCGGGTAATCGAATGGAGACGGGATCACAAACTGCTTCTTGGAGAACAGACTGAAGAAGATTTCAAAGGTGTTTCCTTGGATATCTCGCGCATGATTGGTTCACAGTTCGTTCCAACGGAATGCCAGCTGGATTGCCTTAACGCACCATTGCGATGGAAACAGAATGGAAACGGTTTCAGTGGCTGTTGCTCCGGAAATAGAGGGTTGGTTGGTGCAGAAGCTCTTGCTAGGAGGACCAGACTAAGAATGCATTTACAGACCATTCCTAGGGAGACAGAGTACTGTTATGATTCACAGCCAGTCGCCAGCTGCCCATAGCGGAGCTGGGTGGAAAGGATGTCATGAGGAGAACAGATTGTGAAGCGGGCCACTGGATGTTTCCAGGGGAACGCAATGGGAAACGGTTCAGGCTGTTGCTGGGAGAACTGAATGTGTAAGAGTTCAAACTCCATTCTCGGATTGCTTCACAGTCTGTTCTGAGTGGATTTCAGCTGGAATGGATTCAAAGGCCATTGATCGGCGAACTGAGTATAGATGCGTTGACAGGCAGTTGTTAGGTGAACAGAGTGGAGTTAGATTTACAGGCCTTGATAGAGAAATAGAGTTGGGATGGTGTCACAGGCTGTCGCAAGGAGAACACAGTGGGAATGGGCTCACAGCCTTTTGCAGGCAGGGCTGCTTTGGGAGGCTTTCACAGTATGCTGTAATGGCAACAGTGAACGAACGGTCTCATATGCCGTTGCTGGGAACAAAATGTTTGGGGAGAGTGTCACTGGCCCCTTTGTTATGCGAATAGACGGCAATGGGTTCACAGTCGGTTGATACAGGAAATGATTGGGAATAGATTCAAAGGCTGTTGCTAGGAGAATATAGTGTGGATTGGTTCGGTGTGGTTGCTCGGAGAACAGAGGGGGATGGGCTTACTGGCCATTGCTAGCAGAACACATAGGGTTGGAGTTCAAAACAGTTTGCTTGGACATCCTGTACACGATGTCTTCACAGGCAGTTAAGAAGGGATAACAGCGGGGTTGGTTTTCCAGGCCAGTTCTACACAACTGACTGGGGTGTTATCACTGTCCGTTGCAAGGAAAGCAGAGTAAGGATGTGGTCTCAAACTATTGGGAGAGGGATAGAGTGGAGATGGATTCCCAGACCGTTTGTGTATGAGCAGAGTGGGGATGGGTTCACAGGCTGTTGCTCGGAGATTTTGATGGGAATGGGATTGCAGACCGTTACCAGTGAAACAGCGTTGGGATGAGCTCACAGAGTTACAAACATCTGCCACCACTCGGTTTTCTGCCAACAAACCAATTTTGTATCAAATAAGGTAGCTCTCCGTGGCTCCTATGAGATTGAATCTGAGTCAACAGCTGATGTGCTATTGTTTGTCAAATGCTTTGCTAACGTCCATTTAAACAATATCTGCCTCACGGCCTTTATCGACATGCCATGTCACCTCTTCTCCAAACTGAACCAATTGCGTGAGACACGGTTTACCATGCACAAAGCCATGCTGACTATCCGAAATGATTCCATCTATTTCCAAATCTCTGTGGATACAGTTTCTCGGAATCCACGGCAACAACTCACTCGGTCCACCAATCTGTAGTTATCAGGTACTTCCCCGAAACACTTCATAAGTAATGACACGAGCAGTAGCCTCCCTCCAAGCTTCAGACACACTGCTCTGGCTACCAATGATGAAAACATTTCCTTCAGGAGACATGCAATTTTCTCCCGCGCTTTCCATCATCAGGTCCCAGGAATTTAGTTGCCTTTACGACGCCCAGCAGTTTGAGCTGGATGAGCTGGAGATGATCGGCAGAAGCAAATATTGTATGAGCTGTAGACTACACATAAGGAGAGCATTGTAAGTTTCGAGCGTTTATTGAGAGGCGAGAGGTGAAATTGTGGACTCCAAGAGGAGATATTTGCATCAGCTACAGCTGCATGTGGAGTGACCAGAGATTGGATGGTGGCTAATGTCGAACTATTATTGAAGAAAGGCTACAGAGAAATACCTGGGAAATGCAGACCGGTGAGCCTTCGAGGGGCATCAGAGAGGGGTTGCATGTAAGGCTCCTGCAGTCCGAGGTAGGGAGTATTTCTGAGGGAGCACGTTTACTATTTTGATCTGTTTGGAAAGACTGAATCAGTTTGAACATCAAAGGAGTGTTCTCGGTGCTTGTGGTGGTCACAGAAGAGGGCGTGGTATACAGTCAGGAGAAAGCAATCTTGATAAGGCAGGTTCTAGTTGCAAACTGTGGTTTTAGATGCAGAGAGGTTTGTAGGGGCTGTAGAAAATAACATATATGGAGGGTAACAGATGCTGAAGAAGGTAACAGGAACAGTGTGCTGTGGAGATGGTAGCAGACTACAGAGATAGGATGTTAGAATTGGAGGAGATTGCAGAGACAGGGAAGGTTGTCCTATATTTATCATTCCTCAATTTAATGGTATGTCTCCTCATGAGAAACATCATCATCCGAGGAGATAGCCATTTTCCAGTCTACCTGTCTAACCCTCAAATTATCTTATAGGTATCCACTAGGTCACCTCTCAGCCTTTATCTCTCGAACGAAAGCAACCTCATGTCCCTCAAACTTTCTTCATAATGCCGTCCCTCCATTCCAGGCAACATCATTGGAAATCTCCTCTTAACCCTTTCCAAAGCTTCCACATCCTTACTATAACGTGCTGACCAGAAATGTATGCAATACTCCATTTAGGCCACACCAGAGTTTTGTACAGCTGCAGCATGACCTCGTAGCTCCCAAAGTCAATCTCTCAACCAATACAACGGACACACCAGATGTCATCTCAACAACTCAACCAACTAGGTCGCAAATTTCAGGAAACCGACATCTCTCTGCTCATCCGCACAGTCAAGAATCTTACCATGAGCCCCATACTCGTTATTCCTGCTGATCCATTCAAAGTGACTCACCTCACACTTTGACCCATTATACTTCATTTTCCACCTCTGAGACAAGCTCTGCAGCTTATCTGTGTCCCTGTCAACATCCTTCATTACTATGGACAATTACACCGACCTCAGTGTCATCCGCAACATTACCAACACATTTTTCTACGCCCTCATCTCGGTCATTTATGAAACTGACAAAGGCATGCACAACATTGGCACGGTGTGGAAAAGCATCACACACAATTCAGAAATTCATATTTCAGATAGGGTGGCCTTCATCCACACCCTATCGTGAGAGAGCTGCTTCCCCTCTGGTGTACTGAGCCTCACTGAGGCAGCATGTGACGATTGTCAAGCAACAGCCTGTGCTGTCTTACCTCTGTACTCTGTCCTCGACTCACTGTGAGTGATCTGACCGTACTGTAAGGTTTATTGACGGCTGCAGATCTCACTCACCATTCTCTCTCTGGATGGTGTATCAACTTCAATGAAGTGTTGGACAAGACAGGAGTGGAGAATTCTGCTGCGTCAGGAACTCCCGGAGTCGCTGCAATTGACAGAAGACACCCAAATTAGCGTGAGAGAATCATTGAGATGTACGGTACAGTAACATATCCTTCAGTTCAACTCGTCCATGCCGACCAAATATTCCAACGCAATCTCGTCCGAACTGCCAGCACCAGGCCCGTATCCCTCCAAAACCTTCTTATTCATATCTTCTTTTGAAGTTTTGCAATCTTACTAGCCTCCAACATTTCCTCTGGCAGCTCATTCCATTCACGTACAGCGTGAACGAAATTGCCCCTTCGGTCTGTTTTATGTCACAACCAAAACCTAAGCCCACTAGTTCTGATCACACCCATCTCAGGGAAGAGACTTTGTCTAATTATCCGATCCACGCCGTTCCTGATTTTTTAAAAGCTTGATAAGGTCACTCCGCTGCCTCCGCGCTCAAGGGAAAACGGCCCCATCCTCTTCAATTTCTCTCCATTGCTCGAAACCTCCAACTCTGGCAACATCCTTGTAATCTTTTCTGAACCCTTCCAAGTTCAACAACATGCTTCGGATAGGAAGGAGAACAAATTTGGATGCAATATTCCAACTGTTGCCGAAATAATATCTTGTACAGCCGCAACATGAGCTCCCAACTTCTTTACTCAATATTCTGACCAAAGAAGAAAAGCATGCCAAACTCCTTCTTCAGTATCTTATCGACTGCGACTCCACTTTGAAGGATCTATAAGCCTGCATTTCAAGGTCTCTTTGTTCAGCAACATTCCCCAAGACCTTACTGTTAAGTATGCGATTGTATAATGAGGCCCACTTTGAAAATTACTCATACAGGATGGTACCGATTCCCACTAACGTCTTGAAGATCCTAATCTCCTTCCCTCACCTGTGTTGCCTCATCTCCTTGCTCTCCTTTGTGATGTGGAGAATTCTGCTGAGTCAGGACCTCCAGGAATAGCAGCAAGACACAGAATGGCATAACATTTAGAAACTCACATTAAGAATTTATACAGAATCGTACCGATTCCAACTGAGATCTTGAAGATCCTAATCTCCATCCTCACCTGTGCCCGCTCATCTCCCTGCTCTCCTCTGATGGGGAGAAATCTTTTGAACCACAAACTACCAGAGTTGCTGCAACAGGAAGAGGTGTAGGCAGGGACAACATCTAAACCAAACAATCAGAAATAACACGAACTGTGATGCTGATAGTTCATGTGTAAAGGACGGGAAGATACCAGGCTCAGACACGCAGTCATGTGAGAGGCGATTCTAGTTTATGGGGCACGGTAAGTAGGACACATGGAAGAATGAGTTCTTCCATGAGGATGGGCTCCACAGGAACTGTGATGGGATTCCGTTTTTTTTTATAATCATGGTTATACATAAGGGTTTCAACTGAAACAGAGGCAGGCTAAAGGTGCAAGCAGATTCCCAGGCCCAAATGGTTCAATGGTTTGCGCTGCTACCACTCAGCACTGGGGAGCTGAGTTTAACTTCAGCCTGGGCCAGCTATCTGTCTGGAGTTTTTACATTTTCTCAGTGACTGTGTGGGTTTCTGCCAAGTGATCAGGCTTCCAACAACGGTACAAAGACGTGCAGATTAGGTGGATTGGCTTTGTGAACTTACACTATAGTGTCCAGGGACGTTCAGGTTATGTGAATTGCACATGGTTTTGTTACGGGGATAGGATGGGTGTGAGAGTCGGAATATTCTCCTTCTGCAATGGCGGGATTCTTCAAAAAGAGAAAGTTTGAAGCATCGCAACTGTTTGATGATGTGGTTACAGACAGCAGAAAGGATATGTTTTAACTATAATTGCATATCAGCAAACATTACACAACGACATTAGGAAAGTTTTATTTTAATTTGCAAAGTATTTGCAATTACATGAGCTAGTCACACAGAGAAGAAATTAAATTATATCACCATCAGTGAGATAGGGCAACAGGGAGACAGGAAACAGACAGAGAAAGATGCTGGTAAGAAAGGATATGCACTTCAAAACCTTGGCATGTAATCAGAATTAATGGAAGGGAGGGTGAGGAAGGAGCAGTTTATAATGGTGCTGACAGCTTTTTGATGTTAGGGCAGGAATCGGAAAACATAAACAGAAAATTCCAGAGGAATTCAGGAGGTCTGACGCTATTGTTGGGCCGATAACTGTTGAAATTTCCAATTTTGGAGGACGCTGGGGAATCACATGAACAACAAGGCTCTTGCAGACAAACTTGTATTATGTTGTTCTCATTGCCTCTCAGTAGAACATAATGTGCAACTGACGAGGGTTACGAAGTATCATGGAAACATTAGACCGACGACATGTTTATGGTTCGAATCCAGACTGCGTTGAAACAGGCCCACAGCCGACCTCAGAAAAGCAACTACCCCAGGTCCATTCCCCTGTCTAATAACTTGACATTTACTGCTGACTGATGCACCTAAAGTATGCATCCATGAACACGATGGGCAATTCACCTGACCAATATGTGTTTGGACTGTGGGACGAAAGCGATGCAGACACGGAAAGAATGAGTATACTCCAAAAAGACTCTGGTACTATTCGGCTGTATGCGAACCACCAACCAACCATGCCAGCCGAAGATGCACCGATGTTAGATCCTAAGTTCTGTAATGAAACTTTGTGAGTGAGCATTGTCAGTGTAAAACATTCTGCAGAAAATTGTTACACCAAGGAATTTAAAGGATATTTGAAGTTTGACTGTGAGCATTCCAAACACAAGCAACAATATAAAATTGAAACAAAGTCACTTTCATGAGTAGAGATCTGACCAAGATTGAATAAATACTCTGATATGTCTGTCTATAAACGAACAGTGAAAAACATTTCAAACAACGATTCAAAATGGTCAATGAAAGGGCAATTCATTGAATACCAAGGTCAGTCCATCGATACCTGGAAACATCCTGGTAAACCTTCACCGCCCTGCCTCGAGAGCAAGAGCATCATTCCTCAGAAACGGAGCACAAAATTGCAGACAACATTCTTGATATAACCTCACCAAGGCCCTAACGCATCCCTGCTACTGTCGTCGAAACCTCTCCCAATGAAGGCCAACTTAACATCTGCTTTCTTTCCCGCCTGCGGCATCTGCAATAGACGGAACACAGGTCCAACTGCACACTGCTCGCTCCCAATTTACAGCCATTCAGGTCGTAATATGACTTCCTGTTTTTGCATCCAAAGAGTATAACCTCACATTTCTCCAAATTGCAATGCATCGGTCATTGATTTGCCCACTGACTCAGCCTGTCCACAACATGTTGAAGGATCTCTGCATCTTCCACACAGTTCATTCTCACACCAACTGGATATCGCCTGCAAACTTTGAGATGTTACGTTTTGCTCCCTCATCCAAATAGTTAATCTATATTATGAGTAGCTAGGATCCGAGCGCTGATCACCCTGGCATCATGACAGTTACTGCCTACCCATTAGTTCCTATTCTTTATTTCCCACCTTCCAAGCAGATGACTATTCAAACACTTACACAAATCCACGTGCTTTAATTTCATATGCGGGGCTATCTGAAAATCAAAATATACCACATCGACTGGCTCCCGCTTGCCAAGCTCTACTAGATGCATCATCGCAGATTTTAAGAGTAATTTATACGCCTGCGAATAGTCCTTCCAAAATAGGGTATAACATAAACTGGGAAACAATGAAGGTTTGCGAGAAGGGCACACCGGTAATTATGGTTGATGTGAACATGCTAATTTGTTGAAGTAATTAACTTTGCAAGGGTAGCCTCGATGAAAGGCTCATTAAGCGTATAAAGAATGATTTCAGAAAGTAGCAAGCTATGGAACCATTCAGAGAACTGGTTATTTTAGATTTCATATCATGTAGTGATTCTTAAATGATCTTGCATTTACAGATACTCTTGGAAGGAGTAACCTAACTCTGCTAGAATTTGAATTTCGGTTGAAAGAGTGAAGAAAGAGTCACATACAAGAGGTACAGCTTTGGACAATGTAGTTATACAGACATGGGGAAAGGGTAGGCTCAGAATGGCTTTGCCAACAAATATTAAAGAGAATGACTGTGATAGAACTGCGGCAACTGATTTGGGGGAGGTAAAATACAGCTCAATTAAGATATCTTCAAAGAGGAAGAGGTATTATTAAGTGAGAAAAATCATCCATGGATTACTAAGGAATCAAAGATTACAAAAAAGGGAAAGGCGAGCGCATGTCATTCTCAAAACGTTCGAAACATTCTGGACAATTGGGAGAACTTTAAGCGTAAGCGAAAGGTCACAAAAATCAAATCAGTGGAGCTAAATGAACTACAAAACCAAATAAGAAGAATCTTTAAATAATGATACAAACCACTTCTACAATGACACAGAAACGAAGAGAGCACTGGCGGTAATTGTTGGACATTTCGAGAACAAATGGTGGATAATGAGATGGAACTGAGAAAGGCCAGCGCCAGCAAACCAACACTTTGATTCTGCTTTCACAGTCGAAACTAATACTTTTGTCTGAAAAATTGCAGTAACTACAGAGTAACGTGTTGAATTTGCAATAACCAGGGAAAAAATATTCAGTAAACCGTAGGGTGTAAATGTCATTAAGTCCCCAGGACCTGATGGCTTGAAGTTTGGGTAAATGAAGGAAGCGCCAGTGGAGATGGTGATTGCACTAGTTCCGATTTCCCAAACTTCCCTGAATTGTGGGCGGTTATCAGTAGATTGGAAAGAGAATGATATGACACGCTTACTCATAGAGGTGATAGGCAAAACGTGGGACCTATAGATCAAATAGTTTGACGTCTGTTGTGGGGAAATTGCTAGAGTTATCATAAAGAAGAAGATCAGTAAACACTTGGAGAAGCAAAGTGTCAGTGTGGTTTCTTGAATGGCAAGTAGTGCTTGACAAAATTGCCGAGGTTCGTTGAGGATGTAACCTCCAAGGTGGATAATGGGGATCCAGTCGACGCAATATTCCTAGACATCCAGAAGTCATTTGCCAAAGTGCAGCGTTGAAGGCTGATCGAGGAATTTAGCTCACAGGGGTTACACGTTTGAGTGTTGGCTGGAAGCAAGTATTGACTGTCTGACAGAAAGCAGAGAGTCAAATTACATGCGGCTTTCTCTACTTGGCAAATAGTTACTTTTGGCGTGCTGTGGGAATCTGTTGTCGAACCACAACTACTTACAATCTATATGAAATGGCCTGCAAAATAATTCCTGGCATTTAGTGAAAAAGGGTGAATTTTTTGAAAGAAAAAGAAGTGTTGATATACTTTTCTAAAGTTTTGGTAAAACAATACCTGGAATATTGTTTCCAGGTTTGGTCTCCTCACTTGAGGACGGATGTATTGGGACTGGATGCCGGTCAGATGAGGCTGTTTCAAATTTTTGCGCTTTTATTCGCTGCAGTTCAGAAGAATGAGAGCGGGTCTGATTAAGGCACACAAAACCCTAAAGGGCATTTATTAGCTGGGATTTTGATCACATATTCCTCCTTGTGGAACAGTGTCAAGCAAGAGGTCATCGAGAGAGAGGGAGAGGAGCCAGACTCGAAACTGTGATGAGGAGAAACGACTTTTCTCAGAGAATTTGAATCTGTGAATCGCACTGCAACAGAGTTCAGTGGAGGCAGAATCAGTCGACGAAACCGAGAAAGAAAGCAATATTCTTAAAATGAAAAGTGTGACAAAGTGTTCTGGGTAGCAAACAGAATACTGGAGTTGAGACTAGGATAAGATGAGTCATGATCATGTTAACTGGCGGAGAGGGTTTGGAGCAATGCATTGCCTACTCCCACTTGGAAATATTCAATTCATGTGTTCCTATTACAGTTAGGACAGTGACGAGTTATTAACTGTATGCACATGGCTTCGTTTCGTTTTCCATCACTTTCCAATTGATTATTTAGACTGGAACTAAAGAATTTAGCTTCACAGTTGTTACGGACCAGCCTCGAACCCAAAACAAATTTTAAGCCTGTCGCCCAGACCATAATTTTGCGACTTCTTTTAGTTAAGTGTGTAGTGGATATTCCAGAAGTGAATTAGCTGGTCCGACTGTCATGTTTGACACAAACATAATTAATATACAAAACTACGGAATGCAACAGAAGAAAAAGCAGAAAGTAGAAGACCAGATAAATTACCCTATTGAAAAACCAGACGCACTATCCTGATGTAATGATGCTGTACTGAAAACACTTACAACGATCCCAATAAACGCAACCCTTAGTAAAAAGAGTAAAACTGAAAAAAAACAGGGCTTTCAGGCTTTGATTGAGAGAGAGAGAGAGAGTACCTGGCCTCTGGGACACCCGGACCAACCAACCCAATCACCCCGTAGCTCAACACTTCAACTCTCTCTCCCACTCCACCAAGGACATGCAGAGATCCTTGGCCTCCTCCATTGCCAGACCATAGCAACACGACGGCTGGAGGAAGAGCGTCTCATCTTCCGCCTAGGAACCCTCCAACCACAAGCGATGAACTCAGATTTCTCCAGTTTCCTCATTTCCCATCCCCCCACCTTGTCTATATCCCAACCCTCGAACATAGCACCGCCTACCTAACCTGCAATCTTCTTCCTGACCTCTCCGTCCACACCCCCACTCCGGCCTATCACACTCATCCTGACCTCCTTCCGCCTGTCGCATTTCCAACGCCCCTCCCCCAAGTCCCTCCTCCCTACCTTTTATCTTAGCCTGCTGGACAAACTTTCCTCATTCTGCAAAAGGGCTCATGTCCGAAACGTCGATTCTACTGCTCCTTGGATTCTGCCTGACCTGCTGCGCTTTCCCAGGAACACATTTTCAGCTCTGTGTATTCAGTACACTCTGGGTGAACAAGTTTCGCCTGTACTCTGCTCCGAATGGCCTACTCCTTACTTTTTAATCTGTGTCTTCTGGTTCTGGACTCACCCATCAGTGGAAGAATGCTTCCTGCCTCCAGAGTGTTCCATCCTTAAATAATCTTATACATCCCAATCAGAGCCCCTCTCATCCTTCAATACACAAATGTATCGTAGCCCAGTCGCTCCGATCTTTCAACATATGATAGTCGCGTCATTCCTGGAATTGACGTTGTGAACCTCCCCTGCAGTCCCTCAATAGCCAAAATATCCTTCCTCACGTTTTGAGACCAAACTGCACACTAGACTCCAGGTACGGTCTCATCAGGACCCTGTACAGCCGCAGGTAAAAGCAATAACTGCAGATGCTGGAAACCATATTCTGGTTTAGAGTTTTGCTGGAAAGGCACAGCAGAACAGGCAGCATCCAAGGAGCAGGAGCTCCTCGGTTGCTGCCTAAACTGTTGCGCTTTTCTAGCATCACTCTAATCCTGTAGAGCTGCAGAAGGACCTCATTGTTCCTATGCTCAATTCATCTTGTTTTGAAAGCCAACATGCCAGTAGCTTTCTTCATTGCCTGCTGTGCCTGCGTTCGTGCTGCCATTGACTGATGCACAAAAATACCGAGATCTCGTTGTACTTCCCCTCTTCCTAACTTGAATTCATTTAAATAGTAATATACCCTCCTGTTCTTGCCACCAAAGTGGATAACCTCACATTTATCCACATTAAACTATATCGGCCATGCAAAAGCACACACACCTCGCCTGTCCAGGTCACCCTGTATTCTCATAATATCCTCGTCACATTTCACCCTCCCAACCAGCATGGTGTCATCAACAAATCTGATAATATTACTTGAATTACCTTCATCAATATCATTAATGTATATTGTGAACAGCTGCGGTCCCGGATCCTTACCTGTGGTACATGACTGTTCAGCACCTGCCATTCCGAAAGCGACCTGTTTATCACTACACTTTTCTCCCTGTCAGCCAGCAAACATCAATCCAAGTCAGCATTTTGCCCCCAATACCACGTGCCCTAACTTTGCTCACTAATCTCCTATGTGGGATTTTTATCAAAGGTTTTCTGAAAGTCCAGGTACACTCCATCTACTGTTTCTCCCTTGTCCATCTTCATTTTTACACACTCAAAAAATTCCAGATGATTTGTCAAACGGGATTTTCTCTTCCAAAATCCATGCAGACACTGACCTGTCCTGTTACTGCTTTCCAAATGAGTCGTAATTTCATCTTTTATAATTGGCTCCAGCATTTTTCACACCACTGACGACAGGCTAACTGGTCTATAATTACGTGTTTTCTCTCTCCCTCCTTTCCTAAAAGTTGGGACGACATTACCCACCCTCCAATCCGCAAGAACTGATCCTGAAACTACAGAACATTGAAAAATGATTACCAATGCGTCCACGATTTCTGGAGCCAGCTCCTTAAGTACCGTGGGATGCAAACCATCAGGTCCCGATTAATTTACCAGCCTTCAGACCTAACAGTCTATCCAACACTAATTCCTGCAGAAAAATTTCCCTTCAGTTCATCCATTACCCGAGATCCATTAGCCACTATTACATCTGGGAGATTGCTTGTGTATTCCCCAATGAATACAGATCCAAAGTACCGATTCAACTCTTCTGTATTCGCAATAGCATTATACCCCCTAGTACGAATTCCAGCCCTGCGTTCATTAATCTTATCTACTGCACGCCTGGCGTTACAATAAATGCACCTCGCACAACGAGTCACTTTATATTAATCATCCATTTCTTGACTGACCTTCCTCTTAGTCCCAGGTGTCGACCATTCCAATTTTTAATAGTCCCAACTCCCCCAGAACTGATCCAAAAGTCCCAAAAGTATAAACACCTCCCTCCTACACCATATCTCAAGCCACGCATTCATCCTGCATTTTTTTTTTCATTTCTACTCTGGCGAAAGTGTTGCACTGTTAACAATCTTGAGATTACGACCTCTGTGGTCATATATTTCAACTTGGCTCCTACCTCCATAAGTTCTGCTTTTGAATGGTCTGCTGCATATCTGATACATTCTTGGTTGTGTCTGGGAGGCAACATACCATTCGGGAGTCTCGTTTCGGCGACAAAACCATCTACCTACTACCCCAAAAATGTCGGTTCTCTCATGGTCCCAGAGGGCAATTTGACTGCTCCCACTCAGCACGGCGTCCTTTTGGACCACATCCCTTTTTCCACTGTATCATTGCTGCCTGCATACACCACAACTGACTGTTCACCACCCTCTTCAGAATGTTCTGCACTCGATCTGAGACATCGCCAAGCCGTGCATCTGTGAGGCAACACACAATTCAGCAGTTTCGTGTCCGATCACCACCTATTTACCCACCCCCTAACAGTTCAGTTCCCTCTGACTATCGCAATTCAACTCTTTATTTTCACTCATGTACACAGCAGAGCTAGCCACTGTGGTATGAACGTGGCTAATGCTACCTTCCCAGAGTGAGGTATGGCTCCCAACAGTATCCAAAACGCTGTATCTATTTTGAAGGGAGATGACCACATGGGACACCTGCTTTGCCTCCAATCTCTTTTTCTGCTGTTTTGTCACCCATTCACCACCTCCCTCAGCTGAGTAATCGTCAGAATACTACCTCTGAGCTCCTCCCTATTAACATAGCTCCATACTCTCTAAATGCTTCTTGTCGGATTTCAAACCATTTTTTCCCTTTATCATCGGTGCTTATGTGCCCAGCGCCAATTCGCTGCTCACTCGTACCATTTCGAATGGTTTCCGTCCGATCTGATACATTCCTGGGTGTGTCTGGGAGGCAACATACCATTCGGGAGTCTTTTCTTCGACTACAAAACCGTCTATCAATCCTCCCAAAAAATCAGTTCACTCACGTTCCCATAGGGCAATTTGACTGATCCCACACAGCACGTCGGCCTCATCGCAATAGCCACTGCTGCACATGAGGGCCACTGACGCTGGAGTTGATCCCTATTTAGTTTGGAAGACTTTCCATCGCGGCAGCCCCCCGATCTTCTCTGTAACCCACCTCTCCAGAAAAATGCCAGTTTTTAATTGGGAAAATGTGCCTTCCCATCAGCCCCTTGGTCATTTCTCTCTCTCTCTCTCTCTCTCTCTCTCTGTCACCTCCCAAGAATTGGTGACTGCCCCTGGCTGACTTGTAATCCTGTAAAGCTCCGTCTGACTCTTTCCTCCTCAACCGTAAGTAATCTTCTTCTTCCTCTGGACTAGATGATTCATATTTCTTGTGATCCAATGTTCTTTCATACTACCATCCCTTTCTTTCCTCACTTGGATAGCCACCCTGTCGTTCACATTCAGCCGGTGCTTCCAAAACCACCTCCTCATTTTTGTCATGCATTTGCCTGCGAACATCTGTTTCCAGTCGAGGTGCCCCAGTTCTTACCTAATAGCATTGTAATTCTCGCTCTCAATTAATACCTGCTGATCCCATCTGCTCCTTTCTCTCTCTGTGTGGAGAATAAATGTCAGGGACTTGTATCACTATTAGCAAAGTGCTCTCCCACCGAGCGATCCGACACCAGGCCTGGTTCGTTGCCAAGCAGCAAAACAAATTTGGCATGGCCTCTACTCCAACCGTACTACACATTGCATCAAGAACCCTTCCTGCATATACCTGACAAGATTTCCATCCAGGCTGTTTGAATTGAGTAGGTTCCGAGAATTATTAGGGATTTCAAAGTCACAAATTACAAAAACCATGTTACTTCGACACTTTTTCAATATCTGCCTCACAATCGGCTCCTCCCTATCTCTGTTGCCATTTGATGTCCGACGGAAAACTTCCTTTAAATTGACTGCTCCTTTCCAATTTCTGATTTCCACCCATACTGAGGCTACAGATAACACCTCCTCGATGATCTCCATTTCTGCAGCACTAATAATATCCATGGTTAGCATTGCTACTCCTTCATTTATTTTTAAAGTCCCCCTTACATATTTTGAACCATCTAAACTCTGGAACACTCAAGACTATTTTCTGTCTCTGTGATATCCAAATCTCCGTAATGAACACAACATCATAGTTCCAAATATGGATTCATGCTCTGAGTTCATTGCCCTTGTTCCTCATACTTTTGCGTTAAAATAGACACAGTTCAACACATCACACTGATTGTACCTTTCCTCTCTCAGTTGCCTATGCTTTCTCGCAGACTCTGCACGCTGCATCTGTGTGTTCATTGCATACGCCATCGACTGATCCGTAGCTGAGTCTCCCATCAAACCCCTCACCGCACCCCCCCCACCCCCAGCAGCCGCCAATATATTTTAAATCCTCCAGTAGAGCTCCAGCAAACGTCGGGCCCAACATATTGATGCCCTCCAGTTCATGTGCAAACCGTCCTTCTTGGGAACGTCTCATCTTCCCCAGAAGGTAGCCCAATGATTCCCATATCCGAGCACCCCCTCAGACACGCACAAACACACACCAACCCTGCAGCCACGTTTTAATCTACTCGAGCTCTCTATTCGTAACCTGAGTACGAACTGGCACCGGTAACAATTCTGAGATTACTACTGTGTTTGGTTTGCTTTCCAGCTTCCAACCTAATTTCCTGGGTTCGCTTTTTAGTTCTTCTTCCGGTTTCCTACTTATGTTATTGGCTACCGATGTGTACCACAACGTCTAGCTGCTCCACATCCCCCTTAATAATCCTGCAGGCACGAAAAGTGACATCTCTGACCCTGGCAGCAGGAAGGCAAAACCGTTCAGGAGTTTCAATCAGACCACAGAATTTCCTGCCTGTTCATCGCACCACTGAATCTCCTACAGTATTGCTCTGCAATTCTCCCCTCTTCCGTTCTCAACCAAAGAGCCAGGCTCAGTGCCAGAAACGTGGCCGCTGTGCCTTTACACTTGTGGATCGGTCACGCCCCTGTCCCCAGTATCCAAAACAGTATTCGTATTATTGAAGGGACAATCACGGGGTTCCCTGCAATATTTGCCTATTTCCCTTTCCTCTGTTGACGTTCATTGAAACACATTTATCCTGTAACATAGGTGTGACGAACTCCCTGTAACTCAGCAATGTTTGATTTCACGTCTGTCACGGGGTTTGTGGAATCCTGTCAAGTTTAGACCATGGCGAATGTTGAACATGTCCATTTTATTCGATACAACTGAGTCGTTGCAGTTTTGCACTGAATCACTAAAACTGTCCGGGGTGGGGTGGGTGTGTAGGGTGAGCGTGGCATTGGACGTTGAAGCTGCATTTACTGTGAGTGATTGAATGATATGGGTGCAGCTTGACTGTGAGGATATGTCATGGGTTTGTTTTTGGTTTTGTCATCTGTTCTTGGACAGTGTCATCCGCCATACATATATTAAGGTAGTGAGAGTGGCCGGGTTGTTTGTCATAATTTCAAGCGGATAACATGGTACCAGTCAGCTTTTCCTGTGGCTCATAGAACCCTGTAGACCGAGTGGTTTGCCTTATTCACTGCAGAGCGTGGACCGAATATTTATGGGAAGGAACGTAACAAGGTTGACAGAATAATATAAAAATAAAATAACTGGAAATAGTATGCATAATTTTTTATGGTCTCGTCTATGATAACAAAGGATCAAGTTAAACGTTCACCAGACTTTGATGAGTCCTCCGCTTCTCTCGCTCTACTGTCTGTTGCCGCAGATACATTCACTGCTGCTGATGCTGTGGTTACCCTGAATACCGCCGCTGCCTCGGCAACATGCATAGGAATAATCGTCTTGCACGTGTAGACGAAATACCAGCATAAACCACAGAGAGACCTGGCGTGGAGCTACCGAGAGTCGCTGGGGACGAGACTGGGACTCACGACGAATGTCAGGAAGACCAGGCCAGGAAAAACCCTGAACTGTGGAGAGACGTGATTGACATTCACAGGGGAACAACCAGGTACAAAAGAGAAAATAACCAGGAAAAATGAGAAGGAAACTGAAAGAGCAGAGAGTTCCTGTTGGAGCGTACTACTCCACTGCGGTAACACGAGATTATCAACTTTTTTCATATTAAATCAAAGGCCTACTTCTGTCATATTGTGAAGATAGTTGCAAAAACAACCGCGTTGATGGAGGAATGGTTGTTGACAACAGCGAACTATGTTTGCTTTCATCACGCTATCCAAAGGATTCCCTATTTTGATAACGAGGCACTGTATTATTTGACCCCCAGCAGCTAGTGATCTGAATCGTTTTGCTCCCACAAACTCCCCACACCCTTCCCAATCTTCAAACCTCTGCCACTAAAATTGGGCAAATGGGTGGCTGCAGTCGATTGCAGTCCGTTAAGTGAAAATGCCACAGCTTAAGTACCCCAATGTTGTGCAATGCAAACAGTTCTTCTGTTTACCCTAATACATGTAGGAGCAGTTGAAAACAATTAACATGGTGAGAAAAGTGTTTCGTACGTTTGAGGCAATTCCTTACTTCGTGGAAACAACAAAGGTTTCTGCTTCCAATGGCCAAACATTGCTAATTCAGTGCTGCGTAATGTGAGTGGTTATGTGCACGACATTATTGGATTTGTTTTTAAAAATACACATTCTTTTTTCCTTTTGTTGTTTGTGAGAAATTATACGGCATAGCTAATTTTAGGTGACGTGGCAGATTAATTTATTATTAATATTAAGAGGTTAGGATCTCGGTTTCCATCTCAAAATGTTTGACGATGTCTGTACTGGTCCAAAACAGATTGGAGGTTCTTGTCGTGATTAAAAAGAGTAAAATGTCTCAATTTCGAGAAATGTCTTTTTGTTGATATATTTTCAGGATTGGAATGTGAACGAGCCAATGTTGCGTCAATGGAAATGTAATGTCGACCACAGTACATTGTGTTTGACAAATGCATATGAAATGAAATCTGGACAGTGCCTCCCATACTTCAGAGATATGAAGACACCAGAAAGTCAAAATTGCGTGTTTACTGGAACTTACTTTTTCTTTCACGTTTTGCATAAGCATGTGTGCGTGTGTTCCTTAACAGCAAGTCAAACACAAAGTAACGTTATTGTTTGACACTAATATGATGTAGTTGTCACTTTGAAAAAGTTTATTTTGCCATTTTTTGTTCAAGAAAGATTGTCATGGCAGAGGCGTCAAAATTCTTACGTTGTCAATATCAGGGGAGTGCTATTCTCTCGGTTCAGGTTTTTTTCGACTTTGGTTTGCTTGTCACATTAAGAAGCTAGTGGTTTTGTTGTAGCAGATCTTGTTGCAGTGGAGACATATGGTTCCTCGCTGATCTTTCTCTCTGAAATCTCGCCTGCCTGTAAGAACCTGCGTTTCAATTTACATTTTGCCAAGGGAAGTACTGATAGAATGTTAGAGGAACGGGGATTACTATGTCAGCTCAGCTAAGTTTCATATAGTTAAGCTATTTTAAGTTCTGCTTAGTTTTCCATTTCAACTGTACTTTCTAAATAATTCATTTTCTGCTTAAAGCCGTGTGGTTTTAATAGCTGCATAATACCTTAAATATCCAGTTCATATCCTCTTTAAAATAATAAGAGGTTAGGATCTCGGTTTACATCTCAAAATGTTTGACGATGTCTGTACTGGTCCAAAACAGATTGGAGGTTCTTGTCGTGATTAATTCGATGATTGTAATTTGGGATTTGGGTTGTTCCACTTAAAGGCAGCGAGTGGTGGTTTTTAATGTCGTTAGTACCGGGTTTCGAAATATATTGGTTTAAACATCACTCGATGTAGACCTGTTAGGGATCTGTTGAAGGAAACCTCAGCATTGCATAACTTTGAGAGTAGGGATATAAGAGTCTTTCTGATTTCATTTGAGAATGTGGTTGAACAAATGAGTGGCCAGCGTGACATGGGTTTTGTTCATCCGAACAACGCAGTTTTGTCGAAGTAAAGTATTTGTATCACTGTCGAAGGCGGTATCTGATTAGTATGTGGACTTAAATAAAGCCATCTGAACTGCATGTGCAAGAGGCCGACAGACAACATTTCAGGAATTTCAGTATGCGCCCTAGTCATACCTATATTGAGTTTGAAAGGATCAAACAAAGTAATTTTGATAAGTGAATTGGGGCTTAAAAATTAGGTCAACCATGTGATGCTCTGAGAGAGATAATTATTTTTCAAGGATTTCAAAAAGTGATTTGCAGAAGTAATAAGTACCAAGTGGAAGATCAGAGAGTTAAAAGAACAAGATTAGCAGCTGCAGTGGCTGATGAATATGAATTAGTTCATATATCAAAGTTTGGCTTCCAGCAACAACTTCACTTCTTGTGGGATAGACATTTGGGATACCAAAATTCCTCACGTCGAAAGAGGAAAGAAGGTCTTGATGCAAATAATAACATTAGCTTACCACAGGGTAAAAAGGAAAGCCACGAAGAGTAGAGAGCAGTTAAAAAGGTCCGGTGTTTTCACAACAATAAGTTAGGTCACATAAATTCACAAAAACCTCTGGGAAGACAGATGTACGAAAACATTTTGGTTGGTGAATTTTGAGAAACAAAGAACAAATAACAAAGACAATTTATAGCCCAGGAAAAGGCCCTTTGGCCCCCCAAGCCTGATCCGATCCAAATGTGCTGTCTAAACCTGTCGGTCAATTCCTCAGCATCTGCATCCCTCTACACCCCACCTACTCATGCATTCATCCAGATGCATCTGAAATAAATCTACAGTGGGTCCCACGACCAACTCTGCTGGCAACGCGTTCCAAACGCCCACCATTCTCTGTTTGAATGACTTCTACCCCTTACCTTGAAGCGTGACCTCTCGTTATTGAATACTTCACCCTGGGAAAAAGCTTGTCTCGACCCCCTCTGTCTATAAAGTGGTAATGGAAAGGACAGTTGAAGTTGAAATGCTGCAAAGGAGTGGACAATATGGTGGTCAGTTGTTTAATGAGGAAGTGCCATAATTCTGCATATATATTCAATGTGGTCATTGATTCGAGTGATGTGGTTGCCGGCGCGGTACTCTTGCAAGATGATGCCGAGAAGACAATAAGAACTTTCAATATTTCTCTCGTTAACTGAACATTCATCAATAGAAATATTACACAACTGAAAAAGAGACATTAAGCTCGTTATTGGTTTGAGAGCAGTTCGATATTTATATTGCTAGAAATGTGTCTGAAACCCATCAAACATACTGATCATGACCCATTAATATTTTGGAGAAATTTAAGTACAAAAATTGCAGACTGTTGAAATGGACCCTCTTATTGCAGCTATTCAATTTGAAAGGTACACATGTGGGAGAACGAGAAAGAATAATTGTCGATGCATTGTGAAGAATATGATGAAGAAAAGAACTGTTCAGTGACAGAAGTAAACAAACAGAAATAAATGCTGTCGAATAGTCAAAGTAATGCGTCGGTATTGTCGTGTACCAGCAGAGTAAGATGAAGGGTTTTAAATGAAGCAATCTTTGTGTATGGATGTTTCCTTACTAAAGGGGGCTGGTGTGAAGAATCTGTCATTTGAAAAAGTTATTTTGTCCTTTCTGTTTTTCAAGAGATGATGTAATTTTACTGATGGCAGGGGCGTGGTCATGTCTCCCAGGACAGTTTTTTTTTTATATGCTATGCTTTGATTGTGACATTGAGAAGCTGCAGCATTGGCGAAAAATTCCAACCTTCAGTAGTTGCTTCTTGGCTGACTTTTCTTTCTGAAATCGCTGCTGCTTGTAATAATCTGTGTTTGATTTTACCGTTTGTCAAGGGGTGTGTTAATCGTATGTTACTGGAATTAGAACAGCTTTTTGGGTTATTTGGTCTGTTGTGTCAGTCAAGTTTCCAATAGTTATGTTAACCTAAATTTTGTTTTCAATATAGTCCATTCCGTAAGAAAATATTCTTATGGTGAGCCTATGAGTCCGGAAGAAGTGTCAAAAACTTGAGAAACCGTCTCTTTCACATGTGGCTGCCATCAAAATATAAAACAGCCTGCCAACAGCATGACTGAACAAGCTTGGGCATCGTGATAACACACATGACACAATTGTTGAGTTGCACATCCATGTTGCTGTATGTAGGTTTACTAAACTGTTGAAGTCACATGAAGTTATTCAGCCGGGCTCAGTATTTATGCCAATTTGTATTAAGCTTGGAGAAGTATTTAAAAGCATCTTTCAATTTACCTCTGAATTTAGCCTGCGTGACTGCGTAAATACAGGTATTCGTGCATGAACTTAAGAGTTGTAGCATGTACCCGCTTTCCTGCAGAATAAATTTGGGGTCATTGGGATTGGAACCTATCGAGTAGCTATCACCAGAAATTTGCACAAGTAGAAAATGTACAATATACGTTAGCCACAACAAGGTGAAACTGCCGGAGATGGCAAAGAGTAAAACGATGGACTTTCTCCTGCTCTCCATTTCTGCGTCACGTTTATTAATTTCATTGCTGTGGGATCGGAGTCTCCTGCGTGCTCTACTAGCAACTATAATGTGTCGGACTGTCAATGCATTAAAGAGCAAAATAAGGAGGAACGGGAGACATGGAGTCTGAATGCGGTCAAAAGTGTCAAACAATCTCCATGCAACCGAAGTGTAAAAGTTCTGTTTTATGTTGCAGTACCAGCCTTTGCTATCAAGAATATATAAGGGCTCGTATATGAAGTAAAGTGGAATGTTAATCAAACAGCATAGCACACACGCAATTCCGATAACGACAGGTGCTACTTTTTCTGTGCAGTATTTCTTTTTCTGCTCCTGGGAGCAAATGGTCAGAAACCGATCAAAGGTGAAAGCGACAGTCAACCAGACAGAACAATTTCGGGAACAGTAGATGAGAAGAATTATCAGACGACATCCTGTTGTGGTGTTCAGCAAACTTGCTGGAAAATAAATTGCCAGAAGCCGACTTAAAATCACTGCAACAATAATAACAACGAAATCTGTTGCTGCCATGGTTACAAGGTACTGAGTGATGCATCTTGAGAGACCACATCTTCCTCGGGACAGTATCACTATGGTCACCAGGTTGGCTGCAAGAAATAGAGAGTGAGAGAACACGAGTGAGTGTGAGAGGGAGAGACAGGGAGAGCCAAGACATACAGAGCCATAGAGAGACAGAGACTTAAATACAGACAGAAGAACTGAAAAAGAATGAACATTGTCACTTTGGCGATGAGATGACAACGGATTTGCAACAGTTACGTTGGATTCGACTTAGAAAATTAGTATTTTCCTATTAACAAGAATGTCTGCCACAAATCATAATTGAACCCACATTATAAAGTATTTGAGAATCTTTACATTTCGATCTTTCCTATTCTATATAAATATAAGGGATTGAAATCCATTTCAAAACCAAATGGATCGAGTAAAAATGCTAAAGTGGCAACAAAAACATTTTGAGGCATATCTGAATATTGTAAACAACGATAATAACCTTACCAACAAGAAATAATCCTCTTCAGCTGATACATTCACGATGTTTTCCTGTAGCTAGAATGGTTGGTATTAATTTATCATTGCATAAAGTTCAATATCATACACAGTTCATTTTGTTCTGAGACAAACCACTTTGAATACTAATGGGAGTTTCACGTGCCATTCAACTACCAGCAATTTGACATCTCAAAAATGATAACAATGAACGTGCTTCAAAATCTCAGTTCCTAAATCACCATATATGGTGCAGTGCAGTCGGTTTGAAGTGCAATGCCTACTGCATGTAAACACTTCAAACAACAACCTTGACTGAATATCAGGAAAACAACGTTGATCACTTGATCAATCATTATTCACTCCCTCCAGCAGTAGTAGAAAATAAAGGTTGTTATTATCACCTACAAGACTCACTGCATAAATTCACAAATATCCGTGAATCAGAACCCTCTTAACCAATAGTCCGTACCTGAAGGAATGGCAAGTACACCAGATCATTGTGAATCTCAGCATCTGCAAGTTCACTTTCAATTTTCTCATCACTCTGACTTGGAAATTTATTGTCTCACCTTCAGCGCAGCCATGTCACTAGCCTGGAACAACTTCCCGAACTACATTTCGGTGTACTTGCATAAAATGCGCTACGGCTGCTCAAAACGACAACATAGCCAACACTTTCTGAAAGGAATCTACGGTAGTGTAATATGTGCTAAGCCAGCCAACTGTGCACATATTCCTGGCAAGTACAGTAAACAAAGGTTTGAAATGGAAATTGTCCATAAAGGACTTCTTAAATTACATTTAGCAGATGTGAGTGCTAACATGTCTGAAATAAACAGCTGAGTTAACCAGGTTGTGAATGTAAAAGAAAACCCTCGAAACTAGAATGAAAGCCATTGGTTGCAATTGTTCTCTGTCTCGGTCAATCAGCTAACTTTAGATTTGAATACATGACCAAAAAAAAATAGTTGTATTCCGATGTGCTACTGATTAAATAAGACGATCATGGACAGCCATAGAATATAATAAATACACAGCGATTCTCAGAACACGTGTTTAAACATCAGTATACCAAGTATTTTAATTCTCATAATTTACCTGGAACTCCGAAAGCTGCAAGTGCAGAGTAATAAAGGACAAATATTGGCGATTTTGCAGGAGCATGCATTTTCAATAAGAACAATGAATTGTTAGCCTCTGGCTTCTGAAATAAAGATTTCTATCAGCCTATTTATACTTAATGCAAACCACGAGAGACACAATTATTTCCGATCACCCTTTTCTAACTGGTCCAGTCCTTACACAAAAAAACGAATGCAGCCATTTTCATACTAATGATAACGAATGCAAGAGTCCGTGTTTAAAAAGAAAATAAATAAGTCAGTATGCGAGACAAGTTAGTTTCAGTGATTACACATGTAACAGAAGGAAATCATGTGCTGTTAATAGATTTTAACCTTTCAAACTGTTATAACCACAGCTAATTATAGCATAAACCAAATTCCAGATGGAAACCTAGGTTGATAAGTAAAATGTACAATTCTGATATTGGTTGCTGTGATGGTTTTGAAAGAAATGCAAACGAGACTTCAGGGCACACTAAAACGGGTGGGTAGACAGATAGAAGTCTTTCTGATGAAGGACGCTGGTCGAAACGTTCGATATTCCTGCTCCTCGGATGCTGTCTAAAACTGCTGTGCTTTTTCCACCAACACACTCTCAACTCTGATCTCCAGTATCTGCAGACCTCACTGCCTTCCATACAGAAGTCATTGTCCACGTTGGCCAAAATGACATATGTAGGGATATTTGCAATGACAATTCAGAGAGATAGTTCAAAGAAAAAGGAATTCTCGGGTAGTAATCTCAGGATTACTTTCCCTACTTCGTGCTCCTCAGGCGAGGAAAGGAGACGTCGTTTATTGACCACATGGCGAATAAGCCGGTGTGTGTGTTCGAGGTGGCTAGCTTAAGGTAAATGGCCGATTGGGATTTCTTCCAGAGAACATAGAGTCAAGGAGACGCCCAGCAAGGTAACAGACCCTTTGGTCCAACTCGTCCATGCCAACCAGGTATCCTAAATTAATCTAGCCTAATTTGCCTTTACTTGGAAAATATCACGACAAAATCTCTTCCTATTCATGTACACACCCAGATGTTTTTTTCAAAGATGGTAATTGTACTAGCTTCCGCCACTTCCTCTGGCAGCTCTTCCCATACATACAGCAGCCTTTTCGTGAGAAACGTTGCCCCTTAGATCTGTTTTAAATCTCTCCTCGCTCACCTTAAACCTGTGCCTTCTCGTTCTGGATTCAAATAAACCATTGAAAGGACTTGCTTTTTTTTATCCTACACATGCCCTTCATAACTTTATAAATCTCTGTAAGATCACGCCCCAGCCTCCGACGCTCCAAGGAAAACAGCTTTAGACTACTCAGCCTCTTCCTGAAGCTCAACCTGTCCAGTCCTGGCAGCATCCTGGTAAATCTTTTCCGAACACTTCCAATTTCCACAAATTGCCATTCCGTAGCGTATTGACCTCGGTGAAGATGCTTCTTTGATTACGTTCAAGTGACATGCAAAACAGAACTTTAAATTCAGAAATATTTGGAACATTTCTAGCAAGTAATGCCCTGGAAGCGTCTTCTTATATAGAAATTTGTTCAGTATTCTTTAAATAATCCTTCTTTCCATTTGAACTCAGTGCATTTTTTTTCCGCTCTTGGTACTTGTACACTTACGTGAAATCAATGAGGCATTCATCAGTATGAATCCAGAAGCAGAAGTCCAAGATTAGACAATTGAATGAGATAAATAATCTAAATATCTTACTGTAAACAGTGCAGCATTGATAGAGATACCCAAGCAAATATATCAACTGATTGCTCTCACACATGTTTTCTCAATATTTGAAGTCATGCGAAAAGAATAAAAGTTGCTATCTGTATTTCGAGCTAATAGACATGAAGTTTAATCACAAAATGTCGTGTCATAACAAATGTTTCTTTGATATTTCCTGCATGTCGTCCTTACCTCTCACTCTTTCTGATTTGACTCCTGCGTCCTCCCTCTCTCCAATGAGCCATTGCAATTACTCGATAACCTAATCTTAATTTTTAACAGCATATTGACGTTAGACGAATACAGAGATAAGACTGGATATAGTGTCTATCTAGACAAGTAATTCGAGAGCCGGGTTAGACATGAGTGTTGATTTGACTTCCTTCTATACAGTGGGATTCTATGCAGTTTTTCATTGTGCTTTTGTTTATTCTGAACAAACGCTGGGATTTATTTGGTGGAACAGTGTGGAGATAATTTTACATTGTAACTAATCAAGTTCTGTATCTGGATTAGGATAATTTGTTTTTGAACAGATTGCAGGAAAGATTTTTTTTCGTGTGATACAATGGGCTGTGTCAACCCTGAAAGTTCGAATGGGAAGAAAGAGGAGAAAAACTTAATTTGTGCCGATCGGCTTTGGGAATTTTCGATTGCATAGTTGGAAACAGTTTTGTTCTGTACGTTATTTGTGTTCAGCATGCATCGAATATTTTCTTGTTGTTGCTTTTTGAGAGTATAAGGAGATCGAAACATGAATACCCAGACTCGCAGATAACCATCCCCAAATCTTTACATCATTCAAACTTTCGCCGGATTGGATGGCGATAAATTATATTCGAATGCAAGCAGTTTTACATTTTCATTAATTGATAACAGCCGGGAGAGGGTCTCCTTGTATAGGGAGGATGCAGTGTCGAACATTGCCTTTTGGGAAAGGTGTACACAGCGGGAGGTGGAGTGTATTACTTCTCCCTCCAGTTCAAATGTGATTTGATCTCTACCCAACCAATCAGTTTTTTTATTTTACCTCGGCATTCCCAATGGTGGGCTCTCCTTTAGAATGGATCCCTGGTCACCCTACGTAGCTGACATCAAGGTATTAGATTCCTCAGTTCAGTGGGGTGACTCCCACCTGACTGCCTACAGCCAGTGTTCTGTGGGACAAAAAAAGGAATAAAGGCCAGTAGATGAGGGAACAAATAACTTGAGAAATGGCGAAAGTGTCCACGTGAAAAGCCGTGTAAATTGAATCCATTAATGAAATGAAAAGGGGACACCACGCGTTAGGATAAAGTAGGATAAAATGCTTCCAAAGCAATAGAGTGGAGGAAGTTGAAAGCTGTGTAACACCAGATTGCATTGTCTTTCGATAAAGTCATTGCTGATCTCATTATAATATCAAACCCAGATTTCCAATCACCTCAACAACTTTTCTCTCCATTGCTTGCGCACAGGTGGCAATTTTGAATGAAGGATGGTTGTTTTTCCCAATAACTAACTCGGAACATTTGGTAAAATTATCTTTATTATCTGTACAACTACTCAGTCTAAAATGCAACTTAATGAGTTGAACAAAAAAAGCGAAGTAAGCTGTATGGCCCATTACGTCAGGTTCTACAATTTGATCAGATGAGGGATGATATGGCTGTGATGGCAATTCCACAATCCTGCCTATCCAGATGCTCATTGATTCGATGACAGATGTCCTGAAGTCGCATTTTTATTTTAAACAGAACAACTTTTGCAACGGTGGAACAGTGATCTGTGAACGATGCACCAAGTTTAAGTGCAATTTCACGATCAAAACTTGAGCAACTCTTTGAATCTTGAAAGGTCATGTCATACTTATTGTTGCAAATGATTCCTGTTCTAATTCGTGCTGAAAGTTCCATCTTTTTAGTTATTAATATCACGTGTAGTCGAAGATAGAAATTAAGAAGAAGAGTGAGAATTGACTCATATTGTAATATATGCCGCCATTTTAGGTACCAATTACCATGACAGTAAATAATCTCAAATAAAAAGTAGTTAGAGAAACAAGAATTAAACAGCTAAGTATTCCTTCATAGAACATTAGAAACATAATGAAATCAGTAATAGTTTTCGTTAAAATATCGTAGTTTCAACTCGGATGATAAAGGAATAAGTTGAATGTTCAATAGTCCTTGATGACTCCTCTGCCTATCTCGGTCTGCTGTCTTTTTCTGGACACAGCCCCATACATACCCGTTACTACTGCTGAAACTGCAGCTGAGATACTGCCATGAAATGCTGAGCGATCAGCTGAGAAACTGTCGAGAGAACAGGCTGAGAGCCACCATGAGCACCTGAAGACCAGCTCGCCAAGAGTCACCAAAACTCCATGCTGAGCGCCACCATGAGCTGCTGAGAGAAAAGGCTGGGAGTGTCATGAGCCGCTGAGAACAGGCTGAGAACGCTATGAGCCGCCGAGACGAGAGGCTGGAGCATCCATGAGCACCTAAAACAACAGACTGAGAACACTATGAGCTGCTGAGAGAGCAAGCAGAGGCTGCCATTACCCGCCAAGTATACGGCCCGGGAACGGCCATGAGCCACCGAGAGAACAGGCGTCAACTGCCATGAGCTGCTGACACATCCAGTCTGGACCATCAAGAGCTGCTGAGAGACAGGGCCGGGAGCATCCATGACCTGCTGAGATACCAGGCTGGGACGGGCCATGAGCCACAGGAAAGGACTCGGCATGAGCAGTTGTAAACCAGACTGGGAACCACCACGAGACACACAGAAACCTGCCTGACAGCGGCCCAGAGAACAAAAAGGAAACACAAAGAAAGTAAAAGAGCAGAAATAGGAGAAAGAAATAAAACAGGATCATGGGAGCTCCCGTTGGGGCGTCCTGCTCCTCTGTTATTACTCTGGATTATCATTTTCTTTAGGCAGTGAGACTGCTGTGACTGTCACGTTGTGAAGCTACAAGGAAGAATCCCAACGTTGACTGAGTGACGATTGTTCATGACAGCTAAATATCCTTCGCCTCATCACACTGCCCCATGGATTTCCTGTTTTCATAAACCGGGAATGAGTTGTTTGACCACAATCATCTGCAGTCATCTGATTTATTTTACTAGTTTGAACTTTCCAAACTCTTCCTCAATTGGAAACATGCACAAACAAAATTTGGAGAAATGGACTGCTGCAATCGATTGGAATCCAAGAAATGCAAATATCACAGATTAATTGAGCCAGAATGGAACGTAATACAAACATTTCTGAGTTTTGCCATAATATCTGTCAGAAGGTTTATTGAAAAAATATATGACGGTGAGAGAAAACTTTCAGTGCATTCGCGGCAACACCACACTTCATGTCAAGAAAACTGCGAAGGCTTCTCGTTCTGCCAAACAAAGGTTGCGAAAACAGTACATGAAATGTGTCTCAGCGTGTAATGACATTAATGGATTGGGAAAGGTTGCATGTTCTTATTCCTTTTGTTGGCTGCGTCAAATTCCAAAACATAATTAATTGTCGGTGACACAGCTGATTAATGGTTATTTAGGGGAAAGCCAAATGTCACTGGCCCCCGATGTTCGTCCAACAGTTTTATTTGAAACTGCAATCTTTCTGAGCTCCCACTTCTTCCTCAGAAATTTAGCTCCCAAAGCTAATGATTTCAATAAACCTGTTGGTCTATAACCTGGTGCAAAGTGATATTTGACTTTGTCTATCAGAGTCCACCACCAGAACGTCCACATATTAAGTGGAAAACGAGAAGATGTCTTGGCGCCAGGAAATGTTAATTTCTTTGTTGCTATTATTAGCCAGTGTTCTATCAATGGATCTTTGATATCGACCTTAACACATGACGCTTGACTGACACGTGCACACGAGGTATTTGTCGAAAATTTTCTCTCGTATGTCTCAGGTATGTAGCCTCAAGAAACTCAGAATAAAATCTTAATCGTTATTGCGCTTTTCCAGACATTTTATGCAAGAAACCATCTTGTTATGCACATGTGCATTGATGTGATTGCTTCTCTTTAAAATAAAACCAGTTTGAACATTCCTGAAGAAGGGCTTATGCCCGAAACGTCGATTCTCCTGTTCCTTGGATGCTGCCTGACCTGCTGCACTTTTTCCAGCAACACATTTTCAGCCGTCTTTGACAATAATCTGGTATCGTTTGATTTTTGTCTTTGTCCACCAGATTCCATCACCGTCACCTCCACATATTAAGGGGATAACAAGAAAATGTTTCAATACCTGGAAATGATTATTTTTATTATTATTATACGAATGCTACATCAATTGAATTTTAATATCGACCGTAACACATGTTGCTTGACAGCTGCCTGCATATGAGTTGTAATCAGAATAGCTTCGCTCGTATTTCTCAGACATGAGGCCCCAAGAATATCAAGACAAAACCGTAAAATGTTGTTGTATTTCTGACGTTTTGAAAAGAAACAATCTTGGTGTGCACATGTGAATTTACGCAATTAAAAAAAACAAATCATCTTACTCTTTGTCACTGGTTTCCACAGAGACAATGAGAATACTCCAATTCAGAATTTAAACAGACGTCAATCAACTCCGTTTCAAAAGTAAATCTCTTTGGTGAGGTTTTGCCGTAAAGGGCAGAAACTAAACGCTGAGAAACAATTTCTTAACCATGGATTCCACGAACATTTAAAACAATGTTGTGGGTTGATTTACCTGCCATTCGTGTGAATTGACAAGTCTGGGAATCGTGATTTTACATATGTAAAAATTGCTGAGCAAGAGATGCATGGTACTGTCTGTGGGATTCGTGAAATGTTAAAGTCACATCAAGTTATTCAGCTGGACTCACTGTTTATTACATTTTGTAATGACCTTGAAGAGGTATTTGAAAGCATCTTTCAATTGACGTCTGAACGTTGTCTGTGCCACTACATAAATACACGTAGTCGTGCATGAACTTAAGAGTTGTAGCATATATGTGCTTTCCTGCAGAATAAATTTTGAGTCATTGAGATTAGAACCGATCGACTAGCTGGCGCCTGAAATTTGTACACGGAGAAAATATAAAATATGCAACAGGCATAAACGGAGGAAACTGCTTGAAATGAGAAATAATAAAACGATTGACTTTCTCCTGCTCTCCCTTTCGGCGTCACGTTTACTAATTTCATTCTTGTTGGCTCTTGGTCTCCTGTGGACTCCAGGAGCAACTCGAATGTATGTGACAGCCACTCCATTGAGCAGAAAAATAAGGAGAACTGGAGACATGCGGTTTGAATGCGGTCAAACGTTTCAAACAATCTCCATGCAACCGATGTGTAATAGCTAACTTTATGCTGCAGTACCCCCCTATTTTATCAATTATATACAAGGGCTCATGTATGAGACAAAATGGAATGTTTAACAAACAGCATAGAACACAGAATACTCCTATAACTACAGATGCTACTTTTCCTGTGCTGTATTTCGTTTTCAGCTTCTGGTAACAAATGGTTATAAATCGATCAAAGGTGAAAGCGACAGTCAACCAGGCAGAGCAGTTTCGGGAACAGTGGGTGAGAAGAATGATCAGACGGCATCCTGTTGTAGTGTTCGGTAAACTAGCTGGAATATAAATTGTCAGATACCGACGTAAAATCACTGCAACGACAATAACTAGGACATCGATTGCTGCCATAGATACAAGGTATCGAGTGATGCATCCTGAAACACCACATCTTCCTCGGGAAAATAACACTATCGTCACCAGATTGGCTATAAGAGATAAAGTGCCAGATAAAATGAGTGTGAGTGGGAGAGTGTCAAACTTTCAAATACAGCGTCACTACGACAGACAAAGGAATTGGGAAATAAATACACTTAATTCAGCAAAATGAATGCACAGAATGTGTCCTATATATGATGGAGTTAACCAACAAAATCAATCTTTTATTCATGTAATTTTAATGGTTTATTGACAAGAATATACGTCACAAATAATAATTGAACCCAAGATGCGAAATATTTCAGGATCATTATATTGAGAAAATTCCAGTTTGGTATAAACGTAAGGAATTAAGATCCATTTCAGAAACAAATCTTACAGAGTAACCATACTAAAATGGTTGCAGAAAGCACGTTGAGTCATATCTGATCATGGTAAACAATAACAATAGCCTTAGACACATGAAAAACCCCTCTTCATCTCAGAGGTTAACGTTCCTTTCTCCAATGTAAGGCCAGAATTGGTGCATTCGTTAATGATCGCTCAAAGTTAAATATCATTTTCAGCTCATCAGATTCTGAAACACATAAATTCGCTTTAGATCAAGAAAGTGGCAAATGTTTGTGCCACTCAAGTTCTATAGAATTGCCAGCTGAAACAAAAACAACGCAGTACATGCTTGCGTAGCTGACCTGATGAATTCCAATTCTTGCACATCTTCTGCAAGGCAGAAAGTGTGCAATGCAACGTTGACAAGATGCATAGACTTTCAAGAATAATCTTGACTGTATCTCAGGAAAAAGACGTAGCTCACTTGCATGTCACTACGTCAATGTTCATTCAACCCTTCCAGAAGTAACAGAGTATATAGCTTGTCTGTATCATCTACAATACGCAGAGCAGAAATTCACAATGACCGCTACAACAGAACGCTCTAAACCCTGACCACCGCCTGAATGAAGAGTAAAGATATCACTGGGTATAGCAACATCTGCAAGGTCCTCTGCAAGCTACTCATCACCCTGACTTGGAAACATATTTCCTGTCCTTTAGTGCCACCATTTCAGTAGTCTGCAACTCCCTCCATCATCACATTTCGGTGTGCTTGCATAAAATGAACAACACTGTTTGAAACTGAGAAGTTAACACATGAAGGGAATTGAGGGCTGGGTAATGCATGCTGTCCCAGCCATCTGTGCACATATTTGACGAAAATTTAGAAAATAAATTCTAGAAAGGAAAAATGGTCTTAAAGGAATCGTGCGAAATACAGAAATATATATGAGTGCGAATGCGTACTTACTAATTATAAGACAATAAGACCATAAGAAAATGGAGTGGAAGTAAGGCCATTCGGTCCATCGAGTCCACTCCGCCATTCAAGCATGGCTGCTGGGCACTTCAACTCCACTTACCCGCATTCTCCCCGTAGCCCTTAATTCCCCGAGACAACAAGAATCTATCAATCTCTGCCTTGAAGACATTTAGTGTCCCGGCCTCCACTGCTCTCTGCGGCATTGAATTCCACAGGCCCACCACTCTCTGGCTGAAGAAATGTCTCCGCATTTCTGTTCTGAATTTACCCCCTCTAATTCTAAGGCTGTTTTCACGGGTCCTAGTCTCCTCACCTAACGGAAACAATTCCCTAGCATCCACCCTTTCCATGCCATGTATTATCTTGTAAGTCTCTATTAAATCTCCCCTTAATCTTCTAAACTCCAGTGAATACAATCCCAGGATCCTCAGCCGTTACTCATATGTTAGACCGACCATTCCAGGGATCATCCGTGTGAATCTCCACTGGACACGTTCCAGTGCCAATATGTCCTTCCTGAGGTGTGGGGACCAAAACTGGACACAGTACTCCAAATGGGGCCGAACCAGAGCTTTATAAAGTCTCAGTAGCACAATGGTGCTTTTATATTCCAACCCTCTTGAGATAAGTAACAACATTGCATTCGTTTTCTTAATCACAGACTCAACCTGCATGTTGACCTTTAGAAAATCCTCGACTAGCACTCCCAGATCACTTTGTACTTTGGCTTTACGAATTTTCTCACCGTTTAGAAGTTGTCTGTGCTTTTATTCTTTTTGCCAACGTGCAAGACCTCACATTTGTTCACGTTGAATTCCATCAGACATTTCCTGGACCACTCTCCCAAACTATCTAGATCCTTCTGCAGCCTCCCGACTTCCTCAATACTACCTGCCTGTCCACCTAACTTCGTATCATCTGCAAACTTCGCTAGAATGTCCCCAGTCCCTTCATCCAGATCATAAATATATAATGCGAACAGCTGTGGCCCCAACACTGAGCCCTGCGGGACAACGTTCGTCACCGGCTGCCATTCTGAAAAAGAACCTTTTATCCCAACTCTCTGCCTTCTGTCAGACAGCCAATCCTCAGTCCATCCCAGTAGCTCACCTCGAACACCATGGGCACTCACCTTGCTCAGCAGCCTCGCGTGTGGCACCTTATCAAAGGCCTTTTGGAAGTCTTGATAGACCACATCCACTGAGTTTCTCTGGTCTAACCTACTTGTCACCTCTTCAAAGTATACCAACAGGTTTGTCAGGCATGACCTCCCCTTAGTAAATCCAGGTTGATTTGTTCGAATCAGGCTCTGCTCTTCTAAGAATTTAGAAACCTCATCCTTAATGATGTATTCTAGAATTTTACCAACAACCGAGGTTAGGCTAATTGGCCTATAATTTTCCACCTTTTGTCTTGATCCTTTCTTGAACAATGGGGTTACAACAGCGATCTTCCAATCATCCTGGACTTTCCGTACTCCAGTGACTCTTGAAAGATCTCCACTATTTCGTCAGCCGTCTCTCTCTCAGATCTCTAGGATGCATCCCATTGGGGCCAGGAGATTTATCAATTTTAAGACTTTTTAGCTTTTCTAGCTCTATCTCTTTTGTAATGACAACCATACTCAACTCAGCCTCCTGACTCCCTTCAATTGTTGGTATATTACTCCTGTCTTCCACTGTGAAAACTGACGCAAAGTATGTGTTAAGTTCTCCTGCTATTTCCTTATCTCCCATCACAAGGCTTCCAGCATCAGTTTGAGGTGGACCAATGTCTACTTTTGTCTGTCGTTTGTTTCTGATGTATTGAAATAAACTTTTACTATCATTTCTTATATTACTGGCTAGCCTACCTTCATATTTGATCCTCTCATTTCTTATTACTCTCTTTGTTATCCTCTGTTTGTTTTTGTAGCCTTCCCAATCTTCTGATTTCCCACTGCTCTTGGCCACTTTATAGGATCTCTCTTTTTATTTAATACATTTCCTGACTTCCTTTGTCAGCCATGGCTGTCTAATCCCTGCCTGGATAATCTTTCTTTTCTTGGGGATGAACCTCAGTACAGTGTCCTTAATTATACCCACAAACTCCTGTCATTTTTGCTCTACTGTCTGCCCCACAAGCCTCTGCTTCCAGTCTACTTTTGTCAGTTCCTCTCTCATGCCCTCATAATTACCTTTATTTAACTGTAACACCATAACATCCGATTTTTTCTTCTCTCTTTCAAACTCCAAACTGAATTCTACCATATTATGATCGCTGCTTCCTAAGGGTTCCCTTACTTTAAGATCTTTTATAAAGTCTGTTTCATTGCAAAGCACTAGGTCCAGAATAGCCTGCTCCCTTGTGGGCTCCATGACAAGCTGTTCCAAAAAGCCATCCTGTAAGCATTCCATGAATTCCCTTTCTTTGGATCCACTGGCAACATTATTTACCCAGTCCACCTGCATATTGAAGTCTCCCATGATCACAGTGACCTTGCCTTTCTGACATGCGTTCTCTATTTCCCGGAACATGTTGAGTCCCTGGTCCTGACCACTGTTAGGAGGTCTGTTCACAACTCTAATTATGGATTTTTTGCCTTTGTGGTTCCTCAATTCCACCCACACAGACTCCACATCATCTGACGCTATGTCATTCAGTGCCATAGATTTAATTTTGTTCTTAACTAACAAGTTTAACCCACCTCCTCTGCCGACCTCCCTGTCTTTTCGATAAGTTGAAAATCCTTGGAGGTTTAACTGCCAGTCCTGGACCACCCCACCCCCCCCCCCCCGCCCCGTATCCAAGTCTCTGTGATGCCTACCACATCGTAATCATTCACTATGAACTGTGCCATTAGTTCATCTGCTTTGTTATGAATGCTACGAGCATTCAGGTAAAGTGCCTTAATGCTAACTTCCTTATCATTAAATATATTGGAAGTCATATGATGTCCTAAGTTATCCTTGATATTTTCTGCATTCCCAGTCTGCCTCAATTTTCAGTCCGCCTGGACACATGCTATCCTGCTGCTTGTCTTTCCATTTAACACCATACTCCATTTTGCTTTCACTTTGCCTTCCCCCCAACTCAGAAGTTTAAAGTCCTACTGACCACCATATTAATCCTCTTCGCGAGAAGATTGGTACCTGATCGGTTCAGGTGGGGACCGTCCCAACGGACCGTCCAAAACTGAAACCACTGCCACATGAAGTGGAATGCCTCTTTCCCACAGCAATCTTTTAGCCACGTGTTTACTTGCTGAATTTTCTTGTTCCTATGCCAATTGGCACGTGGCTCGGGCAGTAATCCGAAGATTATGACCCTTGAGGACCTGTGCTTCAATTTTCTGCCTAGTGCTTCGTAATCCCCAAACAGGTCCTCCACCCTCGTCTTGCCTATGTTGTTCGTACCAATGTGGAACACAACAACGGGATCCTCCCCCTCCCGCTCCAATATCCTTTCAAGCCGGTCGGAGATGTCCCACACCCGGGCACCGGGCCGGCAACACACCATGCGAGACTCCCGATCCGGCTTGCAAAGGATACTATCTGTCCCCCTAATTATAGAATCCCCTATAACCACTATTTGTCTATTAACTCCCCCCTCTTGAATGGCCTTCTGCACCATGGTGCCTTGGTCAGTTGGCTCATCCTGTGCAGAGCCCTTTTCCTCATCGGAGCAGGGAGCAAGAATCTCGTACCTGTTGGACAAGGTCAAGGGCTGAGTCTCCTGCACTCCTGAACTCAGGTTCCCGCTACCTGCCTCATTTACAGTCACACTCTGATGAGCCTGATCACTAGCTGAATGTGAATTACTTAATCTCCCAGGTGTGACTGCCTCCTGAAACAAAGCGTCCAGGTAACTCTCCCTCTCCCGGATGTGCCGCAGTGTTTGAAGCTCAGATTCCAGATCATCAACTCTGATCCGGAATTCAACCAGCAACCAACACTTGCTGCAGACGTGGTCACTGCCATTCACAATGGGATCAGCCAGTTCCCACATCATACAGCTACAGCACATCACCTGCCCAGCCATCTCTGCTTAGTTAATTAATTACTTAATTACTTTATGCAAGTTTGAGTTAGAATACTTTCTCATAACTCTCTGCTATAGTCTTTCCCTAAAGAATTAATATATAAACACACACAAAAACAAAGTAATTTTTTAACCAGTCACTGGTAAAGAAATAGAAAATACTTACCTTAAAAAAAAGTGTAATTAAGGAGGTTAGAGCAGGAGGGTGGGTGGGAGATACTACAGGTGTTGAATCTCGGGTTTAGCCGCCTTCCTGATTTATATACTCACTGGTGCTCCCACTCAAATGGCCGTTGGTGTCGAAGGGTGAGAATTTTACTCACTGCTTTCCTTCCCCACTGCCCCTCTGGTAGACGTCACTTCCCCTGCTGCTCCCGCTCTTTCTGTGAAGAGAGAGGAACAAAAAAACACCGCTGCCCGTTACAGGTAAGTAATTTTAAAACAAACGGTCTTACCTTAGCTGTAGTCTTCCTGGTTCGTTTTTACTCAGCCGCTGCTCCCACTCTATGTGTGTCCATTTGGTTGTCTGTGTGTATGCAGATGTGCATGCAGTTCTCTCCGTTCATGTATGTGCGGTTATTGACAGATTGCATCATGAACTTGGTGGTCTCGAACTGCGAATCTAGTGATCGTTCCACGAATCAAACATTCAGTCATTATTCGTTTGATGAATAATTGCAGGAATTTTGCGTGAGTGTGCAATCCACATCACTTTTGAAATTATTTGTGTTGTTTTCCCTTGAATTGTAATGGAAAAGATCAAGTTGCCTCTTTTAGTGCCATTCTATGCCAATGTATGTCCACCAATGGCCTAATTTTGATCACATGATCATCACAAGTGACAGATCCGACCTTGCCATTTTCCTCTTCCCCTCCCTGGTGTTGTCCTGTTTTCAATATTTACAGTTTTCTCATCAACAGAAGAGGCAATCCTTGTCTTCGCATTTGTTGTAAAACCGGAGGTTGACCACCCCCACCCCGAGAATGACAACCGAATCTCCCAAAGGAAAGGATTTTGCCCTGTAATCTTTGAAAAGGTGAAATTCGTGTTTTGCAGCAAATTTGTGTACTTAAGGAAAATAAATATCTGATTCTCACTTCAATGTTCTTGAGTGACAATTTATTTAACGAACCCTAACGTGGACAAATTAACTGAATGTTAACAAAGCGAACAATACCCCTCCAACTCCTATTACTGAACTATGCAAACATCTAATAGCATTCTGTTTCAATAAATACAAGTTTAATATGTACAGAAAAACAGTGGAATTTAGTCTTGCGAAATTACAGCTGTGTTTCCTGTCTTCCGGATCGTTCTGCATCTTCTCCACTGATTCCTCTGACAGGAAGGCTTTCTCTGTGGGTCATTCGAACAGGGATGCTAACTCTGTTGATATTTCCGTCAGAACATCAGATAGTGTAGCACGTTGTCATGGTAAAGCGATGGTGCCTTCTCAAAGAGCTGAGAGCTAATATCTATTGGCAGAATGCAGTTGGTGCTCTCACGATTTTCCAAATAATTCCATTTTCTCTAAGCTTGGTGACCAATCAACATGTTTATAATGGTACTGATTCTCCTTTGTCAAATCCATCAGACTTAATTTTAATGAGTTTTTGTTTTCTAAGATCCTGTTTAAAATTGATTCGCGATTGAATCTGTCTTAAGCTGCTGCTTGTTCTGTGATATAAAGTGTTTCAATTTGAGCTCTATCTGCTTTTGCATACTTTAAATCAGATCACTGAAATCCATTTTAACTCTCAATACCGAAAATAACACCACCTTTTATAGGGAACACGAAATGCTTTCCCATTTCACAGTTTTAGAAAGGTACACACATCAATTTGGTTACACAACTTTTTGGTTCCCACTCACGAGCTTTGGTGAAAATTGATGCCTTAAACTATGGCATCAATGATCTTTTATTCGCTGTTTACCAGCTCTAACCATCGGATAGAACTTGTCTGGAGGGCTGCGCAGACTTGAATGATACAAAGATGATGTAATTGAGTTGCTAGATTGATGCATATTGTTTCTGCATTAATGTCTCCTTGCCATTGAGTGAATCACGAAAGATTAGACATGGGGTTCATTTCAAGCTGTGTGGAAAGCTAACTGCAGTCTCTGTAATTTAGGCCCTTCTTGATTGTGCTCCATCTCATGGAAGAGGTCACACTTGTGTTTAAACTTATTATGAAACGCATGTTGAGACTCCCCTTTCTCAGAACTACAGCCCAATCACCCGAAGGGAAGCACCCCGCTTTTGGAAAGGTTAAGAAAGCTGCATTCCTCACTTCCTGAGTCATGTGTCGAATTTCAGATTTGACGGGTATGAACCATATTATCATGTGGTGGGGCGAGGGGTTGGGGAGGGGATGTGGCGGGCAATGATCACAAATTGCAGACAGACCGTTACATATATTTGCCCCAAGCTTCATAGAATCATAATTCCCTGTCAAAATTAAAAATACCTGTAACATGTTTCCAACACATGACCAGAGGGATAATCGACAGCACTATTTCAACCCACGGTCACTCATACCTGGAAGGAGTAAAGGGTCAGATATTTATGGAGACACTACTCCCCGGAAAATTCCGCTCCAAACCACTCACTCCTGACTTGGAATTATATTTCTATTCCTCCAGTATCACTGACACAATGTCCTGCATTTCTTCTCCCTGACGTTTAAGTGTGGGTCTGAATGCAGTAGCTCAACTGTACACAATCCCTCCTCTCGGCATTGTCAAAAGGAGCAGCTGCCGATGGGATATAAATGCTGGACCAGACAATGCCGCCCATGTCCTGTGAATGAACAGCAATGAAAAGTTAATGAAGGTCGTGATGCTGAGGTTTCAGCAGCAGCTAATCTATGGGATATCCTTCTCGCCTTCCCCGCTCTCTGATTTACTTACTGTCTTCTTGCTTGCTCACACTGTAGGATTTTCCATCGCTCTGCCTTGACCCACTCTCGAAATCCGAATGTGAAATTATTCAGTTGTGAGCCTTCAGACATTAACGCAAGTCACAAGGACCCTGAAGAAGGAGGAGGACAGAACAATCTTCATCTGCTTTTTACTGAAGCACGTCCAAGGGTATCAGCAACAAAACAGGCCACTCTAAGACTCTCTCTCACTCTGTTTGCTGTCACAGGCATGTTCTCTCCAGCGTTCAACCATTATATATCTCTCTTCACAAATTTCTCTCTCATATACACTCAGACACACACACTCTCTCTCTGTATTTATCAAGTAATGTCCACAATGTACGAGCGAATATTTTAAAAACTAAAACTGACTGCTGGTTGATAATGAAGTGGAAGGCGATTGGCCCTTCGGGAATAATGTATCGACTATTAATTCTTAACTATTGTTATTAGTGTTATTATAAATGTTATTAAACCATTATGAATCCAGAAACTGATTGAACAGATCTTGTGACTTTGAATACCACCTGGGCAGATGTTTGACATCAAATTCAATGAGACAAATCTAGTATTCAGACCCAACTGCTTATGATTTCCTGCTTCTGGTGTCCTAGCTTCTCTCAATATGTCAACCGACGATTAGGAAACAAACAAAACAAACCCTCTGCTGGGTTCTGTCATCAGCTTGTTTGTCGCAATGGATCGAGATAAAAGTCGTGGCATCAGGCAGAACATTAGAGCATTTCACTTTATTGCGGAATAAAGATGCACCAAACACCAATCAACACAACAATATGCTCCCTCGCCCCTGCCATTTCACCGAAACAAAACAAACAAGGCAAAAGTTCATCTCCTTCTGTCTATCATCTATTTTTCTTGGTTTTTCAATTTCTCCATCGATGAATTGAGGGCTGGAGGTCTGAGTGATCGTTGTGAATGGGAATAGATCTGTCTTGTTTGGAATTGTTCCATCTTCCCAAAGGACAGGCTGATCGATTAGACGAACTTGAGAGATTCACAGTGAATGATGAAATCTGCATAAGATATTTTAAAAATAAAAAAGAGCTGGAACTTGTGCGTTGACCTGGGGAGTCAAGAACTTCTTTTTTTTTAAAAAAGTCCATGTGAGTTTCCATGGTCTTACCGGAAAATAGAGCTGCTCTCTCGTCAGACAGAGAAGACTAGTGCTATTGACCTTTAGTGCCACAACACCTCAGGTGACTAGAGAGTTGGAGAAGTAGTGACTTTCTTGGGAACCATAGTGGCAATTAGTTAAAAATCACACAACACCATGTTATAGTCCAACAGGTTTAATTGGAACCTGTTGGACTATAACCTGTTGCTGTGTTATTTTTAACTTTGTACACCCCAGTCCAACATCGGCATCTCCAAATCATCACAGTCGTAATTGGATTTGTAACCACAGTGCTTCGCAAACCATCCATTCAGCCGACTGAATGAAACCGACAACGAAGACGTTAAATACAAGATAAAGATACAGATATAGAAATGTAGAGAGACATACACATTGCTACTATGCTAAAGATTGATTCCAAAAACAACTGCAAACTCAATGCACAGACGTGCAGACACAGAGATGCACCCAGGCATCGATATGTTCAATAATACATAAACATTCACAAAACAGAAGCGCAAAGATGCATATAATCACACATGTATAGACGCACACACCGACAGAAAGACGCACATGCACACACACAAAGACAGGAACACACAGACACAGAGTCACACAGAATGGAAAAAGATACTTCGGGCGAACTCATCAGCGCCAACCAAACATCTCAATCCGACTTATTCCCATTAGAATTGCCTGTTGTCCACAGCCTTCTCAACTCTTTTGAGACATGCACCCAATTATGCACGCCTCCAAAACATGCTGTTTGAGCGTGTTCCTTACACCCATCACCTGTGTGTGAGATAATTACTGTGCAGGTCTTTTTACAGACTCACTTTAAACATATGCTCTGCAGATTCGAACCACCAAACTCGGAAAACCATCTTGACTTGTTACCCTGTCACACAACTTATGATTTTATAAACTTCTATAACGTACACAATGCATGGTGACATAGTCGTATTCGAATTTTAGACATACACAAATGTTTACAATTATGAACAGATATGCCAACACACAATGATGGACTTGCAGGACCGCATCAATTCACACAAATCCCACGGATACAGGGAGAGGCATTCCTCCAGAAATACACACACAGGTGAAAATGCAGTGACTGATTGGAAAAATGCATTGCAAGTGCCTCATGTTGTGGAAAATCGCAAGGCTTTACACATGGGTAGCAAATATAGGAAGGCAGATGATTATTAATTCGCTGTAAAATTAGAGAATGGAATTTTCAACGTGACCTTGGTGTATGAGTAGCGTGGAAAACAAGGCGTTGCCCGAATCAAACTGGAATATGGCCCACTGAAGAAACACAATCGAGATAGCAGAGTATGATCGCAAATGACATGGCTGTGAAGAATGTGTCTGTGTGACTGAGGGACAGGGAAATGGAGGGGACTGGGGGAGACAGAGAGAGTGACAAGGAATCAGGGAAAAGGAGAGCGCAAAATTGGAAATAAATGGATAAACAAACTGAGGAAGACAAAAAAGCAAAGGACCGCATGACAGAGGGAGAAACAGCGAAGAGATGTTGAGGTTGAGAGAATCGTAAGAAAATGATCGTAGGTAAAGGAGACAGGATGAATATAGACAGTGGGCCAAAGACACAGATGCCAAGAGAACGTGAAGAAATTTGGAGTGCCGAAGAACTAATGGGCTGGTGAATGCAGGAGGAAGAGTGTGAAGGAAAAGGACGAAGACAGTTCTAAGAGAGAGAGAAAATGGGAGGGAAGTTGTAGGAGGAGAGGAGAGAGGTGTAAGGAAGAAGGCGGTCAGGAGCATAGCTGGGACAACAATTGGAATGGCAGTATGAAGTTAGACTTTGTTAATTCAGAGAGGAAAACAAGGCCAGTGCAAAATAAAACTAATAGTGTCGAGAAATTGGGGAGAGTCTCTTTCTCTCTAGTTCAACTTCTTACAAAAGAAAGATAAAACGATCAGTTAGCTCAATATCAGAGAAGGTTGTCACAATCTCTATGGACATACTGACATATATGTCTATATCTACATTTAACATTAGTTTGCAATTATAAGACTATTGTTGATGCCAATTCTTCCGAATGGTTTGGATGAATGATCTAATTAGTTATAATTAATTTGTTGGATTTCAGCGTTGTTCACTGGCCAGGATTGATAGCACATCCCATTTTGCCCTGGAGAAGGTGGTAATAGGCTACCTGCTTGCACCGCTGCATTCAAAGTGCTGTGGGTTGACCCACATTGCCAGAGGGAGGGAATTCCACCAATTAAACACAAGGACGCTGAAGAAACCACGGTTTATTTGCAAGCCAGGGTGGTGAGTGGCTTGAAGGGGAACTTGCAGTTGGTGTGGTTCTCTAGTACCTGTTGCCCTTGTCGCACAAGATGGAAGTGGCCGGAATTTGTAACGTGCTGTTTGAAGGATCTTGGCTGAATATCTGCAGTGTGTCTTGCAGATAGTAAACACTGAGAGCCAGAGTTGGATGAATTTAATATCAGTAGATGTGGTGCCAATCAAGCGGGTTTTTGTCTGTCCTGATTGGTGTGAAGCTTCTTGAGTGTTTTAGGATTTGTACCCATCCAGTCAACTGGGGAGCATTCCATACAATTCATCCTGAGTTGTGCCTCTTGATGAGAGATCGACTTTTGGGTGTTAGGAGGTGACTTACGTGGCGCAGTATCACTCTTCTCTAACCTGCTATTTTAGCCAATGTTTTCATGTGGTTTGTCCAGTTAACTTTCTGGTCAACGATAAATCCAATACTTTTGAGTGTGTGGGGTTCGGTGATGGTAATACTGTTTAATGTCAGGGGCAATTTTTAGAGTCTCTCTTATTGGGAATGGTCATTGTCTGGCGTTTGTGTGACCGAAGGTTATTTGCCGCTTGTCGGTTCAAGTATAGATATTGTGCAGATACTGAGCACGGACTGCTTTAGTATATGTGGAGTCACGAATACTGCCAAACACTATGCATTCATTGGTGAAAACCCCCACTTCTGACGTTATGAGGGAAGGTCGCTGATGATGCAGCTGAAGATAGGATACTGACCTGAGGGACTCAGGAAAAGATATCCTTTAGCTGAGATGACTGAGTCTCCACAACCACAGCCTTATTCCTTTGTACTTGATTTAAATCTAACCAATGAAGTGTTTGCCTCCATTATTCATTGATCTCAGTTTTGCCAGCGGTCCGTCATACCAAACTGTGTTAAATTCGAACTTGATGTACAGGGCTGTTATTCTCATTTCAACAATGTACTTACGCTGGTTTGTCCATGTTTAAAACAAGGTTTTAATGAGATCTGGAGCTGAGTGACCCTGGCGAAACAAAAACTGGGCGTCACAAAGCAGGTTGTTGCTGAGCAGGTGGTGGGTTGGATTTGTCCTGCTTTTTGTGTACAGGGCATAGATGAGCAATTTTGCATATTTTCAGGTGCATGCCACTGTTGCAGCTGTGCTGGAAGAGGTTGGCTAGAGCAGTAGCAAGTTATGGAGCACATGTCTTCAGTACTATTATCGGAATGTTATCAAGGCCAACTGATTTTGCAGCATCCTGTGCCTCCAGTCGTTGCGTGATATCATGTGAAGTACATCGAATTGCATGGAGACTGTTATCTGAGATGCTGCAGACCACTGAAGGAGCCGAGATGGACAATACAGTCGGCAATTCTGACTGAAGAAAATAGCGAATGCATCAGCATTATCTTTTTTACGGATGTGTTGGCCGATGAGCTGATGAAGAAGTTTTTGAAACTAAACCAATGAAAAGTGCAACAAAACAAATAGAAACAGTTTTTTGAAACATTCTGCTTGTAGAAAGTTACTTGTTCATGTTTATCCTCAGTAACATCTTTGTTAATGCATCTGAAAGTAGTACATGCTTCTGAACTAGTGCCGAATCACCGTCATCATGACCCGAAATTCAAAAACGTGGAAATCGATTAGCACGAGTGTGAAGCCGACACAAACATGAATAATATCTTTTAGAACACAATCAAACAAAGAACCGTACAAAAATTTAGAAAAAAGAACTGCACAGATATGACAACATCTGTGGGATGATATTAACATTTCACGTGCAATAACCCTTCTTCAGCACAATTCGGTCTGGGAAATTTGAACTCATTGAGAAAATGGGGGAATACCTGGAATGAAGGGCAATTGTAGAAAAACAAAATTGTGGTTTAATAATATTTTATAGGGACGGAGACCGTGGTCCTCACTTTGGCTCCAGATCCACAGCCCTCGAATCTTAGCTGCCCTCCGGGATAATTTGTATAACAAATGCTAGTCAAGCCAATGACACCAAACTCCTTTGAAATGTTGTTTTTCAAAATGCAGTGGAACGAATTTGGTTCATTTGCAGCACGGAGAAAATTTATCGAATTCACTCGCTGAAAATGAATCAATGACTTTATAAATCTGTCTAAACCTATGTTATATTGTGGTTCAGATCATCGTCTAATTCACTCTGAGAAATATTGTGTGACATAGCATTTAATAATCTAGGGGCAAATGTACATGAAAGTTTTGTCTGAACTCGCTGATCTGCGGATTTCTTTGAGAATTGCCTTTTGTGAATTCGTACACGCATTATCATATTAACAGTAAGGGGAGTGGAGAAATTATCACTTCTAACTCTTCCAGAACATTTCACAATTAAAAAAAAATTCTCAGTTTGTACCCGGTTTTAGGTCTCTCATTGAAGACAGGCCCAATCTAAAAAAGAAAACACACAATGAATAGATTCGTCTCTGTCCATTCAGTGGGATTTGGATTTAACGTGGTTTTCCCAGTGCGCATTAGTGTTCTGATGGTTCCTGAATAAAGCTTCACACTTACAGAATGTGCAAATATATATTAAGTGCAAAGAGGCATGATTTTATGTTTTATTAGAGAAGGCACTGCCTGGAAACGGGATAATTAGCTTCTTACAGTTTACTCTTCATACTCGGTATACAATTCAACTCAATTGAGAACCTAATATCAAAGTTTCAGTGAATGAGAAGAAAACGCCCTTTGGCATGCTAGCCTTCATTGAAAGGCATGATGCGGACGAGCTGGTTTTGGATGACTGTGGACTAAGTTAAAAAACAGATGATCGTCCAACAGGTTATTCGGAAGCCCTAGCTTTTCTCGCACTGCTCTATTGTCAGGTCGTTGTGGATTATAAAATCATAAGTCACAGAATGTACGGCAAAACATTACAGCGTCATGCGACTGAAATTATATGTTGAGCAAAGCTGGATTGTTGTTAAGTCTTTTATCTGTTAGAGTGGGTTGCATGTTCATTAGTGTGCAAACCCGGAACTTCCTATAAGTCACCTCCTCGAGATAACTTAAGGTTATCGAAGAAAAGCTGGCATCTCCGCTCAGACAATGCATTAAAGGTGCGAGATCAGATTCAGTCCATATCCCAAACTTCAGTCAGACTGGTTTATTTCCAAATTGGAATTTACAAAATATCACATATATTGACTACCCGCATTGACTGCCAGCAGCTTGTGCAATGTTGTTGTGGTTCTGTTGGCTGAGCTGGGAATTTGTCTTGCAAACGTTTCGTCCCCTGTCTCGGTGATATCCTCAGTGCTTGGGAGCCTCCTGTGAAGCAATTCTGTGCTGTTTCCTCTGGCATTTATAGTCGCCTGTCTCTACCACTTCCGGTTGTCAGTTCGAGCTGTCCGCTGTAGTGGCCGGTATATTGGGTCCAGGCCGATGTGTTTGTCGAACTGACAAGCGGAAGCGGCAGTGACAGGCCACTATAAATGCCGGAGGAAACAGCACAGAAGCGCTTCACAGGAGGCTCCCAAGCACTGAGGATGTCACCTAGACAGGGGACGAAACGTTTGCAAGACAAATTCCCAGCTCGGTGAACAGAACCACAACAACGAGCACCCGAGCTACAAATCTTCTCCCAAACTTTGAGCTTGTGCAATATTTAACAATAATGGAAAATTATTTCAAAATTCTGCAAATAAAACGTCACGCAAAGACTTTTGTGTGTGCACATGCAGGAAGTGGAGAGAGATATAAAGAGAGAGAATACATCTGAATGAGTGTGTGTGTGTGTGAGAGAGTGCTCGAGGGGGCGAGTGTGTTTGTGTCCGTGAAAACATGGTTAAGAGCGTGGTTGGATTCGATGGGGTATCGGCCTGTGAGAGAGTGTGTGCGTAGATATAAGTATGGGGATGCATGAGTCTGTGTATGAAAGACAGCGTGTTTAAGTGAGAGGGTCTGCCTGACGGTGTGATTATGTACTTTGGAGCCGCTACAGAAAAGGTTTATTGGAATGTTGCCTGATATGAGGCAATTCGAGCCATGAAGAAAAATCACAGAAAGAGTTTAAAAAAAATGGGATAACTGGCTGATATTTTTGCAACATCATTCGTCACGGATGAGTTCCCAGAAAACTGTAGTGCCCTTACTAAAAAAAACTGCAAAAACACTATCCTGGGAAATATAAACCAGTAATTCTAACATTTGTGGCAGACAAGCTACTAGAAAAGAATCGGAGCAATAATACACATGCATTTGTGAGAGGTTATGTCTCACAAATTTGTTAGCGTTCTTTGATGAAGTGATAAGAAATGTTGATGAGGGCAGCTCAGTAGAGTCATCTTTTTGAATTTCATTAAGGTCTTTGATAAAGTTCCTTATAGCTTACTGCTCTGGATGGTTGGAGCTCTTGGAATCTAGGTGGAGTAGGCAAATTGGATATACAACTGACTTGATGGTAGGTAGCAAAGGGTATAAGTGGACGAATGCCTGTTGGTTTGGATGCCTGTGACTGGCAGAGTGTCTGAGGGGTTGGAGTAGGCCCATTGCTGTTTGTTATCTATAATAAGGATCTGGCCGAGAATGTTCAAGGCAAGGATAGGAAGTTTGAAGATGACATTAAAATAGGCTGCACCTTGCACCTTGAAGATGAGAACATAAATCGAAGGTCCACGTCCAGGAGTTTGAGAGTAGTGAGGTCAGAAATAAGTTTTCATAGTCGCAAGAGTGCACTGGCAAGCAGAAATGTAATTTGAAGAGTATCTACATCAATGGCAGGAGCATCCGGAAGAAAATGGCTGAATTTGAGGCAAGGGTTGATACGTGGGACTTTGATGCTGTGGCCATTTCGGAGATATGAACAGAGCAGCGACTGGGTACGGTTACTGCAGATCTTGGCGTGTATTGCTTCAGGAAGAAGAGGGAATGTGGTCAAAGAGGGAGGGTTGTTGCTTCGTTCGTCAAGGACTGTATTACGGAGGCGGAAAGGACGTTGATACTCGACTACTGAGGTACTATTGGCTGAGTTTAGAAAGAAGAAAGAAGAAGTCACCCTTTTACGGAGTTTTTTCAGGCCTCCAAATGGTTCCAGAGAAGTAGAGGAAAGGATAGCAAAGGTGGTTCTGGATAGGAGCTCGAACAACTGGGTAGTTGTTATGGGGGCTTTAACTTTCCCAATATTGACTGCAAATGCTTCAGTTCCAGTACTTTAGACGTGCAGTTTTGTCACGTGTGTGCAGTATCAGCTTCCTGACAGAGTATGCAGACAGGCCAAAAATCGGAGAGGCCACATTGGATTTGGTACTGGGTAATGAACCTGGCCAGGTTATTGTTTTGGATGTAGGTAAAGACTTTGGTGATACTGACCACAATTATGTTATGTTTACTTTAGTGATGAAAAGGCATAGGTTTTTTTAACTACAGAGCATGAGTTCTAACTGGGGAAAGGCAATTATGATGCGATTTGGCAAGATTTAGGATGCATCAGATAGGGAAGGAAACTGCAGATGATGGGCAAAATTGAACTGGCGATCTTATTCAAGTACAGCTGTGCCGTACCCTTGAAAAGAATGCAACTGTCAGGCAAGGAGGTTTTGGTCGAACGAGGGAGCCGTGGTTCACTAAAGAAATGAATCAGTTGTCAAAGAAAGCAGAAGGGAAATGTAAGAATCAGACGTGAAGACTCAGTTCAGGCCGTTGAGAGTAAGACATTAGCCAGGAAAGAGCTGAAGAGTAAACTAAGAAGAGCCAAGAGGGTACACTAGAAGTCGTTGGCAGGTTGGATCAAGGAAAACCTTAGGCGTTTTGTAGGTATGTCAGCAAAAAACAAATAGTTTGACAAAGTTGAGATTAGGGACAATCAAGGAGAGCAGGGGGAATAGTTGCGTGAAGTCCAGGAGATAGGAGAAGTGATAAATGAATATTTTTCTTCAGTATTCACACAGGAAAACGACAACCTCGTCGAGGAGAATATTGGGATATGGGCAACTAGATTATACATGATTGAGCTTAACAAGGAGGAGGTCTTAGCAATTCTGGCAAGTGTGAAATACAGATGTCCTCTGGGCCGAATAGAGTCTACCAAAGGATTTGCTGTAGAACCAGGGAGGAGATTGTAGTGCCCTTGGTTTTGATCTTTCTGTCGTTGTTGTCTTTTGGGATAGTGCAACAAGATTCGAGGATAGCATATGTTGACCCGTTGTTAAAGAAGGGAATTAGAGATCCACCTCATAGTTGGAGTGCAGTGAGCTTTACTCCAGTTGTGGGTAAATTGTTGTATGAAGTATTAACTTACAGGGTTTTTAATCATACAGAAAGGAATACGCTGATTAAGGACAGACGATATGATTTTGTGAAGGGTGAGGTGCTGCCTCAAAAATCTTTTTGTGTTCTTTGAAAAGGTGACCAAACAGGTCTATGAGAGTGATGCGGTTCATGTGGTGTGTATGGATTGCAGTAAGTCTTTTGATAAGTTTCTCCACGGTAGGATGTTGCCGTAAATACGGATACATGGGATAGACATTCATTTTGCGGTTTTGATCAGAACTTGGCTAGCTGGAAGAAGACAGAGATTGGTGACTGATGCAAAATATTCACCCTGGTATTCAGTGATTGGGGTGTACTACAAGGATCTGTTCTGGGGAAACTGTGTGTGTCAATTGTCAACATGTCTCGATGAATTCGTAGGAGCATGTGCAAGAACATTTGTAAATGACACTAATATAGCTGCAGCTGTGGATAGTTTGCAGAGGGACACAGATACTCTGCAGAGCTGGGCTGAGAGGTGGCAATGGAGTTTAATGCAGAAAAGTGTAAGAGGCTTCACATTTGAAGGAACAACAGGAATGCAATTTACTGGGCGAATGGTGAAATTATTGGGGGTGTAGATGAACAGAAGAATCTCGATGTTCATAGAAATATAGATCCCTTTAAGTTGCCACCCAATTTGAAAGGGTTGATGTGAAGCCATACAGTGTGTCAGCTTTTATTGGTATAGAGATTGAGTTTCAGAGCTCGGAGGTGACCTTATAATTGTGCAAAACCCTGGAGTGCTGAATACAGTTCCGTTCACCACATTATAGGAAGGGTGTGGAATCTTTAGAAAGCATTGACTCACAAAGAAGTAATGTCTTAAGTGAAAATGCTCAGGAATTTATGATTGTTTTCGTTCGAGACAAGAAAGTTAAGAGTTGACTAAATTGAGAAACATTCCATTATCATGGATTGGATCAGGTGGACAGTTGAGAGCGTGTTTTTTTTCCTCGGATGGTGATGGCTATCACGAGGTGACATAGATTTAAATTGAACCGTGATAGCTGTAGGACAGATGTCAGATGGAGTTTCGTCAGTCAGTGCAGTAAGGGCGTGGAAAGCTCTACCTGCAACAGTAGTGCAGTAGGCAACTTTAGGTCCATTTAAATGGTCATTGCATAAACATAACAATTAACATGTAATAATGTAGGTTAGATGAGCTTTAGATTGGTTTCACAGGCTACTGATATTGTTGGCCGGCCAAATCATATTGTCATTTCATAACTATGCCATGTCACATCAGCAATGTTTCTTTCAAACGATTCAGTTTTTTTGAGCGAAGTAAATATTTCTCAAGGAAGGTTTTGTTATCAATTAGAGGTTGACACATCCCTCTCTAACAAATAAAGCAAAAACAACCAAAGAGAAGCGCCTGGCTCAATAATCTGAAAAGGGTTTCTAAAATTGGAGAAATTTAATCGCAAGTGATTAAACAAAATACGTTCGTGAGTCTCAATTGATAATAAAGAAGCAATAACTTAGTTATATAACTGTAACAGTGACAGAATTAATTAAAGTATTAGCAAACCATCAAACTGCTGAGTATTCCCGGATAGAAAGATTTTGGAATGGTATGCTGCTCCATCAAAAAAAAGCGAATCTCACTCAGAAACCAAAAACGAAAAAAAATTATTCTTTCGAAATTGCCAACAGGTTACGTGTCTTCTGGAATGTCTTTGTCACCTCTGTCGATCTGTCATAAATCCAGTTTCCCCAGCGGATTCTTATGTCTTCGTTATGTGTATAGTGTTTTGTCTAATTCACTGCTGATTGTGAGAGTCAATTTTTCTCTCATTAGCTGAGGGCTGTTGGTTCTGTCGAATGGAAATTAGTTTAGTGGTATTTGCCCAACTGCTCCATTTTTGAAACCCGAGTTGACATATCAATATTTTTTATAACAGGATTGATCCTACGTAGTCACCCGACCAACATCCATATATCATCGCATTATTCTCCGCCATTTCAGCCACTTACAAATGGATTGCACCACCAGAGATATATTTCTCTCCCTACTGCATTCACTTTCTGTAAAGACGGTTCTCTACATGACTACGATTTCAGATGTTCGCCATCCTCCACGCCCAGCACCTTCCCCTGCCACCGCAGGAATTGCACAACCTGCGCCCACACTGCCCTATTCTCCTCCGCCCAAGGCTATGAAGGTGCCTTGCACATCCATCCAAGCTTCACCTGCACTTGCACACATATCATGTACTGTGTCAGTTGCTTCTGATGCGATCTGCTATACGTTGAGAAGATAGGATGCCTACTCGCAGAACGCTTCAGCAAGCATCTTGTGGAAACCCAAAACAACCAACCCCACCGCCCCGTGGCCGAATAATTCAACACCCCTTCCCACTCCACCGAGAGCATCGCCAATCCTTTCCCACGCAATGTCTGGAGAAAGAAAGCCTTATCTTCCACCGCTGGATCCTCCAACCCCATGGCATCGATATGGATTTCACCAGCTTCCTCATTTTCCCTCCCCCCACCTTATCTCAGTTCCAACCTTCCAGCTCAGCACGGCCCTCATGAGCTCTCCCATCTGTCCATCTTCGTTCCCACCTATCCACTCCACCATCACCATCGACCTATCATCTGTACTCCCAGCTATTGCACTTTCAGCTACCTTTCCACCTCCCATTTATCTCTACATCCCCGAGGATCCCAGACTCATGAAGAGCTGAAGGCCTTTCGCCCGAAACGTCAATTTTTCTCCTCCTGGGATGCTACCTGACCTGCTACGCTTATCAATCACCATACACTTGACTCTAATCTCCAGCATCTGCAGTCCTCACTTTCGCCTAGATACATTGAATTGACTAGCAATTAGTGGATTAAATATACTGCATAGAAATATTAGTCACTTTTTCGTGAGAATAGGAAGAACGTCTATTGGTTTAGGTTTTGACAGGTCACGATATCTTGCAATATATACTTGAACAATTAACACGTTTTCGAAACAGGAAAATGTCCGCCAGGTCGCTCTTTAACTTTCTCTTGGCGGGGGGGGGGGGGGGGGGGGGAGGGGGGGCAAAATGGCTGCCGTCTCCAATCTTCGATGATATCTGTTGTTTATCAGCTGTCGTGTCGTCAATTGCAATCAAATGTTGATAACTTCAGAATCATACTTGGAAAGAATGAGTACAATAAAATTGAAACAATATGTGAAACACCTGAAAAGAAGCCAAATGTTTAGGATTGTCCGTGAAGGGACAGTGAGCATTTTTTTTTCCTGAAATGTCCATTATGGGCTTATGGTCAATGCATTAGCCATAATTGCAGTTCTACATTGGAAACATTGTACACGTCAATATCTTGATTTATTAAATTGTTTTTGCTGAGCGAACTACTCAGGAATGCAAACATCAGCCTACCTGATTGATGTTCTGCCAGAGTGAGAATTGAAATCTCGTCGACCTGACATGAATGGTACACTAAGGGAAAGAATGAATACTCGGTGACCCAATGACAACTTGATTGCAACGTGTTCCTCCGAAAAGCTGCAGTTTCCAATTGCCCTAATAGTGTGGTTGACTCTTTGACTTCAGCAGACCACAGACATCTATCACAATGAACAGTTTTAAAGGCTGACGAGACCTACCTACGAGAGGTAATTAACATACAGCATGTGATTTGAATCTCCACTTACTCAAAATCCCTCAGATTCTCCAAGAACAATACCTTTCAATCCTTCAATCAGGTAAACTCCGATGTACATTACACAACTACACACTTCCCTAACTCATCCGCATCACCAGCACATGCAGCTAATTCACGTGACCAGGTCAAATAGCTTTGTCCCTGGAAATCACAGGCTACTCATTCATTTTTCAAGAGTTCAAGTACAGTATTGCCCTTTTTTTACACGAGAAGAGTAAGTTTTAAAAAACGACACGATTGACAACATGCTTTACAAAGGGTGAGTTTCCTGTGTGGAATGAACGTCTGAAGGAAGTGATGGATGCGAAAGAAGTTGCAAAGTTTAAAGCAACATTTGGATTAGTATATGAATAAGAAAGATTTGCAGGGATATGGGCCTGCAGTTGGGACTAGTTTAGATTCGTAACACTTTTGGCAAGGACTAGTTCGAATTAGTTTTTCCTTCTGTGCTGGATAACTCAATGACTCGAAACTTTCGGTACACTGATTTGTTCACTAATCCATTAATGTTTTCAGAAACCAGAGTCCTCACCAAGTAATCCTATATACTAGATACCATGCTCAACACAGTGTCTATTTCACCTTCGTCTACAAATCCTGTTACAAATGTTCAGGATGCACTCAGTCTAACATCCTGGAACCTGAGCTTGAAGGCTTTTCTTTGAAGAATCGTAAATCAGTCTCGTCAATTAACTCTTGGTGAGCAGAGTATAAACTGTCAGCAGTGACTGAGAGTTTTGGAATAGTTTCGAGGTTCCAGCTCACGCTAGTTGGGGTAACCTGCCAGCTGCTATGCAGAGAACGTCAGGTGTAGAAATACATAGAGGAACACGGCAACACTGCGCAATTTTGGATAATCAGTAAAATACCTGATGGCGTTCTAAACAATTTTCATCTGAGAAAGGATACCACTCGCAAAAGGATGTGCTCGTAGTGTTATCCCAGAGCAAATGAAAGGGTGATGCTTGGTGATGTCGTTGAAATTAAATGGACTCGACTCAACTGCGAACAAGAGCAGAGAAAACCCTTTATTTTTAACTTCTGCATGTAGGGGACTCATACGTTTAGCAAGTACACCTTGCGTAAGTGCCCTGAAGAAATTTCACATATTATTTTTCTAATATTCTTATAACACGCTTAAGGACAAGAGCTGGGAAACATTCGAGCTCTTATTTTCCCAATCCCTTGCTGTGTATATAATTTCTTACTGTCTTTATGTATCCCTTCGCTTTTTTGCTGAATTCGACTCTTCGCAAGATCATGTTGAATGTTTGCAAAGTTCAATGAAGCCAAGCTGTCTCCTCGACTGCAAGATTCAGCAAAACATTAGATTTAGAAAAGCAGTCTCTTTCAGATTGCATAGTAAATGTTTATTTTGTTAATTTTCCATTACATTGGGGATTCACAAACCAATGAGAGTCAGAGAGTTAAATTTGAAGAATGCTGTCACAGAGTTTAAAAAGTGAAAACAATTCAGAGAGTAATACAACATAACCATTGCATAAATTATCTATCCAAAAGTGTGCACAGTGATGCAGTATCACAGAACCACCCTGGTTCGAAGGAATGTTTCGGCCCATCGAATCTGCATCGGCATAACAATGACAAATAAATCGAAATTTATTCCATTTCCCTTTTGGCACATTTCTGTGAACGGAACGAAATTTTAAAAACTGACCCAATATATTTTATAGATTGTGAGTTTTGCGCACCACCTACTTTCTCAAATCCCATCCAAACCTCTGACTTTCTCCTAATAAGCATGGCCCCGTGTTATTGACCAGACGACTACAACGAACAGCTCCTTTCTATTCATTCTGTCCATGCCGTTCACCATGTTACACCGCACAAACTTATTCCCTCTCAATTTTGTCTAGTCATAAAAAACACAACCCGATCTTATCCAATCTCCTTTCAAAGTTGGAATTCTCCATCTTCCCCAACATGGGTGACTATTTCGATCGCATCACTACCTCACAGTGCCAGCTACACGGTTTCGATTCCAGCCTTGATCGACTTTCTGTGTGGAGTTTGCACATTCGCCCCGTGTTTGCTCCAGTTTCTTCTCACAACACCAAAAATGGTCGATTTCGGTGAAATGGCAATGCTAAATGGCCCACAGTGTTCAGCGATATATAGGCTTGATTTTTTAGGTACTTGTAAATATGGGATAATACAATATGGGAATGGGTGTGTTTCTATATTTACTCTGCGGAGAACAGGTGTGAACTTGTTGGGCCGAAGAGAATGTTTTCCACACTTCAGAGATCTCAGAACACCCGAGTAAATCTGCAACGCATGCCACCGAGTTGCACACAGTGCTCCAGACTTTAGTGGCTGAACTAAAGTCCAATACATCTCCAACGTAAACTGTCTGATTTAATAATCTATGGCACGGCTGATAAAAAGCAATTGGTTCATGGAACTTCAAAAAAATAATTTTCTATCTTGTTACCTCCAGGGAACTGTGGATGTGCACAGTGGACACTTCAGAATAATTTATTAAAAGATTTTGTTACAGGAATACAGTAAGAGCTCCAATTTCAGACCAAATAATTTTGTTTATTTACATAATGTAGCAAGTATATCAATAGAATACTTGAGTCCATTCTTTAACTCCTCCCTGAATTTTGTCTGGGTCAGTGCATAAATGCATGTGTTTGTACAAGAACTCAGAAGTCGCAGCATGAATCCAAATTCTTGAAGGATAAATATTGGATGATTATATGTCTTGTCTTTATAGTTATAATTAACAACTTGCCAGCCCAAAGAATGTACTACATTTGTCATCCACAACAATATGAAATTAGCAGATAAAGTGAAGAGCAAAATTAAGGATTTTCTACGGTTTACAATTTCAGGATCGATTCTACCGTCTCTTTTGTTATGGCCCTGAAGACGCAGGCGGACTCTATTGGTGACTATTACATTCCTGACAGTGAGAACGTTGAACACCAGAATCAATATAATTGGAAGCAGAGGTGTAATAATACTATGCATCCACTCATAGATAGTCCAGAAGAATGCATTATAATATTCTGGTGCTAAGATACAAAACCATGGTACATTATTAGAAACAAAATCAGGGACATATACAAAGTACCAGGGAATTGAGCGTAAACTGCTGACAATGCTTACAGCTCCTATAAGCAATGCCGCCATTCTCTTGTTGCAGTATCTTGACTTTAGTTTCTGACAACAAATGGCTACAAACCGATCAAATGTGAAAGCAACCGTGAACCAAACAGAACAGTCCATGGCCATAACAAACAGAACAATTCTAACTGCACACAGAGGAGTGATGTACAGAAATGTAACTGGAAAATGAATATTGTTAATTCTGTCCAGTAGGACATTGAAAATTACCAGTGTTAGATCTGCTGCTGACATTGCCAACAAGTAGAACGTGATGCATTTAGAGAGGCCACAGTTTCCTCGATACAGAATTACGATCGCCACTACGTTAACAGAAAGAAAAATTGCAGAATATTGCCATTGATTTTGGCTGCTGCCACAAAGAGAGCATCAATTGAATATGATTACAAAAATACAACACTTACGACAGAATAATCAAAACAATGTCTTCATGGTATACTCTGCAAGTCAATTGAATGAGATAAGTCATTAACTTCTATCATTACTTGATTTTTTGGAAGGAAATACGTCAGCACTTATGGATTCACACGTCTGTTTCCGAGATTTTTGCGTCATTTCCAAAGGAAGAATAATCTCATGAATAAATGCTCTCATGTGAGGATAGGAGCTGGGAACTAATGGGGGGGATAAATGGAGAGAAAAAATGTGAAATACAGGCTTTGGACATAAGTTATCTCGCCAAATGCACATCATTTTGCAGGATGTGATACAACAAGGAATAATTAGATTACTTACAGTGTTCAAAGTTTGGGAGAAGATTTGTAGCTCGGGTGCTCGTGCTCATTGTTGTGGTGCTGTTTGCTGAGCAGTGAACATGTGTTGCAACACAAATCCCCAGCTCGGTGGAAATTACTTACAGTGTGGAAACAGGACTTTCGGCCCAAAACGTCCACACCTACCCGAAAAAGTGCAACCCACCCAGACCCATTGCCCGACAATTACCCCTTCATCTAACACAACGGGCCATTTAGCATGGTTAATTCATCTAACCTGCACATTTTTAGACTGTGGGAGGAAACCGGAGCACCCATAGGAATCCCACGCAGATACAGGGAGAATGTACAAACTCCACATAGTCAGTCGCTTGAGGCGGGAATTGAACACCGGTCTGCTGGCAATGAGAAGTAGCAGTGCTAACCACTGTGCCACCGTGCCACCCATTGAAGAGGTACAGGTGAATAGGAACACAACGTTTAGGTTCTGTATCTGTTGTGACACTGACCAGGATCTGTCAGTTCACTGTTCAACATTTATGCTCATCACATGTTCCCAATCAATTTTAGGAGTGACTGACAAAAAGTTGGGATAGAAGCATATAAAAAGCGTTATGTGTCTGGGTATATCTAATAATCGATATGAAGTGCAAAAGTGTAGAACATTTTAGTCGAAAAAACTAAAACTTATCGACTGGAAAAGATAGGACAGTGAACAAATGAACATTACTGTGGTGGATTGAATATCACTAGTTTTCCATCATTTATTAAAATAATCATTCTCTGGTCGTGTGGATGGGAAGTGTACTTTCTTATAAGTTTTGATTTGGCAGGAAAGGAAAGAACCAAAACTACATAGCGCTGTCCAAAGTTGTTGCTGAAGAAACCAACGATGCTGCACATTTCGATTTATTCTCTTTTACATGCAGAGAAAAATTGTTGAATTCAATTTAACAAAAAGAAGAAAACAGAAAATGTGGTGAATAGAAGCATGATTGCATCCAAATTCATTCTTTTAATTCTGAGAGGGTCTAAAGTCAGAGATGTTCTCGAAGGCTTATGTTAGGTCTCACGTGGCGCGTTTACCAAATAATTCTCAGAAAAGAATTAACTTTCATTAGTTCTTATTGTCCGTTTCACAGATGTTATGATATTTACTGAGCCTGCCTTCTCAATACTCTGCAGGAAAGTCATCTGCACCTTATTGACAGCAGAAACACTCAGGGACAGAAAGTCATAGTGAATGAAATAAAAACAAAACTGCATCTTTATGGTCAGCCCATGTTTTAATCAGATACTGGATGAGTGGTGCTGGAAGAGCACAGCAGTTCAGGCAGCATCCAAGGAGCAGCGAAATCGACGTTTCGGGCAAAAGCCCTTCATCAGGAGGCTTTTGCCCGAAACGTCGATTTCGCTGCTCCTTGGATGCTGCCTGAACTGCTGTGCTCTTCCAGCACCACTAATCCAGTATTTGGTTTTCAGCATCTGCAGTTATTGTTTTTACCTCATGTTTTAATCAGAGCCTACTATTAAACATATATAAAAAAAATGTAAATGCCAGATGCTGTACACAATCAACTGTAGATAAAATATAACACATCTTGCCAAAGTCATCGGAAGTTTTTTCTCACCGTCATATTGTGCAACTACATACTATGTAGCAACAGATGAAATGCAGTATGAATATTTGCACCAGTGGAAACGAAACATCGAATCACTTGCAACGATGCATCTGAACTTAACTTCATCTGTGTCATATTTTCTTTTGACAGATAAAAATATTTTTTAAAAAGATGTTGTTCAGTGTACTCAGATTGCAGACAACAAAAATTACACCAAATAAGAACAGGTTCAGTGGGCCACCAAGAATCGAAAGTACATTTGTGCACCGTAATCATTCCACGTATAAAATAACAGTGTCAAAAAAAGATAATCAACTATGGCATGCATTTCCAACCAAACAATAAAAGGCACCCTAAAAGTCATTTATCATTGAATTCAATTTTTTTAAACTAATAGATGCCTCAAAATTCGAGAAAGAGAGGAATTCAGAAGAAATGTTTTGTTTTAGATTGAAGACCAATTAGAATGTTTATGAATCTACTTGTTTCATTGGGCAGGATAACATTTTTTTCCAGACTCTGACAGAAAGGATTAACTTGGAAAAAATGCAGTTCTGAAAGTATGTTAAATATTAAAAATAAACATAAACATGACCTAACATGTTAAATATTACGTTACGTAATGGACACTGTAGTGAAGTACTTACCAATAACACCTACAGCTGCAAGTATGGGGTAGTAAATGCGCTCTATCTGTAAAATTACCGTGGTTTCCATTTTTTCAAGTAAGCTGTGATTATGTTCATTCAACGAACCCTACTGCGGCAAAACAGCCATGTATTCCATGCAACCACCTATTTTATGTCGTACGAAAGCCCCAGTGAGACTATTATTTAATGAGAGTAACCAAAAAATCAGGCAATCAAATGAACTCACTCCAAATTCTCATAAGCGCTAAGAATTTTATTTTTATTTGAGGAACGCAGAAAAAACAAATTAATTTTGATTGAGTGACAGACACTGCACAAGACATTAAAAATATGTGCGGCATATTGGAAGCATAGAATTCGGGGATATATCGGAGCAGGAATGGGCCATGTAGCCTTCTGGCCGTGCTCTAACAATACAAATTTCCATAGCTGCTCATCTAATTCTGTACTGTGATCCTGCATTATCCGAATACGTTTTGCTATATTTTACAGTGGAAATAGTTGCATATTTTTAAATGTATTCAATGTTTTGATCACAACAGTTTCCCGTTGTGGAGAATTCCACAAGCTCGTCATTCTCTGGCTGACATAATTTATTCTCATCTCAGTCCCAAATGTCCATTCCCTTATTGTTATAACATGGCATTCTGGTTCTACATTCCCAGGCATAGGGAGTATCTTTTCTATGTCTACCCGATCAAATCCTGTTAGAAATTTTAAAGGTTTCTTACACATCCATCCACACATTCTTTGGAGCCCAATCAATATCATGTTAACTGCTCCAATCTCTCCACATACATCTGTCCTACGATCTGACTACTGCAACAGAAAAAGCGATTTTGAAATATAAATGATTGAATGTGCATAGTATCGACTTTCTACTCCAGTAATTTTACACAGTCTTTAAGTTCGATGAGGAAGGGTATTTTATTTTCGTTGAAGTCACTGATTCATTGCCGTAAATTGCAAACATGCACACAAGACGATGTAATGAAAGAAGTGTGGCAATAAGTAGATTATTGTCTGTCTTACCATTGATTTTGTTCTCTGCTGCTGTTGCTTCACGACAAATAACCGCCAAGATATTTAGAATAGACTAGAAAAGCACTTCCTGGAATGGGTTACACACGAACGTTAACATTGATCTGATTGGAATTTCACGAGCAAACCTATAGCAATTGAAACACTGGCATCAATTTTCTACTACTAATGAAAATTATATTAAAGACAAAAGATCTGGGAACAAAGTATGTGTAATTGCTTTAGGAAACGGATGGAAAGAATTCACGACAAGATTAGACTTTCACATTATGTTTCAACTTCTCCCACCACATCAACTCCCAATCATAACTCCACAGTTGCAGAGTGTCTCTGGAAGTCGTCATTGTCTTAGGAACCGAGTTGTAAATTCAAGGAAGTACGAAATAAAACCTCCATCAAATATGCAAAACCGAGTGGCGTGTAAAGTAACAGAAATAATAGATCTGCTGCAGGAATATCTATTTAAACTTTCCAAAAGCAGACATGGAATAGGAGTCAGGTATGATCAACTGTTCACTGTATATTTCCACTCTTTACTATACTTCCAAATGCAGAGATTATTTGAGAGACATATTGATAAAAGGGCCGGTGTTGAATGGTGGACAAAATAACGTGAGAAAGACAAAAATGCATACGGTAGGAATGTGAGTAGGAATTGATTAGAAATTCTGAACTTGACTCTCTGGAACTTGGCATGGTCTACCAAAATTTTATCCAGACATCTACACCTGAAAAGTAGGAAATACTCATCGGGTGCAGTAAAATCACTGAAGTGGAAAGGAATCCAGTAGATAATCTTTTACTGGGATAGTACACGTGGCTTATTTCAGATTTACAGCATTCTCAGCAATTCACTCTTCTTTTGTGCTTTGGACAGATTTAGAAAAGAAATATTCCCACCACTAACATTACCAACAAAAACCACTAACCTCCACGGTCTTCCATTTCTTCCATAGTCCCGACAGTAAAAACAACCCAGGTGCAATGATAACGGATTTGTTTAATTGCCCGTTCAAACTCAGTGGGCAGTAGGGAATCACTTGCAGATTGTCACTTTTGGAATCAAAGATGAAACTTGAAAAGAGACAGAGATGTCATTTTAGGTTGAAATATCTTTTTTTTTTCAGAATCTATGCACAGGTAGAAAATAGGTAAATATATTTGGACCTGCATACAATGAATGTACTGAAATTCGGGAGAGGTAATACATGCTGACACAGCCAACTGACTTTGTCCCACGAGTGATTTTTTTCCAAGAAAACATCTCTACCATGTATCTCTTTCTGTGAATCTTAACTTACCGAGATCATGTACACATTCCCATGAATCCACTTGAAAATCAGGGCTAATGAGTCATGATTCCTTAGTTAAGGAGTCCAAAACCATTCAGAAAATTGCAGCAGTGGTCCGATTAGTGTTTTTAAAGTTTAAACAATCTGCCTTTACACACTGTAACTTCTGAAATATCGGCCTACATCCTATTCACATTGTGTGCTACCCGACGAATTTGAATGCTTAACTTCGAACTCAACGAGGAGAAACTCTTCCCGCCCTTAAAATGAACAAGAACGAGAATGGGGCAAATATTTAAAGCATTGCATACACAGCCAGGGCGATACGAGGAAAAGCTTATTAAATCAATGAGGAGTCAGGGTGAGGGATGCAATACCTGGAAATATGATGCTTCAATTGAGAGCCTCAAGAGGGGCATTGGGTTGTGATTTGAATAGTAAAGATATGCAAGGGGTATCTTGAAAAAGTCAGGAGATTGGCACTGAGGGATAGTTTATTCGTCCTAATGGCCCCTTACTGCATCGTAACTGGGCTGTAATTTAGTGATTCTGTGTCAATCGCCACTTTCACTGTCGGGGCATGAATCCGTGGCGTTCACTTCCATCGTATGAACAGAGTTTGAGTATCACCTCGGACAATACTTGAAGGATGAAAGGCTTAGAACGAGTGTAATGATTACAACGAAGTCGGCCAGATAGATCTCAGAGAAGAGACCTCCCTGAATGGGGCTTTTAATCTGTCTCAATTATGAAACCTGATAGATAGAGTCATAGAGATGTGCACAACGGAAACACACCCTTCAGTCCAACTCATGCGTGCCGACCAGTTATCCGAAGCTTATCCAGTGCCATTTGCCAGCACTTGCCACATTTCCCTCACAGCCCTTCCTATTCATATACAGATTCAGATGCAGCTTAAATGATACAACTCTACCAGACTCCACCACCTCCTCTGGCAGCCCATTCCACACAGGCACCACCCTCTGCGAGACAACGATGGCCCCTATCTTACTTTCATTTCTTTCATATCTCAGCCTAAAGTATGCTTTCTTATTCTGGACTTTCCCATACCTGGGAAAAGACTTTGACTATTTTTTCTATCTATGCCCCTTATGATTTTCTTAAACTCTGTAAGGCCATCCCCGGCATCCACATTTCCAGTGAAAACAGCCCAGCTTATTCAGCCTCTCTCTCTAACTGAAATCCTCCAACCCTCGCAAACTTGTAGATCATTTGAGCACCTTTGAAGTTTCTCAACATCCTTCCGATAGGAAAGAGAATAAAATTGCACACAATATTCGAAAAGTGGCCTAACTAACGTCCTGTACAGTATCAGTATGACCTCCCAACTCCGAAACGCAATACACTGAACAATAAAAGAAAGCATACCAAAAGCCTTCTTTCGTGTTCTAACTCCTTGCGATTCTACATTTAAGGAACTATAAACCTGCACTTTAAGATCTATTTGCTCAGCAACACTCCCTTGGTCCTGACCGTAAAACTGTTCGATTCTAACGTAGTATGTTGTAATTTTTAACTTGCCCCACACACCACTCCCAACCCCCACCCAGTACAACATCGGCTCCACCACATATTAATTACAACAAAATTGTATGTACTCCTGGACAGAACTTGTGTTCAGTTCTCATTCTTAAACACAGGTTTGATTGTTTGTTAATTGTATCAAGTCGGTTCTTTAAGCAGTGTATCTTCCGATCAGAAAGGTTAGCTTTGTGCAAGATTTCGACATAACTTCCCACGCATTGAAAGCATTACCGGCCGATTGTGCTTCTGCTAGATCTTTAAGAGCGATATTTTATTTCAACACCAGTCAAAATTTGGAGTACGTTTCTTGCTTTACGTGGAGATACACTTCTAACTTTAAAATGAAACTGACAGGACATTGAAACTTCGTTTTCTCACCTTTTCAGGTAATTAGCATCATTCACTGTGAGAAAAATACATCTCCCCATCTTCTCTACTCCAATATCCGGTTACTGTCAGAATAATGATTTGACGTTGAGTTTGAATGCTGCACAGAGATTTGTTTAGTCTTCATAGTCTTGGTTGTGAATCTTCCTTGATGATTACGGAAGGATTCACAGGTTAATACGAACAACGAAAAACTAACTATCTTACATTTGCAAAATGCGATACTTTGCATTTATTAAAATTAACCTTCATCTGCTTTTGTTCAGATCATCGTTCTGTTTTATAATGGAAAAATAAAAGGTTAAACCAATAAGGACATCCATGATCTCCTCACAAAAGTTAAAGACCCGACAAACACACATCCAACAGGACAGAGGTTATGTACAGAACACGGCGCAAAGACTGTGAAAGCACGGCTACATTGGACTTCTGGAAGAAAACAGTTCATACAAGTGCATAATCATCGACATGTCACTGCTAGATACAACCATCACACCTTCCCTTCCCAATAGACAGACAGTAAATGACACGAGGTCAAATACCGATAACGGAGCCATCCGAGCTCAGACAAACATAGGGCATCAGAGTCGCTTAGAATAGTATTCACTCGAGATCTCGGAGAAAACTATAAAATTCCAACACTACTTAACAGCTTGGATGCAGCAGGATGTTGCCGATGGTGCCGGAGATCAGAACCGTGGGTCACAGTTTTAAGACAAGGGAAAAAACCTTTCAGTTTTTAAATATACTCAATGAGTTGGCATTCACAGACTTGTGCAGAAATCCGTTCCAGAGTCAGTACCCGCTAGCTGAAGATATTGTTAGATCACGGGCGAACCCACTTCTTAATTTAATTCAGCAATACAGAAAAGATTTATCACTTGTTGTGATCTGCTAAAATTTCATGAGGACAAGAACTATTTAAAGTAATTATAAACAACATTATTCCTGAAAGTATAATAGAGAATAATTAACATACCATGATTTACAACTCCTTGCTCTAATCTATAACGAACTGAGCCATCTCTCATTCTCGACCTACAAAATCCCAATTAAGACTTTCTAAACAGTAAAATTTCAAAACCAGCCACTGATTGAACTTTATCTGTATATATTTTTTCTGTAGATTTGCTCCTCATGTGGGTCTCGATTGTTTTTTTTCTCTCTGCGTCAAATCCTTCTCGAGACAGGTACATCTCAGATAATTCTCACGACCAGCTTCCTTCTATCGGTCCTTTTGGCATTTCTCCCCCAGCTGGTCTGTTTTTTTCAGTTTCCGATCCAAAGCATCAGACAATTTCATTGATGTTAATGTCGTCCAAATACTCAGTCCGGACTTGTTTGGAGTTTGATATTTTGGGGCATAATTTAAACTGAGTGGCCGATTTCGATTTTGATTTTTTTTTTGTCGCAAGTCAAGCAACTACACTAGCCACTGGACCAAATTATACATTTTACATTGTTCAGAACACTTGATGCTGTCAGGTAGTTCTGCTAGCTTTTAACTTTCTTAAAGCGAGAGGACACTTCTCCACCTCCGACCAGTGGAAACAGGTTCTCATGGCCACACCATCCCAGACTGTCAGTATTCTCTAGGTCTCCATCTAATACGCCCCATGTCTGATCTAATTCTAACCTTATTCCTGTGCACTAAAAATGAACTTTCATCCAAGTGGTTTTTATTAATCTATGAATCTTTCTGTCTGTCGGTCTCACTCTCTCTCCACAACCCCGCCCTCTCTCTCTCAATTCGCCTCCACCACATTCAGTTCCTGTTAGGTCTGCTGAGTTTCAATCTGCAAGGGAGTCGATCTAGACTGGAAATGTAAACTCTGCTTCGGTCTCTCTCTCTCCATAGACACTGTTAGGCATGTTAACTGAAGCCCAGTGTTCTCTCAGCGTCTGATGACAAACGGGATATGAACAGGAGATAGTTCACAGTGCAGCCGGTTTGAAATAGTAAGTTTAGGAGTCACACCTCACACAGCCTCCACAATCAATTCAAACATCAAATGTGGTCAGTGTTGCGTGAGCTCCGAAATAGCCCTCTCGTCTGAGATCGCCGATTCTGATAACAGCATTGTCCAGAAAGACACAGACTGAGGAGACATTCCATATTAATAGCTGGGCACAAACTGAACATAATATCCCACCAGCAGGCGATTTTACACTTCACAAGAAAGAAAATAAAGTGTTATTCCTCTTTGCTGTTCAATGGTGGCATGCATATATCGGTGCAAATGTATTCCAGCAGTGGTAGCAGTCAGATACATTCGGGACAGTCAAGAGACTCTTGGACAGGCACATGGAAAATAGTATTGTGACAGGTATGTTGGCTAGTCTGATCTTAGATAAAACATCCTCGAGGTCAAAGGGTCTGTACTGCGCTGTATTATGTTCTATTCTCTTAAAAACACTTCACCTCCTTATGGGACGTCACAAGGCTTTACTCCATCTTTAAATTTGTAAATCTTTTAAAAATGTATAAATATAAGAAGATCCATTATTTTCTTTGCATGAAGCAATCATTACAATTTACTTATTTAGCTCTAACAGTGAACATTATCAAAACTATTAACAAAGAGAACATTTTTTCCCCTAGCTATCCACTCTCCCTGAGATGAGCACAATTCAATGAATATGTTGCTCCAGGATCACAGCATTCGGCAATGGTAACTTGCAATTAATCTTTTAATGTGCACACAGCTGCCCGTATCGCCCTCCTTAATCCGTCCTACTTTCCCCGAATCTGCTGTCTTCTCCTGGGCAGTCTTCTTACTTTTTACTGAGAGTATTTTTTGTGATCAAATGCCTTGCACCTTTTAAATAGATGATGTCTTCGTAGAGATTTCTTTGAGAGCTTTTCATGTCAGTGAGGCATTTAGATCTGTCTCTGATTTTCAATAATCCTGTTTTTTAATATGTTCTTGGTGATGCACCAGATTCTTACAACATGATTGCTTTCAGTCTTGTTATGACGTTGAAGGCGTGTACTGTGCCTTTACAAAAGAACGAACACTATTCGGAACTGATAGCTTGCAAACAGCTCTATATATGACGAAACGGCAGTCCCAGAATGTACTGAAAAATTGAAATTATGCAATATTTGTCTGAAAAATGGATGTCTGAGGCAGTGGAAAAGCACAGCATGTCAGGTAACATCTGAATAGCAGAAGAGTCGATGTTTAGGTCATCGGCCTTTATCATCCCTGAACTGCTGACCTTTTCCAGCACCACAATTGTCGACTCTGATCTCCAGCATCTGCAGTCCCCACTTTCTCCAAATGGATACCTGAGTGTTGGTTGTTGTTTCGATAACGATTTGGATTTAATAATAAGTTTAAATTACTAAAAGCCAATCGAATTTGAATTTATTATTTTGCCAACACGGAATCAAAGAGATGATCTGATGTTGGGAGTATGAAAATGCAGGCATTTTGAAAATTGGAGAGACATCAATTGCCATCGGGACAGTCCCAACAAATTAGGAAACACTGTATCTAAGGTACCTTGTCATTCAAAACATACTTACACTAAAACGAAAGATGGCCCAGGTAATTCAGCGGCCTGAAGAGTGAAGTCACAGAAGATGACAGTGGCTGTGTGGTTTTTGACATTAGATTGATGGAATTTTAACAAGGGTTTGAAGAAGAATAATATCTCAGGTTGTGGATCAGGTTTTATATTTGTATACTGAGCTGGTGGATTTGTTCTTAGATATTTCATCACTGTGCGAGGGAGCCTCCAGTGAAGCGCTGCTGTTCTCTCCTAATTGTTGTTTATATATCTTTGTCTGCTGTGATGGGTGGTATCAGTTCCGGTTCTTTTTCTGCGAGGTTGGTAAATGGGGTCCAAATCGATATGTTTGTTAATGGAGTTTCGGCCGTCTTCAATGTCACGACTATATAAATTTCCTTGCATGCCTTTATTTGGCCTGTCTCAAGGTGGTTGTATTGTCCCAGTCAAATTGGTGTCCCTCTTTGTCTGGGTGTATGGATATGGGTGATAGTTGGTCATGTCTTTTGGTGACGACCTTCTCCCCAGCCACACCTCCTTGCCATTTATCTCTCCAGCCAGGAGGGTCCCTGCCTCATTCCTGATGAAGGGCTTTTGCCTGAAACTTTGATTTTCCTGCTGCTCGGATGCTGCCTGACCGACTGTGCCTTTCAAGCACCACTCTAATCTTGACTCATGTGGTGGCTAGTTTCCTGCCCGCCTGTCCAACGTAATGTTATTTGCAGTCCTTGAAGGGTATTCTTCTATGACATTTGCTCTGCTGGTTGTTGGTTTAGGATACTTTATTCTATCAAACACTGCTTCATTGTGGTGGTAGATTTGTGAGCGACCATTATACCGAGGGACTCGAGTAGTCTGGTCAACATCTCAAATATTTCTTTAATGTATGGCAGGGTGGGTCGAGTCTTCTTGTTTCAGTCTGTTGTGTGGGAATCGACAAGGACTGCAGAAACATTACATTGTGCAGACGGGCAGAAAACAGATGAAGAGGGGCACCAGTTCAACTGGGACAAGACATCTACCCTGGGACAGACTAAATAAAGGCATGCACAGAAATTCCTAGATGCCTGGCATTGAAACCGGAACTCCATTAACAAACATTTCGATTTGGGCCCCATTTACCAAACTCCCAGAAAAAGAACGGAATTAATCCACCCATCACAACAGACCAAGAAACGCAACTGGCAAGTGGGACAGAATAGCAGTGTTTCACTTGAAACTAACTGATAGTGTCACCGAGCATGGTGACGAAAGGTCTGAGAACAAATCTACCAGCCCAGCAAGCAAACTTACAACCTGATTTAATATGTGTCTTAATGGAACAGCATACTGTTACCACATTGGAGGCAGGTAATAAGCAGAGGAAGAGGTACTTAGAGTTGTGAATACCTGTTGTTTAATGTTCATGTGTCGAATTAAAAAGTAATTTGCATTATTTTCTTTAAATCGTGCAATTTATGAGTTCTCTGTCACTCGTATTTTCTGATATAATGAGGTGAGGTGTCCTTTTCTGGGTGTTGTTTCAACTAACAGCAGGGTTCACCCTCCATGTTCGAACAATCAATAAACACCGTCAGTTTCAAGTTCGGTTGGCTTTGAATGGCTGAATGTTTGGTTCAAATTAATTGGTCAATTTCGAATTGTCAAGAAAACAGCAGTGAATCCCAGGTATCCACTAACGGACCCAACAGTTACATATTTCCATTTTAGCATATTCTGTCTTTCCCACTGCTCACCGACTCCCTTTTCTGCTGAACTCTGAGCTTAAAAGAATACGTTTCCACTTAAAGAGACTACACTCTGCTTTTCAAATCCCGGTAATTCTACCCAGCTTGATAACAACATGAACGAACATTTTCCTCAGGAAAGGCCACTCGATCTGAAGCATTAACACTGATGTCTCTCCACAGATGCTACCAGACCTACTGAACTTTACCAGCAATTTCTGTTTTTGTTTCTGATTTCAAGCATCCACGGATTGTTTGGTTTGTACAAAAGATTCAGATGCCCCGTTGGTATATTCGGGTCGAGTGACTCTCCCATTCCCACAGATGCTAACTGACATGCAGACCTTTTTACAGCAATTTAGGCCCTGAATTTTTAGGCCCTGAATTTAACAGAGTCTTTTGTCAAGAACAGCGAGTCGTGACAGGCAAATCAAACGACTACTCCTTTCGGCTACATCAGTGTATCTTCGCACAACTTATCAAATTTCCATCGTTGTCTCACAAACTTGAAGATTCGGCTCCCACCGCATAATGGCGCTGAGACAGATGACAAAACCCTGTGCCTTTGAGGGTGATGTATCGCCGCTCAGCGGGCCGTGGGAATGGCACACGTTTACGTGCTGCGTGATCAGCTTCTCCAATGGGAGACCCTGGAGGACTGGAATCAAACTGGACTACCAGCTCTCCACTAGTGTTTTACTGTGGAAGGCGGATAATGTGTTTCTGAAGCTGCTCATTCCTGCCCAAGGTGGCTGCTGCAACTCATCTCTCTCTGAATGACGACTGAGCTTCCCTCAGACTGAAGCATCCTCCTCTGTGATGGAACCTGTCAGCATTCCACTGCTTTTTCAGTTCCTTTCTCACTCGGGGTTAAATTGTTGATTTGCAAGAAGTGAATCCAGGGAAGGGGCAGATTCAGGAAACGTTGGCCCAGGTCTCCAGCTCGGTAAAAGTCGGTGACATTGTTTACTGTTCTGAGAATGGGTCACTCGACCTGAAGTATTATGGGCGGCTGAGGCTTATGATCAAAATGTAACTGGACAATGAGAAAACCTGGTTTGTGTGTACAAATGCAGCTGTAACCACCTGTGTCAGACTCGACCCCCCCCCCCCCAAAAAAAAACCCACTGAGCGACTCTCCTAGCATGCGAGTAACAAAGAATACATTGAGCAGCATATAGCCATCTGACTGGTTGTTTTTTATCACAGACGCTTTCCTTTTTTGGTCAGAGTCTTGAGTACAGGACTTGGGTGGTCATTTTGCGGCTGTACAGGAAATTGGTTCGGCCACTGTTGGAATATTGCGTGCAATTCTGGTCTCCTTCCTATCGGAAAGATGTAAAACTTGAAAGGGTTCAGAAAAGATTTGGAAGGATGTTGTCAGGGATGGCGGTGGTACAGGGAGCGCCTGAACAGGCTGAGGCTGTTTTCCCTGCAGCGTCGGAGGCTGAGCATTTATAAAATTATGAGGGGTATGGATAAGACAAATAGGCAAAGTCTTTTCCTTGGGGTAAGGGAGTCCAGAACTAGAGGGCATAGGTTTTGGGTGAGTGGCGAAAGATATAAAAGAGACCTAAGGAGCAACTTTTTCATGCAGAGGGTAGTACGTGTATGGAATGAGCTTCCAGAGGAAGTGGTGGAGGCTGGTACAACTGCAACATTTAAGAGGCATTTGGGTATATGAATGGGAATGGTTAGGAGGGATATGGACCGGGTGCTGGCAGGTGAGACTAGGTTGGGTTGGGATATCTGGTCGGCATGGACGGATTGGACCAAATGGTCTCTTTCCATTCAGTACATCTCTATGACTCTTTGACCTTCCAGATCAAGTACAATGGTCTGATACCAACTATGGATGGAATTTGGAGAAGAGACGATGTATAGTTTGACTGCACTTTTTGGAACTTGGAAGTAACACATGGTCTCATACGTTACATTATGGAAATAGACAAGATTACTCAGAGATTTGACAGAGCAGCTGCCTAACGGTTGTTTCCAATTGCGTGAGTGTTTAGGACCAAGTGTGTAATGCAAAAATATTTGGTAATTTATTTAAGACAGAGATGAGGAACAATACCTTCTCACGTGTCGTCAATCTGGAATTGTTATCACCAATGATATTGAGGATGGCTTATTAAGTATAATGAAGGCTGAAATAGATAGCTTTATAATGTGTAAAGCAATCATAGATTTTGGGAAAAAAGCAGGGTCGTGGAGTTGAGGATGATCAGATCTGTGGGGAGTTTGTTGAATACCTGACCAGACCTGATGGACTGAATGCTTCTGCACCATTGCCATTATTGGCTGTACTCAGGAGTACATTGAAATTAGACTCTGGACGTTGTTCATTAATCATGTGAATCCACCAGAGGAAAATAATTTTGCGTGCAGTTTACTGTTTTGAGAAGCTTGGGCAGAGAGCAACGGTTCAGAATTTACTCCTGTGAGTAAAATCGCCTCGACATTTGTAATCCTGCTCAGCTTGGAACTCTCTCAAATAAAAGAAAACAAAAGCATCTAATCCCGAACGGACAGTGCAGAAGATGCAAAAATACCTGCAGAATGTCAAGCTCAAAGCTTCTGACAGAATACACAAAGGCCTAAGCAACTATGCGTGAATACCATTAAATGTACCTGAAACAATTCGGAATGCAACAAGCAATGACCAGTTCATAAAGAGCATTTCAAACCACAGCATGATGTTAAAGAATCAAAGTTTTTAAAAGAAAATTTAAATATCTAGATCAAGAATGTTTCTGGTATTACAGAGAGTTAAGTCATTTTTATTCTGAATGTCGATTATGAAAAATAAATACTGGAAGATTGCAAATTTTGCAAAAATCAGACCAATCAAGAAATCGAATTGTTACCTTGAACATAAAAATGCAGCATATTAATATCACCAATGCATCCAATTATGAACGGCTTGCTGGTCTTTGACAGACAAACTTTTTATTTAGTCAGCTCTGACAACACAGACATCAGAGCATTTGCAGAGAAATCTTCTTCAATCAAAAGCAAAATCTGGAGAGAAATCAAAGTAAATTCCATTGGGGTTTGGCAAACTTTTGGATGCACTCCTGAAGCACGTTAATAAACCTTCAAGGTTTTATCAGATAAGGGAAATGCTGAGGTGTAAATATAAAACTGAATTCAAAACATTACATAGATATTTCCGACTATGTCAAGTTAGGATGTAATCATCGTTAATTTTTCCTTTACACAATACCATTTGTTTTTGTGAAACAATGTGAAATGTGATGTTGTGCATCGTTCAATTATTTACTGACAGTTTTAAAGTTTCTTTAAACATTCCCTGTACTGACAAAGTTTGCAAGATTCTTGTGCCCTGGGTACAAAGGTGACCATGATCACTCAGTGACAATCTCCACTGAGAGTGACGCAGCAGAAGCCAGGCAGGCTCAAACAGCCAGGGAAAGCATATGTTTGAATTCCAAAGGACACAACATGATGGAAGTATGTTGGTTTGACACAGAGAACACGTCAGAAGAAAGGTTTTGCAAACATCTGAATGGGAGTGTCACTTGCGATGCCGTTATTGGATGACCATCTCTAACAGTGCATGAAAACTCCTTGAACAGCTCCTTGAAGCGCTGCAGACCCTGTATGGAGTTTGCGACCGCTGGAACCTGCCTCTCCTGCAGAATAAATGTTGTTTTCCCCCTTAAATTAGTATTCTTACGAATGGTCCTGATGTATGCATGATGTGGTTGTTGGGGGCGGATGTAGTCATTGCGGGATTGGTGATCAATTATCTGGTGAGAGAGAAAAAAGAAGGGAACAGTTGAGTCCAGACTGCGTCTGCAACTGTCCTGTCCTCCTAGCCCGTCCCCAGACATACATCCACATACAGGACCCAGAACTGACATCCATTCGGAATGTTGTTCATCATGGTAAGAGTAGGGGGCAGTTCGAGCCACTGTTCCTCAATCACTTGGGGACAACGGCTGTACAAAGCTAAAATTCACACAACACCAGGTCCAACAGGTTTATTTAGAAACACTAACATCTGGAGCACTGCTCCTGCATCAGGTGGTTGTGGACCTGACAGCAACATGATGAAGGAGTAGAGCTCTGAAAGCTAATGCTTCCAAATAAACATGTCGGACCATAACGTGGTGTTGTGTGACTTTTTAAATTTGTACATCCCAGTCCAACACTGGCATCTCAAAGTCGGGGTTAATGGGGAAGATATTCAGCTCTGAATGAAGAGGTGTGGGATATGATGTGCGAGCATTCACTGGTTGGGTCAAGGGAGAAAGCACGCAGTGAGCAGGCCATCCAATGAAGTAAGCTCAGGGCAAGGTGCTCCATTGATTGACAGCTGCCCCTCCACCAATTCACTGTGTTCTCCTTGATGGACAAGCAGGAACACCACTGGGTGGGTACGAGGGCGATGAGGGACTGGCAGACAGTCCAATAGCAATGTGTGCCACTCCTTGTTCAGGGCCAATTGATAATAATGAGAGGCCGTGATCCACGTCTCCTCCAATTGGAACAAGGATAGGTGAGACGTGAACAGCGCACCTATGTATTGACCAATACAATACTTGAGGATGGTTGGGTGAGAAAAGATTGAAAACCACAAATGTTGGAGATCACAGCAGTTGGAGGAAAAGAAAACTGCAGATGCTGGAATCCAAGGTGGACAAGCAGGAGGCTGAAAGAGTACAGCAGGCGAGTAGAGCAGCATCATGAGGTGGAGAAGTCTACATTTCGGGTATAAGCCTTGAGGACTCTAACGGGTCAGGCAGTATCCATGGAGAGAACAAGCTAATGTTTCCACTGCAGGTGACTCTTTATCAGAGCTGAAGTGAAATGTGGTCAGGACGGTTATTATCCTACATTTGGGGAAGGGAGGGGAGCGGCGGTGAAGAAAATATGTTCTTAGTTCAGATTAAGTGATCAGAAAGTTAGAATGACAAATCAATAGTGTGCCAAATCGATGGCGTGCCTACTTGCCAGACCTGTCCTACACGGGTTGAGGTCGGGGGAGAGGACATGTAAACATGAGCATGGAAAAAGTTAAAAATCACACAACACCAGGTTATAGTCAAACAGGTTTAGTTGGAAGCACTAGCATTCGGAGTTCTGCTCCCTCATCAGGTGGTTGTGGACTACACAATTGTAAGACATATAATTTATAGCAAAGATTTACAGTGTGACGTAACTGAAATTACACATTGAAAAATGCATTGATTGTTTGTTAACTCTCTCATCTGCTCGAATGACCATGTTAGTTTCACTACTTTCAGACATAAATCACAAAACATTTTTTAAAAAGTCACATTCTCAGGTAACTTAAACAGTTGGTGACAGCCCAGATAATGTGTTGAAGGGGGAGCAATGTAACTTTAGAAAAATGTATTGTGATTTACATCTGAAAGAAGTGAAACTAACATGGTCATTCTTACAGATGGGACACGAGCAAACAATTAAGGTATTTTTCAATGTATAATTTCATTTGCATCACACTGTAAACTTTTGGTATAAATTCTGTGTCGTACTCCACAATCACCGGATGATGGAGCAGCGCTCACAAAGCTAGTGCTTCCAAATAAACCAGTTGAGCTATGTCCTGGCGTTGTGGGATTTTTCACTTTGAACTCACCACTCCAACACCGGCATCTCCAAATCATTTTAAACGTAACATTAAACGAAAGGGAAGACATGGAAATATGCAATAAGTAAAAAATTTAGAATCCCTACAGTGTGGAAACAGGTTGTTTGGCCCTCCAGTCCAGACAAACTCTCCAATGAACGTCCCACGCAGACTCACACTGCTAGGCTATCACTGTAGCCTTGTGTTTCCCATGGCTAATCCACCTAACCCTACCCATACCTAGTCACAATTGAGAATTGAATATGGCCAATCTATCTCTGGCTTAATCCTTGTCCTGTGGGAGGAAGCCCATGCAGAAAAGGAAAGGATGTGCAGAATCGACACAGGTATGGAATTGAATCCTCGTCCCGAGTGCTGTGAGGCAGCAGTGCTAACCACTCAGCCACCTTGGCACCACTAAAAGAAATATTAAGTCCAGAAGGATATAAGGTGCCTAGTCATAAAGTGGGATGTTGTTCCCATAATTTGTGCTGTGATTTACGGGAATACTGATTGCAGTATGCTGAGAACAGATGAGTGGGCATGTGATCAGGACACTGTGTTAATATGACTGGTGTCTGGCGCACAGGCCAAAAGTGTTCGGCAAAGCCGCCACTAAGTCTACATTCGGTTTCTCTGAGGTTTAGTCGGCCACATTGTGTTGGCTGCGGTGAAGGAAAAGCACAGCAGGTCAGGCCACATCCGACTCGCAGGCAATTCGACGTTTTGGGCATCAGTAAGGAGGACATTCCGGATAGCCTCATTTCTGATGAAGGGTTTTGCCTGAAAGTCGATTCTCCTGCTCCCCAGATGCTGCCTGACCTACTGTACATTTCCAGCACCACTCTAATCTTGACTCTAATCTCCACCATCTGTAGTGCACACCTCTGCGTGGTTGAGGTGAATACAAAACGCAAGATTGGAGGTGGTGCAGGTGAAATGCTGCTTCACCTGAAAAAACCTTTGTTTAGGCCCTTGGATGGTGGACAGGGAGGAAGTGAAGGGGCAGGTGTTGCGTTTTCTGCAGTCAAATGGGAAGGTGCCGGAGGACGAGGGGTACTGTTTGCGGTCGTGGCATGGAATAGAGTGTCCAGAGGGCACTGCAAATTGCACATGGGGGAGGCAGGACGTGGCGTTTTGCTGGAGTTGTTTGGAAGGGCAGAGAATAATTCCTTCAATGCAGAGGCTGGGTGGGATGAAATGAGAGGAACGGGGAAACCAATCATGCTGTTGTGAGTGATGGGAAGGGGCAAGGGTGGAAGCAGTGGGAAGAGGTCGCGTGCAGTTGCGGGACCTGTCAACTACAGTGGGCTGCACAAAGGGAATCCATGTCAGCACCACTGTTCTGGATAGTGGCCTTATTCAAACATATGTGATGTAGGTGAGGGAGAAGGGCATACAATCAATGGAAGACGTGCAGTTGGAAGAGCTGTAGCGAAGGTTGCTACAGGAAACAATGGCAGTTCAACATGTCTGTGGAGGTGAGTTTTGTCAAAAGCCTTGTCCAACACCAGCAATGTGTAATTAGTTGTGGCTAATACTGGGACAGTAGTTAAGATAGATTTGAGGCATGACAAACACATTCTGACAGTCTGCTGTCCACTGACATTTTCTGCACTTCTTCAAAATGTCAGTCAGTGGATCAACCACACTGTTAAACGTTGTTACAAATTTCCGATAAAGGCCACCCAAACCCACGAATTGAAGTACTCCTCTCTTCATGGATGGTATGGAAAAGTCCTCACGATGGGAAACTCCTTTGTTTTTGCATCCTATGAGGCCAACTGTCCGTGTCCAATATCGTGGCTCAGAAATATGACTTGGGCTTTCGTGAATTAACTCTGAGCCAGTTCTATCATCAGGCCTGGCTCCTGAAGTCACTCGGAGAATCCCAGTACCTGCTGCAAATGTTACTTCCATATGTGACTAGAAATCACCAGGTCGTTGATGTATATTATGAAAGCTTAAATTGTCTTCCTTGTTTTGGATAAAGATACCTGCCAAAATTGTCTGTGTCGGTTCAACTCAGAAATATAAGTTGCTTGGACTACCTTTTCAGTCCAGTCTTCCAAATATGGAACCAGATATGAATCAGATTTTGCAACCATACTGACTTTGTGGTAGCCCACACATAATGTTTGGGTGCCATATGATTTTGGCACGTATAAATGTGGCTATGCTCCAGTCGTTGCAATTCATTTCGGTTATATTGTGTTTGAGGAAGCGTTCAATCCCTGTGCCAAATTTCGAGATTTACATGCATACGGATGTTGCTGTATTAGAATAGCATTTAGTGTATCTACATCATACATAATTAGATTAGTACTTTCCATCTTATTCCCATTTATCTGCCATGTGATAGTAAGAACTCTTTCAGATATTTTCGATTTTTCTCCGGAAGATAACTTCATAGTTTATCTGAATTTTTCAGAACTTCCTCATTGTCCAATTTAATTTGAGAAATGTCCAATTGAGAATTCTCTGAACTTGGTTCTTCTTTCTGTTTCACAACAAGTTCCTTCCTTGTCAAAATATCTTTCAGCATATTCATTTTGCTCAATTACTGAAATTTCTTTCTATCTGGAGTTCTTATCAAACAATTCACCTCGCCCAATCATCTATCGTTTTAATAAAGGTCACTAAACCTTGCTTTTAAACATTCGCCGATCACTGGAAGTAGCACAAATAGTTTATCTTTCCGTTCGCAAAATTCTCAGGCAGATCGCTCATCTCCCAATAGCAAAGACCGAAATGATCTCCTATCTCTTAAAACTGCAAATTCTTTGCCTGCTGCTCCTGGTATCTACCTCGCAAGTAGATCGTTGAGAAGATTTGAAACTTCCTTATCAACGAACCTCCGCCCAGGTTGTACATCCTGATTCAGCTTTTGAGTCTTCATTCTCCTTTCCTTTACCACTTTAACACAATTCACTGGCTTATCCTGTTTCTCAACCTCCATCTTCCCTGCGCTTTTTCTAACACACCAACCCACTGATTTCACTCTATTGTAGTTAAAGTTTCTGAGCTTGTTTACATTTCTTTCCCATTTATGGGTTTCCTTTATACCCTGTGGTAATCTTTATTATGCTCAAAGAGATCTACTTTTCTCTTACCCCGTGAGAATTCCTCTTACCCCATATGTTTCTATTCCTCGCAGATTGGAATTGATAAAGTCCTATAGGACCGAGAGAGGGCCTTTGGCTTTTTAAAAGTTGTTAATGTACCCATTTCAACCACTTGCGCTGGCAGCTGATTCCATCTGCATAACAACAGCTGTGTAAATCAGTTGCTCCTTTTATTTTTTTCCTGTCTAACAGTAAACTGATGTCTGCTAGTCCTTGAAACGCATAATGTGGAAATAAGGCGGAATGCATTCACCCGAGCCATCCTTTTTTGATTTTATCCACTTTTGTAAGATCCTCCCTCAGTGTCCTTCGTTGGAAAGAAAACTACTCCTACTTTGTCCCACCTCTCCCTGCAACTCAGACGCTTGAGTTCTGGCAAAATCCTTGTCAATTTCCACTGCACTCTTTCCAGTTGAATAACATCCTTCCTATAGCAAGGTGGCAAAAATTAAACAAAATGCTCCAAGTGTGGCTTCACCAATGTCCTGTAAAACTGCAACGTAACTTCCCAACTTCTTCACTTAATACCCTGGCTGATGATGAAAGCCAGTTTGACAACAGCTTTTTCACTGATCTGTCTCCCTGTGACTCCACTTTCAGAGAACCATGCACGTGAACTGGAACGTTCTTGCAATGTCCTTAGGATGAATATTTTCTGACTGTTACTTTAAATAAATGCATTTCAGTCTGTTTACCAATTTACCGTTGCTCACATCACCTCTCACACTCATATAATTTGCCGTGTTTCAATTTTAGATTGTTAGTTGTACCTGGACAAGTCACTGCAAAACTCCATAAACCATTTGAATTCCATTTTACCGCGATTTAACTGAGGATCTTTTACTGATGTTATGCACTTGCTCGGCCTGTTTACGTAATGCTGGAATCTACGATACACGCATCCCTCGTCAATCACACAATATTTTGTTCAAAGAAACACTGACAATTTAAACATTCCACAATCTTTCCTGTGAGATTCCTATTGCCAGTGTGATTGTCCTGGACAACATGGCAATTGCCACAGAGGGGATAACAACATCTGGAAGGACAGACAGACCAACAGCAGAGACTAATTCACCCCACTCCAGTTTGTTTGCCAGACCACTGCAACGGTATCTCCTGCACGTGTTTGCCGAGCGTCAATGTAACGAGTGAGTGAGAGAGTGGATCACAGAGAGAGAGTGACCAACGCACAACTGGTACAATTGCCACAGCCCGCTCTCCTTCCTGTCTTCTCCGCTTCCTCCCAATGGGCTGAATAGTCAGGGCCTGTTTTCGCTGGAGCATTGGAGGCAGAGGGGTGACCTGATAGAGTTTTATAAAATAATGGCGAAATAGATAAGTTGGGGTAGGGATCCAGACTAGAGGGCATCACTTTAAAGTGAAAGGGGAAAGATTTAGAAGGGGCCTATGGGGTAACCTTTTTCACACAGTGGGTAGTGCGCATTTGGAATTAGCTGCCAGATGAAGTGGTGAAGGCTGGTACAATGACAATATTTGAACGGGATCTGGATGGGAATATGAATGTGAAGGGTTTAGAGGGATATAGGCCAAGTGCCGACCAATGCAACTAGATGAATCTAGGATATCTGGGATAGGAGTCGATGACTACTGCAAGGACCATCACCTGGTCCGAACGAGCGTCAACATTAATATGGCCCCGGCGCAGCGGGGAAAAATAAAATCAGTGCCCTGAGATGTTCAACATTGAAGGCCCAGACAACGAGTTACTCTCTCCAAGCCGAGCAATCTTCGACAACTCAAACTTGTAAGTTTCACACAACCACTGGTAACCAATGTCCGCAGAAATGTGGTTGGTCACTTAACAAGGGAATAACAAGAATCGTTTGACAAGAATGATCAGAAGATCGAAGACATCATAAACCAATAATGCATGGAATTTCTGACTGTAAAACTGAACTTAGAAGAGAAAATGCAGAACAACATGCGACTGAAGGCAGAAAGACCATGATACACAGGTGCAGAAATTCGACCATTCAGCCCAACGAGACTGCTCTGCTATACAATAATGTCTGATAGGTTTCTCAAACACATTCTCCTCCTCACTTCCCGTAACCCTTGATCCCCTTGATATTCAAGAAACTATCTATCTCAGTCTTAAATGTACTCAATGACATGGTCTCCACTGCCTCTATGGCAGTGAATTCCATAGATTCATCGCTCTCTGGCTCGCGAACCTTCTCCTTATCTCCATTCCAAAAGGTCTTCTGTTTACTCTAAGCCTATGCCCTCGGTTCCAAGTCTCCCCCACCAATGGAAGCGTCTTCCCAACATGTACGTTTTTCAGACCATTCAGTATTCTGTATGGTTCAAGTAAATACTACCTCATCTTTCTAAACCCCGTTGACTACAAATCCACGCTGAGGTAGAAAACGTTCCCGAAACGACCTAAGTTTACATGCACACGTAAAACCACAGGAGATGGTCGAAGTCCTCAATAAACATTTCTACTCTGTACTTACTGTGAAGAAAGACATGAAAAGTTGGCAACTTGAGGAAGGTCGTGCTCATGACTTAGGGACAGTCCATATCACATTAGAGGAGGTGTTGATGATATTATAATGTAAGAAGGTGGATAACTCTACTCACCCTGAGCAGATATATCCATGTACACTGCAGGAATCCAGAGAAGACATTGCGGGGACCCTAGGCGGTTTTGTTGAATCATCGTTAGCCATGCGTGAGTTCCTGGGAGACGAGAGGAGAGCGAATGTTGTGCCCTCATTCGAGAATGGCTGCAAAGAAAATCCTGAGAACTATTGACTAGCAAGCTTGAGATGTGTGGTAGGTAAGTTAATTAAGAAATTTTTGAGAGATAAGACAAACATCAATTTGGGCAGGCAGGATATAATAAAGAATATTCAGCATGGTTTTGCGTGTGGGAGATCATGCCTTATAACATTGTTAGCGTTCTTTGATGAGGTGACCAGCAAAGTTGATGAGGGTAGGGCGGTCGAAATGAGTGAGTTAGCAAATGGTTCTCAAACAAGCGTTATCGTGAACAGTGAGGAAGATTATCAGAAATTGCAGCAGGACCTTGATCAGCTGGGGAAGTTGAATGAGAAATGGCAAATGGAGTTTAGTATATATAAGTATGAAGTCCTGCATTTTGGAATGTCAAATCAAGGTCGGAATTTCATGGTGATGGGAGGGCCTGAAGGAGTGCGGTGGAACAGAGAAACCTTCGAGTTCAAATACATGGTTCTTTGAAAGTGGGGTCACAGGGAGACAGGGCAGTGAAGAAGGCTTTCGTTAGTCAGGATATTGAGTAAAGAAGTTGGGAAGTTATGTTGCAGTTTCACAAGATGTTGGTGAGGCTGCACATGGACTACTATGTTCTGTATGGGCCACCTTGTCAATAGAGGATGTTATTAAACGAGAAAGCGTACAGTAGAAACTGAGAAGAATGTTGCCAGGACCAAACGGTCTGAGTTACAGGGAGAGGTTGGACAAGCTCGAGTTTACCTCTTTAGAGTATCGGAGACTGACAGCGAATCTTGTAGAAGTGTGTGAGATCAGTTACGGCATGGAACGGTTAATGCGTTCAGTCTTTTTACCAGGTTTGTGGAACCGAAGACGACAGGCATCAGTTTAAGTTAAGGGAGGAAAGACTAAAAAGGAACTTAAGGGGCAACTTTTTTACACAGAGGGTGGTACACATACGCAATGAGTTTCCAGCAGAAGTGGTTGAGATGGGTAACCTAACAACATTTAAGAGGCATTTGGACAAATGAATGGATATGAAAGTTTTAGAAGGATGTGGGTCAAATGCACGGAAATGGGGTGAGCGTGGTTGGGCAGTTTGGTTGGCACGGATAACTTTAGGATGGAGGCCCTGTGTCCATCCTCAAGGACATCAAACCATCAATGAAGATGAATCCAGGCAAAAGTAAGGTGATGCATTTTGGAAATCTAATTCTTGAGTGAATTATACAGTAAACGGAAGAGCTTTGAGAAAACTTGATGAGAAGGTAGATCTGGGAGCTAAGGTCCATTGTACCCTGTAGGATGTTGCACTGATGGATAGAGTGGGCAAGAAGTCATATGGGATGCTTGATTTCATCGGACGGGGTGCTGAATATAAGAGCTGGCAGGTCATGTTAAAATTGTGCACAACGTTGCTCAGCCGCATTTAGAATACTGTTTACATTTCAGGTAACTACATTACCAAAAGGATGCGTATTCGTTGGAAAGGGTGCAGAGAAGGCTTACAAGGATGTTGCCTGGTATGGAAACTGCTTGCTATGAAGAGAGAATGAGTATGTTAGGTTTGTTTTAATTAGAAAAAAAAGGAGATTGAGGGGAGGACCTGACTGAGGTCGACAAAATAATGAAGGGTATAGACAGGGTTAATAGAGATGAGCTTTTTCCCACGGTTGAGGACTCAACAACGAGAGGTCACGCTTTTAATGTGAGAGGAGAAAAGTTTAAGGGAGCTACAGGCGGCAAGTACTTTCCACAGAGGGTGTTAGATGCCTGGAACGCGTTGCCAGCACAGGTAGTTGAGGCAGGCAGGGTAGATTCATTTAAGATGCATTTGTATAGATGCATGAGAAGGTCTGAGCAGAGGGATACAGACGCTCAGGAATTGGCCGACAGGTTTAGACAGTACACTTGGAGCAGCTTTTCTTTCATCTTTGGCTGCATGATCCACGATGTCAAAGAAAGGACAAACCATCACTGGGGAGGAGTGCCACAGAGACCATCTCAAACAAGGCCCTGTTCTCGATCTGAGCATCCTTGTCACATCCCTCAACACGTTCAATGTCACGACATCAGCAAGGCCACAGTCTGCTATGAAGTGGGGAAGGCCGCCTGCGAGCTCAAGAACAACAAGGCTGCTGGGAGCAGATGGTATTCCAGCTGAGGCTTTGCATCTGGAGTTAAAATATGTGGACCCAAGGAACTCCCCATTACAGCTACACATCCCTGTCTCTCTCAGCTGGATGAAGGAGAGCATCTCGGGTGAGCAGCGAAATATTTCAGGCATGGACATTTAAAAAAAAAGAGAAATCTGATTGTGGGAACGATAGGGAAATCTCCCTGCTGTGGAAAAATTATCACTGAGGTCATTCTCACCCATCTGACTCCCTGTGGCTGCGAATATCCTCCTGGAACAGCAGCACGACTGCAGGCCACAAAGTCAAAAAATTGACATGAATTTCGCTGTATAACAGCTGCAGAAGAAATGCAGGCAAAAAAAAGTTACACCGTACATGGCCATCTTTGACGTTAAAAAAGGCCTTTGACATGCCTCAGCTGGGATGCATTATCGCGTGTAGAGTCACAGAGATGTACAGCTTGGAAACAGACCCTTCAGTTCAATCCGACCAGATGTGCCAGCTCAATCTAGTCCCACCTGCCAGCACCCAGCCAATGTCCCTCCAAATCATTTCTATTCATATACCCACTCAAATGCCACTTAAATGTTGCAATTGTACCAGCCTCCACCACTTCCTCTGACAGCTCATTACATACACGTATCACCCTCTGTGTGAAACACTTGCCCCTTAGATCCCTTTTATATCGTGCCCCCTCCAGTTCCGGACTCCCCCACGCCAGGGAAAAGACTTTGTCTATTTATCCTATTCATGCCCCTGATAATTTTATAAACCTCTATAAGGTCACCCCTCAGCCTCCGACTTTCCAGGGAAAAGAGGACCTGGCTGTTCAGACTCTCCCTATAGCTCAAATTCTCCAAACCTGGCAACATATTTGTAAAGATGTTCTGAACTCTTTCAAGTTTGACAACATCTTACCGATAGGATGGAGACCAGAATTGCAAGCAATATTCCAAAAGTGGCCTAACCAATGTCCTGTACAGCCGCAACATGACCTCCCAACTCCTGTACTCAACACTATGGTTAATAAAGAAAAGTATACCAAACGCCTTCTTTACTGTCGTATCTAAATGCGACTCCACTTTCAAGGAGCTATGAGCCTGCACTACAAGTTATCTTTGTTCAGAAAACTCCCGAAAACCTTACCATTAAGTGTATAAGTCCTGCGAAGATTTTCTTTCCCAAACTGCAGCACCTCGCATTTATCTGAATAAAAATTCATCTGCCACTTCGCAGCCCATTGGCCCATCTGGTCCAGATCCTGTTGTAATCTGAGGTAACCCTCTTCGCTGTCCACTGTTCCTGGTGTCATCTGCAGACTTATTACCTGTACATCTTATGCCCATAACCAAATTATTTGTGTAAAGGTCAAAGAGTAGAGGACCTAGCGCCGATCCTTGTGGCACTCCACTGGCTTAAGGCCTCCAGTCTGAGAACCAACCCTCCACCATCACCCTCTACCTTCTACCTTTGAATCAGTTCTGCATGCAAATTGCTAGTTCTCCCTGTATTCCGTGATGTCTAACATTGCGAATCAGTCTCCCATAGAGAACCTTGTCGAACTCCTTACAGAAGTCCATATCGATTAGATTAGATTACTTACAGTGTGGAAACAGGCCGTTCGCCCAACAAGTCCACACCGCCCCGCCGAAGCGTACCCACCCATCCCCCTACATCTACATCGACCCCTTACCTAACACTACGGGCAATTTAGCATGGCCAATTCACCTGACCTGCACATCTTTGGACTGTCGGAGGAAACCGGAGCACCCGGAGGAAACCCACGCAGACACGGGGAGAACGTGCAAACTCTACACAGTCAGTCGCCTGAGGCGGGAATTGAACCCGGGTCTCCGGCGCTGTGAGGCAGCAGTGCTAACCACTGTGCCACCGTGCCGCCCACATCGACCGCGCTGCCCTGCACAATCCTCTTTGATACATCTTCAAAAAAACTCAATTAAATTTGTGAGACATGATTTCCCACGCACAAAGCCATGTTGACCATCCCTAATCAGTCCTTGCTTTTCCAAATACATGTACATCCCGTCCCTCAGGATTCCCTCCAACAGCTTGCTCATCACCAACGTCAGGCTGACTGGTCTATAGTTCCCTGCCTTGTCCGTACCACCGTTCTTAAACGTAATTCCCCCACCAATTGAACCGAACAGACCGCATGTCTTCTTAACAACCTTATCAACCTCAGTGACAACACTCAGGGATCAATACACATGGGAGACTGATGGGCAATGTTAGACATCACGGAATACAGGGAGAACTAGCCATTTGGATACAGAACTGATTCAAAGGTAGAAGATAGAGGGTGATGGTGGAGGGTTGTTTCTCAGACTGGAGGCCTTCAGCCAGTGGAGTGCCACAAGGATCGGTGCTAGGTCCTCTCTGGTCATCTACGCAATCAAGAATCTTACCTTTAGCCCCAGTACACTGTATTCCAGTTACTTCTTCCTAAGTGAATCACCTCACACCTTTCTGCATTATACTTGATTACCCAGCTCGGCAGCTTATCTATGTCCCTCTGAAATCACCAATATCCTTCCACATTGTTAACAACTCCGGAAATTTGGCGTCATCAGCAAATTTATTCACCTATCCTTCTATGCCCCCATCTTCGTCATTTATATAAAAAAAGAAAACAGCAGTGGCGCCAAAACACATCCTTTTGGTACACCACTCGCAACTAAACTCCAGGATGAACATTTTCCATCAACCACCACCCTCTGTCTTCTGACAACTCGTCAATTTCCGATCTACACCGCTAAATCACCCTCAATCCCATGCCTCCGTATTTTCTGCAGTTGCCTTCCGTGGGGATTCATACCAAACGCTTTACTGAAATTGTTACACACCACACCAACTGCTCTCTCCCCATTCATCTTTTTCTTCCGAAAGTAGGAATTAAGAGAGTTAAAGGGGTCATGAATTATCTTTCGCAAACAGGGTTAAGCAAAATCCCAAAGTCTTTAATTCATGTCTAAGAAGCGAGAGGGTAACTAGAGACAGTGCTGTTTACTCAAGGGCAAAAAAAGATAGTCGTGCATGCAGTCAGAGAAAATGGGTGAGATTGTTCATGAATACTTCACATCAGTATTCACCAAAGAGAGGATCATGACAGATGTTGAGGTTAGGGAAAATGTTAATTATGCCAGGTCACGTCGGCACAAGGAGGTAAGAAATATTGGGTATTCTAAAAGACCTTACGATGGGCAAGTACTCAGGCCCAGAAGTGATTTATCCCGGATACTGAGGGAAGCGAGAGAGGAAATGCAAAGTTTGTGAAGATTTGTAGTTCAGGTTGAGGTTTAGGATATAGGTTTGCTCGCTGAGCTGTAGGTTTGATATCCGGACGTTTCATTACCTGGCGGGGTAACATCATCAGTGGCGACCTCTAAGTGAAGCGAAGCTGTTGTCTCCTGCTTTCTATTTATATGTTTGTCCTGGATGGGGTTCCTGGGGTTTGTGGTGATATCATTTCCTGTTCGTTTTCAGAGGAGTAGACAGATGGTATCTAGATCTATGTGTTTGTTTATGGCGTTGTGGTTGGAGTGCCAGGCCTCGAGGAATTCTCTGGCATGTCTTTGCTTAGCCTCTCAGAAGATAGATGTGTTGTCCCAGTCGAAATGGGGCATCCGGGTGTAGGGCTACAAAGGAGAGAGGGTCGTGTCTCTCTGTGGCTAACTGGTAATCGTGTATCCTGGTGGCTAACTTTCTTCCTGTTTGTCCTACGTCGTGTTTGTGGCAGTCCTTGCATGCAATTTTGTAGATGACGTTGGCTTTGTCCATGGGTTGTACTGGATCTTTTAAGTTTGTTAGATTTTGTTTGAGATTGTTGGTGGGTTTGTGTGCTACTAGGATTCTGACGGGCCTCAGGAGGCTGGCTGTTTTTTTCTGAGACTTCTTTGATGTATGGTGAGGTGGTTAGGGTTTCTGGCTATGTTAGGTCTGCTTGTCATGGTTTGTTCCTGAGGAATCTGCGTACTGTATTTTTTGAGTATCCGTTCTTCTTGAATACATTGCATAGGTGGTTCTCCTCTGTTTTCCGATGTTAGTCTGTGCTGCAGTGTCAGGTGGATCGTTGGAATAGTGCTCTGATACAGCTTCGGTTGTGTGTGTTGGGATGGTTGCTGGCATAGTTAAATATTTGGCCAGTATTAGTCCGTGTTCTGTCTACGCAGGTTTGTCGTTCTCCGTTGTTCTTTCTTTAGACTGTGACGTCCAGGAATGTGAGTTTGTTGTCGGTTTCTTCCTCCTTGGTGAACTTTATGGCTGTGAGGGTGTTGCTGATGAAATAGAGAGGAAATAGCTGGGACATTATCAGATATCTCTGCAGCATTTTTAGACACGGCTGCGGACATGGAGTTCTGAAGAATTGATAATATCGTCCCCTTTTTTAAGAAGGGTAGCAGGGAAATCCAGTTAATTTTCGAACGCTGACCCTGACGTAATTTATAGGGAAGCTGCTGCAGAAGATACGAAGGGATGGGATCTTTTCTGCTTTGTAGGAAATTAGGCTAATCAGTGAGAGCCAACATGATTTTATGCATGGAGTTCATGTCCTCCTAACTTAATAGAATGTTTTGAGGAATTAACATCGTTGATTGAGAGGTAAAGCCTGTAGCTGTCATTGATATGAACTTCAGTAAGACGTTTGATACGGTTCTCTATGTAGGCTGATGGAGAAGGTGAAGTCGCATGGGGTCTGGGGTTTAATGGCTAGATTGATAGAGAACTTCTTGGGCAATAGGAGATTACAAAGTAATAGTGCAAGAGAGTTTCTCAAAATGAACAATTGTGACATGTAGTGTTCCAGAGGGATCCGTGCTGTGACCATTTTTATGTGTGATATCCAAACATTATCTAGAGGAAGGTTTAAATTGTCTGGTTAGCACATTTCCAGATGGCACGAAGATTGGTCGAGAAGTAGATAAAAGGGGACTAACAGTTAATTCAGCACAATATAGATAGATTGGAGTGTTGATTGGAGAAATGACAGATTGAGTTCAATTCGGCCAAATGCGAGATGATGAATTTTGGAAGATACAATTCAAGAGCAAACTATATGTTAAATGGAAAAGCCTCGGCGAAAATTGATATACAGAGAGATCTGGGTGTTCAGGTTCATTGTACACTGAACGTGGAAGCACAGGTCAATAGAGTGGTCAAGAATGCATATGGCATGCTTTCCTTCACTTTACAGGATATTGAGTAAATATGTTGGCAATTCAAGGTACAGCTTTAGAAAACTTTAGTTCGGCTACGTTTGGAATACTGTATACAGTTCTTGTCACCATATTACCAAAATAATGTAAATGCTTTGGAGAAGGTCAGAGGGAGTCCACCAGGATATTGCCTGGAATGGAGGTCTGTAGCTGTGAAGAGAGGTTGAGGAGATTAAGATTACTTTCATTCGAAAAACGGAGATTGAGAGGGGAACCTGATTAATGTCTACACAATCATGGGAGGTATAGACAGTGTAGATAGGCGGAAGCCTTTTCGTCGAGGACGCGACTCAGTTACTAGGGGTCATGATTTCAAGGTGAGAGGAGATTAGTTTAATGTAAATATGCTTGAAAGGTTCTTTATAGAGTAGGTGGAAGGTGCCCGCAACATATTGGCAGCGGAGATGGCAATAGTGGACACGATAGCATCATTTAAGATGTATCTCGACAGATACATGATTGGGAAAGGAGCAGAGGGATACAGCTCCTTCGAAATGAGGTGACGAGTTTAGATTGAGGATCTGACCAGGCACAGCCTTGGGGGCCGACTGGCTTGTTCCAATGCTGAAATTTTCTTTCCTCTATTTTGTTCTTTGGTTTGCTTGTCAAATGACTCAATAAGGTTTGTGAGGTAGCACCTTCCCTTCACAAAACTGTGCTGACTACGTCTAATCAAATTATTCCTTTCTTGATGATTATGACTCCTATCACTATAACCCTTTCCAAAACTTCACCCACAATAGAAGCAAGGGTCGGTGATGAATAATTTCCAGGGTTGTCTTTACTCCCCTTCTTGAACAAGAGGACAATATTTTCAATCATTCTCTCACTATTCCTGTAGACAATGACGACATAAAGGTCAATGTCAAAGACACTGCAATTCAGAAAGTCCGAGGATAAATCTCATCCGACCCTGGGAATTTATCTATATCCTCACTTTCCAGTATTGCTAACACCTCCAACGTATGAAGGTCAATTCCATCTATTCTAATATCCTGTTTCTCAATCTTCTCCTCGACAACCTTGTCCTTTGTCCCATTGTGAATATTGACGAAAAATAATTCATTCCGCACCTCTCCTATCTCTTCGGACTCCATGCACAACTTTGCACTACTGTCCTTGACAGACCCTATTCATTCTTTCATTCCTAAACTTACTAGAGAAAGGTTTTGGCTTTTCCTTGCAACTTCCTGCCATAGACTTCTCATGTCTCCTCCTGGCTCTTGCTGGCTATGGCTTTAGATCTTCCTTGCTAACCTGTAACTCTCAAGCGCGCTAACGGAGCGTTCATGTCTCATCTTTACATGAGCTTCCTTCTTTCGCTTGGCAAAATATTCAATGTCTTTAGTAAACCAAAGTACCCTTGTTCGATCACTTGTTCTCCTGTCTGACTGATACATATTTATCAAGAACACACTTTAGCTGTTCCTTGAAAAAGCTCCATATTTCAAATGTGCCCATCCCCTGCAGTTTCCTTCCCCAACCTATGCACCGTAAATATTGCCAAATCGCATCATAATTGCCTTTCCCTAGCTATAACTCTTGCCATGCGATATGTACCATTTCCTTTCCACTGTTGAAGTAAACGTACCTGAATATGGTCACGATAACCAAAGTGTTCAGCTCCCTCTGAATCTAACACCAGCCGTGTTTCATTACCTAGTACCAAATCCAGTTTGGTTCCGCTTCTTGTTGGCCTATCGACATACTACATCAGTAAACCGTCCTACATAACTTGGGCAAAAAGGTGAAACATCTAGCGTACACGGACTATTGCGTTTTCAGTCAATACTTGGAAATTTAAAGACCCCCATAACAAATACCTTGTTACTTTCGTTCGTATCCAGAATCATCTTTTTCATGCTTTCCACAACTTTTCTGGAACGTTTCGGAGCACTGTCGAAACCTCCCAATACGATTACCTCTCCTATCCTGTTTCTAACCTCAGCCCATAGTACCTCAGTAGCCGAGTCCTCATCAAACATCCTCTCTGCCACTGTAATTCTGTTCTTGACTAACAATGCCACACCTCCCCCTCTTTGACCACCTTACCTTATCTTACTGAAATGTCTGAATCACGGAACCTGCAGCAACCATTCCTGTCCCTGCTCTATCCATGTCTTGGAAATGGCCACAACATCGAATTCCCACATACTAACCCATGCTGCAAGTTCACCCACCTTATTCCAGATGTTCCTGGCTTTGAGACAGAGACACTTCAAACCAACTTCCTGCCTGCTGCTGTACTCCTGCGACCCGGTCACATTATTCATGATCTCGTTACTCTCAACCTTCTATACACTGGAGCTGAATTCAGATTCCCATCACCCGCTGAATTAATTTAAACCATTCTGACCTGTATTAGCAAATGTACCCCTCAGGATATTGGTAACGCTCTGATTCAGGTGTGGACCATTCTGTTTGGAGAGGGTCCACCTACTCTCGAATTAGCCCCAATTGTCCAGGTATTTGAATCCTCCATATTGTCGCTTCCGTGTAGCCACTCGCGCTCTCTCCCTATTCCTCTCCTCATTAGCAAGGCACAGCAGAGATAACATCTCTGTTTGAATACCCTATGAGTTTCCACCCTAGCTACCTGAATTTTTGCCTTACATCCCCAACTCTTTTCTTACCTATGTTGTTGGTGTGGATGTGCACCACGACGTGGGGGTCATCCACCTCCCCTTAAGGATTCCAAAAACAATATCTGAGACATCACACATCCTGGCACCAGAGAGGCAACTCATCATTCGCGATTCTCTCTCATCCCCAAAGAACCTCGTATCTGTCCCCCTCACTAAGGAGTGCCAAATATCTAAGGCTCTGCTCCTCCCCCTTCCATTCTGAACAAGAGGGACAGTGTCAGTGCTGGAGACCTGTGCGTATCAGTGTACCCCCTGTTCCTTTCCCCAAACATTATCCAAAATGGATTACCTGGTAGAAGGAGGAACAGCCACAGGTGTCCCTGGAGTGACTGCTTCATACATCTTCTCACAGTCTACCAATTATCTTCATTTTCAGTCTCGGGATTGGTGAAGCGAGGACGGTCTCCTTCCGGGAAGCTAAAGCCCTTCTTTAAAACGTTACCTCTTGTATAGGAGGAGCGCAGGCTCAGCAGGAGCAGACAGGGGACGGCGAACGAAGTGAGGTCATATTTCTGGGTGTTTGCTTTACCCGGAAAACGACTTCGGTAGTGTCTTCCACCCGTCCAACGCCTCCAACCAGAGAAAAGATTTCTGTGCGCTGGACTAGTAAAGTTACTAGCTTTTTTTTTCAGTCGTCCCTCTGGGAATTCAGAACAGAGGGAATGGATGTTATGGCAGTTGAATGCTCCTCCTCGAGATTGTGGTAAGGGTCACCACAAATATCACCACTGACTTCATCTGCGGGAAGTGCACTGAACTTCACCTCGTTGGAAATTGCGATAGGGAATTGGAGTCAAAGCTGCATGAACATTGGATCATTCAGCAGTCTGTTGGGTGGGGGGGGGGGTGTTGCTGGCGTGGTACTTGAGGGGAGTTACAGAGAGCTCACACCACAGGTGCAGGAAAAACGGAGATGGAATACTGTCAGGGAACCAGCAGACTCCACAGGAATCCCATGTGGCCGTTCGCCTCAATGACAAGTATACCATATTGGATACTGTCGGGAATAGAGGGACGTCATAACGGGGTAAACCATGGTGTCGAGGTCTCTGACACAGAGTCTGTCTCTTTTGCTCAGAATGGAAGGGGTGAGAGTAGTAGAACATTATTCATTGGGCCGTCCATATTTAGCGGGAATGTTAGGAGATTCTGTGGGAACAAGAGAGACTCGAATTTGGTATGTTGCCTCCCAGTTCGAATACTCAAGAAGCTTGACACCTTTCAGGATAAAGCAAGCACTTGGATGGGCACCACATCAGCAAACATTCAATCCCTTCACCACCGGCACTACATCGCAACTGTGTGGACTATCTCCAAGGTGCATTGCAGAAATTCACCAAAGATACTTAGACAGCATCATCCAGACTCCTCAGCTTCCAAGGATATATCTGAGAATGTTGGGAAGGAGATCGCGGTGCCTTTGGCATTGATCGTCATGTGGTCACTGTCTACAGGAATAGTGTCAGAAGCCAGAAGTTTAGTAAAAGTTGTTCCCATCTTCAAGAAAGGGAGGCGAGACATTCCTAGTAATTTCAGACCAGTAAGACTTACTTCGGTTGTAGGTAATGTGTTGCAAAGGTTTTTAAAACTTAGGATTTATAATCATCAAGGAAGGAATAATTTGATTATGGTTAGCCAACGCAATTTTTTGAAGAGTAGGTCGTGCCTCACCAAAATAATTGAGTTATTTGAGAGGGTGACCAAACCGTTGGATGAGGGTAAAGCGGTTGGTTTGGCGCATTTGGACTTCATTTAATTGTTTGATAAGTTTACCCACGGTAGGATTTTGCAGAAATTGTCGAAGATCAAAATAACCTACATACCCTTCATTTACTATCATCCATGTGCATATCCAAGAGTCGCTGAAATGTCCCTATTTTATGCAACATTACTACCACTGCTGCCATTGCATTACAGGCATTAAACACTCCCTGTGTAAAGAATCCACAGCGGACATCTCTTGATAATTCCTTTTATCACCTTAAAATTATGTCGACCACTCCTCCACCCCTACTGCTCGTGAAAGCCATTTCTGCCCTGGGAAATAAGTCTCTAGCCATCCACTCTACCTCACACCATCTTGCACACTTCTATCGAGTTGTCTCTCATCGCTCTTTGCTCCAATAAGAAGAGCCCTCGCTCCCTCAACCTTTCTTATACGACTTACCATCCAGTCCAGACAGTATCCTGGTAAATCTCCCTGAATCCTGTCTAAAGCTTCCTACCTATCGTGAGCCGACCAGAAATAAACCCAATATTCCAACTGTTGTCCAGAGAGGAAGCATAACCTCCCATTTTTTAAAATCAGTCTCCCGTGAATGAACGCCAACACACCATTCACCTTCTTCACAACCCTATCAACCTGGGTGGCAACTTTGAGGGATCTATGGACATGGACCCCTTGATCTCTCTGTTCTTCCACACTGCCAAGAATCCTGCCTTTAACCCTTCTAACATAAAACGGCTTGCAATTTTCCAGATTGAACTCCATCTACCATTTCTCCGCAAATGTCTTGTTGTAACTTTCAATAACCCTCCACAATATTCACAACTCCACCAATTGTCGTGTCATTGGCAAATTTACTAATGCACCCTTCCACTTCCTCATTCAAGTAATTTATTAAAATGACAAGCAGAAGAGGTCCTAGAACAGATCCCTGCAGACCACTTCTTGTCAATCGAGGAGCAGGCTGACTACTTTCCATCTACTACCACCCTCTGTCTTCTAAGAGTCATCCAATTCAGTATCTAAAGAGCCACATTTTCCTATATATTCTACCTTCTTACTTTCTGAATGAGCCTACTATGGGGAACCTTATCGAATCTTGATACAGTACATACTGCATCCATTGCTCTACCATTATCAATGTATTTTGTACATACACAGAGAATTCAATCAGGCTTGTGAGACATGACCTGCCCCTCACATAACTGAGTATGCTTTTCCTGAATGGGAGGCAGGTAGTTGTAAAGTACAACTGGAGCTGTTCAAAGGGCATCATTATTCTCAAAATAAGCTGATGATTTCGAACAGGAAGCCCGAAGTAAAATATCACAATTCACAGGTGACACAAATCGTTGTAAAAGGATGGCTGTGAGGAGGCTTCAGAAATCCTGCACTGTAATTTGGATAGACTAAATGAGTGGACAAATGCACAGCTGACGCAATATAGTGTGAATGTAAGTTAGATTGTCCACTTTGATGGCAAGAAAGAAGGTAGTGTATTATTTCGGCAACACACAGATTCAGATGCGGCTACATCCAAACAGATCTAAGGAAGTTTGCGAAATTTAGTACAAGAAAAAGTGCTTGAAGTCAAATCATTATGCGTTTAGAACATAGAAAAAGACATAGCTCTTGAGATTGAACAAATCAAGGGATATAATGGGATGGAAGAATTAGGGCTCAATAATCAACCTTGAGAATATTTGCCGGCAGAGCCAGTTCAATGAGGTCAAATGGCCTACTATGGTTCTACAATCAACGTTTCTGTGTCCCTATTTTATGATTGTCAAATTGGCGGCATTTTCGCATTGGTCATATACTCAATGTTTTACGTAATTAGGGGCCATTGTATTAAGTTTAGCTAGTGAACATATGCAGACTCGATGTTACATTTAGGGAAATGAAGAAGAAACTACTGAACCCATTTACGTCTTTGGCTACTGTGCCGAATGATATGATGCTTCCTCACAGGTTAAATCATCGATTAAATAATTAGCTGAAATGCTTAAATATGAAGCCGTTCATCCAGTAGATGTTTAGGCATTGTCATTGGTTGCAAGATGACATTTAACGCCTTTATAAATGTGTTAGTGTGACAGACATTGACCTTGGAACAGTGAAAGCTGAATGAGTATGCACGGGACCGAAGCCTGTGACAAAATGGTGCACAGTTACGTTGCTGCATCATTATTATATATGTGCGAATATAATGATGTGCAACAATAACAATAACAATCTGCTGCTTTGAATAAATGCCCTTCGGCTAATTCTATCTGTGCTGGTCAAAAATATCTACGGGACTTTACCGATCCCATTATCTAGCATCTGGACCATAACATTTTACACTTTGACAAAGCAAATGCCCATGTAATTAATTAGACCGACAGAATATGAACACGTCCTTCAATCAATTTTGCGTAAGCTGACCAAATATACCAAACTGTAGGAATCCCATCGACATACACTTGGCCCGTAAGGAACGATGCTGTGTTATTTCAAATGCTTATTTGTTGCTTCTTAAATTTTGCGAGTGTATTTGTTTCCAACCTACTCTCATGCAGTGCGTCACATCTGTCTACAAGCACCTGCTTCAGATAAATCACAGATTTACTTGAAACCCTTTGCACTGCACTGCACTTTAAATTTCTGACCTCTGCTTTAAGGCACGAGTCGAATCATAGAACTCCTACAGTGTGGAAACAGACCATTCAGCCCATTGAGTCCCCACTGATCATCTCACCCAGATTCAACTCCATCCCCAACGTGTCTAAATTCCTTGGCACAACGGTCAATATAGCATGGCCGATAGACATTATCTGCAAACCATTGGACAGAGAGGTGCCAACGGAACACCTCGAGGAAACTCATGCTGGCATGGGGAGAATGTGCAAACTCCAGACAGGCACTCGCTCAAGGGTGAAATCGAAACCAGATCCCTGGTGCTGTGAGACAGCAATATTTACTCTTGAGTCTCCATGCCTCACCTGCTGTTGGGAAACGGTTCCCATATTCTGTTCCATTCATGCTTCCCATTGTTTTGGAAACCTTAGTCAGACGTTTCCCCCACACCCACTCAACACATGCATCAACTCTCTCTTCTCCAAGGGAACAAGAACAACAGCTGATACTTACATATCTCATAGCAATTACAAAGATAAGCAATAGTTCATCCTCTTTTCACCTGTTTGCAGGAAAAGATCGGATCTAGTTGACAACTTGGTTTGGATCTCATGGGCACTTACTTGCTGGGCCAGTTTTCCACGTGGGACCATGTCAAAGGCACTTACTCAAATCTTCGTCAAACACTTCAACAATATTTTTCATGTTTTCAACGACTGATTTTAGTTAGTCAGACAGGACTTGCCTCGAACAAATTTATGCTAACTATCCACGATAAATTCTCATCTTTCCATTACAGTTTTGATTTGTTCTGTGCCTCTGATTCTTTTCACCACAATTTCCCTGTACTGACTCCGAACTAGCTCTTCTGTAATTACCTGATCTATCCGTTCAACCCTCAGGCCACAACAGCGCAAAGTTAAATATTCTCCAGTCATCTATCTTTTATACTGTAGACAGCGAGGAAATAAATAACTCTCACTGGGTCCCGCTAATGTATTCCATTGCCTGCATAGCAGCCAAGTAAACATGTCATCACGGCTGTGGGAATATTGCTCGATAAAACATCTCATACCTTGTTATGAACTTGTAGAGGTAACCTGTACCTTTAAGAAGGTTGAAAAGCTATTAAGGACTCACCATGCTAACTAAAGACCCGACTGTTTCTTACATGTTCTTGGTGTTTTACCTCTACCACGCTGACAGGCAGTGACATCTGGATTCGCAACACCCTCAAAAGATTCATACCTCAAATCTCTGCTAAACCAACTGTCACTTGCCATAAATTTATGCTCATTGTTTCCTGATCCCTCTGTGATGGAGAAAGGTTTGTTCCTTTCTATACTTCCGATGCTCCATGCTTTCTTTTTTTACATCCAGTCATGTCCCCTCTCAAATATATTCTAGTCAGAGGTAAACAGCTGCTGTGTGCTCATTCTCTCTTCATTACTGAAATTCTGCAGCCCGGCCAACATCTTGGTAAATGTCCTCTGCATATTCTCCAATGCTACAATTTTTTTTCCTCCAATGCGCACTCGAAAAGTGCAAGTGATGTCCCAAATGTGGCCTAACCACGTAACATACTGTGGTTCACGTAAACTCCATGCTTCAACGAATTTGATGCCACAACTAAATTAGAAGTGTGCCACGTGTCTTCTTAATCACTGTAAGCACGTGTCCGGACATCTCACATTCCAGCCATACACATGCACGGTGAACTACTTCTGATCTTCGTTACCTCCCGGTAAACGTCCTTTCATCATGCATTTCGTTGCTTGGTTGCCTCTGCCAAGGTGCATCACATGACGTTTATCCAGATTGAATTCCGTTTACCAATGATCAGCCTGTCTAGTCACCCATCGATATTATTCTCCAGACAGAAGCAATTTCTCCTCACTATTTAGCAACGCATATTATGTACTCGATTGTGTCAATGGCATCTTTGTTGTGACGTTCTTCGAACTCCAATGCCACTTTCCAAAATAAGCAAAAAGTTGTGTTTGCGGCACACATTTGTACATCGGACACATTCGGTCATTGCTGCTCTTCTTCAGAGGTATTTGGAGATCTACCTGATTTATTGTCAACAAAAAGACAACAACTCCCATTCCACATCGTCTGCCCCATGCGCCCACCATAATTAATTTATTGCCTGAAAGCGTTGTGGTCACCGCTGCTTCCATCCACTCATCAAAAAACAGCTTTTATCATGAAGTGCTATAATTGGGTTAATAATGCGGCCATGTCATATTTCATGGAACACTTGAAATGCGATCAAAATGTTAATGCCAGTGGAGCAGCAGCTGCATTAGTCTGTTTTCTTGTGCGATAATTGCGATGAATTGAAACAGCAGAAACATTAATTATCTCCCCTGAGCACGGGTATAATGTATAAATAACATATCTTCTATGTCGTGCACTATATGTTCAGGACATACCTCTGATAGAAATGCACGCACCACCGAGAAACCTATTGGTTTCCATTTATTATCCAGTCCTTGCGGCTATCGGGATTCCAGGTAATGTATGTCTATGGTGATGCATCCATGGTTGTATGAATCGATTATTAGCTGAAGTATCGCTTCCATTTGGAAGAAGCATGTCTCCAAGAAACAAATTTTCTTTCTCCTATGTCATGGAACATGTTGCATTTAAATACGTTAATTCTCCTTTTCGACTCGATATTTTTATGCATTTTTGTCGTCCATTCTCATGCCATTTGCATAATTTAACCCCGTCAATCATAGAAATGCCACACTTTTACAAGGATTTTCTTTTCCATGACGTAATGGCCATCTTTATGAACATTACATTAATTTACTCACTGATTTTCAGTATTCCATCCGCAAAGCAGTATGTGCTTCTATTTTAATGCGAGCATTGCTACTTTCTGTGATTTAGTATTCTCGCTTTAAAATGCAAATACAATATTGTTAATGAAATGTTGCTATCCCATTACTGCCATGTTGTTGCTGTTAATATGTAATCTTCTCGTGGCATTGATAATAAGATGCTTGATTTCACAGGCTGTTATGGTAGTGTAAACATAATTCAGCAATATGGTGATACACTTAAACATGTTGAATTTTGATGTCGTTAGCAAGGATATAATGGATGCTATACTCAAGTCATTTTCACTGAAGATACATTATCACATTTTTTCGATACGCATAGACTAATGTTTTGCATTATTTATAATACCAAATTGAGTAATTCGCTGGTAAAAAAAAAACTTGTTTTGAAATGATTTATTCCATCTCTAATGGCATAAGGTATTTTACACAGCAGGTTTAGTAAATACCAAATGTTTGCCCCATATATAAGCATTGCAACAATGCTTGGCATATGCGTCCACCTCGACAAACATAATGTCTATGAACGCACTGCCCTAGTTAAGCGATGTTAGTACTTTTGAGGTGTTTGTCATGTTTTGCATTAATAGCTGCAGGTCCAGGATTCTTTGAGCTTCTGACACTCACCAATCTTTCGAATTTTCTGGTCCTCACTGTTATATCTGTTCTGAAGGAGGGTCACTGGACTTAAAACTTGAAACGAGAGACTGATTTATTTCAACAGATACTACGAGATCTGCTTAGTTCTTTCTTCCAGCAATGACCTCAGCATTTATTAAAGATCAACAAGAGATAAATTGAATCCAACATATTAAACTTTAATACACATATCTGGCAAGGGGTAGAAGGTGTTAAAAATCGAATCAGTGTACAGCAACTCGAACATGTTTGATTTTGTTTTCTTTGGATGAGGGAGATCTTATTGGCTTCGGGTTTTAATGCCTGAAGCTGACGGCAATGATCCAACATGAAATGAATGTGTTTGCAAATGTGACCTTGCTAACTTGCACTCTGTCTCTACTTTTACTTGTCTTGGCGTAATGTCCCTTTTGACCAGATAGCATGCTAACATTTCCAATAATTTAACTTTATTAGAGTAATTGATTTGAAAATGTAAGTCACTGATTCTCATACTTATGCAATCTGTCTCTTGATAGATTCCATATGTGTTTCTTTCTGGCACTTTCAACATTTCTGGAAGTTTCCCATGTGTTTTTGTCCAGTACAACCCATTTCATATTTACAAACTGCGTCAAGAAACCCCTGGAATGGTACGTGTAAATTCTGCCCCATCCAAGCGTTTTATTAATACATGTGGAACTTGTTCAAGGAGCAACTATTGAGTGTCCTTGATAAGTACGTACCTATCAGGCAGGGAGGAAAGGGTCGTGTGAGGGAGCCGTGGTTTAATAAGGAGTTGGAATCCCTTGTTAAACGGAAGAGGGCGGCCTTTGTAAAGATGAGGCGTGAAGGTTCAATAGGGGCAATTGAGAGTTATAAGGTAGCCCGGAAGGACCTGAAGAGAGAGCTAAGAGCAGCAAGGAGGGGACATGAAAGGTCCTTAGTTGGTAGGATTAGGGAAAACCCTAAGGCTTTCTATAGGTATGTTAGGAATAAAAGAATGACTAGGGAAGGAATAGGTCCAATCAAGGATAGTAATGGGAAGTTGCGTGTGGAGGCTGAAGAGATTGGGGAGGCGCTGAATGAATACTTTTCGTCAGTATTCACTCAGGAACAAGACATTGTTGTCAATATAAATACTGAGGCACGAATAAGTAGAATGGATGGCTTTGAGATATGTAGAGAAGAGGTGTTGGAAATTCTGGCAAGGGTGAAAATAGATAAGTCGCCTGGGCCTGATGGTATTTATCCTAGGATTCTCCGGGAAGCAAGGGAGGAGATTGCAGAGCCATTGGCCTTGATTTTTGTGTCCTCTTTGTCGACAGGAGTAGTGCCAGAGGACTGGAGGCTAGCAAACGTGGTTCCCTTGTTCAAGAAGGGGAGTAGGGATAATCCTAGTAACTATAGGCCAGTGAGTCTCACTTCTGTTGTGGGCAAAGTCTTAGAGAGAATTGTAAGGGATAGGATTTATGCACATCTGGATAAGAGTGATGTGATCAAGGATAGTCAGCATGGTTTTGTGAAGGGCAGGTCGTGCCTCACAAACCTTATTGAATTCTTTGAGAAGGTGACTAAGGAGGTAGATGAGGGGAAAGCGGTAGATGTGGTATATATGGATTTTAGTAAGGCGTTTGATAAGGTCCCCCATGGTAGGCTACTGCAGAAAATACAGAGATATGGCATTGAAGGTGAGTTGGAGGTTTGGATTAGGAATTGGCTCTCTGGAAGAAGACAGAGGGTAGTAGTTGATGGCAAAGGTTCATCTTGGAGTGCCGTCACTAGCGGTGTTCCGCAAGGATCTGTTTTGGGACCATTGCTGTTTGTCATTTTTAGAAATGACCTGGAGGAAGGGTTAGAAGGTTGGGTGAGCAAGTTTGCGGATGATACGAAAGTCGGAGGAGTTGTAGACAGTGAGGAAGGATATGGCAGGTTACAGCGGGATATAGAGAAGCTGCAGAGCTGGGCAGAAAGGTGGCAAATGGAGTTCAATGTAGCTAAGTGTGAAGTGATTCACTTTGGTAAGAGTAATAAAAAGATGGATTACTGGGCTAATGGTAGAAAACTTGGTAGTGTGGAAGAGCAGAGGGATCTTGGTGTCCATGTACACAGATCTCTGAAAGTTGCCACCCAGGTAAATAGTGCAGTGAAGAAGGCATATGGCGTACTGGCTTTTATTGGTAGAGGAATTGAGTTCCGGAGTCCTGAGGTCATGCTGCAGTTGTATAAGACTCTGGTGCGGCCGCATCTGGAATATTGTGTGCAGTTTTGGTCGCCATACTATAGGAAGGATGTGGAGGCACTGGAACGGGTGCAGAGGAAGTTTACCAGGATGTTGCCTGGTATGGTAGGAAAATCCTATGAGGAAAGGCTGAGGCACTTGGGGTTGTTTTCATTGGAGAAAAGAAGGTTTAGGGGTGATTTGATAGAGGTGTACAAGATGATTAGGGGGTTAGATCGGGTTGACAGTGAGAACCTTTTTCCACGTATGGAGTCAGCTATTACAAGGGGGCATAGCTTTAAATTAAGGGGGGGTAGATACAGGACTGATGTTAGGGGTAGGTTCTTCACTCAGCGAGTTGTAAGTTCATGGAATGCCCTGCCAGTAGCAGTAGTGGACTCTCCCTCTTTATGGGTATTTAAGCGGGCATTGGATAGGTATATGCAGGATAGTGGCTTAGTGTAGGTTAGGGGTGCTTTGATCGGCGCAACATCGAGGGCCGAAGGGCCTGTACTGCGCTGTAATGTTCTATGTTCTATGTTCTATTCGTTGTTGTTCCATCTTCACGCATTTCTTTGCATGTGACGCAAATTACTGTTTATTTTATTGGTCATTAAAGCAGAAACATTACTGCACTGACTACTGTGAGGAACATTCATGGGGGTTTCTTGTCACTGTATGGAAACCATCTAATTAGGGAAGGCGTTATTTAAGACACTAACATCAGAACTATACTGCTTTCTAATTTAGGATCATGCTGCAAACGTATACGTTTCATTCACTGTAATGAAACTGAGTTAGTTTTGTTGGGAATTTAACAAGTGACATTTCTAAATTATCCTTCTGTCCTTCACTTCCTTCACTTTTTATCTCTTTCAGCTAATTTGGCAGTCATTACCATCCTGCCTCGAAGAAGATGTGGTCTCTCTGGATGTAACACATATTACCTTGTGTCCATGGCAGTGACAGATTTCCTTGTCATGGTCATTGCTGTAATATTGAACCGAATCGCTGGAATGTTTTTCCCATCCAGTTTTCTTTTCATCACGCCGATATGCAGTCTCCGTATTGTCCTGATCTATATTGCCATAGACAGCTCTGTTTGGTTAACAGTGGCCTTTACATTTGATCGATTTGTGGCCATATGTTGCCAAGAATTGAAAATGAAGTACTGTACTGAAAAGATGGCAGTGCGTATTATAATCATTATTATGGTGCTAGTCTGTGGAAAAGACACCTTTGTATATTTTGCTTATGAGCCTGTTTACATAAGTAACAATGTGCCCTGGTTCTGCGTTTTAAAACTAATGTTTTATACTTCACCTGCATGGATGGCATATGATGTAATTCGCTCGATTTTAAACCCTTGTCTCCCATTCATTCTGATTTTATTGCTCAATGCTCTGACAGTTAGGCAAATTCTAGCATCCAATAGAACCCGTAGGCAACTCCTCACCAGGAACAATGGAGAAAATCAGAGGGACCCAGAGATGGAGAAACGGAAGAAATCCATGGTTTTACTTTTCGCCATCTCGGGCAGTTTCATTCTGTTATATTCATTGTTTTTTGTAATGATTCTCTACGTCCGGATAGGGAAAGTTATATATTTCTCAGGTTCTAATTTCGATGGATCATCATTTAATTTGGAAGAATCCGGATATATGCTTAAGTTTTTGAGTTCCTGCATTAATCCATTTATTTATGCTGGAACACAGAGTAAGTTCAGAACAGAAATGATTAATGGAGTGAAGTATCCAATCAACCTGATCGTGAAAGTCGTAAACTTGTGGAAAAAATAAATTGAACCATGAATTATTCTTTGATTCTACCGAATTCCAGTAAATTAGTTAATCATGAAAGACTGGTCATGCTGAACGTATTCGCTTTAATTCTATGAATGTGTTAGGAGTGCGGTGGACAACTGGGACTGATGTGATGTATCTCGATTTCCAAATGGTATTTGACAAGGCGTCAGCACATGGCCTGTCCCTGTATCATATGCTATTCCAAAGTTTACAGATTCAGAAGAAATAGTTTATCTATCATGCAATTCCCGATTTATATGCTGTCAACCTCGATTGGATCACTTCTGAACATTCTGGACTATAGAGAATGCTGTCGCAAGTTTATCATTTCAATAAACATACGTTGAACTGACTTCAGGGCCAGTGCATCCATCTGAAGATATGTTGTTCCAATTTGGTTACAGTCATGTTTGAGGAGTCTAAGTAGACTTTTATGTGACTGCAGCACTCTGAATATCTCTACTCTGGCTATTCAGGTATTATGGCTAACATTCCATGGCGAAGACGTCTTGACAATTTCTGCACCTGTTCGCGGCATTTTAAGCGGTTAAGCAACTGATCACCAAATTTCGTTGGACATGCAAGGTATTTAACTTCGTGTTTTCAAAAGAATGTCATCGTTTTTGAAAAAAAACTTGTGAATGTTTAGGACACAGGATATAGAACATGGAACATTAGAGCGTGTACAGGCCCTTTGGCCGTCGATGTTGCCTGACATGTGGAACCCATCGAGCCTACACTATTCCATTCTCGCTAATATGGCTATCCAATGACCATTTAAATTCTCTGAAAGTTGGCCAGTCTACTATAGTTGCAGGCAGTGCGTTCCACGCTGCTACCACTCTCTGAGTAAAGAAACTACCTCTGATATACATGTCCTGCATATATCACTGCTCAATTTAAAGCTCGGTCCCATCGTGCTAGCCATCGCCATTCAAGGAAAAAGGCTCTCAGTGCCCAACCTACCTAACCCTCTGATTATCTTATATGTCTCAATTAAGTCGCCTCTCGACCTTCTACTCTCGAACGAAAAAGCCTCAAGTCACTCAACCATTCCTCGTAAGGCATTCCCTCCTAATCTGGCAACATCCTAAAAAAATCTCCTGTGAACTTTTTCCAAAGTTTCCACATCCTTCCTACAACGTGGTGAACAGAATTGTGTGCAATACTCCAAAGGTGGCCGCACCAGAGGTTTTTACATCTGCAGTATAATCTGGTGATTGCAAAACTCAATCCCTCAACCAATAAACGCTAACATTACATTTGCCTTCTTCAGAACCCTATCAACCTTTGTGGCAACTCTAAAAGATTGATGCACTTGGGCACGGAGATCTCTCTACTCGTCTAAACCACCAAGAATCTTACCATTAGCCCAGTACTCTACATTTCTGTTACTCCTTCCAAAATGAATCACCTCACACTTTTCCGCATTAAACTCCATTTGCCACCTCTCAGACCGGTTCTGCACCTTATCCATGTCTTTCTGTAAACTACAACATTTTTCATCACTATCCACAACTCTATCGACTTACGTGACGTCCACAAATTTACGAACCTCGCCTTTTATGTCCTTATCAGGTCATTCATATAAAAGGCAAACAACAATGGAAATAAAACAAATACTTGCCGTAGACCAATTGTAACTGAAATCCAAGACGAATATTTCTCATCAACCACCACCCTCTGTCTTCTTTCAGCTCGCTAATGTTTGATCCAAACCTTTAAATCCCATGCCCCCGCAATAACCGACTGTGGGGAACCTTATCAAACGCCTTACTGAAATCCATATACACCAGATCAACCACTTTACCTTTATCCACATGTTTGGTGACCTTCTCAAAGAACTCAGTAAGTTTTGTGACGCATAATTTACTGTTCACAAAACCATGTTGACAATCCTTAACCAACTTGTTCCTCTCTAGATGATTATAATTCCTGTCTCTTGTAACCCTTTCCTAAACTTTACCCACAACCAAAGTTCACTGGTCTATAATTCTCAGGGTTATCTCTACTCCCCTTCGTGAACAATGGAACAATATTTGCTATCGTCCAGTCTTCTGGCACCACCCCTGGAGACAATGACGATATAAAGCTCAAAGGCAAAGACTCGGCAACCTGCTCCCTGGCTTCCTGGCGAATCCTAGGATAAATCTCACCTGGCCCAGGGGACTTACCTATTTTTACTCTTAACAAAATGGATAACATCTCCTCCTTATGCACCTCAAACCGATCTAACCTAGTAGCTGTATCTGAGTACTCTGCTCGACTACATTATCTTTTTCTATTGTGAATACTGACGAAAGGTATTAATTTAACACTTGCCCATCTCCTCTGACTCCACACACAACTTCTCCCTACTATGCTTAATTGTCCCTAATCTTACTCCAGTTATTCTTTTGTTCCTGATGTAGCTTCCGAAATTCTGAGGGTTTTCATTGGTCCTATCCACCAATGACTTCTTATGTTCCCTCCGGGCGCATCTTAGCTTTCCCTTTAGGCCTTTCCTGGCTGACCTGTATCTCTGAGTTGCCCTAACTGAGCCTTCCAAACATAACATCTCATCCAAACGTAAAACGTCTTTATCCGTGTGAAGACAGATTCAACCTCAGGCAACCACGGCTCCCATGCTCGACAACGTCTTCCCTGTCTGACCAATACATCCTTATCAAGGACCCGCAGTAGATAGGCCGATAATAAGCTCCACATTACAATTGTGCCCATCCCCTGCAGTTTCCTCTCCCAACAGATGCATGCTTGATCTTGCCTCATCGCATCATAATTGCTTTGCCCCAGCTTTCCCTCCTGCTCTGTGATATATCTGCATGGCACCCCTCTCCCCCAGCTCGGTGAGCAAATCAGCAATGAAGTGTCATTATTTTCCTACCTATAATGGATAATCTCGTCTTTGCCAATTTCATCGTCCATAGACTTTTTTCCGTCCTTTCCTCATTCACATAATTTACCAAAATCGTGTTTTAATGTTATGCTTCCGACAACACAGACGAAAATGCTCACAAAGTTTGTGTCATTAGCCAATGCCAATATTAGACATTTCTCTGCCACTATCCACATCATCAATGGATATTCCAGGCAATTGTGCAACAAACCCAATTGGTAGAGACCATCGGAACAAGTTTACACCATTTAGAAACTCAATGCTGCTCCGCAATTCTAAAAGATCATGGCTGATCCGTCACCTGTGTGTGTCTTCATTGGGCTTGTGTCTGCCTTAATAGAATAAAAAAGCAAGGTCCCATATTTAAATAGAACAATTGAATTAAGGTCAATATCCATTTGGAGAAGATTTGCAAACATCAACAATTCTATGCTCCCTGTGGGAGAACATGAGTCACGTCCTAGAAAAATGGAGTACTTACCATTTTTTTTTCCAATCCCTTTTCCTGCCACTCACCAAATTGCTTGACTACGCCAGCATTTGGCTGGCACTGCGCTTCCACTTTCGCTAACAGTGACTTATCAAAAACACATTTGGTAAAGCACAATTCATTGAATTTCCTCTGTCTACCATCTTTGTCACCTCAAAAAATTCCTCTCTGAAGATTGACACTAATGGCATACGCTTCATGAATCTTTGCCATCGCAACCAGACCTGTTGAAATGTTCTGAGGTGATTAGATTTCATATCGCCTTTGGCAAAGGTGCCAACAAATTCTGCACCACAGATGGCAGCCTAATTTGTTGTTAAATTACCAGTGTCATTTTTTCATTTTGTCAACCTTCTGAAATAGAAGGGTTTCCTGAGCAAATGTCCAACAGGAGGTAAGATTCCTTACTCCAAGGTCCTCTGAAAGAATTTTTGTAGCACACCAGTAATATGCTGTCCGACAAAACTAGATGGAAACCTTCAGGACATTTGTCACTCTTCACTGACATGATGTTCACCATTAATGGACGATTTTCTTAATTGAATCTTATTCTGAACTTCTCTTTGAGTTTTCCAATAAATAATCCTCCACTTCTGCTATGGATGCTGACGCAAAATAACGGTCAGCATGCCTACTATGTTCCATTAGTTATTGATTAGATCCCCTCACTCATCAGTGGGACAATGCTACTCTTAAAGAGGTTTTGTTTTCCTTTGCATAACTGCAAAATTCTCTTCTTGTGTCTGATGTCTGTTGCAAGTTTCCTTTCATAACCCCTTCAGCAATTATAAGAAGATGATTTGTTTCCCTTTATTAGTCTTTGTATTTGATCATTCTGCACTACGTTTAGTTATTCTGTGTGTATGTGCTTCCTACGTCCTTTCTTTTACTGTGTTCCCCACCAAACGGTTGACTGCTCCATCTTGCTCACTGATAATGCCGGAGTCTCTTCACCCACAGGAGTGACGATTCTCCCGTGTACCCAGTCACACCAATCATTGATTATGTCCTTATTGTTCGTGAGTACCTTTTTTCGTCATGCTGGGGCATTATTTTACATTGCTTCATGGATCATGATTATTCTGCCCATCATCATGCCATAAGAACATTTGCTGCACGTAGCTATTTAGATTCATAGAGTCATAGAGATGTATACTACACAAATAGACCCTTCAGTCCAACTCGTTCATGCCAGTCCAGTCCCATTTGTCAGCACTTTGCCCACAACTCTCTAAACCTTTCCTAATCATGCTGGGGCATTATTTTACATTGCTTCATGGATCATGATTATTCTGCCCATCATCATGCCATAAGAACATTTGCTGCACGTAGCTATTTAGATTCATAGAGTCATAGAGATGTATACTACACAAATAGACCCTTCAGTCCAACTCGTTCATGCCAGTCCAGTCCCATTTGTCAGCACTTTGCCCACAACTCTCTAAACCTTTCCTAATCCAGGTGCCTTATAAGTGTTATAATTGTACCATCCTCCACAACTTCCTTTGGTTGCTCATTCTAAACACGCATCGCCCTTAGTATGAAAAAATTGCCCTATGTCCCTTTTCCATTTTTGCATTCTTACTTTAAACTGATGGCCTCTGGACTCTCGCGACCCAGGGAAAAAAATCCTTGCAAATTTATCATGTCCATGCCCCTCATGTATTTATAAATTTCTGTAAGGTTGCTATTGACTATAAATTCTTTATTCACACCACTTCTTTTCTCCATATTGTTGGTGTTTATATGGAAAGGTTATCAGTTTCTTACAGAAAATATTTACTGTGGTTTGCACTGTGTGAACAGCTATTTTATTGTTATAATTTGAATAGGATGTGTCCAGATATTCTCTGCTGAAATTACTTCGATTCAGCCCATTTATGGTCGACCACAACAGCAAAGTATCAGGTCGAGTCGCCACAGTTCCTTATAAGTCAGTTGACCTTTCTACACTTATCTGCTTAGAAACAAACTGCTATTAGTTCTGGAGAATTTTTTTTTAAATGACTGCAAAGTCTTTCAACAGGACCTTTGGTGGTGAGAAAAGGTACGCCCTCCTGGATGTTAATATCCCAGTTTGCTTCATTAGTGTTGCAAACTTTGAAAGCAAAACTGTCACCTTTACTTTTTTTTAAAGAATATTATTATCAAACCTTAATGAATATAATGGTATCCAAACACAGCATTTCAATAAAATTACAGCAGAGTTCAAAATTCTATACTTAATAGTTGCAAATAAAAGCCCAATAATCCCCTGTTTAACAAAAGAAACTAATAACAGTCATTCACAAAAACACATGGTACTGAATAAAAGATCCAAAATTCACAAAGCAAGGAGATACACAAACAAGCTCCTTATATAATGTGAAGTGTTTATTTTGAACTGAAGAAATGCAATCCACTGCCCATCCAACTCCTCTGGTCTTTCATTTCCTTCAAATAAGGTCAGCAAACATTCATTGCCATTTCATCAATCTGTGTAGAATTTCATTCTTCAATATCTCGCAGTATACGAATGACATCAGTCTTAACGAAGTTGAGAGCCACACCTTTCTGGCAAAAACGACTAAATCGACCAATCCTGTGGATATACAACGCTCTGTTATTCCCCATTACTTGTTTAACTGAGGACTACTAATTATTCAGCTTATGTCTAACCAGTAAAAAAATTAAGCGGCATTCTGGCATATGCACCTGCTGATACGTTCCCTCACCCCTACCCTCCACCTTCTCCACACGAGGTCCCAATATTAACATTTTCACTTTAATCAGACTCAAAGTTCGTGAGAAGATTTGAAGATCGGGTGCTCGTTGTTGTGGTTCTGTTCGCCTAGCTGGGAATTTGTGTTGCAGACGTTTCGTCCCCTATCTAGGTGACATCCTCAGTATTTGGGAGCCTCCTTTTCATCAAAGGTATCAGCGTGCTGTCATAAAACACTTCCTCCATACAATGGGAAGCGTTTCACAATTGTGCCATTACATTGCATTTCCATTTTGTGCTTTGGCGTCATTCGAAAGGGTTTGTATCAAATTATAATTAAATTCCCTAGTGTGGAAACAGGACCTTCAGCTCAACAAGTCCACACAGACACGCCAAAGAGTAACTCAACCAGAGCCATTCCCCTACTCTAGTATCCTATATTTACTCCTGAAAAATGCACCTAGCCTACACCTCCCTGAATACTATGGGCATTTTAACACGGCCAACTCACCTAACCTGCACACCACTCTATGCCTTGCTATTCACGTATTGGGTAAGATTTCGCTTGCTTTTTTTTATCGGATACTAGCACCTCCACTTAGCACATTCCAAGTACTTCCCACACTCTCGGAAACAAATCTGCCTCTGACGTGTTGTTTAAATGTTCTCCCTTTAACCTTAAACCAAAATCCCCAAGTAATTGAAACATTTACATTGCTAGGGTGGGGCGTGGGGTACTGAGAAAACAAACGACTCCCTGTATTTTTTCCGTATATTATCTCATAATATTGTAAACTTCTATCAGGTCGCCCCAGCCTCCAATATCCAGATGAAAACAAACAGAGATCATCGAGTTTCTCTTCAGATGTAATACATTGCAAACTAGGTGACAGAAGGTAAACATTTTCAGTACCTGATCCAAAGCCTCCACGCCCTTCTGGTAGTATGTCGAAAAGGGCTGTACACAATATCCCAGCTTGAATTCAGAGGTTGAATGAAAGTTCTATCCAGCTGCAAAATGACATTCCACGTTTTATACTCTGAGACCTGATTATTGGGGGCAGGTGTACGACATGCGTTTTAGATCAATTTATCTATTGACGTTGCAGTTGGCAGGTTATTGCTAACCTGCACGCCTCGACCCTCTTGCATATTCATATTTCTAATGCCATTACTCTCTGTTTCCTTCCTGCATTAAACCTTATGTCTAGATTAAATTCCATCTGCCATTCCCCTGCTCAAGTCTTCAGTTCATCATATGCTGAGACACCCTCTGGCAATCCTCCTCACTATCCGTCTTTCCCTCAACATTTGTATCACCCAAAAACTTACTCTTCAGATCAATGACATTCTTCACCAAATTATATATATAATATCAGAAAGCACACCATTGAGTCCTGACGAACACTACTGGTCACAAATCTCCATCAAAAATGAACTTTCTTCCACCAGCCCGCTCTCACTTGTATGAACAAGCCAGCTCTGTACACATTTTTCACCTGCTGTATTAGCCTGCCACCGCGGGTTTGTTAAAAGCCTTGTCAAGCCGATAAACAATATAAGCAGCTCGGTCTCCATCCATCGACTTTGTCACTTCTTCAAAAAAAAACACAAATTTACATTGGTGAGACAGGAGCTCCGGCACAAAAACAACCTTCCTTCCTCCAGCTATTAAATCCATACCTCTCGACAGATGAGGAAATCCTGTCGCTAAGAATCTTCTAAATGATTTCCCTACCACTGACGTAAGGATCATAGATTTGGAATTTCACAAATCACTCATGTTGCCATTCTTTAACAAAGAAACAACATTGGTTATTCTCCAATCCGCAGGTACCTCGTCTGCGCGTGAAGCAGATGCAAATATTCCCACAAGGCCTCAGCAATTTCTTCTTTCGTCTCCCTAAGTATTTTGGGATACATCAGGTCCTGGTGAACATTGTACCGAAATGTTTTTGAACACGTCTAGCATCTCCCTTTCCCCCCAAAAAAAAACAGTATTACATACAACTTTTTGGACTCACCATTCAACATGCCATTCTTCTTTGATATGACCGAAGCAAGCATTCCTTAAGGTCCACATCCTCTGGTGGCACGTACAAGCAACATCCTTTGCACTTGTGTCATTTTACTTGTAAGCTTCCTGCTCCTCATACACGTAGACAGAACCTAAGAATTTTGCTTATTCCCGTTTGCAAGAGTGCACCTCATGACACCTTTGCTTCTCTAAATCCTAATTTAAAATCTTTCCTGCTTTTTTGTAACCATCATTTAAATTTGAATTGCGAGTGTTACTTATTCCTCGCGATCGAATTTCAGTTATTATAGACTAATTATTCAACAAACAATATAAATGCTTCAGTTGTTAGGTTCCTGTATCAATTACTTTATTTATCCTGGGACCCATGTTAATACTAAACAAGAGTAAATAATGGGGTGGCAAATCTAACTTAGCCTATTGGTTCAGACACTTAATACTTGAGTATAGAAACGTCCGTAATTGTACATTTCATTGCAAAATGTCATCCTCCTCTCCTTATTACTCGTAACCCTACCACCAGCTCTCACATTCCCTTCTCTTTACGTACTCCTATAAGAACACATTAGAATTCCTACAGGATGCCAGAATTTTGTTTTCTATTCACTTTCTTATTTGATTTTAGATGCAACATTATGGTGTTTGCAGTTTCCTTAATGTTGTAGATTAATTTAGAGTTGAATGGAGGGGTTTATGGTTTATGAGTGGGGTGGTTCTGATTTGTTTGCACTACCAGTATCATTCAGTAGGATTCTAAGTTACGAGAAAATCAGCACACTTTCTCTCTGCCTTAAATCAATCCTTGAGACAGAGTCCCGTCAGCATCGCTAGCCTGGATCGAAGTCAATTTTCTTTCATGAGGTATGTACTCCCTTAAAGTGTCAGATGTTGAGGTACATTCTGACATCATAGGTGCACCTGCAGCTTGGCTGATGATAATTCATCATGTCAATAGTGCGAATGTGTGCATTGTATTGGAATCCATGTATTGCAATATAAATTACTCCCTCCAATTCTCTGACAAGTCCAATTGTTGCTAAAAGCCTCCTCTTCAACTCTTTGTGGATGCTGTGTGTAGTCTTCATTTGGCTTCTTCTGATCATGATCTGCGGTGGAGCGAAGAGCTCGAGCATATAATCATGTGCAGCTTGCATGCAACTTCCGTATGAAAATCGGCGGCTGCATGAACATTTTACATTTTGCCACATAGAGTATGTCCTGACCTGACTGAATGAGCCATTCAACTTATTTGAGATAGTGTACCATTCTGGATCTACCATCATTCGTCAGCTATTGACTGCAATCGGAATTTTTTTGTTGTGGGGATGAAAGATAACCCAAGGGAGAAAGAAAAAAACCTTTTGTATCATAAATACTTTGTGTAATAACCTACCCTCAGCTAAAGATGTCAATGTGGGAAGAATGCAATTCAGGACTAAATTCTGCCTTAAAAAAGAATTAAGATGCAAATATCCATGCATAGCTATCTGGACATGTAATTAGCCAAAACGTAATGCTGTTGAACAGTATATGTCAGAATGGTATCATTGTTATTTACTGAAATTATAATTACATTAAAAGTAACTGCACTTCCATTATTTCCCTACGTGCTCTCCACAGTACAGTACATTCTGTTCAGGTATTGATTGCTCACACTATTACTTGTGTGAAAAATATTTAACTTAGGAAATGTTGATGATATATGAAAAACATATTCCTTATTTGAACATAATTTTGACTACCTTGAGACAGGGAAAATTGTTACAATGACAATAGCAGGAATTTTCTGATTCTATTTACTAGTAATCGTTTACGCTTGCTGAAATTATGGAATTACTCTTATTTTGAAGTTCACAACTACAGTTTTGCCCAGTTTAATTAATTTCTGTTGGACTGGAAACGTCAATTCTCAAATCCTGAATGAGGTATGGGACAGAAGGAAACTATTTGAATGTAGAAACGTAGGAACTAGGAGCAACAGTAAGCAATTCAGCCCATCGATCCCGTTCTTCCATCTACTGTGACCGTGGTTGATCCTGTCTTGTTCCCAACTCTATGCTTCTGCCGGCTCTCCATTGCTCTTCTTCCTGCTTTCCGACTGAAATATATCTAGTTCTTATTTGAATCATTTAATTGATTCTACCATCACTCCTGTCGGTGGCAGTGTGTTCCACAATTCATAACCTTTGAGAGAAGTCGTTTCTCTTCAACTCAGTTTTCAAAGAATCTCCTCTCATGGTGTACTTATGACCTCATTTTCGAGACTGTCCCACAAGGGACATATGTAGGAAAGCGGGAGCGAGAACCAGAGGGCTGCTGTGTCAGTAAAGTAATTGTTTACAAGCTTACCTGGAGTGTCGGGACCTCCATTTTAACAGCTGGAGCGAGGACCAGAGGACAGCTGCTAAGTGAAGTATATATTTATGCGGTTGTGTTACCCACAACACGACTAAACTGTTATTTCCCATCCGTCCTTCTCCTCTTAATTTAAAAAAAGTTTCTGTGTGCCTAATTGGTAAGGTAACTGGTTTTTATTTTACTTTTGAGTTGTCTCTTTGTTAATTTAGAACAGTGGGAATGTCGGTTAGAGCAGTTGATTGTTCCTCCCGCCCAATGTGGGCGGTTAGGGCCACCCCTCGTATCCCTGCTGACCTCCTCTGTAGGAAGTGACCTGAACGCCAGATTCTCGAAAACTGTGTTAGGGAGCTGGAGCTGCATGAACTTCGGATCATTCGGGAGGCGGAGAGAGTTATTGAAACGAGTTACAGGGAGGTCGTCTCAATTCTGATACAAGAAAAAAGGATGGTGGGTGACAGTAAGCTTTAGTGAGTTTTTTGAGAAGGTGACCAATTAGGCGGATGAGGGTAAAGTGTTTGATGAGATGTATATGGATTTCAGTAAGGCATTTGATAAGGTCCCCCACGGCAGGCTATTGAACAAACTACGGAGGCATGGGATTGATGCTGATTTACCGGTTTGGATTGGAACATCATTAGCTGAAGGAAAACAGAGTGTGGGGATTGATGGGAGATCTTCATCCTCGAGTTCAGTTACTATTGGTGTACAGCAAGGAGCTTTATTGGGGCCACTGCTGTTTATCATTTTTATAAAGAATCTGGATGAGGGCGTAAAGGATGGATACATATATTTGCGGATGACACTTAGATCGGTGGAGTCTGTGGATAGTGCTGAAGATTGTTGCACGTTACAGAGGGATATAGAAAAGCTGCAGAACTGTGCTGAGAGGTGATAACGGAGTTTAATACGCAAATGTGTGTCGTGATATACTTTGGAAGGAGCAACAGCAAAACAGAGTACTGGGTTAATGATAAGATTCGAGGTTGCATTGATGAGCAGAGAGATCGTGTACATAGATAGCTAAAAGTTGCCACCCAGGTTTTTAGGTTTGTTAAGTAGGCGCATGGTGTATTGTCTTCGAGAGTGATTGAGTTTCGGAGACATGAAGTCACATTGCAACTGTACAAAACCCTGGTGCAGCCGCACTTGGAGTACTTGTTTTGTTCTGGTCAAGTTATAGGGAAGGATAAGGAAGCTTTGTAAAGTGTTCAGAGGAGATTTACGAGGATGTTGAGTGGTATGGATGGAAGGACTTACGAGGAAAGCTTGAGGGACTTGAAGCTGTTTTCGTTCGAGAGAAGAAATTGAGAGGTGACTGAATTGAGACAGATCAGATAATCAGATCGTTAGATAGGTGTACAGAGAGAGCCTTTTTCGTCGTCTGGTGATGACTAGCACAAGGCGATATAGCTTTAGATTGAGGGGTGACAGATGTTGGATAGATGTTGAATGTAGTTTCTTTACTCAGACAGTAATAGGCGCATGGAATGCCCTGCCTGCAACAGTAGTAGAGTCGCTAACTTTAAGCGCACTTAAGCAGTCATTGGATAAGCATATAAATGAAGATCGAGTAGTTTAGGTCGGATGGGCGTTAGATTGGTTTCACAGGTCGTGCAACATCGAGGACCGGAGGGCCTGAATGTGCTGTAATGTCCTATGTTCTACGTCCGATGTCTACCTTATCAATCCTGTTTAGCATTTCATCATCTTCCACCATAACCCGATTAATCGTCTGAACTCCACCAAGTCCAAGAACAAGTCGTTCAATCACTTCTTGTTTGACAGAACGTTTATCTCTGGAATCAAGCTTGTGAACTCGTTTGGTTTTGTTCAATTGCCTCTGCAATCTCACACTTTTAAAAGCTATTTTCTATTTAAATACTAACTAGCCTTTTTGCTATTCAGGTCAAAATGCCCAACCTCTTGTTTATCGATGTATGGCACCATCTGCCAGATTCTGGCCTTTTCTCCTCGCTATCAATATGCATCTCTGAACTCTTTATCGCTGCATTACTGTCTGCCTTCTGAACAAATTTAGTATCATCTTTGAGCATTACTCATTTTTTTCTGTCCCTGTTTGTAGACCATTGATGCAAATAATAAATAGATAAGGTCACAAAAACCACTGCAATCGAGATCTGGTAACACTTTGAAGTTAGTTTGCATTTTTTGCATTCATGTCAATAAGACTTCGTAGCAGAGTCGGCTCTGCCATCAATCAAGGCGGATATGCTCTTCACCCCATTTTCCTGCCTTCTGCACATAACCCTTTAACGCATTACCAATTAAATAATCTGTCTGACTCCAACGTTAATTTACTCACTGTCCGAACATGCAGCGAACTTTGGCGGAGTGAATTTCACAGATTTGCAGATTTGTGAGAAATAGTTTCTCACCAACTTCGTTTTGAATTTGCTTCCATTTCTCCTTAGACTGTGATCTATCATCCTAGAATGCCCCAGAAGAGCAACGTCAACTTCATCTATACCTTTTTCATCTTGAATACCTCAATTTGATCTCCCTCATGCTTCAAGATTTCGGAGAGTGTCGGCCTACAGTTTTCCATGTCTCTTTGTATCCGTCCAGTGAACCTCCTCTAAAATGCCTCCAATGCCATTCTATTTTTGTCAAATAAGGGGACCAAAACGGTGCATAATACTGTAGATGTGGAATCATCAATGCATTGTATATTTAAACAAAATTTTCTTACGTTTAATTATTAGTTGTTTAGCTGTAAATAGCTCACATTCTGTTCGCCTTTTCTTTATTCTGTCTTGGACCTGCAGGTTGGTTTTCTGTGGCTCTCTCTCTGGTGTAGTGTAACAATCAGCAAGTACAGAAAAAACAATTAAAGTCTGCCGTCTTAAGCATGTACATAAATTTTCACACAACACATGCAAGGTCATGTGACTGTCGTATATCATGAACAAATTTTGCCCATTCAATGCAAACGCATACATCTGCAGGACAATCGTTGTTTGTTGTTGCATATTTCAATTACGCCAGTGTAGATTGGAAAGAAAAGTCAGTGTGGGGCGCGGAAGAGACTATATCCCCGCAACGTTTGCAGAAGAACGTTCGAGAACAGTAAATTTCCAGTCCTGCAGGGAAGTAAATGTGCTGAATATGATCCCAGGAAATGAGGCAAATAAAGTGAAAGTTACGGGGTTACAGTGGGGGAGAATTTGGAAATTACCAATCGTAGTATATTAATGATTAATCGTTATTTAGAAAACTACAAATTAAATCAAAAATTAAGATCCTAAACAGGAAAGTGGATCCTTATTAAAGAATGCAAATGTTGCACTGGAGAGCATTGATTGGAAATGGATATTGTTGAATAAACAATAGATAAAAAGTAGGCCACATTGAAAAGACAGATGAATACTGATGGAGCGGGATTTGAAAGAGGAATCTTGAGTCCCTAATTCAGCAGCACAAATCGATCTTTATTTTGTGCTCTGTTCCAACGCAGCATGTGGGATATCTCGATGACATTTTGACTCTCCTGGACAGGAAAAAGAATGGCACGTTTACACAGTCAGTGTTGAAATGATTGCATGTAATATTAATGTCAGCTGCAAACACATCCTTCTAATTTGCAATTCTAATGCAAGAAACGCACGATCAATGATAGACAACGCAATGGCCAACCTTAGGTCCTAACAACAATCGTGATGTTTGCAGGTCCTGACATCTCCTGCCCTTGACCTTTTGCACTACACCTCATAGAATATTTTCCATTACTGAGTGTTGTGGCCTTTGCTGGGTATTTCACAGCTACATCATATATTTGCTTAAATGAAATGACTTTCAAGTTCCGGCATACAATCTGTACTACTCCCTAATCTTAGTGCAGAAAATGTAGACTGGACGTCAATTTCTAACAATTGCCATAGAGTTTGCAAATTAATGGTACTTGTAAAGTTATGTATCTTTTAAAACAAATATTACAATTCCGTGGCAAAGATAATAATTTCTGGTGCAGCTTTTCTTTCACTATACACTAAAAGGTCCAAAGCAGAGAGCTCCTGTATATCCCATCTGCCATTTACGACTTCTTCCAATTGCGTACTGTGAGATGGTTGAAAACACAGGTTAGATTTTCGCAATGGCCTAATTGTCATTATTTTAAATAGCATGTTAACGTTAGTATTATATTCTAAATAATAGAGCAAGTATTCGAAATAAATTGGTAGGAATGAAATTCGATCACTTGTCCAGTTTGACGAAGCCGATTTAAATTGTTTGAGACGTTCAGGGACGAGATATTTTTTCTGATGCCAGTGTCACAAGTTTTGTCTGCCATTCTTCCCTTGTTCTTTTTGCAGCTCTCCGTTAGGTTTGAAGCTGTGAACATTTTTTTATTGCCGAAATCTTCATGACCCTGCTCGAAAGTCGTTTCTCTGCTCTCCATCCCCACTCCGCTACGTTTGTGTCTCTTGCTGCTTCTGTGAGGTAATCTTGCTTATATACTTTTATTGTTCTAATTTCCCTACTCATGGAATGAAACCTTCTCTCTACTGCCTATAGCTACTATGTTAAAGGAAATTCAGTTGAAATAACGTGAATTCGTCGACTGCACATACAATTTTGACAGACTCAAACGGATGTATTTATTATGTCGTGGCAATTACCACAGAAAATCTTGATTATTGTGCGATCAGGCTTTTCTCTTCATCTGAACTGAATTGAAAAAAAGTCTTCGAACCATCGGGTACCAGATCCTCACAAAGTTTTCTAAATTTATTTGTGAAAAGCTGTCACTGCTTGCAATGCTGAATGCTGCAAAAATAAACTTAAATTTCCCAGCTTCTTAAACCAATATTGTTCTACGAAATTTATTTTATTCTTCATTTTCAATCATCTCTTTGGGAATTTAGAATGAATGAAATAGTGGTTAAGGCAGCTGAATATTTCTCCTGCAGAACAGGGAAGGTAAAGTCCACAACTATTTCCCTGCTGACTTCATCTGCAGGAAATGAGCTCAACTCCAGTTCCTTGAAAACCGCGTTAGGTACCTGGAGTTGGAGCTGGATGAACTTTGGATCATTTGGCAAGCATAGGGAGCTACGGAGAGGAGTTGCAGGGAGGTAGTCACACCTCATGTATAGGGAAAAGGCAGATGGTAACAGTCCGGGGACGAAAAGGAAGGAGTCAGACAGTGCAGGCGTTCCGTGTTGCCGTTTCACTCAAGAACAAATATACCGTTTTCGATACTGTTTGGGGGGACGATTTGCCAGGAGTAAGCCATGGGGTACAGGTCACTGGCACAGAGTCTGTTCCTTTTGCTGAGAAGAGAAGGGGGAGAGGAGCAGAGTATTAGTCTTTGGGGGCTCCATAGATTGGGGACAGGTAGGAGGTTCTGTGGGAACGAATGGTATTTACGACTGATGTCAGGTTTCGTGATGCTTTAGATCATGCTTTCGGCATTCGTAAGTGGGAGGGGTAACAGTCCCAAATAATGATCTGCATAGGCAGTTACGACATAGGTCGGAATATGGACGGGGATTGAAGATAGATATTCAGGAAGCTCGGGTGGAAGCTTGGATCGAGAACAAGCAGAATTGTTCTCTTTGATTTGTTGTCCATGCCACATGTTATCGACGTGAGGAATGGGGAGAGAGGGAAGTTGAATACTGGGAGTGTTTCAGATAATTCATAATCATTCAAGGGTAGGTGGGACGGATGTTTTACAAACGGGATGGTCTAAACCTGAACCAGAGGGGTGCCAATGTTCTTGGAGATCAGTGAAATTTATTAATGACGTTGCAACTTTTTAAACTAAGTCAGAAGGGCGATGGGAAGCCAAATTCTAGCTCCAGTGTCAAGGAGGTTGAGACGAACGAGATCAGAAACATGGTTTTCATGTCGCTGGAGCGCAGTGGCAGGAAGGTGGTTTGAATTGTATCCAGAAATGGAGTGGAGATGTGCCTGGTAATTATTGAACAGTGAACTTCGCGTCGGTTGTGGGTAAACTGTTGAAAAGATTGACATAGAAAGGATTTATGATCATCGAGAAAGGAATAGGTTCATTCGGGATAGTTAACAAGTTTTTGTGATGGGTAAGTCCAGCTTCACAAACCTTATTGCGTTCTTTGAGAAAGTTACCAAACATGTGGATTAGGGTAACACTGTTGATGTTGTGTAAATAGATGCCAATCAGGCGTTTGATAAGATTGTAAACAGTTGGCTATGGCGCAACGTACGGAGGAATATGATCCAGAGTGATTTAGCGGTTTGGATCAGAAATTAGCGAGTGAAAAGAACACAGAGGGTGGTCGTTGATGGGAAATGTTCATCATGGAGTTCAGATTCTCGTAGTGTACCACAAGCAACTGTTTTGGATTCACAGCTGTTGTCATATTTGTAAACGACCTGGCTGAGGATGTTGAGGTATAGTCTAGTAAAGTAACGTTCAGTGGAGTTCTGGATAGTGCAGCAGTATATTGCAAATGGCAGAGGGACCTAGATATGCTACAGAGCTGGGCTAAGGGGTGGCAAATTAAGTTTAATGTGGAAAGTGCGAGGTTGTTCACTTCAGAAGAAGCAACAGGAAAAAATAGTACTGTGAAAATTGAAAGATTCTTGACCGTGTAGATGAGCAGAGAGGTCTCGGTGTCCACGGTCGTGGATACCTGGAAGTTGCCATTAGGTTAATCGGGCTGTTGAGAAGGCATGTTGTGTTAGCTTTTGTTGGCAGAAGGGATGAGTTTCGGAACTACGAGGCCATATTGCAGATGTAAAAAACTATGTTGAGAAAATACGTGAAGTATTTCGTATAATTCTGTTCATTATATTATCAGAAGGATGTGGAAGTTTCAGAAAGGATCCAGACATTATTGACACAGATGTTGCCTGGTATAACGAAAAGGTCTTATGCGGAAAAGCTGAGGAACTTCAGTCTGTTTTTATTAGAGACCAGCTAGTTGAGGGCAGACTTAACTGAGAAATGCAAGATAATCAGAGGGTAAGATAACATTGTGATTGAGAGACTTTTTCCTCGGATTTTGATGGTTAACACGAGGGGGCATATTTTAAATTGATGGGGTGTAGATATAAGACAGACGTCAGAGGTATTTTCTTTGCTGGACAGTGGTAGGGCGTGAAATACACTGCATGTAAAAGGAGTACTCTCGCCAACTTTAAGGGCATTCAATTGGTCATTGGAGAAACATATGGATGAAAATGGAATGTTGTAGGATAGATATTCTTTAAATGATTTCCACAATTTTGCGCAACATCGAGTGCTGAAGAGCCTGTACTACCCTGTCAAGTTCTACGTTCTATTTTCTAATACATGTGTCTAGTCTCGCATGAAATTGCAGCTATGTAAGTATGTTTAGTCAAGTTTTCCCTTTTCATTTCATGTGGATATTTTAAAGCAAATGGTTTCTATTTGAGATGTGCTTAACAGAAAAGTGGAGCATTTTATCTGCATTCTCATCCCATCCTTTAAAGGCTCTGTTGTGATTCTCACATGTATTTTGCTATCTTTCTATGAAGGGCATGGCTGTCCTGTATGAAGTGCTTCTTCCGGTACCATTCTCTGAAACCATGATTTGTCAGCTTACAAAAAAGAACAAGTTGTCATTTTATCACACTCAGCTAACAGCAGCTTAAATGAACATAGCAACAGACAGTTGCATAGCAATCAGATATAAATTTGGTTTACCTAAGGCTAGGGTACACTGGATAATTTAGGATCTTTTTGACAAAATACAGGCGTAAATCAAATGCCTGATGAGTGAAATAATAAAATTACTAGAAATCAGAAAGAGTATCTCAAATGCAGAAGTGAAGCTAACGTTTGAAAGAAGAAGGTTAACAGAAAGCATGAGAGAACAATGCACTCTCCCCTGTAGCCAATAGAAAGTTGCTCTTTATCATAAAAGATGAGTGTATAACACTAATCACTGAAGCAAATAATATATCAGCAGTACAAAATGAAAATAATTCATCTGAATTTTCAAATTAGATATTAGTTCAATGCCTAGGTTGAAATAGTGGGATTTGAACAACTGAGCAGTGTCATGATAGATGAAGAAGATATTCTTAAAATTCTGGAAACGTTAGATGGCGAAGTCACTAGGCTCTTGAACGATGCAGTCTAGATTGCTGACAGGCAAGACGAAACATATTCTGGAACTGTTAATTGATTTTTTTTCCAAGTCTGCCTGAATATAAAATTAGTGCATGGGAATTGGAGGATGGCAATTTAACACTGATATGTTGGAAACTGGCATCAGGAAAATGTCAGTTTATCAGTATTGCGGTAATTAAAGAACTGATAGAGGCCATGAAAGTGGATGAAAGGAATAAAAAATGAATATTTAATAGACGGTAACCTTGCTCGATCATGGTCATGCCACGTCTGCCAAATTTATTTACGTTATTTAATGACATGACTAAACCAATGCATGAATGTCGGACTGAGTGTCTTGTCCATGTTGTACTTTCAGTTGGCGTTTTTCCTCAAATTCGATCGGAAAGTTTCAAATTAACACTGCGAGATATTTGGTTCATTGATATTTATTGCACTGATTCATTGCAAATTGCATTAATTCCTTTGCCTTAAAAATTGCAATTAACATTCATGTGAAAGCAAGCCTAATTATTACCTCAGTTACTGTCGATAATGTAAATACTGATGATGCCTAATATGTGACTGACGCAGAATCTTCCAAATCATATCCTGGGGGATTTTGAGTTTCAATAATTTAAACGATATTTTCTGAACGCTTAATAAACGGCCACTCCTACATTCTGCAGAAAAAATGCATGCCCCACCTTTGAGGGGTACCATATGCTATTTATTACACAGCACTGTCGACGATTGCTGATCCAGGTAATTTTTCGCAGATCACGATATATTATCCTGCTGTCCATATTCTCACATGTTCCAGAATTCTGGAACTATAGTTTAAAGACTAAATGAAGATATAGGCAGAATCCGTTTGTAAACTGTCCTGAGAAAGGGTCACTCGACGCAAAACTTGAAATCAGATTTGTCTCCACAGATGCTGAAAGATCAGCAGATATTTTTCGACAACAATTTCTGTTTCTGTTACGTGTCTTGCAAATAATCAGTTGAATATTAAACTTTTGAAGTTTTGAAAATAACTGCATAAACATAGTTTGATGAATTGGACATTGTTGGGATAGGAACCAAAAAACTGCGGCGGCTATAAGACAGAAACAACAAAAATAACAGAAGTTGCTGTAAAGTTCAGCAGGTCTGGCAGCATCCATAAAGGGAAACCAGAGTTAACATTAGAAATAAGCGACGTTATAGATCTAATGCATCAAATGTAAAAAAGAAAAAACTTTAAAAATCAGCATAAAGGAAACTTCAGGAAAGACGCAAACCAACTCTGAGAAAACGTGATTTGAAGAAATGTTTTGAAACTGTTTGATAATTATACAATGAAAGATCAATCAGTTAGGATTGTTTTCGCTTGTACAGAAGAGCGAGCTGAAAATGTATTGCTGGAAAAACGCAGCAGGTCAGATAGCATCCAAGGAGCAGGAGAATCAACGTTTCGGGCATGAGCCCTTCTTCAGGAACGAACATGGAATCTAATGGCGACTTATAAAATTCTATAAGGACTAGATTCGGTAGATGCCGGAGGATTTTCCGACGGTGGGTGAGTTCAAAATCTCGAAAGGTTCTGGGTGGAGGAGATATCTATTCACCAAGGTAGTGGTAAGCCTGTGGAATTAATTACAGAGGAAGTAGTTGATGACAAAAATTGAATGCATTTCAGAGGTGGTTAGACACAGCACTTAGGGCTCATGTGATAAATGGCAATGAGGAGAAAGCAGGATTATGCTATTGAGTTGAACGAACTGCCCGATTCGTGATGAATGTTGGAAAATGTGCGAAGGGCAGAATGGCTTCCCTCTGCGCCTACCTTCCATATTTCTATGTTTGTTACAATGTCGTGGAATTGGTGCTTCGCTTTTAATTACATCCAAAATGGACCAGGACCAGGTTATGTTGTTCACTTGATACTGGAAATCCTGTTTCCAGTTCTGTTGGCTATCTCAAAAGTATTATTCAGTGAAAGATTAATTAAATAATTTGTGAATTTTAAATCGTCAAAATAATTTATGAAATAATAAAATTGATGAACAGATGATATAAGTTCAATTACAGCAAAAATAAACTTATTAGGAAAGAAAAGTCTGTGCGGTTGCAATTATGAATCATACTGATCTTCAACGTATCTTCATCATGCAATGTCCACAGGTTTCCAAGAAATATTTTTGCACTGATATACCTTTAAATTGATATGGGCAATTTCAATTCAAACAGTACTGTTGTTGGTCTAGATCACTTGAATCCACAACTAAGCCATGTGCCCAAAGATTAACTTAATTTTTGCAATAATGAGAGATCATTGCTGCAATGAATTTCGAACAAGTCGATTCTTGTTAAAAAAAAGAAAGATTATTGAGCAGGTTTGTTTATGCTTTAAACAATATATTAAAGGACATTGAATTATGGGCGTAGCCAGCAGTTCATTTGTTGCTTTGAAAATGTTAAGAAATGTCAATGTTTCTGATCTCTGTCCTTGCTGCACTAACTTTCCAAGCAATTCTTTATCAGTTCATGGGGCCTTCATTATGAAACGTAATACGTTACTTCAGAGATAAGTGCATGGGATAATCGCTCTTTCACTTTTTCACTCACTTCTTCTTACAGTTAATTTAATGACGATTATGATACTAACGCGTAGAAATTGCGGACTCTCCCGATGTAATAATCGAAACTTGGTCTCAATGGCTATCATGGATCTCCTGGACATTATTACTGCCGTAGTTCTGAACCGCATTCCAGCGATTTACTTTCCAGGGAGCTTCCTGTCAATTACTCCAATATGCTGCATCAGCATTGCATTGATTAATGGAGCAAGGGACATCTCTGTCTGGTTAACAGTTTCTTTCACCTTTGATCGATTTGTGGCCATTTGTCCTCAGAATCTGAAAACTAAGTACTGCACTAAAAAAAATGGCAGCTGTAGTGATAGGGATAGTTTGTGCTATCGCCTGAAGAATATTCCGTGGTATTTGATGCATGAGCCAATATTTATATTTGATAATGTTCCATGGTATTGCAAACTGAAGGAAATCCGTTATACTTCATCAATATTGGCAACATTCCAATGGACAGATCGTATTTTAACTCCAGGCCTCTCATTCTTTCTGATGCTTTTCCTCAATATCCTTACGGTCAGAAACATTCTCGTGGCGAGTGCTGCCCGCAAGAAGCTCCGGGGTCAGACAAAGGGAAGCAATCAGAGTGACGCAGAGTTGGAGAAGCGGAGGAAATCCATTGTTTTACTTTTCTCTATATCTGGAAGTTTCCTTCTCTTATGGACAGCGTATGTTGCACAGTTCTTTTTTGAGCGATTCATGAATGAATACAAACCTCAAACGTTCACTGACCACAAGTTTATTTTTCAAGAAAGCACAAATATACTTCAGCTATTGAGCTGCTGCACAAATACATTTATGTATGCAGTGTCTCAAAGGAAATTCAGGTAGCAGCTACACGAAGTATTACACAATCCATTGAGTCTAATATGTAATTTACTTCCATAACAATGTGAATAAAAATCACTGCATAAGTGAAGCTATTAGAAGCGTTCAGACAATTTGTGTTTGATAAAACAGCAGGATTACTGAACGTCAATTTCTAAATGTCAATTGGAATCGTTTTCCTGTGTTGGCTCATTTGCGCTAAGTTTACAAGTTTTTTCAGGATAAAAAAGAATTACTGTTGAAACAAAACTCACTGAAACGTTGTGAAGCCATTCAGGAAATTACTAGGACTGTGCTGGCGAATGACGGTGGTGTCTTTTAAAATAATTTGCTCACCAGTATTCTTACTGTTTCATAAGAAAATACAAGAAAGAAAGGCAAAGAGAAACACCGAGAACTCGTCATTGCAGACGAACTGGAAGTATACGCAAAAGTAATGTACTTGAAATGAGAAAGGACGCAACATGCAATGGACAGACATTAAAGCTTGTTACAAGATTCGAAGGTATTTTGCATGAAAATGGCAAAGACGTTTTGATGAAGGAGTATTATGACTATGATAAAGTGGAAAATATAAGATCGGAGTAGTTGAAAATACTTCAGTATCAGATAATATGCATGTTTTGTCCTTTGTGTTGGTGAAAACTGATGTGAAAGATAAATTATCTCACCTCATCTCTTGGCAAAATTACTCGCCTTGTTCAAATTTTGTCAAAAGTCGTAAACAATAAAGCAGAGATTGGAATGACTTCCTTCACATTAACGCAGCATTTGATTTAATGTGACACGAACTGTTGATATCAAAAGCGGAAATGGAATGAATGAACGCTGTTAGTTGGATTCATACACAGCACAAACGAGGACGATTGATGTTGTTAGTAATCGCCCAGTATAGTTCCATAACATCATTGCAGAGTTTCGCAGGGGACTTTCTTAAGACGTTTCATCAATGATCTTCCCAGAACCATAATTTAAGTAGCGGGTCTGTTTGCGGATAATTGCACGTGCCTCAGTACCTTTGGAAAACTCAGACGATGAAGCAGCACAGCGTCAGATTCAGCAGGTCGTGGACAACACGTCGGCTTAGGTTTAGATTTCAAGTAATATTTGCACCATTCAAGTGGGTGGTAGCGACAATCCATATATAATGTGAATCTATGTGTTCCATTTAAATACCAGCATTGCATCTCAGTATCGTCGTCCTCGAGATACCAGTAATTACATCAACGCTAGAATAATGAAAAAGGATTCTTGTTCAGCAAAGTGTATGGAAGTTAACAACAGGTACAAGGGAAGCTCGATTTCAGGTCACAATCACTTTAGCCAAAATTCAGCCAAAAAGAAGCGTAACTGTGCAGAAAACACTGACCTTGAGTGTCAGGTAAGCTCCTTTGTATAACTTCCCCTTTTCTGTGCTCTATTCTAGAACAAATCAAAAACTGCTTTATTCCCATTTCAGGCCACAAAAGCAGCCTAAATAAATATGAGTTTTATCAAGATACTGCCTTCAGATTTGTCATGTGATCTTAGTGGAAATGAGCATGCATTCCATTATTCAGACAGCTGTGAATATGAGTTAATATTAAACATTAGGTTGCTAAAACCTATACGATTTCACCCGAGTTCCATACTTCATGTTGGTGGAAGAAACCCAGGATAATAGAATGCTGTACCAACAGTTTACATTCTTTAATCGTCTTTCTTTATTCCGTTGTAGAATGAGGGCATCAGCCGATATGCTAGCGCTTATCGCCCATCTTTAATTTCCCAGTTGGAAATTAGGGACAATCAATTTGCTGTGGGTGTGGAGTCACACGTAGATCGGACAAGGTAAGGGTTGCAATTTCCTTCCCTGCAGAACATCCATGAACCAGATGAGTTTTTAACTGACAATTGGCAATAAATTCATAGTCGTAATTAGTGTCTTAATTGCAGACATTTTTCTAACTGAGTTTATATTCCATTACCTGGTGTGCTGAGGTTCAAAATCCGGAGCCATGGAGCATTAGTTCTGTCGGTTAATAATCCAGCAACAATAACACAATACTGTCTCCTGCAGCTGAATATTGAAGTTATCACAAGTAGGGCATTTAAATATGTGCTGACACATTGACTATAAATATAACAAGAGATCAACTGAATATTAAAATTTATTTCTGATTGGAATAGATTTGGACAAAAATGTGGTGAAAATCAATACATTGTGGTATGTGTGATCTCGCTCGTAAAACCATTGGAATTAAATGCTTGATGACGAATAAGTCAATTTAATTCACTTCTGGAACTCCATTCCCATTTCTATTTTGGAACCCCGACTGTAATAACGACACAAATTCGCAGAGTGATACAACACAGAAACAGAGCCTTCGATCCAACTCATCTACGCTGGCAATACTCCCAAACTAACCTAGACCGACTTGGGTATGTTTGGCCCTTGTGCTTCTGAACATTTCCTATTCATGAAAAAAATCCAAATGTCTTTTGAATGCTTTAACTCTGCCTGCTTCTATTATTTCCTGTGCCAGGCCAATCTATATGAAGCAATTCTCTATATCAAATCGTTGACCCTCATGTCAGTGCTAAGTATTTCTCCTGCCATTTTGAGTATATGCCTCCAAAGTTTGAACTTCCCCACAGGAGAGAGAGTACATTTGCTAATCAACATATTTGTGCCTCTCATGATGTTATAAACATCTACAATGTCACCACTCATTCATCTACACACCAGTAATCGAAAATCACAAGCTATCCAGCTAACGGAACTCAACATCTCAGTCCCAATAACATGCTGCCAGATATTCTTTGAAACCTTTCCAAATAAGTAATACCCTTCGAATAACAGGCGACCATACGTACAATAGTCCAGATGTGGCATGACCCAGGTCGTGCACAACTTCAAAATGAATTCCCACTCCTGTACTCAATGGAATATGTACGGAAGATAGACATGATAAGACCGTTATTAACCGTCCAGTCAAACTTGAACTTCCAAAGAACTACGTGCAGCAACCCCCAGGTCCTTCGGTTTGACAAAATGCCGATGCCCTACCATTTTCTCTACAAATCCAACCTTTATTCATTTTACCAAAATGCAATACCTGGTATTTATCTAATTAAATTCCATCTTGTCAAAACGTTTTCTAACGTCCATGTAGATAACGTCTACCATTCTGTCCTCATCTATCTTTTGGCTTACGTCCTTAAACAACTCAATCAATTTTGTGAGTCATGATTTCCGACGCACAAAGCCATACTGACCATCTCTAATATGTCTTTGCCCCTCCAAATGTGTGTACGTTGTATCTCTCCACATCCCCTCCAATAAAGTGCCCATCACTCTTGTAGGCCTCATCGGTCTTTAGTTCCCCGGCAACTCCTAAGAAACTCTCTTCAATAAATGCACAATATTAGCCCATCTCCAGTCTTCTGGCCACTTACCCGTAGCTGCAGATGATGTGACGATTTCTGCCAGGGCCTCCGCGATGTCTTCCATAGATTGTGTGCTGATTATGCCAGTTTATAAAGTTTGATTTATCCTTGGGTTTATTTGAGACTTCTTGAAAGCAAAGGTGCCGAAGAGTATAGATTAACATTTGAATGGATGTGGCCAGGTCTCATGGTTCAGGCTTTTTGTAGTTTGGTTGAGCTGTAGCAGTCATAAGATGTGTGAGTCCACGGGAGTTGCAAACTTCATTAAAGAATTCCTCTGACTTTTTCTGATGACTTTCTCCGAACATTGTTCCCCCCTGACTGCAAGAAAATGTGTTTGAATTTGATTTTTTTTTGGAAGAAGTGTGTTTATGGGATGCTACAATATTGGAAGAGTTAATTAGTAATTGTTATTGTATCGGGTTATTTAAAATTACCAACAGGGCAGTTGTTCTAAATTCCTGTTTCTTTTTGTTCGTGCATTAATTGTAGTTCCTAACTCAATTCTGCTTTGTCTAAAGCCGAGTGGTATGGCCAGTTGCATAGAGGTGGAACACCAACTCACATCTGCCTTTAAAATAAAGAAACGTTAATTTCGACACAATCTTCATAAAATATATTTCGGGGGTCTGGCAAATTGGAACTGATTCTATAATTTAACTTTGAGTTTCTTGGTCGCAAAGGTGGCGAGTGGTAGGTGTTAGTGTCTGTTGCTTCGGGTGTTGAATTCAGTTGATTTAAACAATGCCTTGTGCTCCACTGGCTCTTTCAGCCGTTGTGAGTTTTCTGCGAGTGTAAAATGTGACTGTAGGGGTTTTGCAAAAGATGAGCAAGGCAACGCTGACAGAATTGGCAGACAAGCTGGAGTTGCACTTGCCTTCGTCTGCGCAAGATGCAGAGGCAAATACATGAAAACCTCGACTATTAATTTTGCTGGGAACCCCATCAGAAACTTTGGAAATGGCTAGAATTCATTTGCAGATGAGGCAGTTTGAACATGAAAACGAACTGAAACAGTTGGAAGTATGGATAAAGGCAAAGAACAGAGAATATGAAACAACTGCTCCAGCAGAACAAAGAGATAAGGACCGAATCGCTTTGGCACAACAGAAAGAGAAGGGAAATAAGACTTTCAGGAAGGAAGTGTAAAAAGAGACTGATGAAAGGGAAAAAGATAAAGAGAGAGGCAAGGAAGAAAGAGAGAGAGATTAAACATCTGAAGTTGGCGTTTAACCAGGAAAATCGGCTTCAATGTATAGCAGTAAAGGTAGAAGGCTAGTAATGATCAGCAAACCCATCGCAGGCAAACGCCTGTTGGGGATCTGTGAAAGCTGCAGGAGAAAGGCAGAGAACAGAATCTCCCTCTGTGCATGAACACCTTTGATTTTACAAAAGCCTTTGACACCGTCTAAAGGGAAGCGTTATGGAATGTCTTTCTCTCGTTTGGCTACACCATGACGTTTGTCCCCATCCTCCATCTGCTCCACGATGATATAGAAGTCATGGTAATGTAAATGGTTCCCACACTGACCCACTTCCCATTCAACCAGTGCAAAGCAGGGCTGTGTCATTACCCTAATACTGTACTCGGATTACCTCACTGCAAAGCTTCATCATATCAGCGACTGGAGTGGAGCTAACGTGCAGAACGAGCAGGATATAATTAAACCTCAACCACCTACAAACCTAAACCAAACGCACATCAAACAGTGTCTGTGAGCGGCAGAATATGGATGGTGTTTGCATGTGCACTGTCGGACGGTGTATTCCCTCGCTTTGTCGGCACATATGAGAGCATAGGTCAAACCCTGAACATAAAGGTCTGTGAGTAGGCTTTGGACCTCCCAATACCCCGGGAGTGTTCTGTCGACCAAAGCATATCTTGACGAATAGTTCCAGCTCTGCATGCAGTGTGCTCGCACACCCTTCAGCCGTCTGAGGGAAGGGGTACTCGAGGACAATAACGTCTGATCCAACACCAAAGCCGTGGTATATAGAGCTGTTGTGGTTTACAACCTCCTTCATGGCTTGAGACTTTTAAAAGTCCACAGCAGGCACCTCACGGTGCTGGAGCAGTCGCACCAACACTGCCAGTGAAAGGTCCTGTGAATCCGCAGAGATGGCGGACACAGCAACACCAGCATCCTCGACCAGGCCAACATCCAGCATCGAGACACTGACATCCCCCCAAACTTCCTTGATCAGCGACGATCTGCTGGGCACCGCATCCCCATAATCAACACAAGACTCCCCAAGGAGGAGAGCTTGGAGTCAGGCGAGCCCCAAATGGACAGAGGAAGTGCTTCAGGGATGCCCACGTGACTTCACTGGTTATGTACAGCATTCCCTCCGAAACATGGAAATTACTGGGTCAAGACCGTCTAAAGTGGGCGAGGAGCATATATAAGGTGTCGTGTATCTCGAGACTTGCCAGCGGAAAAAAGGGGCATCCCGGATAAAAGAGCACAAGAAGCGTGCTACGACACCAACACCTCTCCCACCCGCTTCTCACAGTCACCCTTTGCCCCAAGTGTAAAAGAATCTGTGGAAGCCAAGTGTGTCTCTACAGCCAACTACAGAGGCCCCCTGAGAGTAGGAGAGTGTCATCCCTGTCTGAGATGATGAGATAGGAAGTTTGAATCCACTCGCAATTATCTCGTTGCCTTTTGTTACAAATTCCAATAATTCCCTGTCCATAAGAATGTGCAACAATATAAACCTGTTCGCGTGCCTTAACACCGCCCTTCCACTTCCGTTTTCTGACCATTATTAGTCAGAATTTATAATCGTACTCATTCATATTCTGAAGCAAACTGTTTGGTAATCCCATTGTTATCCCGATCTGTAAGAGATCCCCATCCTGCTTTCCTTTTTGCCTGATTTTCAACAGTGTTGTATTGTCGTGAATATTGATGCTTCACCTTTATTCATTGTGCGACCACATCTCCCTGATGCCGATTAGACAGAAATTATTTATCTCTCTTTGTCACAGGTGCTCATATGTTATTGCAGATGCTTTGTGTATTTAAATAAAGAAACTGTCATTTTTTTAACTAATTTCCTTTCACAAATCTATTTGCTGCAGTGGGATTTCAGTTATACCCAACACTTTGCTGTTGCTTTCTACTTGTCTTCAGCCACAGCCCTATGCTATTCCAATATTTCAAACTTTCCCTTGGGTTTTGGAGATGGCCTTTCACCTGAGCGCTGTTTCTCCTCATCTATATACTCTGCACCATCCTGGTAATATGATTGACTAGGACAATGGCCCGAGAACGAGACAAGTGTACCCCATCCGAACACAACATCTCACTCCTCCCTGAAAACTGGTAGCAGTGTCTACTTAATCAAAACCACTTCTCATGACACCGCTCTTTGATCCTGAAATTTTTCTGCACTCTGGTGAAATCACTCTGTGTCTCTACATTTGACATCCTTCACTGTGTGAGTCTAATTGTTGCCTCTATCCGCAACTCTCGCTATGAAGAGTTTTGACATGTTGAGCCAATAGAATTCTCCACTCCAGAGAGACAGCAGCGCAGGCTAGGGTGGAATTTTCTGGATTTCTCGAGGCCGCAGTTTCATTCTTTGTATGTAAACCTCACTGCATCAGTTTAATGTTTGAGCCTGACTATTTCTCTGTCTCCCGCAGATAGTCAGGGCGATCGTGTGTCGTCCATGACCTCATAGAAGACGGTTCATTAGCCAGATAAAGATGAAGTACGAGATCTTGATCCTTTAATAAATCCCGAAGCCGGAAGATCACACACAATAAACAGCACAGAGGCTAGTTTGTGGTCATTAATTCCGAACCTGATTACATGATGTCGATATAATACTGGGCAATGAACAGGAGATAAATCCCACGCTTCATTATCGCCATCTTCTTTGTAAGTTTCTCTGGTCCATAGAACACTCCCTATCTCAGCCAGTTTCTCTAATCCCTAACAATGCCTAAATCTTTGTAACATTCTCCAGTAGATACTACCTTCCCTCCCTCTCTTTGCCTCGACAGCCCTGCATATCCCAGTAAGTTTCTCCTTCAAGTACTCCTCTCCATGTCTGTTTATTTAACTTTCATCCCTACAGTCGTTCATATGTGGGTAATCTTCTCCAGTCCCAGAATCCCCCTTATTTATGAACAAAACATCTTCTGTCCCTGTAGCTATCCCTTCCATTCGGGACCTGAAAATACCTCCCTGTCTTTGTATCTGTGTCAAGTTCCTACTGTCTTGATGATCCGTGTAACCTTCCCATGACAAAAAAACTCCCTCTTTTTTTTCTTATAAAAGCGCGCAGCTCCAAGCCTTCGGCCTCACTCTCTCAGCTGTGCAGGTAACGGCTGTCTGGTGGTGTTTTTTTTTAAGTCACCGTATAGTCCAGTTATTGTTTTGTTAACGGAAAACATTTAAAGTTTTTTTTTAAGCGCCTCGCGGACCCGAAAGGTGATGTCGCGCTACCTTACCGGGGAAGGTCTTTTTCTTATAAAAGCGCACAGGCGAGGAACCAGAGGCACTACAGGGGAAGAGCCTCCAATCCGCCCTCCTCCTCGAACCTAATAATAAGACTCATTGTGACAAGCAGGTAAGAGCTGCATTTTGCTTGTTTGTTTCTTTAGATCTCGTTTTTAAAGTTTCACTTTTAGAGGGATGGCTGCGAAGGCAGTGCAATGTTCCTCTTGCAACATGTATGAGGTGAGGGAAGCCATTAGCGTCCCTCCTGATTACACTTGCAAGAAGTGCACCCATCTCCCGGTCCTCCAAGACCGTGTTAGGGAACTGGAGCTGGAGTTGGATGAACTGCGGATCATTCGGGAGGTAGAGGTGGTCATAGATCAGAGCTTTAGGAAAGTAATTACTCTGAAAGTTATAGAGAGATGGGTGACAGTGAGGGGGAGTGGGAGGAAGCAGCCAGTGCAGGGATCCCCTGCGGTCATTCTCCTCAAGGACAAGTAAACCGTTTTGGATACTTGTGGGGGGGGATGACTTACCAGGGGTAAGCAATGGGGTTCAGGCCTCTGGCACGGAGCCTGTCCCCGTTGCTCAGAAGGGAAGGGTGGAGAAAGGTAGAGCGATAGTTATTGGGGATTCAATAGTGAGGGGCACAGATCGGCGGTTTTGTGGGAGCAACAGAGACTCACGATTGGTATGTTGCCTCCCAGGTGCAAGGGGGCGTGATGTCTCTGATCGTGTTTTCCGGGTACCCAAGGGGGACGGGGAGCAGACCCAGGTCGTGGTCCACGTTGGCACCAACGACATAGGTAGGAAGAGGAGTGTGGATGTTAGACAGGCTTTCAGGGAGCTAGGTTGGAAGCTCAGAGCTAGAACGAAAAGAGTCGTTGTCTCTGGTCTGTTACCCGTACCACGTGATAGAGAGTCGAGGAATAGGGAGAGAGAAGAGTTAAATGCGTGGCTACAGGGATGGTGCAGGAGGGGGCGGATTCCGGTTTCTGGACAACTGGGGTCTTTCTGGGGAAGGTGGGACCTCTATAAACAGGATGGTCTACACCTGAACCTGAGGGGCACCAGTATCCTTGGGGGGAGGTTTGCTAGTGCTCTTTGGGAGGGTTTAAACGAACTCTGCAGGGGCATGGGAACCTGGACTGTAGCTTTAGGGTACAGGACCTTGAGTGTAGGGAGATTAGGAATATGGCATCGATCTCGAAGGAGGGTGCCTGTAAACAGGAATGTGGCTTGAAGTGTGTATACTTCAATGCCAGAAGTATAAGAAATAAGGTAGGTGAGCTGGCAGTATGGGTTGGTAACTGGGACTTCGATGTTGTGGCCATTACAGAGACGTGGGTAGAACAGGGACAGGAATGATTGTTGCAGGTTCCAGGGTTTAAATGTTTTAGTAGGGTCAGAGATGGGGGTAAAAGAGGGGGAGGTGTGACATTGCTTGTCAAGGATAGTATTACAGCAGTAGAAAGGGTGATGGAGGAAGGCTTGCCATCTGAGGTAGTGTGGGCAGAGGTTAGAAATAGGAAAGGTGAGGTCACCCTGTTAGGAGTTTTCTACAGGCCTCCTAATAGTCCGAGAGAAATAGAGGAAAGTATTGCGAGGATGATTCAGGAGAAGAGTGAAAGTAACAGTGTGGTTGTTATGGGGGATTTTAACTTCCCAGATATTGACTGGGAAAGCTATAGCTCGAGTTCGTTAGATGGGTCGGTGTTTGTCCAATGTGTGCAGGAGGGTTTCCTGACACAATATGTAGACAGGCCAACAACAGGTGAGGCTATACTGGATTTGGTTCGAGTTAATGAACCAGGCCAGGTGTTAGACTTGGAGGTAGGTGAGCACTTCGGGGGCAGTGACCACAACTCGGTGAATTTTACTCTCGTGATGGAGAGGGATAAGTGTGCACTGCAGGGCAACAGTTATAGCTGGGGGGCAGGGAAATTATCATGCGGTGAGGCATGACTTAGGATGCGTGGATTGGAAAAATAGAATTCAAGGGAAGAACGCAAATGATATGTGGGGCTTGTTCAAGGAACAGCTAATGGGTGTCCTTGATAGTATGTACCAGTCAGGCAGGGAGTAAAGGGGCTTGTGAGGGAGCAGTGGTTTAATAAGGAATTGGAATTCCTTGTGAAAGGGAAGAGGGTGGCCTATGTAAAGATTAGGCGTGAAGGTTCAGTTGGGGCGATGGAGAGTTATAAGGTAGCCAGGAAGGATCTAAAGAGAGAGCTAAGAGCAGCGACAAGGGGACATGAAAAGTCCTTAGTTGGTAGGATTAAGGAAAACCCAAAGGCTTTCTATAGGTATGTCAGGAATAAAAGGATGACTAGGGTAGGTATCGGTCCAGTCAAGGAGAGTAGTGGGAAGTTGTGTGTGGAGGCGGAGGAGATTGGTGAGACACTAAATCAATACTTTTCGTCAGTATTCACTCAGGAACAGGACACTGTTGCTGATGTGAATATTGAGTCACAAGTGATAAGAATGGATGGCCTTGAGGCACATAGGGAAGAGTTCTGGGGAATACTGGAAAGGATGAAAATAGATAAGTCCCCTGGGCCTGATGGATCCTCTGGGAAGCTATGGAGGAGATAGCGGAGCCATTGGCCTTGATTTTTATGTCGTTTTTGTCTATGGGATTAATGCCAGAAGACTGGAGGATAGCTAATGTAGTCCCCTTGTTCAAGAAGTGGAGCAGGGATAGCCCGAGTAACGATAGGCCAGTGAGTCTCACTTCTGTTGTGGGCAAAGTCTTAGAGAGAATTGAAAGGGATAGGATTTATGAACATCTGGATAGGAATAATGTGATCAAGGATAGTCAGCATGGCTTTGTGAAGGGCAGGTCGTGCCTCACAAACCTTATTGAATTCATTGAGAAGGTGACCAAGGAAGTGGACGAGGGTAAAGCAGTAGATGTGGTGCATATGGATTTTAGCAAGGCGTACGATAAGGTACCCCATGGCAGGCTAATGCAAAAACTACGGAGGTATGGCATTGAGGGTGCATTAGAGATTTGGATTAGGAATTGGCTGGCTGGAAGGAGACAGAGGGTAGTAGTTGATGGTATAGGTTCATGTTGGAGTGCAGTTACTAGCAGTGTTCCACAAGAATCTGTTTTGGGACCATTGCTGTTTGTCATTTTTATAAATGACCTGGAGGATGGGCTTGAAGGCTGGGTGAGCAAGTTTGCGGATGACACGAAAGTCGGTGGAGTTGTGGACAGCGAAGAAGGATGTGGCAGGTTACAGCGTGATATAGATAAGTTGCAGACCTGGGCAGTAAGAGGGCAAATGGAATTCAATGTAGCTAAGTGTGAAGTCATTCACATTTTTAGGAGTAACAAGAAGATGGATTACTGGGCTAATGGTAGACTACTTGGTAGTGTGGATGAGCAGAGTGATCTTGGTGTCCATGTACACAGATCTTTGAAAGTTGCCACCCAGGTGAATAGTGCTGTGAAGAAGGCATATGGTGTACTGGGCTTTATTGGTAGAGGAATTGAGTACCGAAGTCCTGAGGTCATGTTGCAGTTGTCTAAGACTCTGGTGCGTCCTCATCTGGAGTATTGTGTGCACTTTTGGTCGCTATACTATAGGAAGGATGTGGAGGCATTGGAACGAGTGCAGAGGAGGTTTACCAGGATGTTGCCTGGCATGGTATAAAGATCGTATGAGGAAAGGCTGAGGCACTTGGGACTTTTCTTATTGGAGAAAAGAAGGTTTGGGGGGAGATTTGATAGAGGTGTACAAGATAATTAGGGGTTTTGATAGGGCTTACAGTGAGAACCTTTTTCCGCGTATGGAGTCAGCTGTTACTAGGGGACACAGCTTTAAATTAAGGGGTGGTAGGTATAGGACAGATGTTAGGGGTAGATGTTTTGCTCAGCGGGTTGTGAGTTCATGGAATGCCTTGCCAGTAGCAGTGGTGGACTCTCCCTCTTTATGGTCATTTAAGCGGGCTTTGGACAAGCATATGGAGGTTATTGGGCTAGTGTAGGTTAGGTCGGCTTCGGTTGGCGCAACATCGAGGGCCGAAGGACTGTACTGCGCTGTATTTTTCTATGTTCTCCAGCTGTTATAATCCTCCTTGTCTCTGGACCCTCCCTCTCATAGTTTTGGTTCTACAACGTTAATGATGATAATATACTCCTCTTGTCTCTAAAGCACACTCAATATCTGTAAATGCTACCGGTCACTACTATCCTCCCTATTTATGTAATCTCCTACAGTCACTACAAACCTTTCTGCCTTCAACTTCCTCCAGAAACTGATTATTTCCATTACGGAGATGAGCTCCGGTAATCCTCCCTGTGATTTTAGCTATATCCCATCCTCTCATACCTCCTCTTCCAAGTAATGTCCTCACATTCATAAAACTCGTCCTATTTATATCACCTGTTCCAGTTTCCACAGCCCTCTCCATCTGTGTGAGAAGTCGTCCCGCCACACATACCCTGCCGAGTTGCTACATCCCTCTGTATCACTGAATGGCACCAGTTACTGGCAATAACAGAGTATGGGGTGAAATCCAGAACAGTGTATTGAGTGAGATGACTAGATGTGATCATATTGAATGTGTGCTTGGCTCGTGTGGTCAAAATGACGGCACCTGTCCCGCTTTCTCGTGCTTCTCTATAAAGTTCCTATCTCTATCACTCCCTTCAGTCCCACGTCACTCCCTACCGAACTAACCTCCTCAGTTCTCCAAAGTGTCTCGACCGCAACAAACTCCTTCAGTCCTCATGACTCTCTGTATGTCTGTACCCTCTTTCAGTCCCCACATCTCTCCCTATCTGTGTAACCTCCTTTCGTACCTATAACCCTCCCTATCTCGATAACCTCATTCAGTCCCAATGATACTCCATATTTGTGTAACTTCATTCAATCCCCAAGAACGTCCCGAACTCCGTTACTTCCTACATCCCCCACGTCCCTCCCTACCTCCATCGCCTCCTTCAGACCCCACGGCTCTCCCTATTTCTGTGACCTCCTTCAGTACTTAACAACGTCTTTATCTGTTGTCGTCTCTTTCAGTAACTACAAACCTCCCGATCTCCATAACCTCCTTCAGTTAAAAAAATTATTTCTAGCTGTGTAACATCATTCAGTCTCCACGATACTGCCTCTGTCAATAACTCCCTCAGTCTCCACGATCCTCCCTCTCTAAATAACCTCCTCCAGTACCTAAAATCATCCCTATCTGTCTAACCTGCTTCAGTGCACACGACCCTCCATACCTCCATAACCTCCTTCAGTCTCCACGATCCTCCCTAACTCCATAAACACCTTTAGTCCTCACAACTCTTCCAATCTGCATATCCTCCTTCAGTCCCCACAGCCATCCCGATCCGTGAAACGTCTCCACTCCTCACAACACCCCCTATCTCTGTCACCTTTTCCAGTTTCACAACCGCTTCTGTCGGTGTAATCACCTATCGACCCCACATCTTCCCTATCTCCTTAATAACCTTCAGTTTTCGCACCACTCTCTATCTGTGTATCTTACTCAAGCTCTGAAAGTGCTCCCTCTAACACCCTCCTTCAAATCCGAGAAGAATTCATTTACATCAACCCAGCTTGAATATCTCCAACCCACCAGACCTTTGTAAATTACGCGAGTAAATTAGCCCTTCCTGTCTCTGTAATTTAGTATCCTCCATTGTCAAAATACCTCCTTATCTTTGTATGCTTGTTCAATCGCTAAAATTAGTCCTTTTTTTTGTAATATCATCCGGCACCTTGAAACCTCCTGATTCGTGAAACCTCTTCAGTCACTGCATTTTCTCGACTCCTCTTACTTTCCTCTGCAGCCCTCCACGTCTCTTAATCCCACCGGCCTCCAATCTATCCTTCATCTTCAAACTTTTCCGATCCGTTCAGCACCCTCATTTACTGCAAAAGACTCCAGCCCTAATATCACTTCTCATTTGCCAGGCCTAATCCAGTCCCTACAATGTATATCAGTTTCTGAAGCACACTTTCTCTCATCTCCAAGTCGCTACAAGTCTCTCTGCAGTCCATAAATGTTTCCTGTTCCATAACCATCCGTATCTCTCCTAACTCTTCCAGACCCATTAAGCTTCCAATACCTTCACACACTAAAACCTGTTACAATTGTTCTGTGCATTTTTCGACTGTGCACAAGACCTTCTCTGTCTGTGTAAACTGCTCCAAACCATCCACTTGCTCGATAAATAACTGCAGTCCTAAAGTGCTCCCTTTCTGTGTGACCGCTTTCAGACCTGACAACATTTCCAGTCTTTGGAACCCCGATTAAATTCCCTATTTGGGAATCCACTCAAGTTCCGACAGAATCCGTGATCTATAGCACTCGCTCCAATCCTTGTAGCTCTCCAGTTTGTACTACACTCACTGTTAATATCAGCTTATTCAGTCTTTCTATCCATCTACTTAACTCCATATTCTTCTCCAGGTGTTTCACCCTAATCTGTGAAGATTCACTCTCCCCGTCGACCTTCCCTAACGAGGGTACCTACTCCGTTTTGCGTGAAACTCTCTGTATATGTAACTGTCTGTGGCTTGGAAAAGCTGCCAGACCCCACAGCCTTCCTGTCTATGTAAGCTCCGGATCATACACACATTCTTACACATATAAACTTCTTCAGTCATTAGACATCTCCATATCTCTGTTAGTTCTTCCAATCTTGTCTCAAAAACACTCCGCTCTCTGTGTGCCCCTCTCTGCCTGCCTCTCCCTCCACCCATCCTTATACCTGGAGTCTAATCCAACCTGCTCTATCTTTGTAATTTCTTCCAATTCCTCAAACCCTTTCTCCATCTAACATTCTTGACTGCTTATAACCAACCATAACTCTGTATCATCCTCGAGCCCCTGAACGCCACCCAAGCTCTGTAACCTCTATCCATCCCTTACACCTCAACAATTACTGAAACACTCCCGGATTTGCAACAAGGCAGATGGAATGACAGCATTGACTGAAGTGAATTTATATGAGCGAACTGTCATTATGGAGGTGGCGCTGCAGTTGACCATGGCTGCGAAGTGAATATTGGAGGCTTGTTAGGACTTAAGAATGGTAGGTAAAAAGCCAAAGAAGGTCCAGTATTGTTCTGAAGAAATTATGCAGTCAGTGAATTAATGAGATAGCCACGGGGTTACTAAAATCAAAATTCAGTTTCTCTTTGGATGGAGCTGAGAAACAGCAAGGGGAAGTAACTGTTAGCTGGAAATCGTTTCTAACCAACAGCCAGTGATGGTAATGCAAAAATGGTTACAATCAGGAAAGTGCATGTATTTACAACAAAGGCAATACAGTAACTGTGTGTGACAGTAGTCTACATCCCCAATACATGATTAGTGGATATCGGTTCTGCAATGGATGGAGTCCCAGAATACATACAAGATGGCTTTCTATAATAGCGTATCAAGAGACGCATCAAAGAGGCACCAAGAGCCTAATCTCTATCAAATGGTGTAGAACGAGAAATGTGTAATAATCTTATTCTAAAGAAGCTGAGTGAGCAGAATACCGTAATGTTATGTCATGTTTCATTGAGTTTCAATCTGATTAATAAGAACATTTAGCCCGTTGAGTATTTCCATCATTCAGTGTGATCATGGCTGATCCGATGATACCCAACTCTACTTTCCTATCTTTCCCACGTTATCCTTGTATCGCTGATGAATTAAATTCTGACCACCTCTGATCCAAATATACTTAATGAACCAGCCGCTACAGCCCTCTGCAGATTCACCATCCTCAGACTGAAGAAGATCCTGCTCACATCGATAGTGAATGAATGAGCCTTTGCTGGGCTTTTATGCCTCCAGCTCACAGAATCTTGCAAAGGGAAACCAAAGGAAGTGGCAAAGGTAATTATTGCAGACGACAAGAAAATCGGTGGAGTCGTGGATAGTGAACAAGGATATCAAATGTTGCAGTAGCATATCGATCAGCTGAAAAGATGGAAGGAGAAATGGCAAATGGCGTTTACCTTGACAGGTATGAAATGACGCAGATTGTGTGGTATAATGCAAGACAGTTAGGATACTGAGGGCCTACGATATGTAGAGGGATCTTGGGCACATCCACAGTTGCCTGAAAGTGGCAATACTGGTGGGAATGGTGGAAAAGAAAGCAAACAGCATGTTTGTCCTCATCTGTCGCAGGGCTGAGTATACAGGTTTGCATTTCATGTAGAAGAGCATTTGTGAAGGCTTTAAGTACACATTACCAACATATTGCCTGTATTAGATGCTTTTAGAATCTGTTAGCTACAGGACGAGATTGAAAAAAAATTGGATTGTTTTGTAAAATGTCACAGGCTGAGGGGTGAAAGTGTCCAAGTACATAAAAAATAGGGGAGGGAAGGACAGTGTGGATCGCCGGAATTTCTTTTCCAGTGCAGAAGTAACAAATGCAAAGGCACATAAGATTAAGAGGAAATTGGAAAAGTTTAAATGAGATATGCGAGGCAACTATTTTACATAGAAAGTGTGGACAGTGAAGGGAGGCAGTAGAAGCAGAAACATGAGCAAATATTTTAAGTGGCATTTAGAGAGACATGTGAACAGGTGGAGTATATACGGATCATGTGCAAGGAGATGGGATTAGTTTAGAATAGCATCATGGTCACCACAATCATCCTGGGCCGAAGGGCCTGTTGCTGTGCTGTACTGTTCTATTTTCTAACTCCGCAGCATCGACAGTGCCAAAGCCCCTCAGAATACTGATTGCTTCATTCAATTTCTCTTTCATTCTTCAAAACTCCAATAATGTCAAGCTGGATCAATCCACCTCTTTAATTGGAAAATACTTCTATTTCCAAAATCAGCCGAGCCGAACTTCTCTTGAGTGCGTCCAATGCAAGTATATCTTTCCTTAGGGCAACCGTACTGTTCATAATTTTGTAGATGTGGTCTGACTCTCCCTTTGCATATTTTTCCTTTCCTATTTTAAAATTCCTATTTTGTAACAAATACCATCATTTGCCTTCTCTATCACCTGCTGAAACTTTAATGTACCTTTTTTATATAAAAAAATGATAGACAGGATTCCCAATTCCCTTTCTGCAGTCGGTCTGAAACCAACCAGTATTAGCCTGACAGTAGGACACGAACATGCGGAAATATATGATAAAGGATGCGGCGATAAATAACAACTGAACTTATAGAAACAATGGGAGATGCATTTTATAAAAGATAAATGGCAGAATATATAAGATTGGGGGAGGTGTGTGGTGGTAGGAAGATATGGTTTGTTTGCATTTCCAGAAGCCTATAGACAACTTTCAATTCGGGCTAATGAATAATTCGGGAGAGAATAGGGCCTATTAAAGATCAATGAGGTCGTCCACGTGTGGAACCAGAGGAGATGGGTGACATATTATACAATTAAACAAACAAATCCTTTCAATATTTACTGTGGAGAATGACATGGAAATTCGGAAAATTGGAAAAATAAATAGTGATTCCTGGAAAGAATCCACAATGTAGAAGAAAAGGTCCTGGAACCTTAAAATGCATAAAGGTGGACCGATCCTCAGGAACTAATCAGATGGATGCCAGCATGTTGTGGGAAGTTAAGCAAGATATTGTGTGGCAAAGAACAGAGATATTTGTACTATCGACAGACACGTGGAGGTGCTGGAAGACTGAGGGCTGCAGTGTAGAGACAAGAAAAAACAGACCAGTGATGGGTAAGTTTTTAAAGGTGATTCTGTATATTTGGAAAGGAAAGGGCTGATGAGAAATGGTCAACATGGCTTTGTGAGCGCAAATTTGCGTTTCACTAATCTGATTGACTCTTTGATGTGGTGGTTAAGAGGAGGATGAAGGCAGAGCGGTAAAAGTGGTCTGCATGGACACTAGTGAAGCATTTGACAAGGTTCGAAGGGATGTTGAACATCTAGTTAAGACGAAGAAAGAAGCTTACTCTAGGTTGAGGAAGCAATGATCAGACAGCGCTCCAGAGGATGACATCGGGCTGCATGATGGCTCAGTGGTTTGCACTGCTGCCTCATAGTTCTACCCGTCTTACCCATCTCATCTGGTTCGACACGGAGACGATCTCATTGATCTTCAATAGGCCCTATTCACACCCGAGTTACTCTTTAGCCTGAATTGAAACTTGTCTAAAAGCTTCCGAAAATGATAACTTTCGATTCCATTCCAGGATCGATTCCAGCCTCGGGTGATTGTGCAGAGTTACACATTCTCCGCATGTCTGTATGGGTTTTGGCTGTGTGCTCCGGTTTCTGATCACAGTCCAAGAGGTGTACGTAGGTTAAATCATCCATGCTAAATTAACCATAGCATTCAGAGATGTGTACATTGGGGGTATTAGTCAGGGGAAATGTGCAGTAATCGGGGGTTGGGGTGGGTGGGTGTAATGGGTCGAGGTGGAATACACTTTAGAAGGTTGGTGTGCAGATGTTAAGCCAAATGGCCTGATTCCACACTGTCGGGATTCTATGATGGTAGCAAGGAAGTAATTGAAGAATGGATTAAAGACGCATGAAAAAGCTTTTGTGGGCCAGGTTAAGGAAAACCGTAAGGCATTCTACACTTTTGTGAGGAACAAGAAGATGGCTAGTGTGAGGGAAGGGCCGATTAAGGAAAGTGGAGGGTACTTGTGTGTGCAGTCAGTGGAGATAGGGGAACTCGTTAATCAATACTTTGGCACAGTATTCAGTACTGAGAGGGACGATGTCGTTTGTGAGGATAGGGTGAATCTGGTCGATATGTGAACAGGTTGAGATTAAGAAGGATGATGTGCTGAAAAATTTGAGAAAGATAAGGAATGGGAAGTCCCCGGTCCAAGCGATATATACTCAATGTTTCTACACGTTTCTGACTCGTCCAGAAAGTACAGGGGTATGACATTCATGACAGTTGGCTGTCTGGATACAGAATTGGCTGGCACACAGAAGACAGAGGTTGGTAGCAGATGTAAAATTTCAGCCTGGAGCATAGTGACCAGTGGTGTTACACAAATTTCGGTTCTGGCACCTTTGCTTTCTGTGATTTTGATAGATGACATGGATGTGGATGTGGAAGAGTGGGTTAGTAAGTTTGGCGATGACACGAGGGGTGGTGGAATAATGGATAGTGTGGAGGGATGTTGTAGGTTACAACACGGCATCCGCAGGATGCAGAGCTGGCTTGAGAATTGGCAGGTGGCGTTCAATCTGGTAAAGTGTGAAGTGGTTCATTTTGGAAAGTCGAATTAGAATTCAGAATACAGAGTTAAAGACAGGATTCCTGACAGTGTGGAGGAAGAGACGGATCTCGATGTCCACATCAATAGATCTCTCAAAGTTGCCACCCAAGTTGATAGGTTTGTTAAAAAGGCCTATTTTGTTTTGGCTTTCATCAGCAGGGGAATTGATTTTATGAGACGTGGTTTTATGCTGCAACTCAATGGAGCCCTGGTTAGACCACACTTGGAATATTTTGTTCAGTTCTGGGTGGCCCCCTCATTAAAAGAAGGATGTGGAAGCTTTAGAGTGGGTACAGTGGAGATTTACTAGGATGCTGCTTAGACTGATGGCATTTCTTAGGGAGCAAGGTTGAGGGAGCTAAGTCTATTCTCATTGGAGGGAAGAATGGTTAGCGGACGCTTGATAGAGGGGAACAAGATGATGAGAGGAACAGATATATAGTGGATAGTCAGCGACTCTTTTCCCATACCAGAAATGGCTATCAATAGGGGACATACTTTTAAGGTGATAGGATGCAATTAAGGGGGTGTTTCAGAGTTTGGTTCTTTACACAGAGTGGAAGGTGGGTGAAATGCACTGCCAGTGGTGTCAGTAGATGACGATGCATTAGGGATATTTAATAGACTCTTGGATTGGCACATGGGTGATAGTAACTTGAAGAGTATGTCGGTTACTTTGATCTTAGACTATGACAAAAGATCGGCATGTCATGAATGGCCAAAGGGCCTTATTCAGCACTGTTCTATGTTCTGTGATCTACGTTCCATAAGTTAGACTGCGTAATCAGTTCATATCAACGTAAAATTATTCAGCATGCAGGAGGAGATAGTAAATGGGATATAAATTTGGCTTGAGGGTTGGAGACAGAGAGTGAATGGAGATATTTTAGTTTTCTGACTGGAGGCATGTGACCAGCGCTGTAGTCGGTACTTTCTTATTTATTATTTGAACAAATTATTTGGTTGGAAATATTGGTTCCTGGTAAGTTAGTTTTGATGGTGACATTGAAATTGGCAAAATAATGGACAACAAAGAAGGTTATCTTTGATATAACAGGCTTAACAGTGTCGTGGGCTGAAGGATAGTAGGTTGACAGGGAACAGAGGGCTGAAGATTAGCAGATGGAGTTTAATTAGAAAAATGCGAAGTGTTCTATTTTGGGAAAACAAACGAGGGTGGAACTTGCACAGGTAATGTACGAGCCCTGGAGAGTGATGTCAATCAGAGACCTAGGGATACAGGTAGACAGATCTTCGAAAATTGTTTCACACGTGTACAGACTGAAGAAGAAACCATTTGGGATACTTACCTTCATTGGTCAGAGCACGGAGAATAGGAGTTGAGATGTCATATTGCGGGTGGACACGATGTTGGTGACGCCACCTTAAAGGCATTGTTGATCAGTGGGAAGAACTCAATTGGTTCACTTACGTCCTTTAGGGAGGGGCATCTGACATTCTTACCCGGTCTGGCCAACATGTGACTCTAAACCCACAGCATTGTGATTTACTGTGAGATGCCCTCTGCTGGATTAGCAGTGGGGCAAAGAATGCTGTTCCAATTAGTCATTCCACATTCCATGAATCAATAAACAAAAGTACATACTTTCCTCCCTACCTCTGTAAATACCTCAAGCTGCAGAAACTCACACTGTCTTTATAGCACTGTTCAGGCCCTTGTCACTGTCTGGAACGTTCTCAGCACCTCCAGCACCTTCGACTCTCACTGGTCCTATTGTGTTATTCAACACTGATAATGATTCCCCTTCCCACTGCTCTCGTCCTACTAGGAGATCGTATGAAATCCCTTTAACATTTACTTCTGAGACATTATCTCGGTTCAGATTTGTTCTTATTTTTGGCGATCTTCTAAGCCTCATGATGTTACATAATTCAAGAGAGCTTGACTGAGGGTCGGGTGAGATTTACTTGTTTCAATGGAGTTTCCTTTTGTTGACTTCCATCAACTGTATCCCACCGTTCATTTGCAAACATGCATTTCAGTCCGTTTACCGTGTTTACCTTGGTCAGTTCTCTCAAACCCATGTAATTTGATACTAGTTGTAGATTGTTCTTTTCTGTGATTCAAGTTGAAACTTAATATTCCTTTAAACTGCACTTTTTCACAATTACCCGGAGGATCTCTCCGTGTGACATTTCTCATTCACTCAGCTTCATACCAACGTCGGAATTGTGATAGTTGCACCCGTAGCCAATTGTACATTGTGGTATTCAAAGAAAAGCTGACAGGAAAATTCTCTGAACTGCTCTTGAAATATCACTCTTGACAGTATGATTGTCATAGATTATATGAATATTAAACTTTCCCAAAATTATAACAATGTTTGAAAGTTCCAATGAATTCCTGTTTCAAGCAGTGATGAGCAACAAAATGCTGCAAGGTGGCCAAAAATTGTTTGCTGCTTGATTGTCTGGTATTTCGTAGCCAGTATTTACATTCTACTCACTCTCTTTCACAATCTGAAGCCAGACGCTTTCTGTGTTATGCATTTGTTAACCATTACTCTCAAGGTTAAATATCCTGCTTTCCTGAGTCTCGGCTAGATTTGTACTTTTCCTAGTTTGTTCACTCTGTAACCACGTCTCTCTGGTATCATATCGCATTTATCTCTGTGCCACAAATTCATCTACCTTATGGCAGAGACTTTGCCCATTCCAAAAAAAAACATATTTTACTTTTTCCGACAATTTCCGTCACAAACCTATTTGCTGATGTGCAATTTTCGATAAACTCTGTTCCTTCCTATTCCTTTCTACTTGTCTACAGCCACACCCCTATGCTGTTCTGATGCTTCATCTTGCCTCTTTCGGTTTGGAAAGTTCCTTTCACGTGAACCCTGCCCCTGCATCCTCTTGGCCAGTTTAAAGTCCTGTCCTTAAATCTACAAATATGATTGGCTAGGTTGCTGACCCCAGCACGGTTTCAGTGGGGCCATCCTAATGGACATTTTGTTAAAATCATATGTCGGATGTGGGTGACACTTATTGCCCAACATTCATTTCCCAGACCTAGCTGCCCTTGAACTGAATGACCTGCGATGTCATTGCAGAGAATAATTGAGAGGCAACCATTTTGCTGTGGGTATGTCTTGTAGATAATAGGAGGATGGCAAATGACCATCTCTAAAGGAAAAATGTTGGGAATTTTTCATGCATTAACAATGGGTATTATTTATTTGTGAATTGTTAATTATTATTTCTAAAATTACTAATTTCAAATTCCACCATTCTCAGTATAATGCAGGATTGCATTATAGGAAGGATGTGGAAGCTTTGGAAAAGGTTCAGAGGGGATCTAATGCCATGTTGTATGGTATGGAGCGAAGGTCTTATGAGGAAAGGTCGAGGGACTTGAGGTCCTTTTCAGTGGAGAGAAGAAAGTTGAGAGGTGACTCAATTGCGGCATAAAATAGTCAGATGATTAGATAGGGTGGAGAGTGCGATCCTTTTCCTTCATATGATAGTGGCTTGCACGAGGGGCATAGCTTTAAAGTGAGTGATGATAGATTGAGGAAGGATGTCAGAGGTAGTTACTTTCCTCAGAGTAGTAAGGGTGTGCCTGCAACATTGGTATACTCGCCAACTTTAAGTGCATTTAACTGGTATTTGGATAGACATATGGACGACAAAGGACTAGCTTAGGTTAGATATATTTCAGATTGGTTTCACTGGACTGTTCAACATCGAGGGCCGAATGGTGTGTACTGTTCCTTAATGTTCTATGTTCGATATTCTAATTCCATCAAAAATCTCCTTGTCCCAAGTTAGAACTTGAACAAGGGGACCGGTTTTTTCCCTCTCCGAAACTATTTTAAAATTATTAGAAGAATGGCCACAGTTGCCAAAGTGTTCCCCACCGTCACGTCCGTCACCTGACCCGCTCCATTTCCGAAGAGTGGTTCGAATTTTGCCCCGTTCCGTCTTGGACCCTCTATACACTGTTTGAGTAAACTTTCCTGAACATACTTAACAGACTTAGCCCCAGATTAGCTCTTAATACTATGTCAGCCCCAGTCTATGTGAGGGAAATTGAAACCCCTACAATGTTAACCATATTATTCCTGCAAGTCTCCACGATCTAGCTGCATACTTTTGGTCGTCTAATTCCCATTGACTATTTGCGGGCCTGTAGTATAACTGCAATAACATCACCATCGCCTGCTTTTTTCTTAGTTCAACGCAGAAAGCTTCACTGGATGATTCTTCAGTTATTTTATTTCAGAATACTGCTATGATACACGCCTTAATCGTTCTACCTGAAACGTTGACTCTCTTGCTCGTCAGATGCTTCTTGACCCTGCTGTATCTTTTCCACAGCCACGCTTTACCAACTCTGAATGCTCCAGTATTTGCTATCCCAATTGTCTCCTAGGTAACTTTCTTTGTTAACACACCCGCGCTGTTTATCGGTTGTAACCCCACGTTGTCTCAGGCATATATTCCCCTCAGGTCATGAAACATAACTGGTCTCTCAATCTGTTACAGATATTAAAATGCCCGATCAGTAGTTACAGAATATATGCTTCCATTTATAAACGAGAGAAGCATGTTTATGTTCGGATAAACTTCTGCAATTATTCTCATTCCAAGACAGTTTGAATGGTTATACAAAACGGATTTACCAGTTCCAACATTCATTCACTCAGTCGCCCTTTCGTATCCCATCATCATTGTTTTGAATTGAACTGAAAGACGTTGGCTCGAGCTGTTTGTTCAGTGATTATAATTAATGTGAGTCTCCGTGGATACTAAATATGTCGCTGGAGGGTTTGCCTCCTCTATTAATTAAGTTACTCGGTTTAATTCGTTATTCCATAATATGAGGGGGAGCATCACTGGCATCACTTTCAGTGATGATCAGCTCCAGCGAGTGCGGAGGTTGGAGGGAGGAGAGATCAGAACCTGAGAACATCAGACTGGAATATAAAAACAATGGACAGGAGTTTATCTTCAGCTCTGTACTGGCTTTCGCAGCCATGGATATCATTACCGGTGCGGATCTATGATGTACTGATAGTTATTCAAGGTGGTTATTATCCCACTCTCGCTATTGTTGGTGTTCCTGGTAAGTCAGTCTGTATTTTAAACCAGGTTAAGCTGTCTTGCTTATCATATTATTTAAAATGTGGCCAGGTCGATGTCAACGTATTCCTTTCCAATCAAAAATTCCATTCCTTACAAATTATAACTAATGAATATTTACGAATTGTTCACCAGTATGCGAGGAGTAACTAGACTGTTCTAAAAATCTAAAATTCTTTTAGACCAAAAGAGATTTACATCTCTGTATCATCCCCACTCACTAATCCTATCCAATAACAGCACAATGATATCCTACTCTCCTCCACAGCCTCAGTGCAACTTCTGAATAAAACATCATTTGCATCTTTGTTAAGTCTGGATTCACCTGCTCCATGTCCCTTCTAACCAAGTGTCCATAAGAAAGTAATTGCATTTGAGATGTTAACTTGTTCTTTGCAAAGAACTTGTTCGATGGACAGTCAATGACTCATAATGTCGAGGCACAGAATAATAATCTGTTGACATTTTATGTCCGAAATAGATGGCATTTAAATTAATCCATAATCTTTTGTGATAAAAAGCACATGTGCTTGCCCCCTGTCATTTGGAGAAGGTAATGTCTCATCTTTCCTGGCCAGGTCTCCATAAGACTGCAAAACCACAACAACGTGTTTTACTCTTTACTGTCCTGTTTATTTGCAGAACGAGCCAGTCACTTCAAAATAGTTGGTCTGACCAGAACGGGGCACATCCCATCAAAGAAGATCAAAAGGAAGGATAGCTCCTTTCCTCTGCCTGTTTTCTGTATTCCCACAGTTCATTTCCATTCAGATAGGTGGCCATTTTCTGTTCCAAGTGTATTATTTCTGATTGAGTTTTTGTCGATCGTGATGTGCATCCTGATAGAGACCTCTGGTGCTGGTTTTATTGAGGCTGGTGTACAAACATTATAAATTGTAAATTCCACGCCAGTCGCTCTGCACAGAGAAAGAATGGCTTTACATGTCACAAGAAAGAAACGGAGATGGCAAAGTGATTAAAAAGAATTCCTGTCATCGTCTTTGAGAGTATTGTTGTGACAGTTTCACCAGACTAATCCCTGGCATGCTGGTACCATGAGGAGTGAATGAAGATTAATCTGTAGCGCTGTGAGGAATAAAAGCGGGATTGGCAATCACTATCACCTTCTCAATGTCCACTCAGAACATAATGAGTGATTACTTTGTTTTATTTTTTACTCCGTTTACATGATTATTGACAGCTTAATTGCCTCTTCGGACGTCCCCCCTACTCCATCACACATCGCCTTATCTATTGAAAGTGAAAGAAAGGTTCAGGCTTTGAATAAACTATGCCCACATGAACACAGTGCAGTTGGTGTGTGAGCCTGCACTGAACGACATGTTATGCAGTCTTCTAAAAGAAGCCACAATACCTTCATTCTAAAACAGTTCACCATTCCCACTACTTTCCGACTTGTATGGAGAGCATGTGTCTGTCTTTTCCGAGATGTAAGATGCCTCCTTGAGACTTGGTGCAAAACATTTGCCTTTCTTCCTTCCTTCCTCACTGCCAGCACACCACGTTAAAGTATCATGTGTTCCCCAAATAATGGAGCCACGATATATATCATGCAACCCTCTATCAGTGGAGTATGTGGTCCATTTGTGTGTGATGTTGGAGCATCAATTACACCATCCTCCGACAATTCCTGGGATTGACTGAACTTTACTGAATGTTTGTGCAAAATCTTGGAAAAAGGGCAAGAAGTTTCAGTGAACATCAGATTGCCAAAAGGCTATTTAACAGCAGATAAAATTGTGTTAACCACTGCTCCAGTATTAGCTACATCTGATTATGTGAAACCTTTTAAGGTGATTATTGCTGCCACTGATGTGGGTGTCAGTGCGGTGCTCTTGCCAGAGTTTGACGAGTGGATACAAAGACCCATCGGGCATTTTTTCATGAAGTTGAACGTTCATAAACAGAAATATTCAACATTTGAGAAAGATGCTTTGAGCTTGGTTTTGGCATTGCAACATTTCAGTGTTTATATTGCCAGCAACACATCTGAGACAATCTTATACGTTGATAACAACCCACTGTCGTTTGTGGAGAAATTTAAGGATTAAAATGCCGGCCTGTTTAGATTGAGCTTGTTGATGCATTCAGTTCGACAATTGTGCACGAGGCAGGTCTCGAAAATGTGATTGCCAATGCGTTGTCGCTATTCAAATGAAATATCGAGATGATTGTGGTGTGTGTGCCACGGCCTAAATTCGAATGTGGTTGTGCATGTTTGCATGTGTATGGTCAGTGTCATGTTTACTAATCAATTTTGTTTTGAGGGGTTTTAAAAATGAATTCTTCTTTGGATATACAGTAGATGGTTCTTCTTTTTAAAAGGATAGGTGTCACGAAGCTAGTCCGTTTTCTAAAAGCTGTTTCTTTTCTCAAGGATATTGTGTGCTTCATTTTTTCTCAGAGGTCGTAGATGAAAAGCTTTACTAAGAGATTTTCTTTGCTAATACGTAAACAAGCGTGGTCAGTCCTCGAAGCTTAATTTTTGTTGTGAATTCAGTCCAGTTCAGCAGTGGGCTGTGTAGAAACGGGCTGGTAGAATCTCCCTCCTTCTGCCCTTACAGTGTATGCATTTGGTTCATTTTTGTTCCGTTTATAGGGGGTCTGTTTATCGGGACAACTACGTATTTTCGTTACAGCCTAATTATGTCCAGTTGGGTTGGACTGAGATCTGTTGGTATTCTATATTCTGTTCTTGGTGTTCCATTCTGTGGTTTTGTGAGTAACTTTTTTGTCTGAATCATAACCTGGTAGTCAACCTGGCTAACTTACTCTGGGTAATTTTCACTGTGCACTTACTGAAACAAATGGTAAAGTTACGGTCTGAGCTGCCTGCTTTAGAATGTTTTGAGTGGTCTGCCCTCGTCCATAGCATTATGCATATGCCGTTGTGGGTCCAGTGTGCGTGATAGTATATTGTGTTGTTTACCAATGTTTCTGTGTATTTCTGTACATGCATCTTGTACAACGAGGCATTAGTTGTTTTATGAGTGGGGAACTGATGTTGCAACTGACAATGGGCTTATAGTGAGAATCACCCTTCAATGAGTCTTGCTCCTTTCACGGGCAGCGGGACGTGGATGTTTCAGAATCACCACACGAGCTGTCCCAGTTCTCTCCAGCTCATTCTAATGTCCTCTCCAAATGCCTGGGGTGGGTTGGGGGAGAGGGAACGGACATCGGGGACTTCATGACTTGGTTTGGACATTTTTGTTCAGTCCTAAGCTGTTTCCCATGTAATGGCAGAAAGGAACGGACGGTGTGAGGGTGGGAGTTGGTGAACCTACCATGATTGCTGGTACCCGGGGAGGGTGTTGGTGGGGGGAGAATAATGAGGAGTTTGGACTCATTCAGTTCACAGTGTTGCATCCATGCAGTTTTGTCAGTGCAGGAGTATGGCACACTCATCAGAGAGTATAGGAAGGAAGGCACTGCATTGAATCGTAGTGGAATTGAGAGTGGTAGACCATGCACCTCATTCGGAGATAGTTTTGTTTTGGGTTAGGTGCTTAAATGACGTGAAGTGAATATGAGGGAGATGGAAGAATATAGTGACACTTATCCTGGCGCGAGTTTATTGATGCTTGTTCTGTATTACTGGACATTTCTTATTATCATGTGATTATTGAGTTGAGCTTCCGAGAATATCTTGTCCAAGACTATCAATAATTACATCACAGACCATCTCCCTCAGATTCCAAAGGACCAGTTTGGTGGAGTTTATACATAGCAATGAGAAGCAAACGTTAGTGCATTGCGTTTCTGAACAAAAACATTTTGCGCCCATGATACACTGGAAGTCAAATATGCAATTATTGTGCTTGTTGCAGTAATATTAGATGATATCAGATTGCAACTAAACTTTGTTAACTAAGTGTCTATTAAGACTGTGAAAAGATCAATTCTGTAAGTGTATACAAGGGAGGTTGAAAAATATTTTGTGAAACAGACTAGAGACGAATTTATTTCAGATTTGGTATTGTGTGGTCATTAGAGCTAATTAATAGCTTTACTCTGAAGTCGGTTTTGATGGATAGTGACAACAGTGTATTGCATTTTACACAGCGCCTGCTTACAACGTAGAATTTTGCACAATCTGAAGAAACGTCATGGTAAACCCGAGGCTACAGAGTCAAGCTGGCTACCGTGAATTTGGAAATTACAATATAAAATTAAGCGATGGACACGAAATTGTTGTTACTTACAGAAATACCGTGAAGTCTGAAAAATAATAAAATTTCTTGAGTAAATTCACAAAAGAGAGGAAGGTAACTCAATAATGATTAAAATACAAAATATAAGGTTTTATTAAATCAAAGGAAGCTGCTTCAGAAGAAATCAAGATATTGTGAGAACCTGACAATTCTTTGAAATTGACGATCCTGAAAAGGAGAGCCATAAAACTGATGAGGAAATAGAAAAGAGAACATGAATAAAAATGAACAGGAAACACGAAGACAGTCTAAATCTATGATTCTCATTTCAAGGAAAACAAAGTAAAAGCAACATCAAATGAAGAAATTAGTAATTTATTGTAGAGAAAAGGGAAATGGTAGAGAAACTAAGCAGTTGCTTTCCATTTGTATTCATACGGGAGATCCAGAAATTCCTTGAGAAAAAAAAGTAATCAGATGGGTATCTTTTTAGCATTAGACAGCGACAGTGTGGAAACAGGCTCTTCGGGCCAGCAGGTTCACACCGACCCTTCGAAAAGTATCCCACTCAGACCCGTTCCACCACACTAATGCATGTAATCGACACATCACTGAGCCCTCCGAACAATGCAGCATTGCCAGTTCACCCAAACCTGCACGTTTTTGGATTGAGGAAGGAAACGCACGCAGACACAGGGAGAATGTGTAAACTCCACACAGATAGTCACCCGAGGCTAGAATCGGACCCTTACCTCTGGCGCCATGAGGCAACAGTGCGAACAATTGAGCCTCTGTATCAGACCTGAACAATGGTAAACGTAAAGTTAATCCAGGTCAAGGTTGTCTTTGAAAATGTAGCTGGATTGAACATTGCTAAATCTGAGGGACCAGATGTACTTCACATCAAAATGTCAGAAAAAAAGCAAGAGTCGCCTGAATTATAGTATCGATGGCTGTTTTATTTTTCTATACATTCTGAAAAGGCCAGAAGCCATTGTCGATAATTGGAAGGGACTAAAGTTGATCCAACCATTAACGAAGGAATTATGAGGTAGTGCGGACAATGTCAGAGCAATGAACATCTGTAAGGAAACTGTCCAAAACTATTAAATAGAAAGTGATATCAGTTATTGAGAAATAACAGCAATGTTGGAGGGAATCTGCATGATTTGGGCAAGGGAAACCAGACTTGGTAAACATTGGAAATGTTTAGAGTCGTTACTTGCAGCATAGACAATAGAGAACCACTGGAAGAGGTAAATTCAATTTAACATACATTCCGAAGGTTACATGTAAGTGTAAAGTTAAACTTAGTTATCCTTCATTTAAAGGAATCGAAATATGGAAGTAAGGACATCATGAAGTAGTTGTACAGTGTTTCGGTAAGACTGTACCTGGCGTATTGAATACAGTTTTGGTGACCCAATCTAAGAAAGAATATACTGATTACCAAGGAATTGCAAAGAACATTTCCCAAATCAATCCCTCAGATAACAAGAATGTCTGATGATGTAACTTGTCCTGCTTTCTCGAGAGTTTCAAAGAACGAGAGGCAATTGCAGTTGAATTTAGAAAGTTCACAAACCCTATGCCAAGGTGGAAATGGTTCTCTGACTGTCTATTATATATCCAAGGCAAATAATGGCAGGATATAAAAAAAACATCCAAGAAATAGGAGAAAAAAAATATGTCTGATGAGAAAAAGAAGTAGGATGAAATAAGTAAATAAACGTTTTTGGAGGAATTTTTGGGTTTGAATATAATGGGCAAAGAAAATGTCAACATCGATTTATGGAATGGATGTGATATTTGAGAAAACAACGGTTTGATAAACTATCAAACCACAATGGCTGCAAAACGTATGGATTTTCGGAAATTGTTTGATGGAGTGCCAACCTGTTCTGCAACATAAAAGCACCAAAATTGGGAATTATACATGGACATGGTGTTATAATTTGTAGACATGATAGGAAGCAATAAGTATGAATAAATGGATCAGTTTTGGACTGTAAGGCTCGTAGAGAGTCACAGTTACAGATGCTTGGACCCCAGCTTTTCACAATACACATCAAACATTTGATGGAGATAATCAAATGCAATGTTTCAAAGTCTGCTGAAGGTAATAGAATAGAATTGCGAGTGGGTGAGGAGGATGCAAAAAAAAATTGATTGAGACAAGTAGCAAATTCGTGGCAGATGAAGAGCAATGTGGGTAGTTGGGACGTGGTGCAGTTTCGTCGGAAGAAAAGAAAGACAGTGAAATATTTGGAAAGCAATTGATTGAAAAATGATATTCTATAAAGAGACTTACGCTCCGTATTTTGTTTTTTTTTGCACAGACCTCAGAGGTCCATTCAGGGCAGCGAGTTCTGAAGCCAGAAGGCAATACAACGAATGGCAATGGCACATGGACGAGTGGACATAGGCCCACCAATTGGGTAGCTATAACATTGAAACGGAGCTGGATATCATTGTACAACAGACACTGACAGCAATATGACAGGCACAGAAAACAGTTAGAAAGATAAATGATTTGTTGACTTTCATTTCAGGAGGATTTCATTACAAGGTTAAGAGAATCTTACTGCAGCTGTACACGGCCTTGGTAAGATATCATCTCGCACATTGTTCTTTTTTGTGAGCAGTTTGGATCTCCTTATTTAATAACGAGCTCACTTGACATTGAGGGAATGCTGTGAAGAATGAACAGACTGATCTCTGGGATGACACGCTTGTTGAGGGAGCAGTATTTTTGTCACCTGGGCCTGTATTACGTGAGGTTTACGAAAATGATTGGAGATCTCAGTGAAATATAAAGAACACTGACAGGTTGAGACAGATTTGAAGCAGTGATAATAATTTCCCAGGCTGGGGTATCTAAAAAAGGTGCCATAGTGTTAGGTATGCGCAGGCCACTCTGCATAGAGATGAGAATCAATGCCTGCACTCAGAGACTGGTGAACCTGAGGAATGCTCTTCAACATAAGGCTGTGGTAAGCTCAACACTGAGTATGCACAAGAATTTTGAGACACGAAAGGATTGGAGAAAGAAAAGTGTATGGTGTGGAGTTCGTGAATCAGGCATTATTATATCGAAATGTAGAGAAAACGGTGGATGGAAGGGCTGCTGAAATTAATATTTTATATTTTCCCAACGTCAACCACATGAAGTGAGGCGTACATGTTGTGCGAAACGTCCATTCAGATGTTCTGCCATGAACTAGAATGGGGAGGCTGAAAGTGTTACTGGCCTCCTACTTTCCCGATGTATCCCAGCAGTTTGTGCGAAAGCTCTGTGATTTCTTTTTTTTCTGGCAGCTTGTGGGAAAGCTCTGTGAATGTTGTCGCAAAAATCTAAGATGCAAGGAAGGAGATTTCGGCATGGAGAACAGGAATATGTTTCTCAGTACCTTTACTGATAGCAAGTCCAGTGACAGATATTCTGACCAGTTTTATCCTTTAAGATCTCCGAGCAGTTCAAGACAATTCAGTACCTTGACTGGCTGTTTCAAAGACCGATGAAGAGTAATTCACATAACTGTGTGACTGGAGTCAAGCCAGACCAGGAAAGCATTTGAGAATTACATTCATGAAGCAAGGAGGTGTTTACAATTGATGTTGGCTTCAAGGTCACGATTACTGCACCAGATTTTACAGATCCACATTCATTAATTGTTTTTAACTTACACCAGCTGGCATACCAGTCGTCTTATTTGGGTTAATAATCCTGTGATATATCCGATAAAGCACTATTTCCAAATGTACACATAACGACCTTTTGTAGAAAGTGGTTTAGAGGAATATGTATCAAAAGGACCTATTGGAAACCGCACTGAGCAGGTTAATTCTGTGCTGTTGACAGCTCTTTCCACAGATTTGACTATCGTTTTGGGACTGAGTGTGTGGTCCGATTTTAATTATTCTCCTCTTAGGGGATTGGACATAATTAAGTAAACTTTCCACATTGCCAGGTAGATGTCAGAGTTGGAGCTAGATTGAAAGAGCTTCCACAGGGACGCGGCTTGATTTGCAGCACAAGTTTTCAGTTTATTGCAGGAATTATTTTAGGGCTCATTGCCTTTGTTGTATCTACTGTGTTCAGATGTTCCTTTTTGTTACATGCAGCGAATCAATTGGTTAAAGACTGGTAGCTGTGATTTTGCGGATATCATAATGAGGTTGAGGTGAATCACAGACGAAACGCTTTTGAGAGATAATACGTTATTGCATTTTACACTGTTGTGCAGGGATGTTTCATTACTTTGGATTGGGATACTTGTGGTAGCCTCTCCTCTCCTGAGTTGTTTCATAGATCATCACTATGAATGAGTAGATGTGGCAGGACTGCAGAGCTTCAATCTGATCTGTTAATCTTGGGATCATTTTGCCCTCTATTTCAGTTTTTAGTTCTGCTGTTTGGAATTAAGCAGCCAGGTGCAGTAGCTTTAGCATGTTGTGATTAGTTTAGTTGTACATGGTTCTGATCGTGGTATATTCAAATAGACTCTTCAGTAAACCATAGATCTGCTTGATGGTAATAGTAGACTGAAGGATTATCACGACCAAAACAGTACGGATTGGGTTTGAATACAATTCTGCTTCTGTGGCCTGCAACAATATTTGGTATTCACTATTCAGGAAGGCTGGAAGAACTGGATCAGCGAAAGCATTCGCAGAGGGTCTATGACCTGGAAAAGAATTGAGAACATTGAAGAATTAATGATGAAAGAGGTGTTATGATATGAGAGATGTTTAGTGTAATGCAATACGCAAACCCACCCTGCGGCCCAACTCGCCCATACTCACCAGAATTCCTAAACTGAACTGACCGCATCTGGCTTCGTTTGATAAATATTCCTCGAAACCTCACATCTTCCACTTTCTACAACAGTTCGTTACGTGTACACTTTGTGAGAAAAAGCTGCCCCTTCGATCTCTTTTAACTGTTTTCCCTCTCAACTTATCCTTCCGGTTTTGGACACCCACTTGGAAAAAGAAAGACCTTGGATATTCATATTCTCCATGCGCTTCATGACTTTATAAACATATACAACTTCATCCTTTAGTCTCCAGCACAAAAGGGCAAAACATCTCTGGTTATCCAGCCTATCCTTGTGTCTCGAAATCTCTGTCATACCATTTTAATTTTCTTTTACCCTTTCGAATGTATAACGTCTTTCCGACAGCAGGATGAAAAGTATTGTACACAATACTACAAATGTCTTACCATTGTCTTGTCCAGCCTCCAAATGATATCCCAACACCAAACATTAATCAAGAAGACATGTGTGCCCAACAGGTTCTTCACCACCTTCTATACCTGTGACTTCAATTTCAAGTAAATATGCATGTGCACCCCTAGGTCTGTCTGTCAATAACTCTCTCCAGCGTCCTACTGTTAACTGTATTATTCCTTCCCTAGCTTGTCTTACAAAATGCAACATTTCACATTTATCTGCACGATGCTCCATGTGTTCTTCCACAGCCTACGGGCACAGTTGATGAAATCTCATGGTTCTCTGAGATTACTTTCTGCACTGTGCACTATATTATCAATATTGATGTCATCTGCAAATTTACTATTAACGTTTCGTATATTCTCATCCAAAACATTTATAAAAATATGGAACAACAGTTGACACAGCAGTGGACCGATTAGTACATCGCTGGTCACAGACCTCCAGTCGGAATATTAAATCTCTCGCAGCACCCTCTGTGTCTGATTGTCAAGCCAATTTTGTATCGAATTGGCTAACTCTCCCTGATCCCCTTTGATCTAACCTTATTTTATCAATCTGCCATGCAGAGCCCTGTTTGGCCTAACTAAGGTACATGCGGACAACGTAAGCTATAATAACTTCAACTATCATTTTGGTCACCGATTGAAAAAATGTCACTCAAGTTTGTGAGATATGTTTTAAACTCACAGACTCATGCGGACTATCCCTTATCAATCCTTGCCATTCTGAATGCATGTAAATAATCTTTCTCAGAATTTCCTACAAACATTTGCCCACCCCTAAATTGAAACCCACTGATCTGTAGTTTCCTGGCATTTCATTGCAACGATTTTAAAGATAATGTCACAACATTAGCTGTCTTCCAGTCTTCCATCACCTTATCCATGTTACATGTAAAATCTGAAAAACTGTGGATGCTGTAAAACGGGAAAAAAAACGAAAATTGCTGGAAAAGCTCAGTAGGTCTGGCAGCATCAGTGCAGAGATACCAGAGTTAGTGTTTTGGGTCCAGTGACCATCCTCAGAATTGTGATGCATTGTAGAAATATCTCAGCAACGTGCTCTGTTGGTTGTTCCCTCGCTTCCCACAATGTACTCTTCAAGAGATCCTCAGTATTTGTCCCTGGTTACGAATTTGAAGACCTGCAGCACTTCTGCATCGGTAATATGGCCTCATTTCAAAATATTATTGTAGGTGTTTGTTTTCCCAAGTTCCATAACTTCCATGCCTTTCTACACAGTAAATGCGGACCCAACATATTTCTGTAGGATCTCACCAATCGAGCAGGAGCAGGCTGTAAAGCAATGGAGAGGGGGAGGTCGAGTCCTTGTGAGGTGTGTGAACCCAGCATGGCAAGGCGCTTATGCACTGTATTTATGAACGTTGAACTGTTTCTTCGCTTTTACACTTTTATACAAATGCCTGTAATATATTATATTTAACATTGTTTTCATTATATTTTCTTATTTGAACAAAGATTCTGTCCCTGAGGTGGCTTGCCTTTGTGCCGAAGGTTGTGTTTCATGTTGCGACTTGTGCAAATTTCACTGTACTCATGTGAGTATTTGTGATAATAAACCTAATAGACCTTTTTCATCTCCTGTAGTTCCACACATGGACGTTTCCTTGGTGTTTAAGGGATATAATTGTCTCCCTAATTTCTCATTTGCCCTTAATATATTTGTAGAATCTCTTTCGATTATCATTAAATCTACTTGCAAAAGCAATGTTATGCCCCCTTCTTTCTATCCTGATTTTCCTCATAAGTGTAATCCTACACCCCAAATGCACGACAAGGGATGACTTGATCCCAGCTGCCTACATCTGAGATAAGTCGCCACCATGTCTCTTCGCAAAGCCTAAATATCCCCTGTCATGTAACTTTTCCTACTCCTGCCAGCATTTCCCCTCACAGTAACAGGAACAAGCTGTCCCTGAACTCTCGTCGTCTCGCTTTTGCAAGACTCCCAATTATCAGGTGTCTCTTTTCCAGTGAACAGCTTCCCCAACATCTTGTGAAAGTTCCTCCGTAATAGCATCAAAATTGACCTTGTCACAACTTATAACATTGACTTGTTAACAGGCCTACCCTTTTCCAGAACAATGTTCAAACTAACATATTTATGGTGCCTGGTCCCAACATGCTCGCCCTTCAAGAGCTCAGTCACTTGCCATGCCTGACTTACCAATACGATATCAAGTTAAGGCTGAGATCATATTAGCCATGATGTAATTAAAGGGCAAGGTATGCTTCAGGGGCTGAATGTCTTCATGTGTCTATGTGCGTGTATCTATGTTTGCCTATGTCGTTGTGTGTGTGCTTTAGTGTATTAATGCGTGTATCTCGGCATCTGTATCTCTGAACATTTTGGTTTCTCTTGTATTGGGAAACATTCCGTCGAAATGGAGGTCAAAATGTCCCTACTCACTCTCCATCCCTGTTTTCTGTAAAGTGCTGTAATGCCACATTATTCTGGTCACCACATAGCACTGCAAACGCAGCAGCTTTGTTTGGACAAATCATCAGAGACAGTGACTTTGCCATATTTGAATTGAATTGTTTTCATTGACACGTACCTCGAATGAGTGCAGTGAATGCTTTGCGATGTCCTGGCTTATGGCATTGTCTTATGGCTGTAGGTTTGCTCGCTGAGCTGGAAGGTTCATTTTCAGACGTTTCATCACCATACTGTGTAACATCTTCAGTGAGTCACCGGACGAAGCACTGCTGATGATTCCTGTTTTCTATTTATATGTTAGTGTTTCTTTGGGATAGTGATCTCATTTCCTGTGGTGATGTCATTTCCACTCCTTTTTTCAGGTGTGGTAAGTCAATGTGTTTGTTGATAGTGTTCCAGTTGGAATGGTATACATCTAGGAATTCTCGGGCATGTCTCTGCTTGGCTTGCCTGAGGATGGATGTAGTGTCCCAGTCGAAGTGGTGTCCTTTCTTATCTGTATGTAAGGATATAAGTGTGAGAGGGTCATGTCTTTTTGTGGCTAGTTGATGTTAATGCATACTAGCGTCTAGTTTTCTGCCTGTTTTTCCTATGTAATGATTCTCACAGTTCTGCACAGTATTTTATGAATGACATTGATTTTGCTTGTTGTTTGTATAAATTCTTTCAATTTCATTAGCTGCTATTTTAGAGTGTTGGTGGGTTTGTGGGGTACCATGATTCCAAGGGGTCTCAGTAGCTAGGGTTTAAGTAGTGGCTAGCGTTTTCGGACGTGTTTTGTCTGATTCTTCGGGTTTGTTGCTGAGAAATCTGCGGACTGTGTTCATTGCGTACCCGTTATTTTTGAATACACTGTACAGGTGATTTTCCTCTGATCTACGCAGTTTCTCTGTGCTCCAGCGTGTGTGGCTCATTGGACTAATATTCAAATGCAGCTTTGTTTTTGGAAGTTTGGTTGATTGCTTCTGTAATTCAATATTTGATCCGTGTGTGTAGTGTTCCTGTAGATGGATGTTTGAAGTTCCCCATTTACTGTTCGCTCTCCTGTCGCATTTAGGAATGACAGCTTGTAATTGTTTTTCTCCACCCTGGTGAATGTTATGCCAGTAAAGCTATTATCGATGGTGTTGAAAGTTTCCTCTAGTTTGTTTTGTTTCGTGATGACAAAGGTGTCGTCCAAATAGCAGACCCAAAATTTGGGTTGGCTGCTTGGCAGAGGTATTGTTCAAGTCTCTGCCTTACTGCCTCTGCTGACAACCCAGATAACGGCGATCCCGTATATGGTATTCCGTTCGTTGTTCTGTAGGTTTTTCTGTTGAAGTTGAAGTAGGTGGTGAGGCATACGTCCGCTATCTTAACGATACTGTCCTTGCTGATGAATTTGGTGGTGTTTGCTGTATGTGTCTTTGGGTCTTCTAATAGCGTAGTCAATGTTTCATTGGCCAGGTTGATGTTGGTTGATGTGACATCAAAGGAGACCATTAGTTCATCCTTTTCTATCTTCGTGTCTTTCATGGCCTTCAGGAATTCCTTGGTGGGGTTGGTGGAATGGCAGGAGTCTTCTACTAAGAGTTCATTCTTAGGAAACACTGACTACAGTATTGGAAGAGCCATTAATCCCTGCTTCCGGCTCAGTAACCTGTCCTCCCTGTATCCTATGTAGCAGTTTTGAAAGGCTGCATGCTCCCTTCCGTTTCCTGTGTAACAGACATGACAGATTAGAAGAGCTTATCCAATTGCTGAGTAACAGGCTTGAATGACTACATGGCCCCATTCTGTTCCTGTATAAAAGTCTTGATGGGCTGAATAGACTGTTTCAGTGTACAGGTAATCCCCACTTTCAGAAAATTCACTTTATGCTTCTTTCGTATTCTACCCATAAGTGTAGTTGTGAATGGTGCTGAACGTTTTGGAATCAAAAGTGAAAAAGCCACATTTGACTTTATGATGGAGGGAACCCAAATCATGCTGCGTCTGTTAATAGCCCAGAGTGCCTCAGTTATGATCAGTTTCTGTTTGCTTGAACCTTTTGAAGTAAGTCGTACTTCACAGGAGTTAGTTCCACAACACACAGTTGGCAATATCTTCAATATAAGGCTGGGATATTCCCTCCACCAGTACTGTGCATTGGGTACAGATACTTTTGGGGGCACATATACCTGTGACAAATAGTTTGGTGAGAATGTTTTCCTCTTGTTGGTTCCCCCATCACTTTCCGCAGTCGGGCTGCTGTACCTTTTAGGCCTCGCCCTGCTCAGTCAGTGTTGGGACTGTGGAGACACTTCTGATGATGGTCTTTGAAGTACCGCACCCATATTACGTTCTCTGTCCTTGTCACAAAGAACAAAATCAAAGTAAATTACAACTCAGGAAAGTCCTATTGTCCCTGCAAGCCTGCACCGATCCAGATCCTGTACCTAAACCTGTCGCCTATTTTCTAAGGTTCTGCAATCCTCTGGTCTCTGTCCATTCATGTATCTGTCCAGGTACATCTTAAATGACTCTATCGTTCCCGCCTGTACCAACTCCGCTGGCTAACTGTTTCAGGCACCCATCACCTTCTCGCATATCTCCCTTATACATTTCCGCTTTCACCTTGTACTCGTGACCACTGCTAATTGAGTCCCGTGCTCTGGGAAACGCGTCTTGCTATCCACCCTGACCATGGCTCTCACGAGTTTACATGGAACATAGAACATCACAGCGGAGTACAGGCAATTCGACACTCGATGTTGCGCAGACTTATACAATTAATCTGAAACTCATCTAACCTACACTATTCAATTTTCATCCACAAGTTTATCTCATGATCATTAAAATTTCCTTGACGTTGGTGTGTCTACTACTGTTGCAGGCACAGCGTTCCACGCCCCGACATCTCTCTGATTAAAGAAAATATCTGTGACATCCGTCGTATATCGATCACCCCTCAATTTAAAGCAATGTCCGCTCGTGCAAGACATCACCATCTGAAGAAAAAGACTCTCAATGTCCACACTATCTGATCCTCTGATTATCTTCTAGAACATTGAACATACAACGTAAACATTACAGCGCAGTACAGTCACTTCGGCTCTCGATGTTGTGCTGCACTGTGAAACTAATCTGAAGCCCATCTCACCTATGCTATTCCATTCTCATCCATCTGAAGATACAATGATCATTTAAATGCCCGTAAATTTGGCGAGATTACATCTGTTGCAGGCAGTGTGTGCCACAACCCGAGTAAAGGAGAAAAAAAACTACCTCTGACGTCTGTCATATATCTCGAGATTTAAAGCTCTGCTCCCTCGTGCAATCCATCACCATCCTCGGAAAAAGGCCCCACTGTCCAACCAATCTAAACCTCTCATTCTAGTATATGTGTCAATTTAGTGATCTCTCAACCTTCTTCAGTCTAACGAAAACGATGTCAAGTCGCTCAAACTTTCCTCGTAAGCCCTTCCGTCCATAACAGGAAGCACCTTAATAAATCTGCTCTGAATCCTTTTCAACGTTTCCTCAAGCTTCCTAAAATGACGTGACCAGAACTGCATACAATACTCCAATTCTGGCTGCATCAGAGTTATGTACAGCTCCAGCATGACCTCATGGTTTTGAAACTCAATCCATCTACTAATAAAAGCTAGCATATATAATGCCACCTGAAAAGCCCTATTAGCCTGGGTTGGAACTTTGATTGATCTGTGCACATGGACACTGAGTTCTTGAAGCTCATCTGCACTGCCAAGAATTCTACCATTCGTGTTGCTCTATCGAAAGTGAATCGCCTCATACTTGTTTATATTAAACTCAATTTTCCACGTCTCCGCCCAGCTCTGCAGTTTCCCTGTGTTCCTCTTTAACCTACAACATCCTTTGGCACTATCCACAGCTGTAACGACCTTCGTGCCATCCCCAAAATCAATAACCCATCATTCTACTTCCATGTGATTTATAAAAACGACAAACAGCAGTGGATGGAAGACAGGTCCTTGCATTACACAATAATAACTGAACTCCAGGATTAACATTTCACATCAACCACTTTCGTATATCTTCTTTCAGCTAGCCAATTTCGGCTCCAAACTGTCCAATCATCCCCAATCCTCTGCCTCCCAGTTGGTAAAGTAGCCTAGCATGGGAGACTTTTCAAACGCTTCACTGAAATCTATATTCACCACATGACCGTCTTTATCCACATTCACTTGTTTGGTCACCTTCTTGAAGAATTCAATAAATTTTATAAGGCACAACCTACCCTTCACGAATTCGAATTGATATCCTTAATCTACGTATTCCTTTCTAGATGAGTATGCATCCTATCTCTTACAACATTTACCAAAACGTCACCCTCAACCAAAGTAAACCTCACTGGTCTCGACTTACCAGGGCTGTCGCTAATCCCCTTCTTGAACAAGGAACCAACACTTGCTGTCCTCCGGAATCTAGTACTATTCCTGTCGACAATCAAGACGTAAAGATCAAAGCCAAGGCTCGGTAATCTCATTCCGAATTTTCCACAGAATCCTGGGATAAATCAAAACCGGCTCAGAGGATTTATGTATTTTCACACTTTCTGGAATTTCTAAAGTCTCTTCCTTGTGAACCTTAGTCCCGTCTTGTCTAGTAGCCTGTTTCTCTGTATTCTCCTCGACAACATTGTCTTTTTTCCAGTGTGAATACGGATGAAAAATATTATTTCGTGCTTCCCCTATCTCCTCTGATTCCACGCATCATTGCCCACTACTGTCTTTAATTGGCCCAAAATTACTGTAGTCCTTCTTTGATTCAGTACACGTCTCAGTTAAGTCTCCTCTCGAACAAGAGAGCAGCGTAGGTGCAATTAATAAATCTCTGTGTAATGTAATAGATGCAATAAATCGATTCAGCATTTTTGCTAATAACGATGGCTCCGGGATAAGTGCTTCCCAGCTCGCGACAATCTTATTCCTGGCCTTGAACTCGTTGTGGATGTCCCTTGGCTAACCAGTATCAACAATGTGTATTGCTTGATCGTAGACATGCTCCCGTTTCGGTCAGTGCAAAGTCGGTTATGATAGGGCTTTGGCACTCCCAAGCAAGATTCGCCAGGTCAGCCAAATTGATTGTCCCCAAGTCTGTACAGGAGTAGTAAGGCTCAGGACTGGGGAGCGGCGCATCAGTGACCTCTCCCAACCCATCCCCAGCCACACAATCAGGAGAAAACTCAGCTTTCACAGACCCATCACTGATAGCCCTGGAAGTACCGGTATACCCGAAGACCCCAATTTCCGAATGCTCAGAATCATGAGAAGGAGTATTGAGTCCCACCGCGTTCCTTCTGGCCACTGCTGCCCCTTCTATGCCCTCACATATCTCAGCTCCAGAATCAGTCCGCATCTGCGTGACAACTCTGGTGTAATGATTGAGATTACCGTCCTTCGACTTGAAGTGCAGTGGACAACACCTTGGTTACTGTGAGGGGTACCTCCCGTCTCGGCTCATTCCACTTCCTCCGGAAAACACGCACATACACCTGATCTCAAGGTTGAATAGGGCCTTCTCCTTTGGCAGAAACCAGCTTCCACAATCTTTCCTGTCTGTGGGTGGACTCGTATTATCGTCAGCCTTTGCTTGTACTGCTTAAGTTCAAGCTCCATTTATTCCAAGATCGGCCCGTCATACAGATCCTTCCACGTGGGCACGGGTGTGGGTCTACCAGTTAGCATTTCATGCGACGTTAAATTAGTCACGTGCTTAGTTTGCATACGGTAGCTCATCAGTTCCAGTGGCAGCGCATCGACCCAGTTAAGATTGGTACTGACGAAAATTGTATTCAACTTAGTTTTCAACGTTCCATTAACCAGTATCACCATTCCTTGTGATTGGAGGCGGTACACTCATCGATATCTCTGCTTGAATCTCAAAGTCAACAACGAGGAGAAAGTGAGGACTGCAGATGCTGGACACCAGAGTTGAAAATGTGGTGCTGGAAAAATACAGCAGGCCAGGCAGCATCACAGGAGCAGGAGAATCGACGTTTCTAGCATAAGCACTTCTTTAGTCAACAGCACCAATGTAACCACTCTTTGGTTAAAAGTAGACCCATTATCTGAACTTATCTCTGACAGCATGCCAAACCTCAGTAAAGAAACCTCAGTTGTTAAGAGTCTGACCACTACGTCTGCCCCTGAATGCTTCAGTGGTGTTGCTTCTACCCATCCACGAAACCTGCCGATTACCACCAACACAGATCTCTTCCTTCTCAACGTCTTTAACATGTCCACATAGTCGCTCACCAAATGGTTAAATTGTCCGTCAGGTACTATGCCCAAAACGTCGATTCTCCTCCTCCTTTGATGCTGCCTGACCTGCTGCGCTTTTCCAGCAACACATTTTTAAGCTCTGATCACCAACATCTGCAGTCCTCACTTTCTCCTAGTCGGTATCTCCTGCCTGACATTATTTTGAGCACATACATCACATTGTGACAATATGTAATCCACTGAGCCTGCAAGTAACATGACCAGAAGCCACCCTTCTTTATCTTCTTCAGTAATTCCTCTTTAGCGAAGCGATCGAACTCAAGTGCCTCTGCGATAGGTGTAGGTGCCTCCCACAAGCCTCCTTCTGTGCACCACAGACCTACTTGGTTTTGCCTGCTCTCACATTGTCTCCACATTATTTGTTCAGCTGAGGACGCCTTACCTTGTATCTCATTAGTTTCTGCTATGGTAGGCTCCGGATCTAAACACACCTGGGTCGAAATGACAGCTGAAGTGCACGCAGAGTCCATTCTGGCTGCTTCATCTGCTGCTTGATTACTGTTAACCAACATACTACTGTCCTTTTTAAGAGCCTGGTACTTTATGTTAACTAGCGTGTTTTGCTTCAGTAACGTGGTCACCAACTTGACAATCTGTTTGTTATATTATATGGGATCTCCGTCGCTCTTCCTGAAGTCCCTTCGCTTCCAGAATACCGCAAATAGATGGCAGACCCCATGTACATAGGCTATATCAGTTGAGATGTCGGCCTTCTCACCTTCCACCAACTCACATGTTGCCGTTAGTGCCTTAGCTCAGCTAACTTTGCTAGACAAGGTTGTGGACAGGTCTCAAATTTAACAGTTCTAAACTGAGTCTTCCCTTGCTGCCTTACTGCAAACCCCGAATGATTCTCATCATAGACTATAACATGAGCCATCCACGAACAGAACTTTTTACCCTCATCAGGGAGCGGCCCAGACTGTAAATCAGTCCTGAATTTAGCGAATGTAGACACGTCCCCTGTGTCACTCATGTTTTGTGAACATAGTCAGCGAGATCCTTCCAGCGCATCTCTGTTTACTTCTGTTTGGAAAAGTCAACAATTACAAATTGTCCTCTTTCTAACAATTCTGCGATCTTATGATGCGTGTACAAGTTCACATGGTTACGGAGGACATATTTTCATATGAAACATTTACCGCGCCCACCTCCTGGTGCTGTCATTCGACAATCACTAGCCATTTCTGCTTACATTACAATGGTTCTCAAATCATTAGACTGACGTCCCACATTAATTAATACCATCACATGGGGTGCAGCCTCTGGGACACTGTACCATTTCGGCAGAAATTATTTTTTGTCTTATCTGCAATGCTGCTTCCTGCTTTGCTCTAGCTATAGCTTCACTGTTCGAATGCTGCAGGGTGACAACTTCACAGTGCCACTGCTCCTCCAATACTTTACTCCGAGTCTCTTCAAAAATCACATTGTAGTGCAGCTCAGAGTTGGCCGGCTTTGCTTCATTCACTAATGCTAAAACATCTTTCCTCTGTTTTTTCTCAAATTTCCTAAAATCTAACATCAATATGTCTCCTATCTAATATACATTGGCATTCCAAACTTCCTGCAATACTAACTGAGAATTCGATCCTTCTACATTTAATCGCTTTTGAGTACATTCCAATTTCAATTCTAATTTCAGTCATGCATCTCTACGTAGCAAATTAATCGTTGTCTACTTAGAGAATAATAAAGGCAACACGACTGTTTTACAATCGATTTGTAAACGTACTGGAGCTGTAAACCTGGGCAACTGTGGTTTACCCGTGAAACCTACAGTTTTAATATTTTAACTGACATTGGAATGTGGGAGGCGGAATATTGCGGTTTGATGCTTGTGTAATTAACTCCAGTATCTATCACCATAGGCATCAACCCACCTTCGAAACTAGCCTGGACATTAGGTTCCTTTTCAGCCTCCCGTGTTATCACAGGGTATTGTCCCTTCCCACTCAGGTTCTCTGCTCACTGCTATCACATCCTGTACAGATTAACATGCCCTGTCGGACCCGTAGGCATTTTTAGACAGACAGCCAGGAATTTCTTACTCATAAGTCCACACTGGGTCCAGGCTGGCCACTTTCACGATGGGCAATGATTTCTAAAATGGCCTTTGTGATAACACCCCCCAAAACACTATTTTCGATTCTCTCCGAGTCAGACTTCTCACCAGACCTTTTGGCCCCTCACCTCTTTCTTTTATTCCTGGAGACACCAGTTAGTCTGGGCTTTTGGTTAATTTTATTTTCCCCTTGGTATGGTATCTGTGGAATAAATCCCTCATAAATGTTTATTATCAATATCCGGTTTTTCAGCCCTTGCCAGGTAGCTACCAAACCAGTGTTGACTGGCAACATGCTTTTGCTCTCTCTCTCTTCAGTTTTAAGTTACTCGAGCTGCATCTGTGTCAACTTTCTTTGCGCCTCCTCCTGTTGTTCGGGCAGCTTCTATTTGCCTTCCTGGTATGTTTTTACAGCATGGACTGCATGATCTCGGAATTCATGGCGAGCCATTGATGTTAGACCCAATACCTGCTCCAGCTTAGCTTTAACTTGAGGGGAAATTGCCTCGACAATAGCGGCCCGGAACATTGAGGTCAATACTTGGCCACCTTTCTCGTCTTGTTCTGATAGAATCCTCCACCTTTCTATTTGGATTTCTGGATCGTCTGCTGGGTGTTCAGTGTGTCCCAGTGGATCCGCTCTCAAAGCTTTGGGATTGATCTTAGGTCGGTAACAGACTATTGGCCTGTCAAACCCTTTGTCTTACTCGATCAAACCTAGTCCCATCAATCGTCGAATTTTCCACCACGTTCTTCAGAACGTTTTGGTCCTTTATGTCTCTAAATTTCGGGAGCCCCATCACCTCTACTGGCAGTGCTTTCAAATCCCACAAAGCGATCAACCATGCTTTAGTTTCACCTTCAAAGGTTCTAATCCACTTTCATGCTCCATTTTGTAAATTGGGAAACCAATATTTCAGTCTTGCTAGATCCTATGTTCCCCAAGGAATGCATTGTGACTGTCTCCCCTCGTTCATAAGCAATGACAGCATCTTCTCTGGTGGGTACTTCTTCCCCTTTTAAAAATTGTTACATTGCGATTCCTCATCAGATTCCAATTCTGACCCTACTTCTATATTCTCCCATCATTTTCCTTCTTGTTTTGTTCAGGCGCATCTTCCTGCATTCCTTACTGACTTCTATTCTCTCCTCCCAATCACACTCTGCCTCACCTTGCTCAAAATTGATTAGGTTAGATTACTTATGGTGTGGAAACAGGCTCTTCGGCCCAAGAAGTCCACACCCTTTAAAGAACAAGCCACCCAGACCCATCCCCCTCTTTCTAATACTACGGACAATTTAGCATGGCTAATTCACCTAACCTGCACCTTTTGCGACTGTTGGAGGAAACCGGAGCAAACCCGCACAAACACGGAGGAAAATGAGCAAACGCAGTTGCTTGAAGCAGGAATTTAACCCGGATTTCTGGTGCTGTGAGGCAGCAGTGCTAACATCTGTGCTACTGTGCCGCCCATTGTTGGAATGATTTAGATATGCTTCATAGTCTCTTTGTTCTCTTAACACGTTTAAAGTCTGATTTTCAACTAACAATTCATTTTTTAACCAGTTGTATAGCTTCTAATTCTGTTTGCCTTGTCATCTGTTCCGTCCCTATTTTCATTTTTAATATATTCAGCTCTGGGTCAATTCAATTCTCCCTATATTTCTTCTGTTCCCCTTATTATATGATATTGTGTTGTATTCTGTTCGCATGATTCGAGAGGAGATTTTTCTAATTCTTTCCATTCGGGATAGACAAGTGGTTTCCCTTTCTCAGCTTCCACATCCCAATGACTCGTTGTTCTGCGCTGACCACGTGGACATTTTCTCTCTCCAGCCTTTGTGTCCAGAAACTGTTTTGTTCTCTGGCACCTCCATCGGTTGTAACTGGTGTCTAAAAGACTTTTCTCAAATATTTTCCAACAATTCTAAACAGCTTTAAAAATTTTCCTGTTCCATCTAAAATATGTTCTTTTTTTGACTTGTCGTTACGTATGTAATCCATAATTAACTCTTCCATTTCTTAGCACATATTCATATCATAGGTACCTTCTTTTGGCAATTTAGTTATCAATTTTGTTTAATTCTTCACGATTTTTCGCATCTTTTATAATGTAATGTCTTGTTACTTTGAATTTCCAAAAAAAAATTAACTACAGTCGCTTTGTTCCTCCTGCCTATAATTCAGTCCAGCTGATCTGTTGCCTCTGTTCTCACAGTTCACTCCACTGTGCCGCACAAGTCGACTGGCGCCTCGCCAATTATTATGAATGTTCCTTTGCTCTACAGCTTACAAGTGCCATTTTTCAATGTGCCAGCCCCTAAACTTCTTTGGTTTCAAATAATAAATAAAGACAATCTATCCTCGCTCGTTCTGCCTATTGCAGACACCGACTGTTTTAAGGCTGCATTCGCAGGACATACTAATTACTGAGAGTTCCTTGGAAATCCATTACACGAAATTATCTTAAATTCCGACAGTGCAAATTAAAATTCAAACACTCCTGGATTTTGAGCTCCTGGGAACAAGGCACATGCATTCAACCTCCAACAAGCAAGTGTGCATTCAAAGCAGATCACAAATGTATAAATTTAGAGGCCCTCTCGCTCTCTCTCTGTCTAACTCACCGAACTTTTCTTCAGGCAGCCAGGAACTCAGCACTGCGCCAGAGTGTCGCTCTCTACCTCTCTCTCTCTCAAACACAAATCCCTGCCTATGCAGACCCTTTGTTCATATTTAAAATTGCGTCCGTCTAGTTATCATGCAGTCCTTGTTTGAAGAAATTCAAAAGTCCGATAGCATTTTGGAAAACTTGGTTATTCTCAATTATTTTAATTTTAATCATCTGTTAACAATCTGCTGGCTATAAAACTTCACTCAAAATCAGTTATAATAACAGTAAAACAATCTTTTCTTACCTGTTCTGCTCGATCAGTCCCTTGCTTTTCCTTTCCTTGATTTATTTTAGTTTTTCTTACAGCAGGTCTGTATCCACAGAACACCGCATGGAATTTTATCTCAATCAATCTCTTTTTTCTACATCTACTCACCACACTGCTCGGTTTTCCTCAACAATCCATTGGTCTCCCCAGACTTTAATTTACCATTCACCTCATGGTTCTTTGGATCAGAGAGACCCTTCGGCAGTTTCTATGCACTTTTGGGGTCCCTGAGGACCTCCCTTACTTGATAGAACATAGACTTAATTAGCAGCAAAACGCTGACCGTTTTTGTGGGCGGCCAGATCTTTCTCCAATCAGTCTCAGGAGATCCATCAGTTAAACTGGAAAGTGCCTCTTTTCGGAGGGCGTGGGGGGGGGGGGGTTCTTTCCAACCCTGCACGCTGCACCAAATTTGTTGTGGAAAAATCACTTTGCACTCTGCGAGAATTACTAAGAGATGCAGAAAATCCTTCACGAAGATAAACTTTTATTTGCAAAGAAAAGCTGTGGCAATCAGAAGGTATGTCCATGCTGCCCACCAGTCCTTTGTCTTTCTGCAGTCCTAGTTCCTGCGCTTATCTGACGGCATTAGCATAACCAATCATACGAGCTGACTTCGAATTTCTAAGCGAATCATCCTCTGCCGAACTTGTTCACTACGCTACGCTTAACCTGTCATATTAATCCACCATCTTCTACACAATTCGCTCACCAATCAGTGATTTATCTAGCCTATCACAGTGCGCTACTATTATGTGTGATTGTATCTCTAATCCTGAGCATTCATTACAATTAACTACATAACTGCTGAATTAACTTCCATACCGACCCCAACGTCCTAAAGGTATGAAACCCTCTCTCCTCCAACATCTCCCAAGCCACACATTCATTCTGCCTATTTTTTTCACTTCTTCTCTGACTCGAATCTTGCACTGGTGACTGTTCTGAGATTACTACCTCTGAGGTCCTATATTTTTAGTTGTCTCCTAACTCACTAAATTCTGCTTGACGGAAGACATTCCATTTAATACCTACACCTTTGGTATTATCCTCAATGCTTCCTCCGATTTGTTTCTACCATCTAGGGGAACTGAGTTGTGAGCGAGAGGTGGTGAGGAGAGCAGTAGATGTACATCATTAGGGGATATCCGTGACGATTATTGACCTGTTAGCATGACATCTTCCGGGTTCTGGAAACAATGCTGAATAATTTCTGGGTAATTCCTTTCTTGACTGTATCCCATGCTGCCCGCGCCACTGGTGGGTCTGTCCACCCGGTGGGACATAATATACTCAGGGATGGTGAGGAGGCATCATGAAACATTACACATCACGTCTGACTCTGTGACTATGTCGAAGCCAGACTGTTTACTGAACGATTAAACATGAGGGGAAAAGGCAAAAATGGGGCAGAGAATAATGGTTTCAAAGCTGAATGAAAGGCACTGTATCTGAATGTGTGTTGTATTCTCAAACGAAATTGCGGAAATCAGCGTATATATTGAGATAAATGGATATGTTTTAACAACATTAGAGAGACATGGTGACATGATAACTAATATTGGCAACTGCATATTCAGTACATTTTGCAGATAGGATTGTTATGCAAAACTGAAAAGGAAGTGTTAGATTTCCGAATAATGGATGACTTCTATATTATTGTAAAAGAAGCAAATATGACATGAAATGGTCAAGGTATTACGCAGATGTCTAAGTGTTGGGATCAGGTGTAGTGTGTCAAAGTTCACAGCCGATGCTCAGACGAGTGGTAGATCAAAGTGGACAGAGGACACTGTAAGTCTGCGGTGGGATTGATATAGATTAACTGAGTTGGCAATGGTCAGGCCGATGGAGTATAACGTTGGTAAATATGAGGTCATTTATGTTGGGCGCAATGCCGGAAAAAAATCACGAACATATGAATTGTGAAACATTGCAGAATGCTGTTGTGCAGAGAGGCCTGGGTGTTCTCATGCATGAATCACAAAGAGTTCGTTTGAAAGGTTAGCAGGGGAGTAAGAAGGCACATGGAACAATGATCTTCATTGCTAAAGGGATGGAGTTCAAAATCAGGGAGATCATGATACAATCGTACATGGTGCTGGTGAGGGCACATCTGGATTACTGTATGCAGTTTTGGTTTCGTTGCTGGAGAAAGTATGCACTTTCACTGGACGGAAATGTAGAGTGTAGAAGAGGGTGATTGGGTGTATTCGGAAGTTGCGAGTCTTTTCTTATGAGTAAAGATTGAGTAGACAGGGATATAGTAATTGGAATTTCGAAGAATGAAAGGGAATTTATAGAAAATCTCAAACTTATAAAGGGAAAAATAAGATAAAAGCAGGGACATTATTTCCATTGGTGAATGAAATTCTAGTTAGAGGGCAGAGCTTGAAAACACGGAGGAGCAGATTTACCCTTGACCAACCCATAAAATTGTGAATCTATGGAATTCAATTTTCAATGAAGCAGTCAAGACTACGTCGTTGAATGGTCTTAAGGCAAAACATTGAGATTTATGTACAGTGCAGAAATTGAAGGTGAACGGTACAAGTAATTGGAACTAAGTCCAATTAAACGTGACCTGTTTCAATGGCGGAGCAGTTTCGTGGGGCCAGATGGCATACACTTGCTATCTTTACTCCTGCTTAAACCTATTGTTTTTGTGTAGTAAATGACAGTTGAGTCGAGTTTGGGGAATGATTTCCAACATGAGGCGAAGTGGATCACACCAAACCCATAACATTACTTGACATTCATGCGTCAAATTGAGAATCACGTTGATGTTCCGCCGTTTTTGACTGTACAACATTCCCGGAGTGACACCCCACTCACCAGAGATCCTGGAATTAACCCTGATTCCGGGAACCAGTGCTATCTTTGAAAGCCCATGGTGCACTGGGACAATCACAGACTGTGCAAAGCTCATTTGCATGCCCCTGATATTGAGACTGCTCGTGACAAACCGATGGAAATTACTGAACTCCCACCCGTTGTGTGGACATTGGCATGGAGCTCCTACTGGGTGGGAAGGTCACAAGCAAAACTTGCCCTTCCCACAGGAACAGGAGGGGAGGCCAGAGCACCAGACTGTGCCTGTCTGCTCTGAAGTTTCCCCTCACGTTAGAGCAGTCTCAACCATCGGGAGAAATGGACAGCACTTTAGCGAGATCATTGTCCTTCTGCACTCCATCAGTATAAGGGAGAATCTCACCATTACTCTTGACAAGAACGAACAAGAGGCAGCAAGATTATTGTTACATCAAGAAAGGCTTCACTAAACATCTCCCCCAATCTGCCAATCATGTCACCACAGAAAAAATTTGGTTGGAGCTCAGAAACAACGAGGGGAATCAACTCGTGGCCGGAGTTTCTTTCTGTAGAAAGAACGAAGGTACAGCATTACAAATCTGGGGACTCTTCGTCAGAACAGCTTTTTCTTTGTCAGATCTCCAGAATCTGCGGTTATTTGTTTTGTTCTCGATCGGCAATTATTTTGTTTGCTACATCATTACTGGAAGACTTGATCTGGGAAAGAGGGGAAGGGATGAGTGTTGTGAAGGCTCTGCTCACCCATTTATGAAATGGGGGTGTGAACCCTTGGGTGAGGGAAGTGGAGGGCATGTTAAAGGCACTCCGCCGGGATTCGACGTCCTGTGAACAGATGTGAAGGATCCAGAGAAAGTGGGAGTATGTAGTTCTGCTGAATTGGTCATTTGTGTAGCACGGTGGCTCAGTGGTAGGCATTACTACTTCAGAGCACCAAGGACCTGGGCGCGATTCCATCTTTGGTTGTCTTTGTGGGGATTGCACATTCTTCCTGTGTCTGTGCAGATTTCTTCCGTGTGCTTGGCTTTCCTCCTACAATACAAAACCGTGCAGGTTAAATATAGCGGTTAAATGTGGATTAGCTGTGTGAAATATAGATTTTTTGAAAAAATGTTTGGATGTGTCTGGCGTTATGCTATTTGGAGCATCAGTGTTCACTCGATGGGCCGAATGACCTGTTGACACTGCGGGGCTTCAATAATTTCTATTAACATGTCTGTGGTTTGGCAATACTTCTAAGTGACCTACCTATAAGTGCTAGTCTGATTTGATTGAATGAATTAATCCTCCTTACGTTTGTCGTAAACAAACTCCAACTGCCTATCTTCGGCTTTTGACCCATCTGATCAGGGTCTCGTTTTACTATGACTTAACCATCTTCATTGTACACTACAACACCAATTTATCTGCACATTCACTAAACATTTGTATGTTCACATCCGTATCATTTACATGAATGACAAAGTTAATTGGAATCTTGAGGCACAATGCTGGTCTGAGACCTCCAATCCCAAAAACAACCTCCCACCAACATCACTGTCACGTTCCTGCGAACGAATTACCTCCAGCTCTACATGGATTCCCTGTGATCTTACTTTGTTAAGAAGTTTACCATGACCAACTTTCTCGAAAGCCTTACTGCAGTCCCTGCAGTCAATTTCCACTGTTGTGTTTTCATCAATCTTCTGCCTCACTTCTTCAAAAGACTCAATCAAGTTAGTGAAACATGATTTCACTTGCACAGAGCCAAGTTGACAATCTCTAATCAAACGCATGAAAATCCTGTCCCTCAGAAGCCCCCTCCCGAAAACAACCCATCCAACACTGACTTGATGCCAACTGATCTACAGATCCCAGGCTTTTTCTTCCCACTTTTCTTAACTAATAGCACAATGTTAGCCAACCACTGTTGTTCCAGCATATAACGTGAACGATGCATGACATAAATATCTGAAGCAAGACCCAACAATCACTTCCCAAGAGTGTCACACAATTCTACTGTACATTTTATCTGGTCCAAGGAATTTATCTACACTTATGCATTTTAATTCTTCCAGCTCCTCCTCTTCTGTAGTATGGGCATTTTTCAAGAGTGCTTATTTTCACATGTTCTCTAACTTATCTATCCGTCTTCACACGAAATACTTATGTGAAATATTCATTTAGTACCTCACTCATCTCCTGTGGTTCCACAAATAGTTGGCCTTGGTAATCTTTAAAGAGGCAGTCGTGAGTACTGCAGATGTTGGAGCTAAGCGTCAAGTTTCGAGTGGTGCTGGAAAAGCACAGCAGGTCAGGTAGCATCTGAGGATCAGGAACATCGATGTTTCGGGCAAAAACCCTCATCAGGAAGTCCTGTTGAAGGGCTTTTGCCGGAAACGTCTATTTCCCTGCTCCTCGGATGCTGCCTGACCTGCTGTACTTTTCCAGCAGCACACAAATCAAGAACCTAATGTTTAAGGAGTCGTATTCTCTCTTTAGTTACTGTTTTGACGTTAATTTGTAGAACGTCTCTGAATTTTCCTTTACCCCACTTGGTAAAGATACCGCATGTCTGAATTTTGAAACTCTAATTTCTCTCTTGAACATCATCGTATTGCCCTTGCACTCCTAGTTGGATTCACTTGATCCAGGCTCTTCATACCTATCATATTCTTCAATATTTTTCTTGACCATAGCCTCAATTTCATAATCTACCCAGCATTCACAGCACCTACCAGCCTTGCCCTTCCCATGAATAAAAACATGCTGTTGATAGATCCTGTAATCTTATTTTCGAAGGCCTGCCACTTTCCTGCCACTAGCATCTAGCAAGCAGCTTTTCAACGTGCTTGCTGAAAATGGTCAAATTTAGCCTGACTCAATTTAGAAATTTAACACCTACATCAGGACTGTTTTTCTCCGAAACTATTTTAAAACTAACAGTTACTGCATAACAGGCTCAAGAAGTAGAGTGACGTCCTTCTGTGCCTGTGCAACATGCTCAAGAAGGGATGTCCTCTGCCTGTTTTGAAACTGAATGGCGTCCTCCTGTCCCTCTGCAATAGGCACAATTGGGACAGCATTACTGACGGCTACTCCTGAGCAGAAATCTCGATGTTCCAGAGGGTGTCCTCAGGTTATGGAAGAATTTGAGAATAGTGATCTTATTAAAAAATGGTCAGCGTGACACAAAGTCAATGGGCAATGAATATTGCACCCAGAATTATAATCTCTGGAAATTTCTGCAGCAGTCATTTTCTGCAGCTGGTCCGTTGTTTTATCTCTCTCTCTGCTTTAATAAATAGCATGGAATATATACAGTTCGAAGTGTTCTGGCACTCCCGCATTTAGGGACGAACAGATAAAAAGATTGAAATATTTATGGTCCATCCGTAAGCAGTCCTCATCCATTCTATTGATAGTGAGTAAATGTTCCCTTTTATTGCGGTTTGCACAGTGACGTAAGGAAGGGGTTACGTCAACCTGCTTGTTCAGTGTTTGTGATTCATGTCAGTCTCCATCGATTTCAATTATTCCAGTGGAGAGTTTCTATTATTTAATGATAAATGGGCTCATTCGATATGTATCTCGGAGTAGACAATAGACAATAGGTGCAGGAGTAGGCCAATCTGCCCTTCGAGCCAACACCACCATTCAATATGATCCTGGCTGACCATCCGCAATCAGTGTCCTGTTCCTGCCTTATCCCCATAACCCTTGATTCCACTACCCTTAAGAGCTCTATCTAACTCTTTCTTGAAATTATCTCGAGACTTGGCCTCCACAACCTTCTGGGGCAGAGCATTCCATACACTCACCGCTCTCTGGGTGAAAAAGTTTCTCCTCAACTCTGTTCGAAATGGCCTACCCCTTATTTTTAAACTGTGTCCTCTGGTTTGGGACTCACCAATCAGCAGAAACTTGCTTCCTGCTTCCAGAGTGTCCAATCCTTTAATAATTTTATACGTCTCAATCAGATCCCCCTCAGCCTTCTAAACACAAGTGTATACAAGCCCAGTCGCTCCAAACTTCCGGGAATTGAACCTACGCTGCATTCCCTCAATTGCCAGAATGTCTTTCCTCAAATTTGGAGAGCAAAACTGCACGCAATATTCCAGCAGCGGTCTCACCAGCCCCCGGTACAGCTGCAGAAGAACCTCTTCGCTTCGATACTCAATTCCTCTTGTTGTGAAAGACAGCATGCTATTACCTTTCTTCACTGCATGCTGTACGTGCATGCTTACCTTCATTGACTGATCTTGTTGTACTGCTGCTTTACCGAACTTGACTCCATTTAGGTAGTCAGAGTGGAAGGATCACCGACAGTACTAACAAGTATCTGCAGCACCAGGGAGAGAGGGAGGAGTGATCAGAACCTGAGAACATTATACTGGTATGTTCCAAGGATAGACCGGTTTTTATCCTGGTATATTTGACTTCTTTCTCCAAATTATTAAAAGTTGTAATTATCAATTCGGATCGATATGCACTCTTATTATTCAATATCCTATCCTGGCTAATGTCGGTGTCCCTGATAAATTCACTGCTCAGTATTTAATTCGACGATGTATGTTGGACTGTAATGCAGATCTTTTCATTGATTCTACTCTCCCTGTCATCGTTACTGTTGCTGCTGAATCTCTGAATTCAGACATTCATGCTACACAGCACGACTAAGTCCATCAGGGAACTTGTTTATTCATTCTCTCCCTCTTTTCATTTGATTTGGAGGTGCAGGTGTTGGACTGGGGTGGACAAAGTTACAAATCATAAAATGCCAGGGTATAGTTCAAATAGAAGTCTTGGACTATATCCTGGTGTCGTGTGATTGTTTTTCCTCTTTGCTGCTGACATTGTCCTTCATGGGAAACTGTGTTAACGGACTCAGATTCGGCTTTAAGCCAAGAACTATTGTAACATATCACATAAATAATTATGTATTGGGAATATGCAGGTCACCAGCATTTACAAAATATATTTCACCGATTCACCCCGTCTACTATTTCAACTTCGATTTATGACATACAGTTTTAATAATGACAGTAATCTGCGGCTGAGACACCGAGCTTCAATCCAATAAGCAAATCTGTGCCGATACTCCATGACTCATAGCTGAGCCTACGCAAAAATCGCATCCAATTCCTCTTGTTATGAAAGAGGAATGCCTGCACATTAATATTCTCATTCACACAGAGTCATAGAGTCATAGAGATGTACTGCATGGAAACAGACCCTTCCGTCCAACCCGTCCATGCCGACCAGATATCCCAACCCAATCTCGTCCCACCTGCCAGAACCTGGCCCATATCCCTCCAAAACCTTCCTATTCATATACCCATCCAAATGCCTCTTAAATGTTGCAATTGTACCAGCCTCCACCACATCCTCTGTCAGCTCATTCAATACACATACCACCCTCTGCGTGAAAACGTTGCCCTTTAGGTCTCTTTTATATCTTTCTCCTCTCACCCTAAACCTATGCCCTCTAGTTCTTGACTCCCCACCCCAGGGAAAATACTTTCCATAGCAATGCCCCTCATAGTTTTGTAAACCTCTATATGGTCACCCCTCAGCCTCCGACGCTCCAGGGAAAACAGCCCCAGCCTTTTCAGCCTCTCCCTGTCGCCCAGATCCTCCAACCCTGGCAACATCCTTGTAAATCTTTTCTGAATTATTTCAATTTTCACAACATGTTTCTGATAGGAAGGAGACCAGAATTGCATGCAATATTCCAACAGTAGCCTAACCAATGTCTGTACAGCCGCAACATGACCTCCCAACTCCTGTACTCAATACTCTGACCAATAAAGGAAAGAATACCAAACGCCTTTTTCACTATCCTATCTACCTGCTACTCCACATTCAATGAGCTATGAACTTGTACTGCAAGGTCTTTTTCTTCAGCAACACTCCCTCGGACCTTATCATTAAGTGTATAAGTCCTGCTAAGATTTGCTTTCCTAAAATGCAGCACTTCGCACTTGTCTGAATTAACCTCGATCTGCCACTCTCAGCGCATTTTCCCATCTGGTCATGGTCCTATTGCAATCTGAAGGACTAATTCCAATACCGAGCAACCCAGATGGCTTCCTTCTTCAAAGACCACAATTTCCCCTCCGACGTGGTTGATGATGCTCTCCACTGCAACTCCTCCACTTCCTGCTCCTCCGCCCTTGAACCCCGGCCCTCCAATCGACACCAGGACAGAACCCCAATGGTCCTCACCTGCCACCCCACCAATCTCCAGAAACATCGTATCATCTTTCGTCATTTCCGCCACCTCCAAACAGACCCCACCACCAAGTATGTATTTCCCTCCCCTCCCATATCAATATTACGGAAAGGCCACTCCCTCCGCAAAACAGTCGTCATGTCCACACCCCCCACCAACCCAACCTCCACTCCCGGCACCTTCGCCTGCAACCGCAAGAAGTGCAAAACTTGCGCCCACACGTCCACGCTCACTTCCTTTCGAGGCACCAAGGGCTCCTTCCAAATCCGTCACAAATTCACCTGCACCTCCACACACATCATTTACTGCACCCGCTGCAGCCTCCACATTGGGGAGACAGGCCGCCTACTTGCGGAACATTTCAGAGAACACCTCTGGGACAGCTGCACCAAACAAAACAACCGCCCCGTGGCTGAACACTTTAACTCCTCCTCCCACTCCGCCAAGGACATGCAGATCATTGGACTCCTCTATCGCCAGACCATGGAAACAGAAGCCTGGAGGAAGAGCACCTCGTCCTCTGCCTAGGAACCCTCCAACCACAAGGGATGAATGCAGATTTCTCCAGCTTCCGAATTTCCCCTCCCCCACCTTATCTCATTCCCAAACCTCGGACTCAACGCCGTCTTCTTGACCTGCAATCTTCTTCCCGACCTCTCCGCCCCCCACCCCCTCTCCAACCTTATACCCTCACCTTAACCTCCTTCCACCTATCGCATTCCCAACGCCCCACCCCCAAGTCCCTCCTCCCTACCTTTTATCTTAGCCTGCTTGGTACAACTTTTTCATTCCTGAAGAAGGGTCTATGCCCTGAACGTCGATTGTCCTGCTCCTTGGATGCTGCCTGACCGGCTGCGCTTTTCCAGTAACACATTTTTCAGCTCAAGTACTTTCAAAAGCTGATTAGAGGCAGATGTTCGCAGGTAAAGGGACAGCTGGAAAATGGGAAGTCTTCAGACATGAGATAATGCGAATCCAGAGAAAGTATATTCCTGTCCAGGTGAAAGGGAAGGATAGTAGGTACAGAGAATGTTGGATGATTAAAGAAATTGAGGAGTTGGTTAAGAAAAATAAGGAATCATATATCAGGTATAGACATGATAGATCAAGCGAATCTTTAGAAGAGTACAAAGAAAGTAGGACTATACTTAAAAAAGTAATCAGGAGGGCAAAACAGGGACATGAAAATAGCTTTTACAAATATATATTAACGACAAAAGGTTAACTCGGGAGAGAATGTGGCCCCTCAAAGACCAGCAAGGCGGCCTTTATGTGGAGCCACACAAAATGTTTGATATAGTAAATGATAACTTTGCATCAGTATTTACTGTGGAAAAGGATATGGAAGATATAGACTGCAGGGGATCATTACATCTGTCGACTTACCACCCCCTCCCCCCCCATTTATCTCTGTTCATTATGCAAACCCCTCCCAGTTGTTCATATTTAAATTGATGTTCTCCATGCTTGTCTCTCGCACAAGGATTTTCACATCTGTCACAGCTCGAACACCACGCGTGCATGCATACATGAAACGTCTTGCCTTTAGCTGATGCATGGAAACACAGAGACATAAATTTGTGGGCGCACCATTTACTATCAATTGCACTCTTCGGTGTAAGTCTTCCCATGCTTGGCGGATATCAGGTATAGTAGCAATATACTGGCAAATATTTGCAATACTCTCCACATTGGGGAGATAGACCAGCACAGCTCTCCATGCTGGCCTGTTACCACAGTTTATGGTGTCTACTTAGGTGCTCTGGGGTAGATTTAGAACTCGATGGAACAAACCTTTACATCTCATCCAGTAAATCATTTATTCATGTTCTCATTGTTGTGATTGCACGCGCCAAGGTCAAACCCATCCAGTTATTCCCACTTCCCTGTCGTTCATTTCCCTCCTATGTTTCCACTTCATGTTTTCAGTTAATTTATCAATGTTTGTATCTTTCTTCTTAATCTCCTTCCTTATCGTTCCGTGGGTTTGGGTTTTGACTCGAGTGCTAGCATTCTGATGTTCTGAATCAATGAAATATTTTGTGTGTCGGACTGTTGTTCACTTACCGGTGTAACCAATGTGTTACTCCATGTTGCACAGGGGTGTTTCAGGCGATTTGGGACACGTCTTTAACGCTGGTCTGTAATTATATTGTAGCACGTCATTGAACGCCTGTGTTTGTACTTCTTAGCTGATCGTGCGGTCAGTAACATTAGAAAGCTTCTCGTGTAATATTGTAAAGGACCAGGCATCTAATTTGGAGCTGAGGGGCTTCTCACTGGATCCTGTTATGAAACCGTTAGGGGAGATGCAAGGGAATATTTTGCTGGAGATTGCGTTGTGATCGGCCCCATACATTCAGGGAGACGTGAAGGTTCGCTCCCAACTCTCGATGGAGTGGGGGGTGGGGGCTGAAGTTACAGCAACATTAATAACAAATTGAGCAGACGCTGCAGACAGTGAAAGCTCTGAAACTACGAAGTCAGTGTTTGTGGGCAAAGGTAACTGCCATATCTGTCTGTGTCTTCACTTGGGCACACACAAGCTCACTCTACCCCTTACACGCTCTCACACTCACAGTGTCTCTTTCTTTCTCTCTCAATCTCCCCGGGCCACTCCCGCACACGCACTCCGCCTTTCACACACATACACATGCAGATACATATAAATTTGCAGTTTGAATTTGGATTTGAAAGTTTGTATTTTTAGCTACAATCTACTTCGTACAAAAAACACACAATGTGTAGGCAGTCAATGGTGCATTTCATAAACGCCTACTCGGGAAATCAAAGCAATCTGACTCCAGCTTCAGACACAGATCGGCTCGAGACAAGACCTCACAGCTAAAGTACATTTTCTGATCGGAGGTTTCACTTCCTCTACATCAATAATAAGTTAAGTTAACTCCAGGTAGGGATTGAAAGAAATTCTGCGATTTGCATATTAATCAATAAAAACCTGTACCTCCATTCCAAATGATTAAATGTTTAGAAGGCATTCCAGGTGTGTTCAATTCATGAGCATGTGTTGTACAAACCTTTGATCTTTTCCTGATAAATTCTGTGTCTAAAGTCTTCCTCTCACTAAACCCTGATGGATCAGGGGTGTGAAAGGTAGTGGTTTAAACTGAAACCATTGGACTTGATCCGGGTAGTGTGTGTTTTTTTGATCTTGTCCAGCGAAGTCCAACACTAGCATATCTACATCGTGTCTTTTATTGGTTAGCCAATCATCCATCTAAGCAAATAACTTTTTCCTAACCTCATGTGTTCTTGTCATGCATATTAATCGTTTGTGAGCCACGTTATTCTGTGACTTCTGGAAGTCCAGATATAATACACACATTGAATCCTCTTTGTCCACCATTCTTGTCATATTAACAAAATGCAAGTAATTCAAGTAACAATTAATCCATCTTAAAGTCATGTGGTCTGTGACGGACTGTGCTTTGACTTTGACAATCTCCAGTTATTATTTCTTTACAAACAGATCCTAACAATTTGCATTCAATCCCAAGAGATTACTCACGAATTTGTTGCCCCCAGTTAAGTTGGGGAACTTGTTCTAAGTTCTTCCCTTTCTGTAATGCCTATGTTCCTTATCAATTCATGTGTGACAGACACAAGGCTTTAAAAGATCAGCATCGATTGCTGTGAAAGAGGCATGAATGGAGTCATTCTGTTCCTGGTTTACACGCTCAATGGTCTGAATGCCCTCCTGGTGTTCCGTCATTAGAGTCTCCATGGGCTGAACTTTCTGCTCCTGTTCCTGACCAACTCGCTCAAAATCTGAATGTCCACGTGTTGCTGTAGAAGGGGTTGTGGATTTACAGAAGCTTCCTGTTGTGGTGCAACAATTCAGTGGTCTGAAGGATCTCCCCATATACATTCATAACAGGTAGGAGATACTGCACAGTCTCCTCCCATATCGCTGAAAAGAGATCAAGGGAGTGGGTGATTTTCTCCTGTTCCCATAAAACCCAAACTTCGCAGAGTCAACTCTTGCTGTTCACATAAAAAAAGTCTCAAAACATTTTGTGTCCTTCTCCTGTTCTTGTGCAACAGACTCAATGGATTAAATGGCCTTTTCCTCATTTGGCAATTTACAGTCACTTTATGGCCTCTTCCAGTCCTTGTGTTGCAACATTGAGAACGCTGAATGATCTCATCTTGGAACAGGATGCAAATGCGACATGCTCCATTATGGGTTGTCGTGCGGAGGGGTTGATTGGCCTCTTCCTGAATCTGTGTATCAAGATACAGGATTTAATCACTGTCCTCCTCATTTGATGTAAGTGTCGAAGAATCTACTTTTGCTGCTCCTGTGTTTCAGGTTTGAGAAGTGGAACGGACTTCTCAGTTCGCTGTGTTGAACTGAACCTCAAAACAAGGTTCTGTTTCTGAAACTTAAAACAAGATCAACCGTCATTCTTGTAAACTTTAATAGCCATTGGAACAACCTGCTCACCCCAAGTTAATGTGGCATGGTGGTTTACTTGAACAAAATGCCAGCTTTGTAAATAGGTAAATTTTGGGTTCAATCCCGAGCAGCGCGGGCACCTCACAATTACCATTCCTTGTTTCTTCTACTCGCAAATGCCTTGTTGTTCTTCCAGCAGATTGTTGATTCTAACTGATAATGTCGAAGGTCACTGCTATTGACAGCACGTGATTCCCGTATTTACAGGAAACAGTGCTCCCACTCCTGTTGCCAGGGTTTGACCCCCATGAGAGAATAGGCAAACGTGAAGATTGCAGATACCGGGAAATAGATTCTAGATTAGAGTGATGCTGGAAAAGCACAGCGAGTCAGGCAGCATCCAATGTGCAGGAAAACCAGCGTTTTGAGCAACAGCCCTTCATCCTGATGAAGGGCCTTTGTCCAAAACGTCGGTTTTCTTGCTCCTCGTTTGCTGCCTGACCTGCTGTGCTTTCCCAGCACCACTCTACTCTCGAACCCCACCAGAGAATGTTTGGGTTCAGTTAAGGTGATGTCACACGGGTATAATTGCTTTCCTATGCAGCCAGTGATGCAGCAATGTCCTTGGGAGCTGGTTTCAAATCATTCTCACGCATTCACATTCGTTTGGTAGCGTAGCCGAGGGGGCTACGACGCAGGCTTTAAGTTTCTGTCCGTTAGTAGGTGTTGCTGCGAATCCCATCAATACCAGCTTTGCTGGCAATGTGTTATGCCGAATCATAGTGCGAGCAAGTTCTGTTTAAAGTGAACACAGCAAAATGTAATCTGAGTGTCTCAAAGTAATCTATGATGCGAGACAGCATAGAAACTTCAGTGGATCAGCGGACACACTGTGCTTCTGTGGTGTTCTGGTTATCACAATCACGTTGTGCAGGAAAAGTTCCCAGAAACAAGGATATGCTGCTGCTTCACTATGCAGACAAGTTGTATTGCCCATACTGGCTAGCTCAGTGGTTGGCACTGCTGTCTCACGCAGCACAAGAGACCCGGGTTCAATTCCAGCCGCAGGCGAACATATGCAGCTTGCACATTCTCCCCGTTTCTGCATGGGTTTTCTCTGAGTAGTCCAGTTTCCTCCTTGAGTTCCAAGATGTGCAGGATATGTGGATTGGTCATGCTAAATTACGCTTCACTCAAAATGGGGTGCCGGGATAAGGTTGAAAGTTATTTAGGACGGTGAGGATTGGGGCTGTGGAGAAGCTAACTGAGAATGAAGGTGAGGGGTGAAATTGATAAGACAGAGTGGAGGGTGGAATGGAGAAGTGGGAGGGAAGATGGACAAGTGGGACAGGAAAAGGGAGCTTGTCAGGCTCCTTGCCCAATCCCTGCCCTGCCCTCATTTCTGAAGAAGGGCATATGGTCGAAATATTGATTGTCCTGCTCCTCCGAAACTCCCAGAGCTGCTGGTATTCCTTCCAATGCCACACTCTTCGACAGTAAGGGATATGAACGTCATTTGGGTAAAGTGCGTTGAGGAGATGTTCGACTATGAACTGGAATGCCGGAGTCTCAATGTATTGAATGACCTACCCCATTCCCGATATTTCTGTGCAGTCTGCAGGAAAGCTCTGCAAGCGTTGAAACAAGCATTCAGACGTTAGGAAAGAAGTCTCTACAAGTTCGCCACGTCTCTGTTTCCCGTGTCGTATTTCGAGACAGGTCGGGTGTTCATTCCAGTTTGATCCTTTAAAACCTCTTAGCTTCCTGATACAATTGAATGTCTTGCGTGACCGTTTCGTGCCCATTGACGATTTTGTTATATATACATGTGTCTGGCGTCACTTTTACACGAGACCAAGGAGGCATGGGACATTCAATTCCTGAAAGGGCATTGGTGAAGCAAATTAGAGTTTGTAATCAACAATATCTCTGTCACTGACACCAGAATTGAGATCTTCACATTTACGTAATTGCTTGCGACTTTCACCAGCTTCCAAAACAATAAACTTGTGGGATTAGTAATCCAGTGACATTTTCATGATAGTACAATCTCCACGTTGGAAATCACTCTATGCAGGTTATTTCTGTGCTGTGTCAAAAAGACGTTTCCACCAATTTACTTGTCATGATGGGAACTGAGGGGGTGGCAATTGTTCAGATCGTAATTTTTCTCCTCTCGGGGGACTAGATAGAGTTGAGTAACTTTCCAAATTGCCAGGTAGCTGTCAGAGGTGGAGCTGGAATGAATCAGAAGGAATGGTGTTAAGAACTGCCTTGAAGAAGCTTTCCTCCTCTCTCTACAAGAATCTCAGGGAATCCCTCTCCCACTGCAACTCCCAGGTCATTTCCTCTGTGCTGAAGCTCTTCAACCATGTCGTGAAACAAACTCGCTACCACAGCAAAACACATTCGCTTGCTCAGTGCCTGCCTCCGTAACCAACTCATCCCACACGGACTCCAGACCACCTATAAACCAGCAGAGTTCGGACCCGAACAGGACAAACAGTACAGACCACAGATTCAAAAACACCAGCAACAGTTCTCCTTCAAGATCCTCCGCTCCACGCTTGCAGCAATGCGCAGGCACCTAACCTCTCTACAGTCAGCCCTGCCCCAGCTGAGTGCCATACTCTCTCAGAATTGCAAAGGACCCACTCTGTACTACATCCTCAGGAGAATTCATACTCTCAATAAACTGTATTTCAATTCCATCTCAGACATCAAAAACTGTATTTACAACAAACTTTTATCCACCCACCTCCTTAACCAGCGCTCCTCAAACATTCCAGAAGATTCCCCTGGCCTCGGAACCTATTCCACCATTAGCCATGCGGCTGATGCAGCTACCACACCCACGCTGATTGATGATGTCACTTCCGCCCCCATCATGGCCACTCCCACAACCACTTCCACCCTTTACAATTCCTCATGCATCACACCTGACACCACTTCTGCCCTTCACATCATCACTATGCCACATGCTCAGTGACTCCCGCCACCCCTACTGCCGTGGGCACCACCATTTCCGCCCACACCAGCGCCACTCACCTGCATTCTGCTGACGTGCCCCCCACAGACCCCACTGTCACTCTCCCCACCCCCCAGAACCCCAAAGGGAACACTACCCGTGCTCATGACTCCACCCCCATTCCCCCCACCATCACACCCACTCCGATTACCGGTTCCACCCCCACTCCCAGCTCTACACCCACACCAGATCCCAGCTCCCGGCCCTGCCGAGTTTTCACCATCCCCCCAGACCTCCCCCTCACGAAAGACGAAAGATCAGTCCTCAGAAAAGGACTCACCTTCATCCCCCTCCGTCCATGCATCAATGAATTTAATACACTCCGTGATGTCGAACAATTCTTCCGTCGCCTCCGCCTCCGAGCTTACTTTCACAATCAGGATTCCCGCCCACCTTCCGAGGACCCCTTCGTCAACCTCCAACACACTGCATCCACCTGGACAACCCGCGCTGGCCTATTACCTGCCCTCGACATCTTCATTTCCAACTGCCGCCGGGACATTGACCGCCTCAACCTGTCGACCCCCCTCCCCCACTCCAACCACTCACCTCACAACGCGCAGCCCTCCAATCCCTCTGCTCCAATGCCAACCTCACCATCAAGCCAGCGGATAAAGGGGGTGCAGTGGTAGTCTGGCGTACTGACCTCTACACCGCTGAAGCCAAACGTCAACTCGAGGACACCTCTTCCTACTGCCCCCTCGACCATGACACCACCCCCATCACCAAACCATCAGCTCCCAGACCATACAGAATCTCATCACCTCAGGAGATCTCCCATCCACAGCTTCCAACCTCATAGTGCGGGAACCCCGCACTGCCCGGTTCTACCTCCTTCCCAAGATCCACAATCCTGACCACACTGGCCGACCCATTGTCTCAGCATGTTCCTGCCCCACTGAACACATCTCTACCTACCTCGACACTGTCCTATCCCCCCTAGTCCAGGATCTCCCCACATACGTTCGAGACACTACCCACGCCCTCCACCTCCTCCAAGACTTCCGTTTCCCTGGCCCCCAACGCCTCAGCTTCACCATGGATATTCAATCCCTCTACACCTCCATCCGCCACGACCAGGGCCTTCAAGCCCTCCGTTTTTTTCTCTCCAGACGTCACCAACAGTACACTTCCACCAACACTCTCATTCATTTGGCTGAACTGGTCCTCACCCTTAACAATTTCTCCTTTGAATCCTCCCACTTCCTCCAAACCAAATGGGTAGCCATTGGCACACGTATGGGCCCCAGCTATGCCTGTCTCTTTGTTGGCTATGTTGAACAGTTGATCTTCCGTAATTACACTGGCACCACTCCCCACCTCTTCCTCCGCTACATTGATGACTGCATTGGCACCACATCGTGCTCCCGCGAGGAGGTTGAGCAATTCATCAACTTCACCAACACATTCCACCCTGACCTTAAATTTACCTGGACCATCTCTGACACCTCCCTCCCCTTCCTGGACCTCTCCATCTCCATTAATGACGACAGACTTGACACTGACATTTTTTACAAACCCACCGACTCCCACAGCTACCTGGATTACACCTCTTCCCACCCTACCTCTTGCAAAAATGCCATCCCGTATTCCCAATTCCTCCGCCTCCGCCGGATCTGTTCCCAGGAGGACCAGTTCCACCACAGAACACACCAGATGGCCTCCTTCTTTAGAGACCGCAAGTTCCCTTCCCACTTGGTTAAAGATGCCCTCCAACATATCTCGTCCACATCCCGCACCTCTGCCCTCAGACCCCACCCCTCCAACTGTAACAAGAACAGAACGCCGCTGGTGCTCACCTTCCACCCTACCAACCTTCGCATAAACCAAATCATACGCCGACATTTCCGCCACCTCCAAACAGACCCCACTTCCAGAGATATATTTCCCTCCCCATCCCTTTCCGCCTTCCGCAAAGACCGTTCCCTCCATGACTACCTGGTCAGGCCCACGCCCCAAACAACCCACCCTCCAATCCTGGCACTTTCCCCTGCCACCACAGGAACTATAAAACCTGCGTCCACACCTCCTCCCTCACCTCTATCCAAGGCCCTAAAGGAGCCTTCCACATCCATCAAAGTTTTACTTGCACATACACTAATATCATTTATTGTATCCGTTGCTCCCGATGCGGTCTCCTCTACATTGGGGAGACTGGGCACCTCCTAGCAGAGCGCTTTAGGGAACATCTCCGGGACACCCGCACCGTTCAACCAAACCGCCCCGTGGCCCAACATTTCAACTCCCCCCCGCCCACTCTGCTGAGGACATGGAGGTCGTGGGCCTCCTTCACCGCCACTCCCTCACCACCAGACGCCTGGAGGAAGAACGCCTCATCTTCAGCCTCGGAACACTTCAATTCCAGGGCATCAATGTAGACTTCAACAGTTTCCTCATTTCCCCTTCCCCCACCTCACCCTCGTTCTAAACTTCCAGCTCAGTAACTGTCCCCTTGACTTGCCCGGACTTGTCCTCCCTGCCTATCTTCTTTTCCACCTATCCACTCCACCCTCTCCTCCTTGACCTATCACCTTCATCCCCTCCCCCACTCACCCATTGTACTCTATGCTACTTTCTCCCCACCCCCACCCTCCTCGAGCTTATCTCTCCACGCTTGAGGCTCACTGCCTTTATTCCTGATGAAGGGCCTTTGCACGAAACGTCGATTTCGAAGCTACTTAGATTCTGCCTGAACTGCTGTGCTCTTCCAGCACAAGTAATCCAGGAATGGTGTTAAGCCTATAGCCATTGTCATACCTACTGCGTTCAGCTGTTTCTTCATGTCACGTGAAGCGAATCGAATTAGTTGTAGTCTGGCATTTGTGAATCTGTGGGCACCATGATGAGGGTGAGGTGGATCTCTGTCTCAAAACGTCTGGCTGAGGATTGTGCAGATATTGCATCCTTGACTGTTTCACTAATGTGCAGAGCTGCTCCATTATTTACGATAGATACATTTATGGAACACTTCCCTTGAGTGACTTTTTTTATCGTTCATCACCATTTATGAACGGATGCGGCAGAACCACAGAGCCTTGACTGATCCGATTCTCGACAGCATGGAAAAAGGCCGTTAGGACCAACAATCCACACTGACCCTTTGGAGAGGATCCCACCCAGACCCATTCCCCTATCTTATCTTTACCCTGACTAATGCACCTAACACAATAGGCAATTTAGCAAGGACAATTCACCTGTCCTGTAGATCTTCCGATTGTGGGATGAAACCGGAGCACCCGGACCATCAATGGGGTATCATCAGTTTTAGGTACACATGGTTCTAGTCTGGCATGTTGACCCACACTCGTCACTGAACCACACATGATAGCAATAGTGAACTCAAGGATTATCCCGGGCAAAAACAATTTGCAGATTGTGGTTGAATACAATTCTGCTGCTGCCGCCCATGTGGTCTAAAGCACCACAGGAATGCCGGGAATTCTCTATTCAAGAAAGTTCATAGATCATTACAAGTATTTTTGAGGTGGAACGAATTGAGGTCATTGAAGAATTGCCAATGAAAGGGGCAGAATAGAGTCAAATTCCTCCATGCTCACCAGGTTTCCGAAACTGAACTCGTGCTGTTTGCCTGCGTTTAGCAAACACCCCCTCGAATCATTTCACTTCATGTCTCCAATCAATTGCCTGTTAAGTGTTGTAATTTTACTCGCCTGTTCTACTTTTTCTGAGAACTTGTTACATATAAACACCATCCTCTCTGAGAAAGAACTGCCTCTTAGATCCCTTTTAAATTTCTCGCCACTCATCTTAAATCTATGGTGTCTGGTTTTGGACACTTCTCCCATCAGCAAAGACTTAACTATTCACCCTTCCAATGCACTTCAGGCTTTTATAAGCCACGATATGTTCTTCGCCTCCCAAGCTAAAGGGAAAAATATTCCCAGACTCTCCTCTCTATGCTCTCATCTCAAAACTCCAGTCTCCATCATATCATTTAAAACATTGTGCAGAGTTAATGTTTCTGGCCCAGGGGCCATTCATCATAACGCATAACGCATAACGAATAATGTAAATATTTAACCTAATGGCTCTACATTTTCTTCGACAGCTTCTCACAATGACATGGAATACACAAACAAATCATGGTTATTTTTCTACGGTTATGCATTTTCAGACCTCCAGCACTTCTTAGAGTCATAGAGTCATAGAGATCGACAGCACGGAAATAGACCATTCATTCCAACTCGTACATGCCGGCGAGGTATCCCAACTCAATCTAGTCCGATCTGCCAGCATCGTGCCCATATGCCTCCAAATCTTTCCTATTCATTTACCCATCCAGATGCTTTGTAAATGTTGCAATAGTACTAAACTCCACAACTTTTCTGACAGCTCATTCCGTACATGTACCACCCTCTGCGTGGAATGGTTGCCCCTTAAGTCCCTTTTATGTCATTCCACTCTCACCATACACTTATGTCATCGATTTCTGGACTCCCCCGCCCCAGAGAAGAGACTTTGTCAATTTATCCTTTTCATACCCCTCATGATTTTATTTCTTCTGAAATGTGGCATCATTTCAAAATATCACGACATGGACTTAAATTCTCCAATTCCTGAGCTTCGTGCTTTTCTCCTCAGCAAATACTGATGTTATATATTCGTGCCGGACCTCACCCATCGAGCTGGAACAATCTAAATGGCAGTGGAATTGATCGAGTCTTTGCGAGGAGTGTGAGCGCAGCATAGCGATGCACTTATGAAGTGTGTTGTTGAACAGTGAACTGTGTTTCTGTGTTTTTCCATTTTTACAGGAAGGGCTGTAACGTTTTCAATTTTTACTGCGTTTGCTTGCTTTTTCAGCTTTGCACCAAGATTCTGTACCTTGAGGGGGAGGGACACGTTCTCTATAAGATTGTGTCACATCTGGATAGTTGTAAAGTTTTCACTGTCCTCACATGAGTTCACTTGACAAGAAATGTAATCGACGGAAATCATCTCCTGTGGCTCAATACCAAGATAGCTTTTGAATTTTAAGGGGGCTGATCTCCCTCGTCCGTCTTTTGCCAATGATATACTTGTGGAATCGCTTCTGATTCTTGTCAACTTTATTTGCCAAAGCTGTCTCATGCTGCCTTTTCAATCTCGTGGTTTCTCCCATCAGTCTACATCCCCGTGCTCCTTGTGGATTTCCCTTGATCCCAACAGCCTATATCTTTTATTCCTTATCCTGAGCCTTAATATCCTCTGCCATGTCCTGTTCCCTAATCCTGCTAACATTGCCCTCACACTGACAGGAACATGTTGTCCCTGAACTCTCATTATATCGCTTTTGGAAGACCTGAGAATAGTTCCCCCAATCATCTTTTCGAAGTTCCTGCCTAATGCTAGCTAAATAGGCCTTGCACAAATTTATAGCGTAAACATGTTAACCAGGCCTATCCTATTCCAGAATTATATTAAAATTATGATAATTTTAATCACTGGACACAACGTGCTCTCACGCTAAAAGCTCAGTCATTTGCCCTGCCTTATTTCCCAATTGTTAATGGAAGGATGCTATTAAACTGGAAAGAGTGCAGAAGAAATTTACAAGAGCGTTGCCTGGGCTCAACAGTCTGAGCTACAGGGAGAGTTTGGACAAGCAAGGATTTGTTTTCCTTAGAGTGTAGAAGACTGAGAATGGCTATTTAGAGGTGTCTACGATCATAGGAAGCATGGATAGGGTGAGCACATTCAGTCTTTTCCTTCGCATGGGGGAATCGAGGGTGAGAAGGATCATTTTAATGTCAGTAGGGAAAGACTAAAAGGGTACAACATGGTTAAATTTTGACACAGTGAGTTGTACGCTGATAGAATGACTGCCCGAGGAACAAGTTGAGGTGGGTACTTTAGAAACCTTTTAAACGCATTTGGACAAATACATTGATAGGCACGTTTAGGAAGGGTCTGGGCGAAGTGCAGGAAAACGGGGTGCATATTTAGACATTTTGATCATCATTGATCAACTTGGTCCAAACGTCCTGTCTCCTTGCTGTGGGACTCTAATACTCCATGTCTGCATGACTGTAACAAGCCCAGTGCTGGCCCATATGCTAAAATTGCGCTTTTCCCAGGCCACGTCAAACCATTCTCTGTATAATTTGGAAGGGTACATCAAAAAAAAGTTCATAGGAAAACATAGAACATAGAAAAATACAGCGCAGTACAGGCCCTTCGGCCCTCGATGTGGCGCCGACCGAAGCCGACCTAACCTACACGAACCCAATAACCTCCATATGCTTGTCCAATGTCGGCTTGAATGACCATAAAGAGGGAAAACCCACCACTGCTACTGGCAGGGCATTCCATGAGCTCACAACCCGCTGAGTAAAAAATCTACCCCTAACATCTGTCCTGTACTTATCACCCCTTAATTTAAAGCTGTGTCCCCTAGTAACAGCTGACTCCATACGCGGAAAAATGTTCTCACTGTCAACCCTATCTAAACCCCTAATCATCTTGTACACACATCTTGTTCGATAAAGTGCGATAAAATTCGTCTCAACATCTTCCAAAGTGCTTCAATCAGAGAGGCCTGAATACATTTTTTACTGCTGTGATCTGCATAACAGCCTTTGCTGAATTGATATCTAGTCTAGGTTTAAAGATCAATGCACTGTTATGGTCTGCATAGCTCTCTGTACATAGATCTAATCTGATTTTATAGATCGATGCACTGTTATAGTTTGCGCATGTCCCGATGCTGGACATATATCTAATCGAGGTTTATAGATCATTGCAATTTTTTGGTATGCATATCTTCCTGAGCTGGAAAGATATCATGTCTGGGTTTATAGATCAATGCACTGCAGTGGTCTGTATAGCTCCTTGTGCTCGACAAATATCTAGTTCGGGTTTATAAATCAGTGTATTGCTGTGGTATGCATAGCTTCCGGTGTTGAACAAATATCTCGTCCAAATTGAGAGATTAATGCACTGCAGCGGCCTGCACAGCTCCAGATGCAAGACAAATATCTCGCCGCAGTTTACTGATCAATGTAATGCTGTGACCTGCATAGCTCTCTGAGCTGGACGGACATCCAATCCGGGTTCATATAACAATGCAGTTCTGTGGTCTGCAGTTTTCTGCATGTGGCAGATTGCTTGGTTGGATCAAACACAGCTTGATATACACTGTGCACTGTGCTGGACAGGTATCTCCTCTGGGTTCATGGTTCTGTGTGGTGGATTAAGAATGTGATGTAACTAACAATTTCAGCTGATCTGGTACTGCCTTTAGTTTATATTCTCATTCTTGCGATTGGACCCTCCATGTCTAGTTGTATTAATGTTGCAGTGTTTCTAAGCACAGTACATCATGTTTGTGAACACCCGCTTTCCTGACAGCAGCCACAGCCACTTCGTTCAGAAGCAGTGAACCGTTCCCAACGTTTTTGGTTCCCCATGCAGAAAGAAAAGATGGCCTGTCGGATGGCCTTGATGCACGGCTCAAAGCACTCTCCCCTCACCACACCCCAACGTCTAGCAATCTGATCAAAATATGCCATCTGTGCGGAGAGCAAGTCGGGCACTGAGAACATCAGCGAGTCTTGCATCAGGAAGATGGAGCAATCGTTCCCATATCTGAACGGGTCAGAGTGAACCCTCTTGGACACACTGTATCACTAAGTCCTGTAATCTCTCTCCATTTACGTATGATGCATCCTTTAACTCTTCCTGAAAAATTCAAAGGTTCGCATTCACGCACATTACATTCCATCTGCCAAATTGTTGTCAATTGCTTGTCCATTTACAGAATCTATGATAATAACAGAGCCTCATGAATGCCAAGTTTCCATTGCTCGGCAGTTAAGACGTTTGTCTTGCAGAGCAGGAGTTAGGGCCACGTAACACAGCGGCTGGTATCTTCATTACGATGCATATACTTTACCTCCAACAGGACTATGTGCTGAATGTTCCTACAGATACTGTAAGGGATATATCCACCTGTGACAAGTAGTTTGTTGAGAATGTGTCCCACTTGTTCGTTCCCCCATCACATCCCATAGTCTTGTTGCTGTGTATTTGAGTCCTCACCCTGGTCAGTCAGTGGTGGGAATATGGAGACACTCTTGGTGATGATCATTGTAGCACAACACCGTGAGCACGTTCTGTGTCCTTGCCAGCCCGATGTTAGCTTGATTTCAACATCTTGGGAACTGCGTTATCACGGAGGTGAGGTGTGGAGGATAGTAGATGTCCATCATAAGGAAGTTTTTTTGACCATCTCTGACCCGTTACCTTGAAATTTCCGGGTTCTGAAATCAATGTTGGGAAATTCCAGGGTAACCCGTTCCCTGATTGTATCCAATGGCGCCCACCATTGGTATGTCTGTCATGCCAGTGGAACAGGATATATGCAGGAATGGTGATAGGGCTTCTTGAAGCATTAACCATCAAGTCTGATTCTGTGAGTATGATGACATCAAACTGTTTCCTGACACCGCAACGTGAGGAATAAAGGAGACAATGGAGCATGGAATAATAGGTTAGAAAGCTGAATGGAAGACACTCTATCAGAATGTCTGTTGTATTCTTAAAACAGACTGAGGAAATCAGTGCATGCATTGAGGGTTATGGATATGATTTAATAATATTAGGTAGACAGGGTGACCAATACTGGGAACTGAATATCCTGAACATTTTAACGCTGGGAATGCGAGAACTGAAAATGAGGTGGGGAAAAATAGCTGAGTAAGGATAACATCTACATAATCATTAAAGAGGATCTTATATAAAATTTCTGACCTCTTATCTTTATCTTATACATTTTGAGTACGAAGTGACAGTTCAATTGAGTTTGGGGATATATTCCCACTGCACGTTTGAGTTGGTCTCACAACCGTAATGAGCCGCAGGTCCTTTGTGATGTGGGCCTTTATGAGTCCATCACATTCTGTGCCCGACATACCCCAAAACAGTATTCGTATGATATTCCCGGAACATTCCATAACAAATATTCTCTGAGACATTCTACAACGGACATTCTCCAGAACATTCTATCATCTACTTTCTCTGGTACTTTCTATAACCCACTTTCTCTCGAACATTCTGTAACTGACATTCCATGAAGCATTCTATACCCGACATTCCCCGGAACATTATATAACCGACATTCTGCAAACATTCGTTAACCAACATTACATAGAACATTCTACAACCAACCTTCTATATTCGACAATCTAGAACTAACATCTTCCGAGACAGTCTCTAACTGAAATTTATGGGAACGTTACATAACCGACGTTCTCCAAAACATTCTATAATCAGCTTGTTCCAGAACATTTCATACCTGATATTGTCTGGAACATTTTTCGAGCCAACGTCCTCCACTCTGGAGCATTCTATAATCGATGTTCTCCAGAAAATTAGATAACAGACTTGTTCTGGATCATTCTCTAACCCACTTTCTTTGGAGCATTATCTAACTGACGTTCTCCAGATCATTCTATAACTGAATTTCTCTGGAACGTTCTATAACTGATTTACTCTGGAAGATTGTATGACTGACATTCACAGGATCATTTTGTAAATTATGTTCTCTGGAACATTCTATAATCAATGTTCCCCAGCACATTCCATCAGCAACTTTGTCTGGAACATTCCTGAACTGACATTCTCCAGAACGTTCTCGTGAGCATTCTATGTGGGGGCACGGTGGATACGTGTTGAACGCTGTTGACTTCCAGCGCCAGGGACCCACTTTCGATTCCCACCATGGACAACTGTCTGTGTCGTGTTGGCAAATTCTCCCCCAGTCTATGTTGGCTTTTTGTAAGTGCTCCACTTTCGTCCCACAATAAACGGATGTGCAGGTTAGGTGAATCGACCATGCTATATTGTGCATAGTGTAATGTGCCATTCTCAAGGGTAAGTATGGGGTTGTGGAGATGGGTCTGCATGAGTTCCGCATCAGAAGGTTGAGACTTTCTGGGCCAAATGGCCAGCTTCAGCACTGTAGGTAATCTAATCTGACTCTATAACAGCTATTCTCTGGAACATTCTAATATCGACCCTCCCCAGAACATCCAGTCACCGTCATTCCCTTTAACATTCTATCACTGACATTCCCCAGAATGTTTGATTCCTGACATTATTTTGTAAACTGCCAGATGCCAGTAAAGTGAGGATAAAAAGCATAAGATCCAGAGGGAAGAGATCACATTCCAGAGAGAATGGGACATTGTTCTGAAGTCCCCTCTGGCAGTTAAATGGGGTAATACGTTTTCCCTGTGCTCGCATTCCTTTGTGATAGAGGGTTAACCACAAATTGGAATCACAGACAGAGATTTCCAACCTCCGTTTGCCATCAAGGAACTGGGAGCGAATCCTTCAGTACAGCAACTGTTTCACTCTCCATATTAACAACTGGAACGAAGTGACCTGTGTCTGCATTCGAGCGATCGAATGTGTGGAGATGCTACAGAAAACATTGGTTCTTCTGGATGTGTCTCTGTGTGTTTTGGGAGTGAGTGTTCTGGTGATTTACGTCAGAGTTTTGTCAGTAATCCTGACCTTCCCAATATTTACTATTGCTCCAGTTACATGAATAAATCTCTGAAGACAGTGACACATCTGAAAACCTCATTGGTCCTCAAAAAACTGGGGGCAAGTGAGTACTGCTGATGCGGGAGGTCAAAGTAAAGTTTAGAGTTGTGCTGGAAAAGCACAGCAGGTCAGGCAGCATCCGAGGAGCAGGAAAATCGATGTTTTGGAGAGGAGCCCTTCATCAGGAATGAGGTCAATTTTCCTGCTCCTCAATAAAACTGGTCACATTGCCTTCAGGTTAATGTATATTTTATTTGTTTTTCTTCCTCACAGCTAACGTAATGACGATCTACGTCCTGCTTTGTAAAGATTGTGGGTTGTCTCCATGTGTCATTCGTTACCTGGGGGCCATGGCGGTGGCAGATCTACTGGTCATTGTTCTCGATGTGATGTTGAGATTCATTCCGATTGTTTATCGGGAACACTTTTATTCCTTGTACTCCATCCCCGTGTGTAATATTCACGCCATCCTGCTTTATGCAGCCACTGACTGTTCTGTCTGGTTCACCGTTACTTTCACTTTTGATCGGTTTGTGCCTGTTTCTTGCCAGAAACTGAAAAGTAAATATTGCAGTGAGAAAACGGCGGCTGTGGTTCTTGGAACAGTTACTATCCTGAGCTGTTTAAAGAACATTTTCTGGTATTTTATGCTTGAAGGTTACTATCTTTTGGACAACATCCCATGGTTTTGTCATATAACACAAGCTGTTTATAAATCCGGTGTTTGGGTCGCAATAGAATTCCTTCACAACATTCTAAACCCGGCCATCCCATTTCTCCTGATTCTGCTGCTCAATGTTTTCACCGTCAGATACATTCTAGTAACCAGCAGAGCCCGCAGGAGACTCCGCGCTCACACCAGTGGGGACACTCAGTCTGACACAGAAATGAGAAATCGAAAAAAATCCATCATTATATTGTTTGTGATCTCGGCCAATTTTATCCTGTTATGGTCAATATTAATGGTGCGTTCCATATGGTACCGGATATATAATATTGGGTATTATTCTGTGTATCTACATCCCTTTGTGCGGGAATTGGGCTTTATGCTGCAGCTCCTCAGTTGCTGCACAAACACTGCGATTTATGTCGTGACCCAGTCTAAGTTCAGACAGCAGTTGAAGAATGTGCTGATATATCCTTTCGATCACATTCATCAATCAATGAAATCCACTCGTTAATCAATACATCCAGGATTTTCTCATTTTAGTTCAATTGTTCAGCAACGAAGAGCCTGTCCCTACGGCAATAAACTTAGGATAGTGTTGGTTTGCCGAAAAGTGTCCCACAAGGTGTAACAGGGAGACATTACCACGTTTCTCCAAATGAGAAAACGCACCATCTTACGGACTGCATCGACTCCTTCAATTTGTAAACAATAAAAATGTTCATGAGATGGAGCCAAGTAGCAGAATGAACGATGTTGCTGTTTGTGTGTGTGTTCAAAAATCTGAGATGGAACGAGACAGACTCAGCCCCAAACCATGGTTCACAGAGTCGGATTGGGGACCTGGGTCTAATTTTAGGAGTTCGGTTTAAGTCTGTTTTTCCATGCTTTCACCTCTGGGTCACCCACTCCGACCTGGCGTTCAGCAGAATTGATCTGTCTACCCCCCTCCCCTATCTCCAATCAACCACACTCATCTATATGGCTCTCTCTTTTTTGCTCTTCGCCCCTCGCCCCTTTCTTGCAGTTTGTCCTCTTTTCCTTTCCCTCTGTTTATGCTCATTTCTCTCCCTCTCTCTGCACACTCTCATTTTCACTCCCCCTCTCCCTTTCATAGTCTGTCTTCTCTCTGTGTGTGTGTCTCCATCTCTAGCTCTGTTTCTCTCTCTCTGTCTCTCTCTCGCTCTCTCCGTCTCTCACCCCTCGGCTTCTACACCTGCCTCCACACGTCTCTCCCTGTCACCTTGTCGCTCACTCTCCTACTGTTTCTGTCTACCTTCCATCTTTCCATCTCTCAGCCATTTTCTCCCTCCTCCCAAAAATCACATTTCTCCATCCTCTCTCCTTACAAGTAGTCTTTCCACACCCCCAACCCCGTTTATGGGACAGAGGGAGAGGGAAGGACTAGCGAGAGGTTTTCAGATATGAGGGAGGGAGGAAGTTTCAATCAGAGGGAAATCGAGGGAGGTAGGGGCGACATAGATTAAGAGTCAGTCAGCGGAAAAGGGTAGGGGGGGAAGACAGTATCAGACAGGGGAAAGACAGGGAGAGGCAAACAGAAGGAGAAGAGGGTAGGAGAGAAACAGGAAGAGGCAGGAGAGAGAGTGTCGGGGTGCGCAGAGAGAAGAAGAAAGGGAGGTTAGGAGTGGTAGAGAGAGGCAACTAATCAGAGGGACGGAGTGTGGAGGGAGAGAAAGGTCGAATCAGAGAGTGGGAGTGGAGGTGAGTGAGGGAGCAAGACATGCAGATCTGGAAAAGGGAGGAGCGAGAGAATGAGTCAGACAGAGGGAGAGGGAGGGACGGGCTGATGGAGAGAGACAGACATAAAGTGGGAGGAATGGAACGAGAGAGAGAATGACAGAAAGACTGAGATATTCACTGAGATAGACAGAGAGAGAGAGAGAGCGAGACAGTGGGAGGCAGAGAGAATGAGACAGAGGGACAGGAAGGGAGCAAAAGAGAAACACTGAGAAAATCAGACAGAGGAAGGAGTGCAGATGCAAGACAAGGAGTTAAACAGAAGAAGCGAGAGAGAGGGAACGATCGAGACATAATCAGCGGACAAGAGGGAATGAGGGAGCGTAGAGGGTTAGGGAGAGAGAGTGAGAGGGGTTGGGGAGAGGGAGTGGGATAAAGAGAGTAAGTAAGGGTGTGATAGAATGTGGCAGAGAGGAAGAGTGAAAGAGCATGGAGGATCAATGATTAGCTCTACTACCTCAAAACACAATGGGCCCGGGTTCAATGCCAGTGCAGCTGTCAGTGTGGACACGTGGGTTTCTGCCGCATGCATCAGTATTCTTCCACAATTCACAGATGTGCAGGTTAGCTGAAATGGTCATGCTAAATTACACATTGTGAACAGAGGTGTGTAGGATATTGGCAAATGCAGAGATACCGGGTTGAGGAATGGGACTGGGTTTGTTACTCTTTGAGGGTCGGTGTGAACTTATTGGCTGAATGGCTTCTTTCCATACTGTCGGGATTCTATGATTGTGGGAGGGAGAGACAGACTGGAAGACAGTGAGGGGGGGATTGAGAGTGGGAAGGGAGAGGGAGGAGTGGAGAGACAGTGGGAAGGGAGAGAATAACGAGTTGTAGGGTACGAGAGAATGAGGGTGGAGAGATAGTGGTAGTCCGTGACAGAAAGTGGGGGAGGGAGAATGATGGAAAGAATGAGGAATAGAGAGTTACGTGTGAAAAAGGGAGGGAAGAAAGAGTGGGGAGGGATTCCGAGGGGCTTGAGTGGGGGGAGACAGAAAGCTTGTAAGGGCTTGAATGGAGTAATGTGTGGGAGAGAGAGTTTATACGGGGAAGGAGCAATTGGGGAGAGATAGTTCAGAGAGAGAGAGAGAGTTGGGTACAGAGACAGAGTTGAGGGAGTGCATGGGCAGCAGAGGAAGAGTGTGGGATGGTAGATAGAGTGAGTGGTGATACAGAGAATATGGGGAGGACAAAAAGAGAGAGTAGGGGCGGCGACAGGCGGTTGGAGAAGAGGGAAGCTCAAGAAAGTAAGGTGAGCAGAGACTGGGTGAGAGAGAGAGGGGGTGAACAATGAGAATGGTAAAGAAGTGAGAATAAAGAGGGGCGAAAAAAAGAGTTGGGGTGTTGACAGAAGGTGGGAGGGTCAGAATGAGAATGGGAAAGAGAGAGAGGTTGGTTGAGAGAAAGTGTGTGGAGAGAGAGAGAGCATCGGGATGTTGGAGCCGGGGAAAGAACGAGTAGGGGCTGCGAGATACAATGGGGGCAGGGAGAGAGAGAGTCTGAGGGAGATGAATTGTGGGGAGGAGAAAAGTAGTGGGGACAGAGAGCTAGAGTGGTGGAGAAGGTAGAGAGAGTTTGCAAAGAAGGGAGAGGTTTGGGAAGAAGGAGAGACTGAGCGTGGGGGACAAGACAAACTTGGGAGAAAGAAAGTGACTGAGATGAGAGAGGAGTGTCGGGAAGACAGCGTGGGGTGGAGAGAGGCAGATCGGCAGACAGAGGGAGTTGGATGTGGGGAGAGAAGGAGGGAGTGGGAGGAGAGAGGGAGGGAGTGTGAGGAGACGTGAGAGAGAGTGGTGAGCGAATGGGGAGAGAGAGTAATGGACTGCAGGGAACAGGCAGAGAGAGAGAGTTGTGGGGAAATGGGGAGAGAGAATTGTGAGGGAGCACGGGGAGAAGAGGGGAGAGAGAGCGCTGGGGAAGAGGAGGAAAGAGAGTGGTGGGGTAGGAGGAGGATCGTCGGTGCTGGAGGCAAGAGGGGAGAGAGAGTGGTGGGGAAGGGAAGTCAGGTAGAGTTAGTGGGTGGGGAAGTGGGGTAATGAGAATGGTGGGGAATGATGGGAGAGAGCATGGTGGGGAAGAGGGGAGAGAGACTGGTGGTTTAAGGATGGGAGAGAGCTTGGTGGGTCAAAGGGGAAGAAAGACTGCTGTGGCAATAGTGATAGAATGTGGAAGGCGGAAGAGTGGCGGAGAGTGTGTTCGGGGAAAGAGTGGGAGAGAGGTTTGTGACGGTGAAGTGGAGGAAAGTGTGAGGTGAGGACAAGTTGGGGAGAGAGATTAGTGAAGGAAGATGGTGAGACAGATAGGTAGGAGCAGCGGGGAAGAGGGGAAAGTATGGTGGGGAGGCAGGGAAGGGGAAGAGAGACCGGCGGGGTAAGAGGGGGAGAAAGATTGGTGGGCGAGGGGGGCGAGAGGTGGAGAAAGAGTGATGCTGGGAAGAGGGGGAGAGAGAGTGATGTTGGAAGATTGGAAGTGAGAGTGGTGGGAGAAGATTTGAAGAAGGGGAGAGCGCGTTGTAGTCAGAAGAGGGGAAGAGAGAGTAATGGGCGATGAGGAGGAGAGGGAGTGGTGGAGAAGAGACGGAGAGAAAATGGTGGTGAAACAGGGAGAGAGAGTAAAGTGGGGGAGGAGGGGGAGGGAAAGTGGTGGGTGTGGGGGAAGAGGTCGCAAGAGATAGTGGTGGGGAAGCGGTGAAGAGGGCGTGAGATAGTTGCGCTGGTGGGGAAAGAGAAGGAGTTAGAGTGTTGGGGGTATAGGGTAAGAGGGAGAGAGAGAGGTGGGGAGAAGAGATGAGAGACTGGCGGTGGTAAGAGAGAGTGATGGGAGGAGCAGGTGAGAGGGGAGAGAGTGTGGTGTCGGGAAGGGGAAGCAGGGATTGAGAGCGGTGGGGGAGGGCGAAGCGGAGGAGAGAGCGGAAGATGGGGAGAGGAAATGATGGTGTGTGGAGAGAAGGGAAGTGAGTGTGTTTGGTGCGGTCGGAGGGAAGAGGAGAAGAGTGTTTTGGGCGATGGGGAAAGAGGGAGAGAGGTAGTGGGGGAGAAGTGGTGCAGACAGTGTGGTGGGGTGAAGGGGAGAGATAGTGGTGGGAGGACGAGGAAGACGAGGGCAGAAAGTGGTATGGGGTAGGGGAAGAGGGGGAGAGATTGTTGGGGTGAAAGTGATGAAAGTGATGCTGAGAGAGTAATGTGGTGGGGAGCATGTAAGAGGGGGATAGCGAGACAGTGAGGTTGAAAGAGGGGAGAGACAGTGGTGGAGGAAGGTTTAAGGGGTGGAGAAATGGGTGGAGGGGCAAGAAAGGGAGAGAGACTTGAGGGGGTGTGCAATGATTGCGAGAAAGAGTGGTAGGGGATGGGGAAATGGGGCAGATAGAGTGTCGGGGACGGGATAAAAGAGGGAGAGAGAGTGTTGAGGATAGAGATGAGACAGAGTTATGGTGGGTTGACGGGAAGAGAGTGGTGATGGTGAAGGGGAGAAAGATTGGTGGGAGGAGAAGGGAAGAGGGGGAAGAGTGGTGGGAGAGGGGAAAAGACAGGGAGAGAGTGGCGGAGATGTGGGAAATGGCGGAGAGAGACTGGTTGGGGAGGGTTTAAGATGGGGAAAGAGTGCAGTATTGGGAAGAGACGGGGAGAGAGTGGTAGTGGGATGAGGGGAGAGAGTATGGTGGGGCGATGAGAGGAACAGAGAGTGTTGCGGAAGAGGGGTACAGAGAAGGTGCGGAAGGGGGAATGAAGGGGAGAGAGAATGATGGTGGGAAGAGGGGTAGAGAGAGTGATTGGGAGGGTGAAGAGGGGAGACAGTGATGGGTGAAGGGGGAGTGAGAGTGTTGGAAGAGAAGTGAAAAAGGGGAGAGCGCATTATGGGCATAAGAGGCAAAGAGAGAGTAGTGGTGTAGAAGAGGAGAGTGAGAGTGATAGGGGAGGCGAAGATGTGGCGAGAGAGTGGTGGGGACGGGGTGAAGAGGGCGTGAGATAGTTGTGCGGGTGGGGAAAGTGTAGGAGTGTGTGTGGTGGCGAAGTGGGGAAGAGGAGGAGAGGGGGTGGGGAGAAGGGGTGAGAGAGTGGTGGTGGGAAGACATAGTGGTGGGATTTGCGGGTAAGAGGCGGCGAGAGAATGGTGAGGGGAAGGGGATGCGGTGGAGAGCGCGATGGGTTGAGGGGAGAAGAGGGAAGAGAGTGCAGTGGGGTGTGGATGGAAGGCGGGATAGATTGGTGTGTTGTGGAAGGAGGCCAGCGAAGGAGAGAGAGAGTGCTGCCAGATGAGGCGAGGGGTAAGAGAGTGGGGGGGAGGGAGGAAGTGGGTCGGCAGTATGTTGGGGTGAAGAGGATGAGAGATACAGACAGGAGGAAGAGGTGTTGGGGAGAGACAGCAGTGGGTCAGTGGGCAAGAGGGGGAGAGAGAGAGAGGTGTGGTGAGGGCGGAAGATGTGAGAGAAGGTTGATGAAGAGAGAAGGTTGAGGAAGAGTGGGAGAGCGTGTTGGGGTGAAGATAGGGACGGTTGGGGGAGGGGGCAGAGGGTGACAGTGTGGTGGGGAAAGAGGGGGAGCGTTTGTGGTTGGAGCATAGGGAGAGAGAGTAATGGGGAGGGAGAAGAGGGGAGAGATAATTGTGGGGAGGGGGTAGAGGGAGAGTGTGTTTGGTGGGGAGGTCTTAAGAGTGGGAGAGAGTGGTTTGCGAAGAGGGGGAAAGGTGTGTTGGCCAGAGGATGTTGGCGAGAGAGTCGTGGGGTGTAGATGTCGAGAGAGAGTAGTGTGGGAGGGCGGAAGAGGGCGAAAGTGCATTTTGGGGGAACGAGGCGGAGTGAGAGCGGTGGGGTAGGGGTGAAGATGGGAGAGTCAGTGGTGGGGAGGTGAATTGAGGGGGCGACAGAGTGAGGTGGGAACGGGGAAGGGGAGAGAGTGAGCTGAGGGTAGAGTAGAAGAGGAGAGAGACTGGTGGGGGAGTGGGGAAGATAGGGAGAGCGTGTTGGGTTGAAGGCCAAGAGGGGAGACAGAGTGGTGGGGTGGGAAAGGGGTAAAGACAGTAATGGAGGCAGGGGATGAGTGGGAGAGCTAGTCGTGATGGGAGGAGGGAAGAGTGTGAGAGACAGTGGTGGGTGCAGGTGGAAGACGGGAAGAGAGAGTGGTGTGGGAAGGGAGGAAGGGGACAGAGAGTGGTGGGAGAGGGGAGAAGGGGAGAAGGTGTGCTGGGGTGAGAAGAGTGGGAGAGAAAGTGGCTGGGGTAGGGGTCAAAAGGGAGAGAGAGCGGTGTGGGAAGATGGGGGGGAGTGGTGGGGAAGAGGGGTAGTGAGTGCTGGTGAAGACGGTGAGAGAGTGGTGGGCGGTGGAGGAATGAGGGGTAGAGAGAGTCTTGGAGAGCAGGAAGAGGGGAGTGAAAGTGGTGTGGGGAAGAGGGGGAGAGAGATTGGGGAAGGGGTAAGAGGGGTAGAGAAAGTTGACGGGGAATGGATGAGCGTGGGAGCGAAAGTACTGGTGGAATTGGGGAAGACGGGTAGAGAGAGTGGTGGGCGAAGAGTGGGATAGGGAGTGGTTGCGAGGTGGGAATAGAGGGTGGGTGGAGTGCGATGGAGTATGGGGAGAGAAAGATACTTGGTGGGTAGCGAGGGTCGTTTGGGGAGTGAAAGATTGCGATTGGGCGTTGGGAGAGAGTGAATGGGTGAGAGAGGGAGTGGTGTGGAGAAGGACAATGTGGGAGAGAGAGTGGAGAGAGAGAGTGGGTGAGAGGGAGAAGGCGGGCTGGAGAGAAAGACATTGTGGCGTAGTGAGAGAATTGGGGGAATTGATAGTCGCGTGAGAGAGTGGGGAAAAAGGGGGTGTAAATAAAGTGGAGCATTATGAGGCAGAGAGTGGGATGGGAGAGAGAGTTTGGGGAGGGTGGCAGCGAGACGGAGAGTGGAGGTTGTGGGAGAGAAAGAGCGAGGGCAAAGACAGAGAGTGAGAGAGTAATTGAGTTGGGGCTGAGTTCGAATCAGGGAGAGACAAAATTGGGAAACTTGTGAGGCAGAGAGAGAGTTGATGGATGAAATAGAAGAGAGAGTGTGGGGGAGAGAGGGAGAGTGAGAGAGTATGATGGTTGCTGGGAAAGAGTGGGTAGGAGAGAGAGCGGGAGAGGAAGACACATTGTGGCTGAGAGGGAGCATTGGGGAGAGAGAGCCGTTGGAGAGAGAGGAAAGAGAAAGGGGGCACACAGAGATTGGGGAAGAGACAGATCAGCAGAGTATGAAGAGATCACACTGCGAAACCGGCGGAATGATTTGTGAGGATAAACAAAGCCATTGGAAATGTCGAAGGAAGAGCTTGTTTAGTCACAATTGTGGAGCAGTCCCTTCAGATCACCTCGTACCTGCTGTACCATTCTGTAAGGTCATGGTTGAGTATATTGTCTTTTTATTTCCATATGTCCTTCAGCCTCCAATAACCTTCGCAATCGTCTGTCGACAAGAATCTGTTCACTTGCAAAAACCTCCAAACTCTGTCCTCTTCTGAGGACAGAAAGGTCAACAGTGAACAGTGGAAAGAGAGCGAGAGGTATTTCAACTCCATCCTGTAATAAAGGGCAGCAACCTACTAACTCTCTTCATTAAGATCTGTCCCAAAAACTGCTTGGGACTTGAGCGCCTGAAGATGTGAATCCCTTGGTATTTTGCAGTGGGGGTTAAAGTAATACTTGTTCCTCTTAACATTTGAATCCAGTCTGTTCAAGTTGCCATTTTCTCACCTTATGTTCCAATTGCGGGATGTTTGCTCACTTTTTCAACTTATCCTTGTGAGTCTGCATCCTCCTTCTGCCTTGGTCCCCGTATATCTTGATGCCATTTGCAAGTTTTATTGCTGCATGCTCTCTCCCCATTTAAATCCATTTTAAAAAGGTTTCAGACCTCTGCTTCCACGTGTTTAGTTTTTGTCATGCACCATCTACACATTTTTTGTTTGCCCTTTCTGCTTAAGTGTTTATAAACGTATCGAACGTTTTGGGACAGTCCTTGTTAGCTGTCAGACTTTTCTCATAATTCCTCTTTGTTTCTCCATTATGAGTTTTCACCCTCAGTTTGAATCTTCTCTCTTCCATTTGTTTTTTAATTGCATTTCCTCCCTAACACGTATCATTAACCCACATTTCGGCCGTTATCTTGACTCCTTGATCAAACGAGGTGATGTGCGTTTATTTGTCCGATCATTCGAATGTACGAAAAAATAACTTAATCGCAACTTGGTCATCTCCTCTTTAAAGCTAGCTCATTGCTTATTTGCAGTCTCTTCCACCAACCTGTTATTGCAGTATTTCTGGATCCCTTACTCACCCAGTTGAAGGTGAATGTCTGCCAGGTCGAACTCTGCATTAAACAATGTTCTCTCGATGAAACTGAGCCTCCTGATATGATGATCATTGTTACCTAGATATATTCCCATTTGATCCATTTGGCCCACCTTATTGCCAAGAATCCAAGTATCTTTATCGGAACCAGAGGGATTTTGTTGACTATGAGACCCTTAATTTATGCTGTTAACATGGGCACAATGAGGAAGCTCTGGAGATCAAATTAACAGACGATTTAGAGTTTCCCAAGTTCAGGGTATTGGCTCTGAGCTGGCTGGCTATAGCTAGTGAACTGTTCACAAGAAAATAAAGGATTATCTGCTGACGGGAAAACGGCCTCTGTGCAGTTATTTCACTAATAGTGTATCAATTCTTCTTGGACAGGACACATGCTTATGTCGGAGCTCTCCTGTACACAGTATCAGACACTTCTCCGTATCTCTCTCTTCGACTGTAAGTGTAATTGTTCAAATCTACAACTGGGCGATTATTATATTAACATTAAAATTTTGGATTTCTCCCTAATTCCTATGAAGGATTTTTTTTTAATGTGCATCCCTCTCAAATGTTTATCGAACAATGTAATTGCACCTTGCTTATTCCTTCAATCTTCTCTTAATGATTATGTCCTTGAAAGGTGTGCAACCGCTTTTCGCCCCAGCACTAAAATGACATCCTTTATAAGCAGGGCAAATATTCCTCATTTTCTCTGTTCCCTATCTTTTCTGAGCAACTTGTACCAGTTATATTTCATAACCAATACTGCTCTTAACGCCTCTGTCGATTGCATGTGTGCATTGTGAACTGTGATCCAAAGTATACTTTGTTGGACACCATATATGTGGACAGTCAATGTTGCCCAAGCTGTGGGTTATTCACAGTAATATATTGTATAGATTATTTGTAGCTCGGGCCAACTGATATTTGGATACTCAGCAGCATGCAGCCTCTGAGTTGTACTCAGTAAAGCAATGTCTGCAGATTTCTAACAGCGACAGTGGTAGACGAACGTTTGCACATTTAGCAGTGTGCAACCGACGTGTTGTCCATACTGATGCATTATTTACCGTGTGAAAGACTGGCATTCTTCACTCATCTGTGTGTGGACCATGTGCATTGAACAAAAGAGCTCACAATGAGATGCTGGAAACTCTGCCGCCTTTACCTGGGATAATCCAGCTTGTAAGACACTGAATGGAATCTTTTAACCAGTGAGGTTCATGTAAGAGGCAAATATGTAACTCACTGAGCAACTGTCCAACAGTTAGAAGTTGTTTTCCCCTCACAAAGTTGAAGTGGAAATATTTCTGCGAATTGTGTGCACTTCCAGATGTTTAGCCTGCTCCTGTCTCCCTGAGAAGAGTTAGTCTTCAACTAATTCTCACCCACTGGGTTACTCTTAAGGATATAATAATAACAGGCAAGTTAATGTGGGCTCATGTGGTGCTTTCGAAGTGTTGCTATTTTTTATCCAAGTGGACTGGTTTTATCTCCTCCATGTCCTCATCAGACACAGGAAGCGGAAATCCAACTGAACCAAGAACAAACAAAGAATTTTAGAGCCGAAGAATAAGTCCTTCGGCCCTCCAAGCCTGAACCAAACTAAATGTTCTGTCTAAACCTTATCTCAATTCCTATGAATCTGTAGCCCTCTGTTCCCACCTACTCATACATCTGTCCAGACGCATCTTAACCGAATGGTCGGCGCCCGCCACTTCGACCTTGGCCGGCAAGGCCTTTCAGACACTCACCACCCTCTGCATAAAGTACTTGCTCCGTGTACCCTCTTAATCTTTTCACCTATTACCTTGAAAGCGTAACCTCTGGTTATTGGATCCTTCGCCCTGGGAAAAAGGCTTATCTTTATCTACCCTGTCTATACCCTTCATGATTTTGTAAACCTCAATTACGTCGCCCCTCAATCTCCTTTTTTTCTAATGAGAATGAATCTAACGTACTCAACCTCTCTTCATTGCTGGCACATTCCAGACCAGGCAATATCCTCATAAACTTTCCCTTCACTGTCACCAATGCGTCGTCACCCTATTGGTAATGTGACGACCAGAATTGTACACAGTATGCGGCCGAACAAATGTCTTGAACAATTTTTAAATGACCTGCAAAATCTTATACTCAACACCCCATCCGAAGGCAAGCATACCATATAACTTTTGGACCACTGTATCCACCTGTGCAACACCCTTCAGGGTACAATGGACCTGCGCTCCCCGAGTCGTGGGTGGCACTGTGGCACAGTGGATAGCTCTACTGCTTTACAGCTCCAGAAACCCGGGTTCAATTCCCGACTCAGGCGACTGGCTGTGCGCAGTTTGCATTTTCTCCCTGTGTCTGCGTGGGTTTCTTCCGGGTGCTCCGGTTTCCTCCCACAGTCCAAAAATGCGCCGGTCCGGTGAATTGGCCATGCTCAATTGCCTCTCGTGTTAGGTAAATGTGGGGGATTGGGTAGGTTGCTTGTCAGTGGGGTCTTGTTGGGCCGAAGGGCCTGTTTCCATACTGTAAGAAATCTAATCTAATATCTCTGCTCATCAACTTTTCCCATCGCTGTTCCATTCACTGTATAATTCGCTCAAGAATTAGACTTGACGAAATGCATCACCTCACTTTTGACTTGATTGCAACTTTTACGGCCAACTCTCCAGTCTTTCTATATTGTCTTTGTCAGTCTTTGTCAGTCCCTTCTGCTTTATGCTACTCCAGCAATCTTCGTGTCATCAGCAGACTTGCTGATCATATCAACAGTGCACTCTTCCAGATCATTTCTGTGTATCACAAACAGCAGTGGCCCAACACTGATCCCTGTGGAACACCGCTGGTCACCTTTCTCAATTTAGAGAATTTCCCATCAACTACTACACTCTGTCTCCTGTTGCTCAACCCGTTCTTTATGTACCGAGCTAGAACAACCAGCACACCATGTGATTTCATTTCTCTGTTAGTTTTCCATGGGGAACCTTATCAAATACCTCACTAAATTCCATGTACATAACATCAAAGCCCTTCCTTAATCAGTCAACTTGGTCAGATCCCCAAAAATCGGCAATAATTTAGTAATGTCTCTCCCGCACAAAACCATGTTGCTTATCACTGATAAGCCCATCCTTTTCTATATATAAATGCATCCTATTCCTCATTATCTTCTCCGACACCTTTCCACCACTACTATCAGGCTCACTGTTCTGTGGTTACCCAGAATATCCCGGTTGCCTTTCTTGTTCAGTGGTACAACATGATCAACCCTCTCGTCCACCGGCACCTCACCTGTGTTTAAGGATGCCACAAAGATAGCTGTCAGGGCCCATGCTATTTCCTCCCTCGCCTCCCTCAGCAACCTGTGATAGATCCCATTCGGTCCTGAGGATTTGTTCTCCTTAATAACCTCTGGAATACACAACACTTCTTGCCTAGTTAAGTCAATGTGATCCAGGCTAATCAAATTTCTAACTCTAATCTCAACATTCATTATGTTCCTCTCCTCAGTGAACACTGATGCAAAGCAATCGATCAGAATCTCACACATTCCTTCAGGCTCGACATTCAGCCTTCCTTTGTTATCCTTTAGTGGACCAAACTTTTCTCCAGTAACCGACTTGCTTTTTATGTAAGAATAAAATGGTTTGGGATTATCCTTAATTCTGCTCGCTACACCTATTTCATGGCCCCTTTTTGCCTGCTTGATTCCTCGTTTAAGATTTGTCCTACTCCTTTGATATTCCAACAAGGCCCATTCCGTTCTTAGCTTCCTCGACCTTATATCGGCTTCCCTTTTCCTCTTGGCTCGTCGGACGATATCTCCAATCATCCACGGTTCAAATGGTCGCAATGTTTTGTCCAAAATGAAGAATGGCTGTTGTTTTTTGACGTCATGATAGGCATGGGGAAAAACAGCAAGACTATGTTTATAATTCCATTGCAATTCGTTAGAATTGGACTTTGAAAGAGGTTGCAAGATTATGCCTAAACCACTGTTTTTTTCCAATCATTTTGTTGTGCCCATCCTTTCCGATTACACATCTGCTGCTGATACTGCATGACAGGACTGAGTGAGCTTCCAGCTTCCTTTTTGCATGACCAATCTTAAAAAATACAGGTGACCAATCTTGGAAGCAAATTTACTAGTCCTCTCACTCAGCGTAATCCCGGTTCCCATTGGAGTATATCTAACTGGTATTGAAACTCCGCAACCTCAAACATTGCTTGAAGGCAGACCTCAAGATTTACTCCCAGTGCTGTGGCAGCAATAACTACAGTCATATAGTCTTAGAAATATCGAACATGGAAACAAACCCTATGGTCGAGCACCCTCCCTCTCCCCCCATCCGCCGATCAGAAAACCTAAATTAATCTAGTTCCATTTGGCAGCATTTTGAGCCTTATCTCTCAAACCCTTTCATCTCATATACCGAATCAGATTTTTTGTAATGTTGTAACTAACAGCCTGCACCACTTTCTCTGACATTTCATTCCATATGGGCACCACATTCTGTGAACATTGCTCTTTCGGTCCCATTTAAGTCTTCCCCTTCTCACTTTAAACTTATGCCCTCTGGTTTTAGATTATTAATCACACCCATGTCTCTCATAATTGTGTAAACCTTAAAATCTCTCAAGCACCGATGCTTCGAAAAATATCCAAATCGTATTCAGCCTCTGTCTGTATTTCATATACTCCAGCACTGGCAACATTCCTGTGAATCTTTTCGGAGCCCTTTCAAGTTCAACAGCGTCCTTTCGAAAGCAGAGAATACCAGAACTGGATGAAATAAAGAGGAACCTCGATTATCTGAAGGAGGTGGGCAGGCATTACATCATACTGATAATTAATTATTCGGTTAATCACTTCAATTCCTTTCCTGTGGGGCTCGGGAGTTTTTAATTAAGTCAGTTCCCTTTTCAGGAGACTGCAGCACACAGTATACAAGGCCCCAGCCTGTCCGCCCCCAAACCCCTTCTGCCCCCAAAACCTCATCCAACATCACCCGCCGCCCACCCCCAATCCTGTCCAGCACTTCCCCCACACAGCGTTCACCTTCACCCACCATCTGAACCCTGTTTGCGCCCCCACCGCCGACCTCGCCCTCCCCTTCACTGGCAGCTAGATTGGACATCAACTGTAAGACTGCTGCTACCTTTCTGGGGTAAATGTCCAAATAGTACGCACTTGCATGTGTACACAGACAGACATGCAGTCGCACACTTTTTAACTCCAACTTTTTGACACCTCCACCCTGTATCGGACAATGTTAGAGAGAATGTCCAGGGAAAGGGTTTTAGAATTCAACTTTATGTAGAAACCCAGGGGAAGCGTGAGGGAGAGAGAGGACCGAATGCCAGTCATTTGGAGGCAGTGTGTGGGCTTTCATCTATGTCCAGGACTGATCTTGGCAGAGATCGTTTAAAATTTGTAAACAAAAGATGCGATTAGTGTTGAAACATCTTTTTCACGTAATATTTCTATCACGACCTCTGGATCTTCTTCGGATAATCTGATATTTAGATAATTGGTATTCAGATAATCGAGGTTCCTCTGTACTCCAGAAGGGGCATAACCAATGTCCTGCATCACCGCAACATGACCTGCAAACTCCTATGCAGTAAGAAATGCATGAATCAATAAAGGCAAGCATACCGAAGGTTCTCCATGAACATGTCTACCTTTGACTCCACTGTCATTGAATTATGTAACTGTCCTCCAAGACCTCTTTATTTGGTTACAGTACCCAGGATCGTAGACCATAGAACATAGAACATAGAACAATACAGCACAGAACAGGCCCTTCGGCCCACGATGTTGTGCCGAACTTCTATCCTAGATTAAGCAACCATCCATGTACCTATCCAAATGCCGCTTAAAGGTCGCCAATGAATCTGACTCTACCACTCCCTCGGGCAGCGCATTCCATGCCCCCACCACTCTCTGGGTAAAGAACCCACCCCTGACATCTCCCCTATACCTTCCACCCTTCACCTTAAATTTATGTCCCCTTGTAACACTCTGTTGTACCCGGGGAAAAAGTTTCTGACTGTCTACTCTATCTATTCCGCTGATCATCTTATAAACCTCTATCAAGTCACCCCTCATCCTTCGCCGTTCCAACGAGAAAAGGCCGAGAACTCTCAACCTATCCTCGTACGACCTACTCTCCATTCCAGGCAACATCCTGGTAAATCTTCTCTGCACCCTCTCCAAAGCTTCCACATCTTTCCTAAAGTGAGGCGACCAGAACTGCACACAGTACTCCAAATGTGGCCTAACCAAAGTCCTGTACAGCTGCAACATCACCTCACGACTCTTGAATTCAATCCCTCTGCTAATGAACGATAATACTCCATAGGCCTTCTTACAAACTCTATCCACCTGAGTGGCAACCTTCAAAGATCTATGTACATAGACCCCAAGATCCCTCTGTTCCTCCACCTGACCAAGAACCCTACCATTAACCCTGTATTCCGCATTCTTATTTGTTCTTCCAAAATGGACAACCTCACACTTGTCAGGGTTGAACTCCATCTGCCACTCCTCAGCCCAGCTCTGCATCATATCTAAGTCCCTCTGCAGCCGACAACAGCCCTCCTCACTGTCCACAACTCCACCTATCTTTGTATCATCTGCAAATTTACTGACCCACCCTTCGACTCCCTCATCTAAGTCATTAATAAAAATTACAAACAGCAGAGGACCCAGAACTGATCCCTGCGGAACTCCACTTGTAACTGGACTCCATGCTGAATATTTACCATCTACCACCACTCTCTGACTTCGACCGGTTCGCCAGTTTTCTATCCAATTGGCCAAATTTCCCTCTATTCCATGCCTCCTGACTTTCCGCATAAGCCTACCATGGGGAACCTTATCAAATGCCTTACTATAATCCATGTACACTACATCCACTGCTCTACCCTCATCCACATGCTTGGTCACCTCCTCGAAGAATTCAATAAGACTTGTAAGGCAAGACCTACCCTTCACAAATCCGTGCTGGCTGTCCCTAATCAAGCAGTATCTTTCCAGATACTCGTAAATCCTATCCCTCAGTACCCTTTCCATGACTTTGCCTACCACAGAAGTAAGACTAACTGGCCTGTAATTCCCGGGGTTATCCCTATTCCCTTTTTTGAACAGGGGCACAACATTCGCTACTCTCCAGTCCCCTGGTACCACCCCAGTTGCCAGTGAAGACGAGAAGATCATTGCCAACGGTACTGCAATTTCCTCTCTTGCTTCCCACATAATCCTAGGATATATTCCGTCAGGCCCGGGGGACTTGTCTATCCTCAAGTTGTTCAAAATGTCCAACACATCTTCCTTCCTAACAGGTATCTCTTCTAGCTTAACAGTCCGTTTCACACTCTCCTCTTCAACAATACGGTCCCTCTCGTTCGTAAATACTGAAGAGAGGTACTTGTTCAAGATCTCTCCTATCTCTTCCGACTCAATACACAGTCTCCCACCACTGTCCTTGATCGGACCTACCCTCGTTCTCGTCATTCTCAGGTTTCTCACATACGCATAGAATGCCTTGGGGTTATCCTTGATCCTATCCGCCAGGGATTTTTCATGGCCTCTCTTAGCTCTCCTAATCCCTTTCTTCACGTCCCTTCTGGCTATTCTGTATCCCTCCACTGCTCTGTTTGAACCTTGTTTCCTCAACCTTATGTAAGCCTCCTTCTTCCTCTTTACTAGACATTTAACCTCCCTCATCAACCAAGGCTCCCACACACGACCATTTCTTTCCTGCCTGATCGGTACATACATATCAAGGACACGTCGTATCTGCTCCTTGAAAAAGTTCCACATTTCCACCACATCATTCCCTGACAGCCTATGCTCCCAACGTATGCTCCTCAAATCCTGTCTTACAGGATCGTAAGTTCCCTTCCCCCAATTGTAAAACCTTCCTTGTTGTGCGCACCTATCTCTCTCCATAACCAAGGTGAAAGTCACAGAATTGTGGTCGCCATCACCAAAATGTTCACCCACTAACAAGCCCACCACTTGTCCCGGTTCATTACCGAGTACCAAATCCAATATGGCCTCCCCTCTGGTTGGACAATCTACATACTGCATTAGAAAAGCTTCCTGGACACACTGCACAACCACCGCCCCATCCAATCTACTTGATCTAAAGAGCTTCCAATCAATATTTGGGAAGTTGAAGTCGCCCATGACTACGACCCTGTGGCTTCTGCACCTTTCCAAAATCTGTTTCCCAATCTGTTTCTCCACATCTCTGCTGCTATTGGGGGGCCTATAATAAACACCCAACAAGGTGACTGCACCTTTCCTATTTCTGACTTCAGCCCATACTATCTCCAGAGGCAAATCCCCCTCAAACTTCCTTTCTGCAGCCGTTATACCATTTCTAATTAGCAATGCCACCCCCTCGTCCTTTTTTACCACTCTCCTTAATCTTACTGAAACATCTGTAACCAGGAACCTCCAACAGCCATTCCTGTCCCTCATCTATCCATGTTTCCGTGATGGCCACAACATCGTAGTCCCAGGTACCGATCCACGCCTTAAGTTCACCCACCTTATTTCTGATACTCCTTGCATTGAAGTATACGCACTTGAGCCCATCTCTGTGTCCGCAAGTAGTCCCTGTCAGTGCTACCTTCTCCACAGCCTCCCGACAGTCTTGGACATCCTGACACACAGCTAGCTTACTTGCTGGACTACAAGTCCGGATCCCATCCCCCTGCCAAATTAGTTTAAACCCCCCCGAAGAGCGCTAGCAAACCTACCCCCCAGGATATTGGTGCCCTTCTGGTTCAGGTGCAACCCGTCCTGTTTATACAGGTCCCACCTTCCCCAGAATGCAGTCCAATTGTCCAAATATCTGAAGCCCTCCCTCCTACACCATCCTTGCAGCCACGTGTTCAACTGCACTCTCTCCCTATTCTTTGCCTCTCTGTCACGTGGCACCGGCAACAACCCAGAGATGACGACTCTGTCTGTCCTAGCTTTTAGCTTCCAGCCTAACTCCTTGAGCTCTTGAATGACCTCCCCACCCCTCTTCCTACCTATGTCGTTGGTGCCAATGTGTACCACGACTTCTGGCTGCACACCCTCCCCCTTAAGGATTCTGAAGACACGGTCCGAGACGTCTCGGACCCTAGCACCCGGGAGGCAACAAACCATCCGAGAGTCTCGCCCATGTCCACAGAACCGCCTGTCCGTCCCTCTAACTAGAGAGTCCCCTATAACTAGCGCTCTCCTCTTCTCCCCCTTTCCCTTCTGAATCTCAGAGCCACAGACCCCTTCACTGCAGCTTACACCTGCAAGGCTGTCCCCCCCAACCGTTTCCAAAGCTGCATACTTATTTTTTAGGGGAACGACCACAGGGGAACCCTGCACTGCCTGCTTCTTCCCCTTCCCACCTCTAACTGTTACCCAGCTACCTCTGTTGTCCGGCGTAACTATGTCCCTGTAGCTTCTATCGATCACCCTCTCAGCCTCCCGAATAATCCTCAGCTCATCCAGCTCCAGTTCCAGTTCCCTAACTCGTTCGATGAGGGTCAGGATCTGACTGCATTTCCTGCACACGAAGTCGGCAGGCGTATCGGTGGTCACCCCTACCTCAAACATCCTGCAGGAGGAACATTCCACCGCCTGCGCTGCCATGACTGTACACTGTCTCCAAAAACAAGAACACTGAGTCAATAACCTGTGGACTTTAAAGTTAGTTTAGAGGAGGAGGGTGGGAGGGAGGCCCTACGAAAGTAGGACCTGGGGTCTAGAACACACCCACTCAAATACTAATCACTTGCCTTCCCGCCCAGCTATGCGCTCCAACCTCACTTCCGCTGCCCGCTACATGTAAGTATTTTTGAAACAAACTGTCTTCCCTTAGCTGTGGTCTCCCGGGTTCGTTTTTCCTCGGCCGCTGCTCCCACTCAATTAAGTGTTTGAGCACTGCCTTGGTTTGTCTTACCAAAATGCATTCTGACACTTTTACCTACTTTAAACTCCATCTGTTACTCCTCAGCCCATGGGCTTTTCTGATCCAGGTCTTGTGGTACATTTAGGTAACTTTCTTGTCTCTCCACTACACTGTCGGTTTCGGTGTAATCTGAAAGCTGATGTAAACTATGTCCCATATGCACATCCATACCATTTATATGAATGACAAAACAAATGGACGCAGCTCTGATCGGCACGGCACACCTCTGGTAAGAGGTCTTCATTCCAAAACGGAGGTCTCCACCATCACGCTGCACGCCCTTCTGTCAAGCCAATTTTGTATCCACATGGCCAAGTATGTCTGTATTCCACGTGAGCTAACTTTTTAAGCGGTCTCCCGGGTGAAACCTTGTCAAAAGCCTCACTGAGGTCCATAGAGATAACGTCTACCATTCTGCCTTGATCAATATCTACTCATTATTTCAAAAACTCTTTGTTAACGTCTGTAAAACTGAAGAGAATAGATTGACTTCAGGAAGAAAAGAGGATAGCACGCTCCCGTCTTCATCAAGGGAACTCAGTTTGAGAGGGTGGACAGCGACAAGTTCCTCAGCGTGACGATACCCCAAACTGTCCTGGCTTCCCATCTAGTTGCAAGAGTCAATAAGGCATAACAACAGTTCTTCTTCTTGAGGAAGCTCAGGAAATTAGGCATGCCCATAAGGGCCCTCGCCAACATTTACAGATGGACCGCTTGAAACCATGCTGTCCAGATGCATAGCAGCCTAGTGTGGCAACTGCTGTGTCCAGAAACGTAAGAACCTACAACAAAGTGGTGTGCACAGCCTGTACCGTCACGGTCGTAAACCTTCCATTCATGGAAGCCATTTATATGATCCACTGCCACAGAAATAGTGTCAACATCATCATAAACCCATCACACCCCGGAAAAGAACTTCGGCACCTCTTGCATCAGGCAGAAAATGTAAAACACTGAACACTGGCACGAGTCGGTTCAGGAACAGCTTGTCCCGGCCATTAATTGATTAATAAATGGAGTCTCTTGCCTGAAATAACATTCTCGCCTAGTGCACCTGTAAAATGTAAACTGCATGCTTTTATGTAAGTCTTTTTAATCTGTATGTCCTTGCTTATTGTGATCTGCCTGCAATGTTCATAAACCACGCTTTTCACTGTACTTCAGTATACTCGACAATAAATTTATGAATTAATCAATCAATCCATTAAGTTCATGACACATGATTTCCCATGCATAAAGCCATGTTGACTGTCCATTAGCAGGTCTTGACTTTCGAAATACATGGAGATTTTCCCTCTCAGAATCCTGTCCAACAATTTGCCCACCACTGATATCAAGGTCTCCAGTCTAAGTTCTTTGCCGTTTTCTTATCACCTTTCTTAAATAATGGTACGACGTTAGCCAACACCCAGCCTTCTGGCACCTCATCTGTAGCTATCGATTATACTAATATCTCAGCTACGAGCCCAGCATTCACATCTCTATATTCCCACAGACGTCTAGGACTCACCTGCTCCGGTCTCAGAGATTCTTTTACCTTTATATGTTTCAAGACGTCTGACACCTCCTCCTCTGTGGTGAGGATATCGGCATTTATTTCTCCATGTTGTCTTGCTTCCATATCCTTCTCCACAGTAAACACAGATGCTAAATATCCATTTAGTATCTTCTTCAGTTCCACTGTTCGGCAGCTTTGATGATCTTGAAAGAGCCCGAATCTCTCCCTGGTTGCTCTTTTGTCCTTCACGTATATGTACAACCCCTTCGAATTTTTCTCAAATCTGTTTGTCAAATCTAAATCATGCCCCATTTTCCCCGTCTCATTTCCTTCTTTAGTCTCCTTCTCCGACCCTTATACTCTGCAATGTTTCACTCGATTCCTTCTCATTATACTTCACATATGTTTCCTTACTTTTTCTTGATCATATTCTCAGTTTCTCTTCTCACCTACCAGTTTTTTTGCCTTTCACCGCAATCAGAACATAATGTATCCAAACTGTCCTTATTTCATTTTTGAAGGCTTCACCTTTTTTCAGCCGTCCCTTTGCCAAGAATATCAGCCCCCCCATCAATTTTTGCAACTTCTTGCTTCATCCCGTCAAAACTGGCCTTCCTACAAATTGAAACTTTACCTTCAAGATCCGATGTAATTTTTCATAATCACTATTAAAGCTAATATAGTTACCATCACTTTCCCCACTTACTATACAACTGAAGTTTCAGTCACCCACTCTGCCCTATTTCCTTATGATGGCCAAGGTTTGCTCCTTCTCGAGAAGGTATGTCCATACAGAGAAGAAAAATTCCAGTCTATGTACGAAAGTTACTCCCACCATTCCCACCCTATCATTTTTTTTTCATATAACTGACGTCACATTCAAAATTTGGTCTCAAATTCACGCTGACTATTGAGAGGTCCATCATACTGTCTCAGTAAGGCGATTAACTCTGTCATATTTCACGACTTCACCCAAATAACTTCAATGGACTTTCTCCCTAGTAAAATCACCCTCAACTACAGCTATAATATTATCTCAATAAAAAACACATCCCACCCCGCCTTCGCCTCCCTTTCTATCCGTCATTTTGCATGTATACCCAGGAATATTTAGCTGCCACTCCCAACCTCCCCTGAACCACAACTCTATAATTGCTATGATGTCTCAGTCCCATGTTCCCATCACTGACCTGAGTTCATCTGCTTACCCGTCAGGCTCTTGCATTGAAATAAATGCAGTTTAATTCTTCGGTCCTACTTCATTCTCTGTTTTGCACCTGCCGATTTTGACTATTTTATTTACTTTTTACACTGCACCAGACTCAGACTGATCCCTTTTCTCACAGTCTTTCTGAATCCCACCTTCCCTTCGAGTCCAACAAATGTCTCAGACAACCGATTAGGCACTAACCAATGCAGGTGCAACCCGCCCTTATGCGGGTCACTTCTGTTGCAAAAGACATTTCAATGATTCAAAAGTATTCGTACTTCTCTCCTGCACCGGCTCTTCAGCAATACATTAATCGACTCTCTCCTGATATTCTTACTGTCACAAGCATCTAGCATCGGGAACAATCCCGATGTCCCTTCCCTTGAGGGCCTAGTCTTTAACTTCCTGCCTATAATTTCTCATATCCTCTCCTCAGAACCTTATCCTTTCCACTTTCTCTGTCGATGCGTCTCATGGTTATAACGAGCTCCAACACACATCTCTCCTCTTTGAGTATATTCTGAACCTCTCTGAGACAAGCCTGGCCCTGACACCCGGGAGGCATAGCATCATTCTGATGTCTGGTTGACTAGCCATCGATGAGAGAAGCCATGACTTTGTTGCTACAATTGGGAGCTGGCTGTGCAAATTGATTGCCTTGTCTCAAATATTCAAACAGTGAAATCACTCATTGTATGTCTGTTCAAAGCTCTGAGACGTCCGGGGATTCAGGAAGGTATTGTAATTTATTTCCTATAATTCTGCACCTTTCATGCTTTGTCATCTTCTCAGCAGCTCACTCGGCTTTTCCCTCTCCTTTGCCCGTTTTGTCTGTATGCACCTGGCGTCTCCATTTTACTTCATCTCACCGATTACTCTCTCCCTCACTCTGTGACTCACTCTCGGATCTCTGTCTCTCTCACTCGCCTCACACCAACACCTTTTCAATTCTTCCCACAATCTTTTTCTATTTATCATGTATTATTTCCCTCCGGCTCTTATTTGTGCTGTTTTCATGTACCACCATTTGAGGACAGTCTTTCAAAATTCTTCCTTTATATGTTGCTGTTGCGTCGATACAGAAGTTGTGTAGCTCATTTAGCTTGCTGCTTGGTTTGTGACACAGAGCGATGAAACCACTGAAGGTTTTCGAAATGCCGAGGTAAAGACCATAAGAGATAATATGACGAGTGGGCCTTTCGGCCGCTAAAGCCAGCTCTGTTAAACACCAAGTTCATAACTGTTGCAATATGCCTCGCAGCCACTTTCCTGTATTTTCTCTGGCACCCTTGACTCTCGACTAATCAATAAGAGACCCATTTCAGACTTAAATGCATACAAAGATTCTGGACCCACAGCTCTCTCAGGCAAGCAGTTCCAAATATTAGCACCCTTCTGAGAGAAAAAGAAACATTGTTCTGAGTTTCGTCATAAATTGTCTCCTTTCTGCTGAGACTCTGGTCTCTGCATCTCCCAAAAGGGGAAATGTCCTGTCAGCAATTTCCCTGTCAAGCCCTCATAAGAATCCTTTGTTTCAATCAGTTCACCAAGAATCTTTCTGACGTCCAGTGAGCAGTGTCCCAGCCTCTTTAATTGGTGCTTGTGAGGCCCATGGAACCATTTGCAGGTTCAGAAATAATGTCACTCAATGCTTCAAGTGTATGCTTCCATGTCTTTTAATATTGTTTATGTTGTGCCTTCTCTTTCTTCCGACTCGAACTGAGAACATCCATTCCCATTTCTTCTCAAAGTGTCTTTGATGCAGATGACAAGAGAAAGACAAAACTACTGCTCTCCTTTTTTCTCTCTCTTTTGCTGACACAACCAAGCACCGCTGAATGGGCTCTCGGAGCCTTTGTTTATTCAGAGATTCTGAAGGAAATGTGGCATTCATTAGAGGTATTTCAGATAGGCGCATGGGGATTATCCTTGGTGTGAAGGGACTTTTCTGTCAGTATGAAATACTTAAAAAGTCGTGACTCGACTCACTGGAATTTCGAATGATAAGAGATGAACTCACTGACACATATGGGTTTAGAACATAGGTCAGTGCAACGCAGTACAGGCCGTTCAGTCCACGATGTTGTATCGATAATTTCTCTTAACATAAGATTAACTTATTCTGCACACCCCTGAATTTACTGCTGGTCATGTTCTTGCTAAGCATTTTCTAGTATGTCTGACACTTACCACGACGGCTGGCATTACATTCTACACTGACCTCGCACTTCATAAAAAAAATACATCTGACATTTCTCCTATACTTTCCTGCAATCACCTTAAACCTACGAGCCCGCGTGACACCTTTCTGACCTGGGAACAAGTCTCTGGCTATCTCTTCTATCTATCCCTATCATTAGCTTGTACACCTCTATCAAGTCACCCCCCTTCCTTCTTCCCTCCCTTGTGATAAGCCCTTGTACACTCAATCTTTTTTCGAAAGATCAGACATTCAATCCAGGAAGTATCGGGGTAAATCTCCTCTGCACCCTGTCTAAAACATTTATATCCTTCCTGCAACAAGTTGACGAGAGCTGGACACAATATTGTAAGTATGGTCTATTTAGGGTTTTATTGAGCTGCAGTAAAGCCTCCCAGATCTTAAACTCAATCTGCCTGTTAGTGAAACCAAAACCCCATGCACTACCTTTACAACCCCTCAATATGTGTGGCAAGTTTGTGGGTTCTTTGTATGTGGAGCTCAAGAATCCATTATTCCGCCATACTGCCAAGAATGCTGTCTTTAAAACGGTATTCTCCATTCAAATTCGACCGTAGAAAATGAATCACTTCGCATTTCGCCAGGTTGAACACCTTCTGACACTTCTCAGTCCATCTCTGAATTCTGTCAATGTCTTGCTGTCACCTGCAACAGCCCTCGATACTATTTACCATACTAACGACGTTTTCGTCATTGGCAAACTTATGAACCCACATTTCCACTTCTTCATCCAAGTCATTTACAAAAGCTACAAAGAACAGATCCCTCCAGGGCATCACTGTTCACCGTCCTCCGGGCCGAAAACTTTCCATTCACTGCCACTCGCTGTCCTGTTTCGGCACGCCAATTCTGTATCCAGACGGACAACTTTCCATGTATCCCATACCTCCGAACTTTCTAAATGAGCTGACCTTGAGAAACCCCATCGAATGCCTTACTGAATTCTATATACACCATGTCCACCTTTCAACCTTCATCAACAAGTCTCATCTCTACCTCAATTAGTTAAATGAGGCTTGCGACGCATCAGCTGCCAGTCACAAGGCCAGGCTGAGTATCTTTAATAAAGTATGTATTTTTCGTAATAAATCCTATCTCTCAGAATTTTTTCCAGTACATAGAACAAAGAACATAGAAAAGTACAGCTCAGAACAGGTACTTTGGCCCACGATGTTGTGCAGAGGATTAATCCTAATCCAAAATAAAATAATTTAACATACGCACCCCTCCATTCAGTACTGTGCATGTATATGTCTAATATTCGCTTACATGCCCCTAATGACTCTGTTGTCCACCACCACCGCTGGTAACGCATTCCATGCATTCACAACTGACTACGTAAAAACACTTCCTCTGACGTCCCCTCTATACCTTTCTCCTAATATCTTAAAACTATGACCCCTCGTGCCAGTCCATCCTGCCCTGTGAAAAAGTCTTTGGCAATTCACTCCATCCATTCCTCTCATTTTCTTGTATACCTCTATAAAGTCTCCTCTCTTCTTCCTACTCTCCAGAGAGAAGTGTTCGAGCTTATTTAAACTTTCTTCATAAGGGCATGCCATCCAGTCCAGGTTGCATCCTGGAAAACTTCTTTGCATCCTCTCCAAGGCTTCTGTACCTTTTCTGTAGTAGCGAGATCAGAACTGACCACAAGTATGGTCTCACCAGCCACAAAACCTCGCGGCTCTTAAACTCGTTCCCCCATTTTTCAAAGCCAAAATACCATATGCTTTCTTAACAAGCCTATCCACTTTGGTGACACCTTTGACGGCTCGACGTACTTGAATACCAAGATCCATTTGTATACTGCCAAGAATCCTGTATTTAATCCCATATTCAGCATTCAAGTTCGACCTTCCAAAATGCATCACTTGGCATTTATCCAGGTTGAACTCCAGTTGCAATTTCTCAGCTCAGTTCTACATCCTATCTATGTCGCACTGCAACCTGCAATAGCCCTTGATATTATCAACAGCACCTCCTGCAACCTTTGTTTTATCAGTAAATTTACTAATTTTCCCCAACTTCCTCATCCAACACATTTATGAAAACTACTAAGAACAGAGACACAAAAGCGTGGCTCTGCGGGAACCCACTCAACACCAACCTCCAGGCAGAATACTTTCCATCCACAATCACTCTCCGCCTTCTGTCAGCCAACCAGTTCTGAATCCAGACAGCCAAATCTCCCTGTATCCCATACCTGTTACATATCGCATGCTCCTTACTTTCTGAATGATCCTACCATGAAGAACCTTATTCAATAATTTACTAAAATCCATGTACACCACATTCATTGGTCTATTTTTATCAGTGTGTTTTGTCACAAGCTCAAAGAATTCAACATGACTTGTGAGCCATGACTTGTCCCTCACAAATTGGTCGAAACTGTAATTACTTGAACAATTTTGTATAGCACTCGCTCTATACTGACTTACTTATTTATGCAATTTAACGATGACTGTAAAACGAAACTTGGAATGCAGCACATTCGGAGCTTTTCATTGTTCTGTGTACAAACCTCATGATACCTTATTCGTCTCAATTTGATCACCATACATAATTCCTAAACAACAGAATAATGTCAACGCCCGATCAATGGTTTTGTATTCACATTAGTTTGATGATGTTAAAATATGCTTGGACAGGACATGTACACCAAGTAAATACATCATCATCGTTTCTTAGCAGCTTTGAAAATCACAAACCAGACAATCAATCCATGAGTTGACATTGATTCATCCAGAAGACTGAATAAAACCATGCTCATTTATTGATGCTTCTGCATAAATATGTTCCGGCCACGTTTACGCCATTCTGCCAAAGGCATTCATTTTAACTTATTTTTTTTTAATTTGTTTCCTTTATTCCTAAGAACAAACGGGCTGGTCCAAGGCTATTATGAAACTAGAGACGGTTCAGAAAAGATTTGCAAGATATTCTGAAGTGAAATTTACAGTTAAGAAAGGACTGCCATTAGCGGAAATCCACACATTCTTTGGGAATGCTCCATTGTATCACTAAAGGAGTACCCTTGCACATGCCCCATGAAAAGGTTCTCAGATGGAAGGGAAGATGGAAAGGACGTAACATGGGAATATATGAGATATAGTTAGTAAGTTCGCAGATGACATCAAGATTAGATTAGATTAGATTACTTACAGTGTGGAAACAGGCCCTTCGGCCCAACAAGTCCACACCGCCCCGCCGAAGCGTAACCCACCCATACCCCTACATCTACATCTACCCCTTACCTAACACTACGGGCAATTTAGCATGGCCAATTCACCTGACCTGCACATCTTTGGAGTGTGGGAGGAAACCGGAGCACCCGGAGGAAACCCACGCAGACACGGGGAGAACGTGCAAACTCCACACAGTCGGTCGCCTGAGGCGGGAATTTAGAGTTGGAGTGGGTAGCCAAGAAGGTAACCTGATAATAAAATGCGATGTTAATCAAATGGGCCAATTGGCTTAGGGTGGCAGATGGAGTTTAAGTTAGTTAATGTGCATTTTGCAAATGCCTATCAGACAGATTTTATAAGATCCTGGGGGAGCGGGTGCTGAGCAAATAGACCTAGGAGTGTGGGTTCATAGTTTCTTGAAAGTAGAGTCGCCGGTAGACAGGAAGAAGGCGTTTGGTATGCTTTCCTTTATTGGTAAGAGCATTGAGTACAGGAGTTGGTAGTTCGTGTTGGGGCTGCACAGGACAGTGGCAAGGCCTTTTGCAGAATATTGGAAGGATGTTGTGAAACTTGAAAGAATTCAGAAAAACATACAAGGATGTTGCCGCCGTTGGAGGATTTGAAATGGAGGAAGAGGCTGAATCGGCTGGGGTTGGTTTTTTTTCCATGGTGCGTCGGAGGTTGAGGAGTGACCTTGTAGACCTTCTGTGACATCATGAGGGATGTATCCATGGCGAGGGAGGAAACACACGTTCTGAGTCTAGATGTTGACGTGTGGAGGGACCTGCATTTATGCAACATTGCTGGGGGGGAATGGTTGATTACTGGGGCTTAGAAACAATATTGATAATTCAGATGAAGTGATCAGGCAGTGCGAATTGGTAGAATAACTGTATTTCGATCTGCCAAACCGGCAAGCGTAGATCGTCCAATGGTGTTGGCGTGATGGCAGAGAGGGTGATGGAGAAAGTTAAAAAGCAAAGCTGATAGAAAATGAAGGAATTAGTTCGCCATTTGAAGATGTTGAACTCAACACAAGTCCAGAAGTTTGTTAACATACCTGGTTTGAACATGAGATGCTGCTAAACCAGCTTGTGCTATGATTAACTGGGGTATGGTAGCTTATCGAACACAGACACATGGCCTTGCGAGCAGGATGCTGTGTTAAAATAACTGGGCTAAAGGAAGGTCAGGGTCATGCTTGTGCACGGACCGGAAATATTCTGCAAATGGGGTGGAAAGTCAATATTGAGCAGGGATTGATCGAGGGAGTGAGGTTTGAGAAAGGGTTGGGTTTATGAGATGGCAGGCTGCAGGAGCCCTCAGCCTCAGCAAGCTGGGCCATCCACAGAGGAAATTTCCACCCCCTGGAGAATCCAGAGCCAGGCAACAGTAACAGAACGTCAAGTTGTAAAAAGGCAATAGATGGAGAGTAAGTCCCAGAGTCAGAATATTCTACAGCTCCACTCCCCCATCCTTTCACACTATCTCCACCACACATACACATACACATCCACCACCCTCCAACCCAAACTTAATGCGCAAACCACCCCACACCTTCACATCTGTGTGTGTCTGTGTGTGTGTGCGCACGCGTCTGTATGACCGTCTGTCTGTCTCTTTGAGTACAATTGCTTTCAGTGAGTGTTCGTGCGCGTTTGTTTTCAATATGTGTGAATGTGTCTGTGTCTGTGTGGAGTTTGTATCCTCATATGTGAATGTATGTATCTGTAGCCAAGCAGATGTGGAAAGAAGCATGTGCTGTCGCACTGAGGGACTGACTCACAACCCTCCTGGAATGTGAATTTCAGGAATAATCCTCACGGCAGTGCGGAGTGATTCAGTTCAAATGGAGACTCAGCCATCATTTGCTATGTCTGAATCACTTCCTCCCTCAGACTCCTCTGATCGAAGAAAAATAACCTCAGGTTTTTTAATCTCTCCACATAACTGAAACTCTCTAGGTCAGGTAAAATCCTGTCTCGTTATTCCATCCCTTCCTTAATGTGGATTCCAGAACTGCACACAGTATTCCAGCTGTGACCTGAACTGTTTTTTCCTGTTCCAGCATCACCTCCCGACTCTGAAACACTCAGTCGTGTATATTCCTGCTTTGTTTGCCTTGCCCAAAAACATCAGCTCACAATTGCCTGGATTCAATTCACTTTGCCACCGGGAGTCCATCTGACCTTCTAGTCTCTAACTTCCAGTAATCTAAGGTGACCTATCACAATATTTCCCTCTCCGTCATGAATTTTCTGACCATCTCTCCTACATTCAAGTCTAAATCATTGATGTCACCCACAAACAGCAGGGATCCTGGCATCCCACTGGACGCAGACTTCCAGTCACAAAGACACCTCTCAACCAAGACCCTTTGCTTTCTGCTTCCCAGCCAACTGTGAATTCAATACTCCAAATGTCTTTGGATATTTGGGATCTTACCTTTCCTATCAGTCTCCGATGTAGAATCGTATCGAGAGCCTGGCTGTCGCCCTGTAGACAACATCAAAAAAGAAATTACCGTTGTTTACACATCTGGTCACCTCTGAAAAAAAAACAATGATGTTGGTTTGACTTGTCCTCCCTTTAATAAAATCATGCTGACTGTTCTAAGTTTATTCCTGTATCTCCAAATGAAAATGCATTGTGTTCCTCAGAATTGCTTCCAGTACTTTCTCCACCACCAGGGTTAGATTTTCTTTTTCTATCAGCTCTCTCTCTCTGTCTGCATCTCTCTCGCACACTCCCTACTTTATTCTCTGTTTCTGTCTTCATCTGTCTATTAACACTTTACTATCTACTCTTCCTTCTGTCATTCTTTCTCTCCCTTTCAAATTGTACCTTACTGTCTCTCTCTCTCGCTCGCCCTTCTTTATGTTACTACCTCTGACTACCGTCAGTATTTCTTTCTCTTTCCAGCTATATCTCTATTTTTCTGTGTACACCACTCTGTCTCTCCTGTAAACAACAAATGCTGGAGATCACAGTGGGTCAGACAGCATTCACGGAAAGAGAGCCAGCTCATGCTTTGAGTCAAGAAATGTTTGAAACGGAAGCTGGCTCTCTCTTTATGGATGCTGTCTGACTTGCTGTGAACTCCAGCACCTCTTATTTCCAGTGTAGATTCTATCTTCTGCAGTAACTTGCTCATCCCTCTGTATCTGGCTCTCTTTCTCTCTGTCTTCATGGTCACTTCTCTCTCTCTCTCTCTCTCTCTCTCTCTCTCTCTCTCTCTCTCTCTCTCTCTCTCTCTCTCTCTCTCTCTCTCTCTCTCTCTCTCTCTCTCTCTCTGTCTCTCTCTCTGTGATTTTGATCGCTAACGTGACCTTTCCGTCACAGTGTCTGTTTGTCTGTCTGGCTGTCTCTCTCCCTCTCTCTCTCTATATTTCTCTATCTATTTAAAACTCTCTCTTCCCATTTCACACACTGTCTCTCTTTGTGTCTTTCTATTTCTCTGAAACCCTCAAAATCTGTCATTCTCACTCACACTCTCCCTATATGTCTGCCTCTGTCTCGAAGACTCAAAGTCTTTCTCTCTCTCCATGCCTTTCTCGCTCTTTTTCTGTATCCACGGTTCTGTTTTTTCTCTGTCAGTCTCACCCTTTCTCTGTATTTGCCTCTCTCTACCCAACTCTTTATCTTTCTCCCAATCTACCTGCACCCTCTCTCTTTTCTTTCTCTCTGTCTGTCTGTCTCACTCTCGTTCTCGGTATCTCTTTATTTATCGACCCCTTCTCTCTGTTTCTGTATCAGACTACCCTTACCTCAGCAGTCTTCACTTCCCCCAACCCCTTTTCCTGCTTGCAACAGCACTCCACGCCAGGCTGGAACCACAGTTTGATCCGTCTCACCCCCTGTCCCCGGCCTCTCATGGCCAACGCATCAAACCATTCCTCATAGACATCATCTACCAGGCCATGTGCACCGGGAGCTGGGATGGGGGGCAGGTCCAGCAACACTGGAGAAGTTCCAGGGCAAAGCCGCCTCCCCCAGGATCTGTGATGTGTGTTAGATACACGGTCCTTCCCTACACCCCCCAACCTCGGGACGAGATATCACGATGCTGTCCTGCTTCACATTTGGGAATGCCTCCCTGGATAAATGTGCCATATTTCTGGATCGTGTGGAACTGGACGTGGATATATCTCATGTGACTCAGTGACCGAGGGAGAGAGTCCAAGTCAGTCATTGGTCACACATCAGCTCCCTCCCCAGTAACTCCTGCCATTGCAGCTGGTTTCCATTATCTAGTTACACATTGTCCATTGCCCTGGAGCTGGGGGTTGGCATTTTGATGGTTTCGACGTGTGTGGAATGCTCAGGTTACCTCACTCATTGCTTCGTCACTGGTCTGAGATTATTGCTGAGTCTGAAATCATCTCCCTGCAGAATTCGAACTGTATAGAAATCTCATCGTTTTCCATCTCTGACGACCATCCCCACTATCCCTGAAAACAATGCAGCATTCCCACAGCATTGACCCTCTGACAGTGCAGCACTCCCACAGAACTGACCCTCCAACAGTGCGGCACTCCCACAGTATTGACCCTGCAACAGTGCGGCTCATCCACACAACATTGACCCTGCATCAGTGCGCTGCTGCCTCAGCACTAACTCTCCAAACATGCGACATTCCCAGAGCACTGCCCGTTCCAACAGTGACCCATTTAACAGGACTTATCCCTCAGACAGCGCCCCTCCAACAGGACTAACTCTCATACAATGCCCCTTCCAACAGCACTGAACCTCAGCAGATGCGGTGCTCCTTCAGCACTGAACCTACATGACGGCCAACTATCTCAGCACTGTTCCTCTAATATTGCCCCCTCCCTCAGCACTAACCATCCGACAGTGCATTCTCCCTCAGTGTTGACCCTCTGAGAGTGCAGCACTCCCTGAGCACTGACCCTCCAACAGTGCGTCACTCCCTCAGTACTGACCCTATGACAGTGGCTTCTCCCTCAGCACTGACTATCCGATAGTGCCCATTCACTCAGCACTAACCCTCTGACAGTGGCCCCTCCCTCAGCACTGACCCACCAACAGTGTGTCACTCCCTCAGTACTGACCCTACGACAGTGGCTTCTCCCTCAGCACTGTCTATCCGATAGTGCCCATTTCCTCAGCCCTGACCTTCTGACAGTGATCACTCCCTCAGTACTGAGCCTCCGACAGTTCAACGCTCCCTCAGCACTGACCGTCCAATGGTGAGGAACTCCCTGAACTCTGACCCTACGACAGTGCAGAACTCTGTCTGCTCTGACCATTTGATAATAACCAATCATGCACTGAACCTTCAACAGTGCGGCACTCCCTCAGCTCTGATCCTCCAAAAGTACTGCACCTCCCAAAGCACTGACCCTCCGACAGTGTGGCACGTCACTCAACACTGACCCTCAGACAGTACGGAGGTCTGTCAGCACTGACCATCTGATAATATCCATTCCCTCAGCACTGACTCTCCAACAGTGCGGCACTCCCTCAGGACTGACCCTCCAACCGTGCAGCACTTCCTCAGCACTGACCATCTGACAGTGCTCTCTGACAGAGTGGCACTCGCTCAATTTCTGTTTCACAACCCTCTAAGTATTCCAGAAAATTTGGAGCAGGAGGTGTTGGTTCAGTTGAGAATCATATGCTTGTAGGGAGCCCGGCTCGGACATTGCCCAGGGATATGCAGAAAATCCACCTCCCGCACTCGTTCTCTGATCTGAGTAGAAAGACTCGTTGATCCTGAATATACGGGAATGCTCGAGCTGCTGGGGAAGACCATTTCATAATTGCTCTCGGTATGTCGAAGTGGTGCCACTCACTGTGTGTTGATCCGAGTCGGCAATGATGGAGTCTTAAATAACTGGGACAGACGGAGCTCCATAACTGAGCACTGTCATCTCACAGAGAATAGAGTGCAGAGTGAATCACACTTTCATGCAGAAAACAAGAGATTCTTAAATTAATGCTGCAAATCACTCTGGCAGTCAGCAAGATTAAGAGACAGAATGAATCCCACTTACAATCTATGACTTGAAACAAAGTTCCACAGTTCCAGAGATTCGTGGATCTGACAGCAAGAGTTGGGGAGAAAATGAAAGGTGCTTGGTCACATACAGTACCAGGCAGTCGAAAATGCAGAAGGAATTCAGTATTCTCTTTTTGTTGGAAATTGACATAATGCACTATGCACAAATATCAACCAACAATCGTTGAAGTACTGTCTGAATTATTTTGGAGAAAACCATTTAATCAAGGAGGAAACCGCCATTAAATGATTTAAAATCCGGCACTTTATTCAACAGAATGCACCGAGACCTCGTCTTCATCCTTATCATTCCATGAAGGACCTGTCCAGGGTCATCACAATTCACGTGCCGGTGTTGTTCTCTCATGTGTAAATGTCATCATTCAAGAGTGTGAGGGCAATCATTAGCCAGAGTTAAGGACTGTAACACAGTTTTTCAAATTTACATTTACTTTCAGTATTATAGAAATGGGACAATGTGTCATTTGAGCACAATTTCTTTCTTATCATTTTTTGAAATTAATTGATGACAATTGCTTAGAGAAAGGGCAAAAGATTCGAGAAACAATACAAGGTTTTCTTCGTTCGTTCCATGATTGGAAATGTCATGAATTGTTTTTTAATGACGATGAAGCAAGATTTCTGTCAGATTTCTCTGAACAGTCTTAACGTTATCTGAAATAACCCATTAACAAATAGCAATGAAAGCTGATGGGGAGTCCGCAGGTTACACAGATACTAAAACTGGTACACGGCTCTGAAGTGCAATAAAAAAATAACAGAATGAGAAAATGTCGAAATGATGGAGTGTCTAAGCAGACTCTGTGTTATATTCGTGGAAAAGCGATCCTCAGGGGAACAGCTGCATCAGACAATAGTGTTGTTTGAAACTACATCTTCAGAGTATCAGCATGGGGATCTCTGAGTTCATTGACGTTTCCACAAGGACACTTGTTGCTACTTTCATTCAGAAACAAATACATTCGTATGATCTTTACTCTCTTTGTACATTCCAATTCGGTATGCCTATCTCTCTCAGTCTGTTTGGTGCTTGCACACTGCAGAGAACATGCATGCCCTAGGTCAAGACCCAATGCACAAAAATCGAAAAAGCCTCCAGGACCGTTTTCGCGTTTTGACCATTTCTCTAACAACTTGTGCAATTGCTGAAACTTCCTCTGTCTGCAACTGACCAGAACGGGGTACTTCGAGGTTGGTTCGGGTTGGGGAGTTGGAATCCTGCACCGAACTCTCCCCTGGCGCTTTTCAGTTGGAAGAAATGCTAAGTGAATCACTTCCTTCCTTATTGTGCATAATTCTCACTATCAAACAATTCCCAGATATCATTATTCAACCTTATTTATGTTAGATTGCAATGACTGTGGATTTGCTTCCCCCAAACCCCCAACCCCCCATTAATCAAAAGACGTGAAGGCAAGACTGAGGGCCGAATTCAGGTGAAGGGTTTCCAGTGATAGATGGATAACTGCTTTGCCAGGAGCTGAATGTTTAACTAGACTACGTAAATATACTTATCTCGGGGCAGAAGCCGGCTCCGATGCGAAAATTTAACTTGTTAACAAAAAGGTTGAACAGTTAAATTCCTGCTGCATCGTTTGAGAAACTCACATACAGTTCGAGCTGCACCAATCCGAGCACATCTGCGAGTGTTTCATTATATGTCAGACGTCTGCCTTCAAGAAGGTGGATGTGCATTTTCAAGAGTGGCGGCGAGTTTTTCACCACAGAAACCATTGCGTCTAATCTGTACCAGTATCAATGGCAATAATATGATGAATAAAATACAATGGCAATTGATCCTTTCTTTGTTGAATCATTGAGCCCTGTCTGACAGAAAATGATTTTGTTGATGTATGTAAGGAAAAAATATCCTGCAGCATACAACGTTAACCCATCATTTTGTTTCCTCGTACGCACATTACAACCGAGTTTGCAGGACAGTTATTTTCTCTAGCCCTTGTCCTCTTCTCTCTGCGAAGTGAGAGTTTTCCTGCTCTTTTGTCATGAGTCATACAAGTTCATATAGGACGTGCCTTGCTGCTTTTGCGGATTTGTATTATGCCTGTTCATTTCTTTCAGGCCTGCAGAATGTTTCTGTCTGAACGGGTGCCGCTGTTCTTTGTTAGTTCCTCTGTTCTTCCACGTGGATTGGTCACGACCCCTCAAGACATTTGCTTCTCTATTTTCTTTCCCAGCGATGCTCTGCCAATCCACTCTTTTCATTCACTTATCATCTTTTGATAAGCTTTGAGTTGTTTCCTTTCGAAGTTAGTTTCATAATTATTACAACCGGATATTTCACCATGCTCTTCAACTCTTCTCTGAACTTGGACTGCGTCACAATATAAATTAATGCGTTTGGGCTGCAATTTAAATTCTGCAACATATGTTCAACTTCCTCAAATATATATTCACAATTGTCATCGAGGAGTTCAATAACATTAACAATGAACAAAATATACAGTAACCACAGCAGTATAAAACTGCACGAAATTCTGAGGATTAAAATAACAGAATTACGTCTGCTCTCCATCTCTGGATCATTCTGCCCCTTGCTATGACGCTTCAGTCCCTTATGGACTCGACTAGCCACTAACATATGCCTGACTATCAGAGCATTGAGCAATAGAATTAAACCAAATAGTAAAAAGGGGGTTAACATCTTATCAACCATTCTAAATCCAATCCATCTCGGGTCAGTAAAATAGCTTCGTTTGTTAGAACAATACAGAAGAACAAAGTTAATAATTCGCTTAGGCTAAAATTGGAAGTAAATGGGTGTTTTTTAAACTAAACAAAATATATTGATTGTTGTAAGAACTCCTGTTGCAGTTTTCCTGGTGCAATATTTAATTTTAAGCCTCTCGGAACAAATTGCCACAAATCGATCAAACGTGAAAGCGACAGTGAACCAGACTGAACAGTCCATTGCTAATCGAGCCAGGAGGTAGTTAACTTTACACACAGCAGTGAGTTTCAGGAGAGGCATCGGGAAATAATACCAATTGATTCAGAGAAGCATCCTTGGATGCTGCCTGAACTGTTGTGCTCTTCCAGAACCACAAATCCAGATTCTGCTTTCCAGCATCTGCAGTCATTGTTTTTACCTCAGTGATAATCGTCAGTAGATCCACCATTGCCATGGTCACCATGTAACGAGTGATGCAGTTGGAGATTCCACAGTTTCCCTGGGATAAGATGACAATTACAACGAGATTTGCTGTAAGAGGAAATAGGCAGATGGTTCTCAATTTTGTTTATATGTGTTTGGAGATAGCAAGCACTGAGATTTGCTTAAAAAATGGAAATCGGCCCTTTTCACAATTTAAACCTTAACTTAGCCAAGGCCGGTAATTGTAGATATAATTTTTTTTTACCTGCGTGGAACTCGGGATTTCGACAAATCTACTGATATGAAGGTCTGAATATTTTTATGTCCAAAGAATCATTCAATACCTACGGAAGCTGCTTTGCTGATTGAGACTGAACTGACACTCAGAAAAACATGCCATCCAGAGCCCCCATCCCTGTAAACTCACGAGAATTTTCCATACCAATCCGGCAATATTACATTTCCCATGGCAAATTCACCGAGCGTGCTCATCTCTGGACATTAAGGCTCAGTGGTTAACCATGCTGCCTGACAGTGCCCGGTCAGATCACACCAGAACATCATCAGCACAGACAATTACACAATTATCTGAGCAGTTCCTACCTTGCAGAACGTTTTTCTTTTCCAACTTCCTCATGCAAGTCTGTTCTCTGAGGTTAGCACATCACCAGAAACCCGGGTTTAATTCCAACCTCGGGCAACTCTCTGTGTGGAGTTTGCACATTCTCCCCAAGTTTGTATGGGTTTTGTCAGGGTGTTCCGGTTTCCTCCTTCAGTCCAAGGATTGCTTAAATGTACCCAATGACTCTGCTTCCACCACCACATCTCGCAAAGCATTCCATTCATTCACAACTCTCTATGTAAAGAACCTACCTTTGATGTCTCCTTTATACCTTCCTTCTAATATCTTCAAACTATGACTACTCGTAACTGTCAATCCTGCCATGGGGAGAAGTCTCTGGCTATTGACTCTATCTGTTACTCTCATTATCTTGCACACCTCTTTTAGGCTTCCTGCCTTCCTTCTTCTCTCTAGAGAGAAACGTCCGAATCTATTCAAACTTTCTTCATAAGGCAAGCCCTCCAGTCCAGGTCGCATCCTGGTAAACCTTCTTTGCACCCTCTCCAAAGCTTTTGTGTCTTTTCTATAGTAGGCCGACCAAAAGTGGACACAAAATTCCAAAGTGTGGATTCACCAGGGACCTGTAGAGCTGAAGCAAACCATCGCAGCTCTTCAACACGATCCCACGTTAATGAAAGCCAAAACATCATATGCTTTATTAACAACACTATCCACTTGGGTAGAAACTTGGAGGAACTTTTGTCCGTGCACACCCAAATCCCTCTGTTCTTCCACACAGCCAAGAATTCCGTCTTTAATCGTCCGTGTTAATTTCTGTTTATTGACAGAGAGAGAGAGAGATATTGTATGTGTGAGAGCGAAAGAGAATGTGAGTGTGTGTGCGTGACAAAAAGAGAGAGGGAATGTGAGATTGTGAATGAGAGAAAGAGAATGTTAGATCGTGTGAGAGAGATGGATGTGAAAATGTGTCTGAGAGAAAGAATGTGTGTGTGCATGTGAGACAAAGAGTGAATGTGAGAGTGTGTGTATGAAAGCGAGAGAGTGAGAGAGAGACTGTGAGAGAGAGAGAGAATGAGTGTGTCTGTGGGAGCGTGTGTGAGAGAGAGTGAATGCGTTTGTGTTTGAGGTAGAGAGCGTGTGTGTGAGAGAGAGAATGTGAGAGTGTGAGAAAGAGAGAGAGAGAGTGTGTGAGTGAGAGACTGTGTGAGAGGCAGTGTGTGTGTGTGTGGGAGGGAAACTATGTGTGTGATAGAGAGAGTGCAAATGTGTGTGTAAGACAGAAAGAGAGAGTGCGAAATAGAGAGAGAATGAGATAGTGTGTGCGTGAGAGTGAGTGAGAGTGTGTGTGAGAGAATATGAGACAGAGTGTGTGTGTTTGTGTGTGAGAGAGAGTGAGTGCGTGTGTGTGAGTGAGAGAGAGTGTGTGTGGTAGACAGAGTGAGAGTGTGTGTCCGTGTCAGACAGTGAGTGTGAGATAGATAGAGAATGACATAGTGTGTATGTGACAGAGAGAGTGAGAGTGTGTAAGAGAGAATGTGAGACAGACAGACTGTGTATCTGTGTACGTGAGAGAGAGAGAATGCCAGTTTGTGTGTGTGAGTGAGAGAGACACTGAGTGTGTGAGAGGCAGAGGGTGTGCATGTGAAGGAGAGTGTGTGTGTGTGTGATAGAGAGAGAGTGAGAGTGTGTGTCCGTGTCAGACGGAGAGTGTGAAATAGAGAGAGAATGAGATATTGTGCGTGTGAGAGACAGAGCGAGAGTGTGTGAGAGAGAATGTGAGACAGAGTGTGTGTGTGAGATAGCGAGAGAGTGTGTGTGAGTGAGAGTGTGTGGTAGAGGCAGAGAATGTGTGTGTGAGGGAGAGAGAGATGTGTGTGTGTGAAAGAGAGAGTGATAGTGTGTGTCCGTGTTAGACAGAGAGTGTGAGATAGATAGAGAATGATATAGTGTGTGTGTGAGAGAGAGTGTGAGACTGTGTAAGTGAGAATGTGAGAAAGAGAGATTGTGTATGTGACAGAGAGAGAATGAGAGTGTGTGTGAGAGAGAAAGAGAATGTCAGAGAGAGTGTGTGAGGGAGAGATAATGTGAGTGCGCGAGAAAGAGAGAGTCAGAGAGAATGAGTGAGTGTGTGTATGAGAGAGAGAGAGAATGTGAGCATGTGTATGATTGTGTGTGTGAGAGAGAGAGAGTGATAGAGAGAGGGTGAGGGAGAGATCGATTGAGTGAGTGATGAGATGAGAATGAGAGAGAGAGAAAGAGTGAGTTTGTGTGTGCGAGGAAATGTGTGTATGTGTGTTGGAGAGAGTGAGAGTGTGTGTCTGTGTGAGACAACGAGAGAGTGAGATATTGCGTGTGAGAGAGAAAGAGAATGTGAGCGTGTGTGCGCGTGTGTGTGAGAGAGAATGTGACATTGTGAGAGAGAGAATGGGAGATTGCGTGTGAGAGAGAATGTGAGAGTGTGTGTGAGAGAGAGAACGTGTGCATGTGAGAGAGAGCGAGAATGTTAGAGCGTGTGTGTGAGGGAGAGTGAGAGGGAGAGAGAGAGTTTGCATGTGTGAAAGAGTGAGAATAAGTGTGTCTGTATGTGCGTGTGAGAGAGAAATTGTGTGTGTCTATGTGATAGAGAGTGAGTGTGTGTGTGAGAGAGACCATGTGTATGAGAGACAGAGTGTGTGTAAGGGAGAGAGAGAGAGTGATAGAGAGAGAGAGAGTGTGTCTGTGTGAGAAGAAAGAGAGTGTGTGAAATAGAGAGAGAATAAGATAGTGTATGTGAGAGAGGGAGTGAGAGTGTGTGAGAGAGAACGTGAGGCAGTGTGTGTGTGTGTTTGTGTGAGAGAGAGAGAGACTGTGTGTGTGAGTGAGAGTGTATGTGAATGACAGGGAGAGTTTGTGTGTGTGAGGGAGAGTGTGTGTGTGATAGAGAGAGTGACAGTGTGTCCTTGTCAGATGGAGAGAGAGAGTGTGAGATAGAGAGAGAATGAGATAATCTGCGTGTTAGAGACAGAGAGAGTGTGAGAGTGCATGAGAGACAATGTGAGACAGTGACTGTGTATGTGACCGAGAGAGAGAATGCCAGTGTGTGGTAGTGATAGAGAAAGAGAATGTCAGAGAGAGTGTGTGAGGGATAGAGAGAATGTGAGTGTGCGAGAAACAAAGAGCCAGAAAGAATGAGTGAGTGTGTTCGTGTCAGAGAGAGAGAGAGAGAAAGAGTGAGAGACAGAATGTGAGCGGGTGTGTGGGTGTGTGTGAGAGAAAGACTGATAGAGAGAGGGAGAGATATAGTGTGAGTCAGTGAGTGATGAGTGAGAGTGAGAGTGAGAGAGATTGTGTCTGTGTGAGAGAGAGTAAATGTGTGCATTTGCGATAGAGTGAAGTGTGTGTCTATGTGAGACAGAGAGAGGGAGAGTGTGTGTAGGCAATAGAGAGATAATGAGGTATTGTGTTTGAAATAGAGGGAATGATACGTGAGAGTGTGTGTGCATGAGAAGAGAAATAGAATGTTAGATTGTATGTGTGAGAGAGAATATGTATGTCTCTCTGTGTGTGAGAGAGAGAGAATGGGAGAATGTTTGTGAGAGAGAGGGAGATAAAGAGTGTGTGTGAGAGAGAGAGTGAGAATGAGTGTTTGTGTGAGAGAGAATGTGACAGTGTGTCAGAGAGAGAGAGTGTGTGTGTGAGAGGCAGACAGTGGGTGTGTGAGGGTAGAGAGTGTGTATGTGTGATGGAGAGAGTGAGAGTGTGCGTCTGTGTGAGACAGAAAAGAGAGTGAGAAATAGAGAGAGAATGAGATAATGTGTGTATGAGAGAAAGAGTGAGAGTGCGTGAGAGAGAACGTGAGACAGAGAGTGTGTGTTTGTGTGAGAGAGTGTGTGTGTGAGTGAGAGTGTGTGTGTGTGATAGAGAGAGTGAGACTGTGTGTCCGTGTCAGACAGAGAGTCAGTGTGACATAGAGAGAGAATGAGATAGTGTGTGTGAGGGTGAAAGAGTGTTAGAGTGTGTGTGAGAGAATGTGAGACAGAGAGATTGTGTATGTGTGTGTGAGAGAAAGACAATGCCAGAGAGACTGTGTGAGGGAGAGAGAGAATGTGAGAGTGTGCGTGAGAGAGAGAATGAGAAAGTCTGTTTGAGAAAGAGAGAGTGAGAGAGAATGAGTGTGTGAGAGGGAAAGAGAGGGAGAAAATGTAAGAGCGTGTGTGTTTGAGAGAGAGAGAATATGAGCGAGTGTGTGTGTGAGAGAGAGACAGCTGGAGTGCGGGAGAGGAAGAGGAAGTGAGAGTGTGTATGTGTTTGAGAGAGACAGTATGAGAGTGTGTGCATGCGAGAGAATGACATGGTGAGTGTGTGAGAGGGCGGGAAAGAGAACGTGATAATGTGTGTGTGAGAGAATGTGAGAGTGTGTGTGTGTGAGAGAGTGAGTGAGAGTGAGTGTATATATGTGTATGAGAGAGAGAGAATGAGAGTGAGTGGCTGGTGGGACAGAGAGAGAGATAGAAAATGAGTAAGAGAGAGTGTGTGAGAGAGAGAGAGAGGGAGAGAGAAAGTGTGTGTGTGAACGAGATCGAGAGAGAGAATGTGAGAAAATGTACGAGTATGTGTGTGAGAGAGAAGGAGAGAATGTGAGTGTGTGTGTGAAAGAGAGAATATGATAGTTTATGTGTGTGAGTGTGAGAGAGGGAGAGAGAGTGTGTAACTGAGTGAGAAAGTGTGTGAGAAAGAGAGGGAGAGTGAAAGAGTGAGAATGTGAGTGTGTGTGAGAGAGAGCGGTAGAGAGGGAATGTGTGTGTGAGAGAGAGAATGTGAGAGCGTGTGTATGTGTGTATGATAGAGAGCGTGTGTGTCAGAGATCGACAGAGAGAATGTGAGTGAATGTGTCAGAGATCGAGATAGAGAATGTACGAGTGTGTGTGAGAGAAAGGGAGAGACAATATGAGTGTGTGTGAGAGAGAGACGGAGAGAGAATGTGAGCGAAAGTGAGAGATAGTGTGTGTGTCAGAGATCGAGAGAGTGAAGGCTAATGAATGTACGCATGCGTGTCAGAGATCGAGAGAGAAAATGTGCGAGTGTGTTAGAGAGAGGGAGAGAGAATGTGAGAGTGTGTGTGAGAGATGGCGAGAGAATAGGAGAGTTTGTATGTGTTTATGAGAGAGAGAGGATGTGAGAATGTATGAGTCAGAGATCGAGAGAGACAATGTGAGACAATGTGCGGGTGTGTGTCAGAGATCGAGAGACAGAATGTGAGTGTGTGTGAGAGAGAGAGAATGTCAGGGTGTGTGAGAGTTAGAGGGAAAGAGAATATGAGACTTTGTGTGTGAGAGAGAGAGAATGTGAGATAGATAGTGCGTGTGTGTGTACGTGTGCGTGAGAGAGGGAGAGAGAGACTGTGAGAGAGTGAGTGAGTGTGTGTGGGAGAGAGAATGTGACAGTGGGTGTGTACGCGTTTGAGAGGAGTGGGAGAGAGAGATTGCGTGTGAGAGTGAGTGTGTCTGTGTGTGCGTGTAAGAGAGAGAATGTATGTGTCTGTGACAGATAGAGTGAGATAGTCTTTGTGTAAGTATGAGTGTATGAGAGTGTGTCTGAGTGAGAGAGTGTGTATAAGAGATCGAGTGCGTGTGTGCATGAGAGAGAGTGTGTGTGTCTGATAAGAGAGAGTGAGAGTGTGTGTCTGTGTAAGAGAGAGAATGCATGCTTGTGAGAGAGATAGAGAATGAGAAAGCATGTGTGTGGGTGAGAGAGAAAGAGTGTGTGTGTATGTCAGAGATCGACAAAGATAATATGAGTGAAAGTGCAGTTGTGTGTCAGAGATCGAGAGAGAGAAAATGCGAGTGTGTGTGATAGAGAAGAGAGAGAGTGCGAGTCTGTGTGCGTGAGAGAGAGAGGGAGATAGAATTTGAGCGTGTGTGTGAGAGAGTATGTGTGTCAGAGATCGAGAGAGAATGTGAGTGAATGTGCGCATGTGTCAGAGATCGAGAGAGAAAATGTGCGAGTGAGTGTCAGAGAGAGGGAGATGGAATGGAAGAGTGTGTGCGTCAGAGATCGAGAGAGACAATGTGAGAGAATGTGCGGGTGTGTGTCAGAGATCGTCAGAGAATGTGAGTGTACATGTGAGATAGGGAGAGAGAAGGTAAGTGTGTGTGTGTGAGAGAGGGAGAGAGAATGTGAGAGTGTGTGAGAGAGGGAGAGAGAATATGAGAGTTTGCGTGTGGGTGTGACAGAGAATGTGAAAGTGTTTGTGTGTGAGAGAGAGAATGTGACAGAGGGATTGTGTGTGTGTACGTGTGCGTGAGAGAGTGAGAGTGTGTGTTTGTACGTGTGCGTGACAGGGGGGAGAGAGAGAGTGAGTGAGTGAGTGAGGGGTTTGTGAGAGAGAGAATGCGAGAGTGGGTATCCACGTGTGAGATAGAGATAAGGGAGAGTATGTACGTGAGAGAGTGAGAGTGAATGTGTCTGTATGCAAGAGAGAGAGAGAATGGATGCGTGTGTCTGACGTCTGAGTGGGAGATAGTTTGTATAAGTGTGTGCATGTGAGAGAGTGTGTGCGTGTCTGATAGAGAGAGTGAGAGTGAGTGTCTGTGTGAGATAGAGAGAGAGATAGTGTGCGTGAGTGAAAGTGTTTTAGAGAGAGTAAGTGATTGAGTGAGAGAGAGGGAATGTGAGAGTGTGTGAGAGAGACGGTGTGTGAGTGTGAGACAATGAGAGTGAGTGTTTCTGTATGAGAGAGAAAATGTATGTGTGTGAGAGAGAATGTGAGAGTGTGTGTGTGAGAGAGAGAGAGTCATAGAGGCAAAGAGGTTTGCAACATAGAAACAGACCCTTCAGCCCAACCTGTCCATGCCAACGAAACATCCCAAGCCAATCCAGTCCCAATTGCCAGCACGCGGCCCATATCACTCCAAACTCTTCCTATTCTTATAACCATCCAATGCCTCTTAAATGTTGAAATTGTATCAGCCTCCATCACTTCTTCTGGCAGCTCATTCCATACACGTAACACCCTGTACTTGAAAAAAATCCCCTTAAGTCTGTTTTATATCTTTCACCTTTCACTCTAAACCTATGCCTTCTAGGTCTGGACTCCTCGACCCTAGGGAAGAGACTTTGTTCATTTATCCTATCCATGCCCCTCATAATTTTGTATACTTCTATAAGGTCACCACTCAGCCTCCGACGCTCCAGGGAAAACAGCCCCAGCCTGTTCAGCCTCTCCCTATAGCTCAAATCCTCCTAAACTGGCTACATCCCTGTAAATCTTTTCTGAGTCCTTTCAAGTTTTGCAACATCTTTCCAATAGGAAGGAGACCAGAACTGCACACAATATTCCAATCGTGGCCTAACCAAGGTCTTGTCCAGCCGCAACATGACCTACCATCTCCTGTACTCAATACTCTGACCAAGAAATGAAAGCATACCAAACGCCTTCTTCACTATCCTTTCCACCTGCGACTCTACTTTCAATGAGCTATGAACCTGCACTCCAAGGTATATTTGTTCAGCAACACTCCCTAGGAATTGATCACCAAATGTATAAGTCCTGCTAAAATTTGCTTTCATAAAATGCAGTGCCTCACATTTATCTGAATTAAACTACATCTGCCAGTCCTCAACCATTGACCCATCTGGTCCAGATCCTGTTGCAATCTGAGGTAACCCTCTTCTCTGTCCAGTACACCTCAAATGTTGGTGTCAGCTGCAAACGTACAAACTGTACCTCTTACGCTTGCATCCAAAACATTCAGTAAATGATAAAAATAAAGGACCCAGCACTGATCCAGTGGCACTCCACTGGTCACAGGCCTCCAGTCTGCAAAAAACAACCGTCCACCACCTCCCTCTGTCTTCTATCTTTGATCCAGTTCTGTATCCAAATGGCTAGTTCTCCCTTTATTCCATCAGATCTAATCTTGATAAACAGTCTCCCATGGGGAATCTTGTCGAACGCCCGACTGAAGTCCATACATATCACATCTACTGCTCTGCCCTCATCAATCCCCTTTGTTACTTCTTCAAAAAACTCTATCATGATTGTAAGACATGAGTTCCCATGCACAAAGCCATGATGACTACCCCGAATAACTCCTTGTGCTTCTAAATACTAAAAACCAACGAGTATGGGATGCGAGCCCACACATGCAGAACGCAATGCATAACAGGCCATTACTTTAACCACTCAGCCACCTCGTCCTACATTAGAGTATATATCATAATGGTCACTTCCCAAATTCTCACACACTGAATCTTCACATACATGGCCTGGCTCAGTTCCTAAACTCAGGTCCCTTTCCTGGTTGGACAGTTTACCTATTGTGTCAAGAATCCCTCCTGAACAGTCCCCACGAATTCTGCCCATCCAAGTTCCTACCGTGTCAGGGAAATTAAAAGCACCCACCACAACAACCTTGCTATTACATCTTTCAAAGATCTGTCTGCATGTTCGCTCTTCTCTCGCCTGCTGGTCGTTGTGAGGCCCGTAGTATACATCCAGCATTGTCATTTCACATGTCCGATTCCTGGGTTTTAAGCAATTAATCTTGCACTGCCCTTGTTTCTTTGTACATGTTCTTGAGTGTCTATATTACACCTGGAATTGTTTCTTCACCAGGACCTAAATCCTTATCCTCCACATACCTCCACAAACAGCAGAGACATGCCGTTTCTCGAACTAAGGCCAAGCACTGACTCTTCCAATTTTACCCCGTGTGGGGCGGTTCGAGCCCTATGCAGGGAAGAGTAGGCCAAAGGCTCCAGTTTCAGCCGAGCACTGAATTTCACAATTTCACCCAATGTGGGACTTTTAAAGATCCAGACAGGGAGATTGAGGTGCAGGCCCCGCATCATGCTCGTGTTTGTTGAGCGCTGGGAAGTCCACAGTGTTTGGGCAGAGTTTGGGGTGTGCTGGGCTGGACAATGTGTTTGGGCGCGTGGTTTGGGGCGTGCTGGGCAGGGCACAGTATTCGGGGTGGGGTTTGGGGTGTGCTGGGCGGAACACTGTGATAGGGTGCGTGGTTTGGGGAATTGCTTCTGTAGAATGGGAAACTGAAAACAACAAAATATTGGAGACCAGAGTGGGTCAAGGGCTGTATCTATGGACAGCGAGGAAACTGAAGTTTTGAGTTTAGATGTTGATGTGTGGCGAGAGCAGCATTTATGCAACATTGCCGGGGCGATGGATGGACTGCTGCGGCTTAGAAAGGATGTTGTCAATTCAAATTTCGTGTTCAGACTGTGTGAATTTTAGAACAACTGTGTTTCTATCTCCCAAACTGGCAAACGTAGACCGTCCCACTCGAGGGTGATAGAGAAGGTAAAAAGCAAAGCTGAAAGGAAATGAAGGAATGAGCTCACAATTTGGAAGTGCTGATCTCAGAATTAGTCCCGAAATTTGTGAACTTGCCTAGTTTGAAGATGAGACGTTGTTTCCTTGCCCCGTGATTCACTTGAGTATGGGAGAATACAGAGGACAGGGAAATGGGCTTGCAAACAGCATGCTGTGTTAAACTGACTGGGCTACGGGAAGTTTGGGGTCATGCTGGTACACAGACTGGAGGTGTTCTGCAAATGGGGTTGGACACTCAATGTTGAGCAGGACTTCAGTGCAGAGTGGATTTTCCGTACACGCACAAAACCAGAGATTCTGAAATAAGCATTGCAATTCACACTGACAGACAGCAAGGTTCAGAGAAAGAATAAATCCCACTTTCAATGTATGACCCGAAAAAAAGTTCCACAGTCCCAGAGATTCGTAAATCTGACAGTGAGAGATTGGGAGCAAATGGCAGGTTCCTGGTCATACACAGTTCAGGCACTGCATAATGCAGAAGTAATTCAACATTCTCTTACATAGTAAGAGATTGGCACAATGTATCAAACACAGGACGCTTTGCACAAACGTCAATCAACAATCATTGAAGTGGAGACTGAATTACTATTTTTATATAAAACTGTTCAATCAAGTAGGAAACCACCATCAAACGATATTAAAACTGGCATTTCATTGAACGACATTTTCCTAGAGCTCGCTTCCACTTTTATCATTTCCTAAAGGACCTTTCCAAGATCTTCACAATTCATTTGCATGCATTATTTTCTAATCTGTAAATGTCATCATTCAAAATAGTGAGGGCAATCATTGGCCAAAGTTAAGGACTGTAACACAGTTGGTTGAATTTACATTGAGTCTCAGTATTATAGAAGAAGGATAATGTGTAATGTGAGCATAGTTTCTAGCTTTTTTGCCATTTATTGATGAGAATTGCTGAGAGAAAGAGCAGAAGATTGGAGAAATAATACAGGATTTTCTTCACTCGTTCAATGACTGAAATTTCAAGCATAGCTTTTAAAAAGACGATGAAGCAAGATTTCTGTCAGATTTCTCAGAACAGGCTCAACGTTATCTGAAATAAACCAATGACAAATAGTAATGAAAGCTGATGGCGAGTCCACAGGTTTAACAGATACTAAAGCTTGTACATGGCTCTGGAGTGAAATAAAGAAAATTTTACTTGATAAAAAAATGTTTAGCTCTCACGTATTGTTCGAGCTGCACCAATCGGATCAAAGCTTCGAGTGTTTCATTATATTTCAGACGTCTGACTTCAAGATGGTGGATACGCATTTTCAAGAGTGGGGATGAGTTCCTCACCACAGAAACCATTGCCTCTAATCTGTTCCTGTATCAATGGCAATAATATGATGAATAAAGTTCAAAGCCGAGTTGATCCTTTCTTTGTTGAATCTTTTCGCCCTGCCTGACAGAACATGATTTTGCTGATTGCCATGTAAGGAATAGTATCCTGCAGCATCAAAGCTGAACATATCATTTTTTTCCTCGTATACACATTACAATAGGGTTTGCAGAACCGGTGTTATCTCTCGGCCGTATCCTCTTATCTCTGGGAAGTGAGAATTTTCCTGCTCTTTTGCCATTAGCCATGAAAGTTCATATAGGATTCGCCTTGCTGCTTTTATGGATTTTGGTTGCGCCTGCTCATTTCCTTCAGGCCTTCGGAAGGTTTCTGTTTGAGCCAGTGCCGCTGTTCTGAATGAGTTCCTCTGTTGCTCCATGTGGATTGGTCACGACACCTTAATACGTCTTGCTTCTGTTTTTTTTCCCAGCGATGTTCTGCCAATCCACTGTTTCCATTCACATATCATCATTTCAGCAGCTCTGAGTTTCTTTTTCCTTTTGAAGTTAGATTCTTAATTAATGTAACCGGATATTTCACCATGTTCTTCAACTGTTCTCTGAACTTGGACTGTGTTGCAAAATAAATTAATGTGTTTGTGCTGCAACTCAAATTCCTCAACATATAGCCAACTTCCTTAAATATATATTCAGAATTGTCATCGAGGAGTTTATTAACATTAAAAATGGACAAAATATACGGAAACCACAACAGGATAAAACTGCACGATATGGTGAGGAGTAAAATCACACAATTCCGTCTGCTCACCATCTCTGGATCATTCTGTCCCTTGTTATGACCCTTCAGTCCCTTACGGAACCGACTAGCCACTAATATATGCCTGACTATCAGAGCATTGAGCAACAGAATTAAACCAAATGGTAGCAAAGGCGTTAAAACCTTATCAACCATTCTAAATCCAATCCATCTCGGGTCAGTAAAATAGCTTCGTTTGTTAGAACAATGCAGAGGAACATTGTTTACTATTCGTTTAGTCTTAAATCGAAAGTAAATGGGTATGTTTTTTAAACTAAAAAATATACAGATCGTTGCAAGAACTCCTGTTGCAGTTTTCCTGGTGCAATATTTAATTTTAAGCCTCTCGGAACAAATTGCCACAAATCGATCAAACGTGAAAGTGACAGTGAACCAGACTGAACAGTCCATTGCTAATCGAGCCAGGAGGTAGTTAACTTTACACACAGCAGTGAGTTTCAGGAGAGGCATCGGGAAATAATACCAATTGATTCGGAGAAGCATGACCTCAGTGATAATCGTCAGTAGATCCGCCATTGCCATGGCCACCATGTAACGAGTGGTGCATTTGGAGATTCCACACTTTCCCTGGGATAAGATGACAATTGCAACGAGATTTGCTGTAAGAGGAAATAGGCAGAAGGGTCTCAATTTTGTTTATATTCGTGTGGAGATAGTAAGCACTGAGATTTGGTTAAAAACATGGAAATTGGCCCTTTTCACAATTTAAACCATAACTAAGCCAAGGCAGGTAATTGCGGCTGCATTCATTTTCTTTCATACGTGAAACTCGGGATTTCGACGAATATAGTGAAATGAAAACCAGAATATTTTTATGTCCAAAGATTCATTGAATAGTGACGGAGGCTGCTGAGCTCATCAAGGCTGAACTGACCCTCAGAAGAACATGCCATCCTGAGCACCCTTGCCTGTACACTCACGAAAATTTAAATGCCTATTCGGTAATCTCACATTTTCCATGGAAATTTCACCGACCGTGCACATCCCTGGACACTAAGTCTCAGCGGTTAGCACTGCTGCCTCACAGTGCCAGGCCAGTTCACAATAGAAGATCTTGAGCACATACAATGACACAATTATCTGAGCACTTCCTACCTGCAGAACATTTTTCTTTTACAACTCATTCATTCAAGACTGTTCTCTGGGGTTAGCACATCACCAGAGACCTGGGTTTGATTCCAACCTCGGGCGACTGTCTGTGTGAAGTTTGCTCATCCTCCCCGTGGCTGTATGGATTACCGTCGGGTGCTCCTGTTTCCTCCCAAAGCCCAAAGATGTGCATATTAGAGTGATTTGGCCATGATCAATTGCCTATATTGATCACGTATGTGTGCCTTAGGTGCATTCGTTAGGACTGAATATCGGGTAATGGGATTGGGAATGTGTCTGGGTGAGTTAACCTTCGAGGGTTGGTAACCCTTTGATAAGCCGATGGCCCTTTATGCCACACTGTAGCAAATATAAGGTGCTCGTTACCATGGTCAATCCTCCTAATCAGCACATCTCTGGACCATGGGAAGAGTTTAGGGCACGCAGAAGAAACACATGCTGACAAGGGGAGAATGTGCAAACTGCATACAGACAGTCAGACAAAGCTGGAATCAAACCCGGGTCCTTGGCGCTGTGCTTCCCCCTGAGAACACAGTTGAATGAGGAAGCTGGAAAAGAAAAATGGTCTCCCAAGTAGTAACTGCTCCAATGATTGAATCATCATTGTGCGCAACGGATTTTCTGGTGTGACCTGAGCCCATCCACCTCGGACGAGTCGCTATTGTCTGGAAACACATACATAATGATTTAAGTTGGGAAAAAAGTGCGTTCGATGGGACAGTCCACTTGTAATCAAAACAGATTTCTCCACAAGCCACACACTATGAGCGTGGACTTTTTCATTCATCTAGTACACCCATAGTGGACTATGAGACAGATTTGTGATGGATGTAAGTTTGCTCACTGAGCTGGAAGATTTGTGATCTTCAAAGCAGCAGAACATACAATCATGATGCATTGTTGGGTGTACTTCTCCTGTACATGTATAATTCCATTTCAGGAAGGTAATATGATTTGGTGAACACTGAACAGTCGTTACCATTATTCTGTACTTTGGGAACTTTGTGCAATGTTCAAGAGAGACCTTTAAGCTATAATCTGGTTTGAACACGGAAGGTGGAGAAATTGTGGGAGTGCCACATTCTGCCTTCATGCCGCAGTAAACACTAAACCCACAAAAAGAAAAAAAAAACAAAAGAGAAAATAGATTGATTTACTCCTAAGTGATGAGAGTTCCCTTTGAAATTGCGGGAAGATTAAGAGATTGGCGACTATGGGAAAAGCGAGGGAGATGGCCGTGGAACCATATGGAAACATCGACGTAAGTGATGTGAAATTGATTAAGTCTCAGAAAATGTCAATACCCAGTTTATATCCTGTTATGTTCCCACGATGTGTATTAGATTTTAATCATCTGTGTTAATCTCTGCGCCTTGATATCAATTCTTTGCTTAAGCAGAACATGTGAAATTCAATTCTATTTAAATTGAACACCAGAAAGAAGAATAATCAAGAAGAGAAAGTCCTGTCAATAAATCACTGCATCTAATTAGATTAAAAGTAATTGACGTGTGAAACTGAATGCAATCACCCACTCAAGAGCAGAGCTAGCGCATAATTTCTGTCAGGAACAAAAAGCAACTGCTATGACATGTGGTTGTCTATTATTCATAGAGCACAGTACAATCTAACATTGATAATCTCCGACAATACCTTTTATCAGGAGTTTCCCCTTTCCTGTCTCGTGCATAACAGGACAGATCTGTTTCTTTCTCTCTCTCTCTCTCTCTCTCTCTCTCTCTCTCTCTCTCTCTCTCCTCTGTCCACACACACACACACACACACACACACACACACACTTACACACACACACATTCGCGGACACACATCCCTGTGCGGGAGAAAGTATTAAACAAACAGTCATTTTCAACAAAAAAGAGCATTGTACAGATAAAAACGAAATTTTGGTACCAGTAATAATATTATGGTTTCAGTATTAGAATAACCTGAAGATGCTATCTGAAGTCACCGTGAATATCAAAAGCCAAACCATATACAGAATTAAAAATGTTCAAACCTTATAAACACTTACCAGGAATACCAATTATGGTAAGGATCGCATAAAACATTTTCCTGACAGCTCGTACAGTACTATGCATTTTCTCTGTGAAAGTGTTGTTTTGTACTGCAGACAATTTCCCAATTTCAACTCCGAAATGTTCCATACCAGTGCCTTCATTTTATACTTTCAGGAGGATCCATCGGGACAATGAAATGTTTTTCTTCATTTGGTAAATTTTGAGTAAACAGATTACAACATGCGTGACTTCCCTTGTTGACGAAAAGCACAGGGTGTTGAGATTTAGTTCGAGCATGAAACACTCGAAATGACCAGGTCTGATCAGTTTACAGTCGAGAGTGTGGTGCTGGAAAAGCACAACAGGTCAGGTAGCAACCCAAGAGCTGGATAATCAACAGTTCGGACAAAAGCTCTTCATCAGAATTGAGATGAAGGGCGTTTGCCCGAAACGTCTAATTTCCTGCTCCTCCATCCTGCCTGACACGCTGTGCTTTTCCAGCACCACATTCTCGCCTCTAATCTCCAGCATCTGCAGTCCTCACTTTTTTGTTATCAGTTTAAAAATGTATTCACACTTGGAAACTGCTAAACTACAATATGAGTTCGAGATTAATCTGTTGCACAGTTGTAGTACTGGACCTTACGAATCGAATTAAACAGATCAGAAACCCAAGGTTAACCCATTAAGATAGTCGTCACCCAGCAAATGACTATTCAGCCTGTACTGTCATTCGCAGCTCTCTGCGGGTTTCACTCAGCTGAGCTCACTCGCCCACTTTCTTCTTTTTCTCCTGGAATTTATCCCATAGTTGATTATTCAACTCGATTTTGAAGAAATTTATTATAGCTGCATTTTCTCTCAGTTATGTTTCTGGATGCAAATGGGACAGGATGTAAAAGGATGGTTCCCCACGACCACCTTTGCTTTAGTAATGTGTAAATTTATCTCCATGCCTTTTTCACATGTACATGAGTGGGAGCAATGCCTCTTTGTTTGAAATGTGTGGACTCTACGTTGCAGTTATCACTTCTGTCAATTTTCTTGTTCATGAATTGAACCCCTTCTGCAATGATCCACCTGGTTTACAAAAGCAGCTGCTCCGAAAATTGATCGATGGAGCACTGGATGACCAAGTGTAACTATCATATAATGGACTCGACATTTTAAAAGTAACAAACATATACGTGTATTTTTTAATGATTAAAGTCTCTGCACAAATTGTTTGCAGTCACTGCAGGGCCTAGGCAGTGGGTGGTAAAATAAAAGATTTTATTCTCATAATCCTTTGGAATTTTCAACCATCGGCACAGTTTGTGGTAACCTCTGAAAGGGGGGGCAGGGCATATGAAATTCACTGCAACCTCAATGTCTTCATGTGTTTTAAATCTCCATCTCCAGTCATTCAGACTATCGCGATTCCGAAGTACTCCCTCCTAGTTTTCGAAAGTATGAAGGTACAGAAAATGAGGTGACCAGACCGCAACATCAAGGAAACCTGCGTTCCATCCATTTACACCGTCTACATGGCTAGCTGCCATGGAAATGCTGCCACCATCATCAAAGAGCAATTGCACCGAAGTAATGACCTCCTCCAATCTCTTCAGTTCGGCAGAAGATACAGAGACCTGAACACAAGCTCTCTCTTTTCTCTCTCTCTCTCTCTCTCTCTCTCACACACACACAGACACACACACACACAGACACACACACACACACACACACACACACATGCGCACACACGGCGCACACTCACACATGCACACATTCACACACACCAGCAGTTTCCGGAACAACGTTTTTTTGGCTTTACGACACTGATGAAAGCACTCCCGAGCCTTAAATAATGATGAATATGTTAGCTTTTTGCTGGCCGAATGTGTGTGAAATATATAATGTAACCTCTGTGTATCTCTGTAGGTCTGCTTGAGCTGTACATCCTCGCTTATTGTCGTCTGTCTGTACTGCTCATAAATAAAACACTGACACTTAACTTCTGTCGACGTGACAATCAATCAATCAATCAATCAAGACAGCGCCTGTTGCAGGATCTGAACTGGAGGACTAACAATGAGTCATAAAAGTACAAAGATATACAATTTTATGGTATGGAAACGGACACTTCTGTGTCCAACTTGCTCTTTCCCAGGTATTCTTAATTCATTCAGCCCCTTTGCCAACAACACAAACAGAAACCGCTGGAAAGGTAAAGTTGTACGGCACGGTGGCACAGTGGTTAGTACTGCTGCCTCACAGCACCAGGGACTCGAATTCAAAGCACGCCCCAGGCAACTGTTTGTGTGGAGTTTGCACACTTTGCCCATGCCTGCGTGGGTGTCCTCCGAATGCTCTGGTCTCCTCCTACATTCAAAAGAAAAAAATGCAGTTTAGATGAATTGGCCATGCTCAATTGCCTGCAGTGTTAGGTGCATTAGTCAGGGTAAATGCAGGTGAATGGGTCTGGGTTGGTTGGTCTTCAGGGGGTCGGTTTTGACTTGTTGGCCCAAAGGGCTTGTTTCCACACTGTAAGTAAACTAATCTAATCTCACCAAGTCTGTCAGCACCTGTGGTGATAAATCAGGGTTAATATGGCATTCCGCTTGTCTCAGGTCTCCAGTCTGAGACAGAACCTCCTACCACCACCCTATCTGCCACTGTCAAATCAATACATATCCAAAAAGTTCAACCTCCTGGATTCCATGTCATCAAACCTTGCTATCCGGTTTACCATGCAGAACCTTATCGAAAACTTTGCTGTAGTCCATTTGCACCATGTGCCTTGCTCCGCCTTTATTAATCTTGTTTGCTACTTCTTTAAAAATTCAATTAAGTCATGAGACATGATTTCGCATGCACAACACCATGTGGACTGTTCCTAATTAGTCCATCCCTATACAAATACATGTAAATTCTGTCCCAAAGGATTCCATCCAACAACTTACCTACCACTGAGATCAGGCTCACTGCTCTCTTTTTTTGCTGCTTTTTCCTTACCACCTTTATCCTGCTTTATTCATTTTAAGATGTCCAGCACCTTTTTCTCGGTAAAATAGTCCCTTTTCGAGATATGACTATACTTTTGTCCAAGTTATTTTGCTTTCATTTCCTTCTTGACAATAAATACTGATGTGGAGCATTTTTTAATATCTCACCTGTCTCTAAAAGTTCCACACATATCACGTGGCCTTGTTGACCTTTTGGGGGATGGTGGTGTGGGGGAAGCGTCTTTTCTCTCCCTCGTCACTCCGTTGTCCTTAACGTATTTGAGGAATCTTTTTGATTCGCCTTAACCATGCCCGCGTTATGCCTCCTGATTTTCCACCTGATTTCCTATGATTCCCATTATACTCCTTTTGGATTCACTCACACCCAACTGTCTATAATTGACAAAAGCCTTCTTCTTTTTATTGAGCAGAGCCTCAATTTCTCTGGTCTTCCAGCATTCCTTCCACCTACCAGCCCTGCCATACACTGTGTCAAAAATGCACTGTCTATGACATATTTCATCTCATTTTCAAAGGCATCCCACTTTCAAACTGACCCCTTCACCTGCGAAAAACCTCTGCCAGTCACTTTTTGAAAGACGGAAGTGATGAGAGGACAAGCGGCACTGACAGGTACAGAACCCTGGGGAGTGTCTGAACACCACCCTGCGGCCAAGAGGATTAACAGTGCAAAAGCATTCAGTGGACAAGCCCAGCCCAGTCTCACAGAAACTTTTTGCTTATGAATTCGATCTTGCTAGACCTGTATAAGAATGTTTGACGATTCAGCCAAACAATTCTGCTCTGTCGAAAGAAACAAACAAAATCGTGACTTAGCTAATAATCCTCAGTTTCACTTTCGCACCTTTTTCGCGTGACTCTTGAATCACTTGCTCATTTAGGAGAAAGCTCTACGAAGGCACGGAATAGCCAAACTTTGACATCCACTGAAGTGAAGAATTCTAGATCCACCCTCTAATAGAAGAAAATCATCCATATTTCTCAGCTAAATGTTAATGGTTCGCTACAGTTCGGCTGCTGCTGATGGCCCACAGTTACCTCATAGATGTTCAGTTTTGATTTGCTGGATTCTTGAGACGTATGTCAAACTTTGCCAGTTGTACTGCCACATAACACAATAGAAGGCATCTTTATGATGTGTGAGAATTCACCTCTGTCATGCCTGTGTGCTGGACTCTCCTAGAAATACCATTGAGGACAGACCCATTTGTGACAAGTCGGGTGGCTCAGATTCAGTTCATTTAAGATGTTTCCATTTGATGATCCACTAATCACTTTCCGTAATCTAACTCTTCTGCCATTTATCTCTCAGCCTGCTCAGTCAGTGTTTTTCCTGTGGAGATTCTTCATGTGATGAACATTGAAATGTCACACCCAGAGCATGCTGTGTGCCCCTTTGATCTCAGTGTATTCCTCAATTTGTTTTCATCATTGAAGAGGACTGGTGTAGGACTGATCTCAACCAATCCTTCAGTGCCGCTGAGTTAAAATCCTGGAATTCCCTGCTTCATAGTTGATTGTGGGCCTGCCTTCACGACACAGTCTGTAGAGGGTCAAGGAACAGCTCACCACTACGTCCACCCAACCTTCTCAAGAGGGGCAACGAGAGACGGGAGACCGGCTAGCACCAACCAAGTCCCATGAATGAACAAAAATGAGATTTGGGGAAGACTTTGGAACTGTGCCTTGAGAGGAATGTCCTTTCTCTCCTCCCCCGCACCGGAGCCCACCCTATTGGAGGTTTTTTCCATCCTTCGGCCCTGTTGCTCCATCGGTCCATTTTACACCATTCTCCTTTCAATCTAAAACTATCCCTATGCCCTCCAGTTCTGGACTCTCCTACCCCAGGGAAAAGAGTTTGTCTATTTATCCTATCCATGCCGCTCATGATTTTTAAAACATCTATGACATTACCCCCCAGCCTCTGATGCCCGGGGGAAACCAGCCCCAGCCTATTTAACCTCCCCCTATAGCTGAAATCCTCCAACCCAGGCAACTTCTGAACTCATTCAAGTTTCACAACATTCGTTCTATAGGGAGGAGACCAGAGTTGCATGCAATGTTCCAAAAGTGGCGTCTTTGTTTCTCTACAGCTGCAAAATGACCTCCAGATTCCTGTACAGAATTCTCTGATCAATAAAGGAAAGCATAGCAAATGCAACCTTCACTATCCTAACTACCTGCAAACCCACTTTCAAGGAACTACGAACTTGCACTCCAGGCTCTCATTGTTCATTAATTCTCTCAATTACCATACTATTTATTGTATAAGTCATTCTAAGATTTTTTCCCCAAAATCCAGCACCTCATATTTTTGTAAATTAAACTCAATTTGCCAATCCTCATCCAATTGGTCCATATCGTCAAGACCCCGTTGTAGTCTGAGGTAAGCATGTTCGCTGTCCACAATTCCTCCAATTTTGGTGTCATCAACAAAATTACCAATATACCTTTTATGTTCATATACAAGTCATTTAAGCAAATGAAGAAAAGTAGTGGAAGAAGCACCGATCCTTGTGGCACTCCAATGGTCACAGACGTTCAGTCTGAAAAAACAAACCTCCACCACCACCCTCTGTCTTCTTCCTTCGAGACAGTTCTGTATCCAAATGGCTAGTTCGCCCTGTATTCCATGAGATGAAACCTTGCCAGCCATTCTCCCATGGGAACATTGTCCAACGCCTTATTTGTCACGTTCACCGCTCTGCCCTCATCAAATCTCTTTGTTACATTTTCAAAATAACCACAATGAAGTCCGTGAGACATGATTTTCCTTGCTCAAAGCCATGTTGACTTTCCTTTATCAGTCCTTGTCTATCCAAGCATATGTAAATATGGCCGACATGATTCGCACCAACGACGTGCTCACCACCAATGTCAGGCTTAGTGGTCTATAATACCCTGGCTTGTTCTTACCACCTTTCTTAAATAATGGTACCACGTTAGACAACCTCCAGTCTTGTCGCACCTCACTTGTGACTATCGATGATACAAGTATCTCAGTTAGAGGCCCAGCAGTCACTTCATTAGCTTCCCAAAGATTCTGAGGCACTTGACCAGGTCGTGGGGATTTATCCACTTTTATGCGTTATAAGACATGCAGCAATTCCTCCTCTGTAATGTGGACATATTTTGAGATGTCATTATCCATTTCCCCACATTCTATATCTTCTATTTTCTTCTCTACAGTAAACACTGATGCCAAATATTCGTTTAGTATCTCCCCCACCTCCTGTGGCTCCACACGAAGACCGCCTTAATGATATTGAGGGGACCTATTCACTCCATCGTTACTGTTTTGTCCTTAATGTATTTGTGAAAGCACTTTGGATTCTCTATAACCGTTTTTAGCCAAAGGTATCTCATGTTCTCCTTTTGCCTTCCTGATTTCCCTCTTAAGGATACTCCTACTGCCTTTATACACTTCTCATGATTCACTCGATCTCTCCTGTCTGTAAATGACATATGCTTCCATCTTGTTATTAACGAAACCCTCAAAGTCTTTAGTCATCCAAACTTCTCTACACCTACCAGCGTTTCCGATCATTTCTGAAGGCTTGCCATTTATCAGCCGTCCCATTAACTGCGAACATCTGCTCCCAATCAGTTTTTGGAAGTTCTTATCTAATACCTCCAAAATTGGCCTTCCTGAAAGTGCGGGCTTCACCTGTTGGATCTGGTCTATCCTTTTCCATCACTATTTTAAAACAAATAGGATTACGGTCTCTGGCCCCAAATTATTCCGCAACTAACTCCTCAGTCACCTGACCTGCTTTATTCCCCAAGAGCAGGTCAATTTTTGCACATCTCTGATGGGTGCATTCACATCCTGACTCAGAAAAAATTCTCGTACACTCTTAACAATTCTTGTCCATCTGAAAACTTTAGACTATCATTGTTCCAGTCTATGTTTGGAAAGTAAATGCCCCTCATCATAACCACCCTATTATTCGAATGGATAACGGAAATATTCTTACCAATGTGTTTCTCAATTTTCCACTGACTAGTAGGGGTCTATAATACAATCCCAATAAAGTCATCATCCATTTCTGATTTCCAAGTTCAACCCAAATAATGTCCCTGGATGTATTTCCGGGAAAAACTTTCCTAAGTACAGCTGTAATGCTATACCTAATCAAAAACACCACTGCCCCGAAACTGAGTGACTTGCTCAAGCCACTTCAGAGAGCATTAACAATCAATCAAATTGTTGTGGGTCTGTGGGCCAGACCAGGAATGGATGTCCTGACGGACGTTAGCAAACCAGAGGCGTTATCAGGGCAATCCATGATAGCTCCCGGATCAGCATCACTGATGGTTTGCTTTCAGTTACTGATTTACTAACTGAATGTAAATTCCGCCAGCTTCCAAGTTCCACCATGCACTCCTGGACAGACGAAACATCATGGGGACAATACGAATATCACAAGTGTAAAACACTGTCGTGAGATTATCAATTAAGAAAGGACTGCCATGAGCGGAAATCCACAAATGCAATGAGAATGTGCCATTGTGATGCTGAGGGTCGACACTCGCACATGCCCCATGGGAAGCTTCTCAGATGATTTGGGAACATGGAAAGGACGTAATATGGAATATTCGAGATATATTTGTAAGTTGGCAGATGACACCAAATTTCGAAGTGTTGTGCACAGCGAAGAAGGCAACCTGAAAATACAATGGGATCTTAATCAAATGGGCCATTGGGCTGAGGAGTGGCAGATGGAGTTTAATTGAGATAAATGCGTGGTGCTGCATTTTGCAAAAGCAAATCAAGCAGGATTTATAAACTTCATGCCTGGGGAGTGTTGCTGAGCAAAGGGATCTTGGAGTGCTTGTCCACAGTTACTTGAGAGTAAAGTTGCAGGTAAACAGCATAGTGAAGAAGGCGTTTGGTATGCTTTCCTTTATTGGTAAGATCATTGAATATAGGAGTTGGGAGGTCATGTTGCAGCTATACAGGACACTGGTCAGGCCACTTTTAGAATATTGCATGCAATTCTGGTCTCCTACCTAACGGAAGGATGTTGTGAAACATGAAAGAGTTCAGAATAGGTTTACAAGGGTGTTGCCAGTTTTGGAGGATTTGAAGTGCAGAAAGATGCTAAATCGGCTGGGACCGCTTTCCCCTGGAGCATCAGAGGCTGAGGGGTGACCTTATAGAGGTTTGCAACATCACGAGGGGCATTGATAGGATATATGGACAAGGCTTTTTATTTCAGATTGGAGGTGGTGGAGTTGTGGGTTCAGAACTAGATGGCGTAATTTTTGGGTGAAAGGGGAACGTTATTAATGGAACCTAAGGGATAACGTTTTCGCACAGAGGGTGGTACATATATGGAATGAGCTGCCAGGGGAATTTATGGAGGCTGGTACAATTGCAACATTTAAAATGCATCTAGATGGGCATATGAGAAGGAAATGGATGTAGAAAGAAGAAGGATGTGGGCCCAGTGCTGGCAAATGGGACTAGGTTAGGTTAGGATATCTGGTTGGTGACGGCAAGTTGGAATATTAGAGTCTGTTTCCTTGCTGCACGTCTTTATGACTCGATGACTCCAAGAGCCTTCCAATTGTAATGAGACAAGAATTTCACGCAGTATTCCAAAAGTGGCCTAACCAATGTTCTGCACACTCTAAGCATGGTCTCCCAATTGTTCTGCCGCTGGGACTGGGAATCACGGTTGTTAGATACACGATCATTTTTATGCTCTGGGACTGGGGATCATGGTGCAGGAATGAATAGTGAATTAGAAACAGACATAGATGGCGTATATAGTACCATTTACTCAGTGAGGGCCCATTGAAATGTCATTGATGTATTTCGCAATGAATGACCAATCATGGAGAAAAGGTGGGAAACGAAGTGTGTAAGTTTGCCACTGAGGAGAGCTCATGGTATGAAAAGTATTACGCTTTGTTGCTCGAGATATAGAGACTGTGATATAGAGATGGGGAGACGGATGGACAGAAGGTGTGAGAGACTGTGATATAGAGATGGGGAGACGGATGACAGAAGGTGTGAGAGACAGGAAAAGATCGAGAGGCACTGAGTTCGAGGCAGTGAGATGGCAGTGACAAATGATGAGACAGAAAGACAGCTATTGGGAGAGAACTACAGAATGTCAATGAGACAAAGGAAGAGGGACTGTCACAGAGATCAAGACAGACAAAGGGAAGGAGGAATAGAAAAGATGAACACGAGAGACACTTGGTGATTGAGGCAGTTCGGGGGCGGGCAGAGAGATAACACGGACCTGTGTGTTTTGCTGCTGCCTGTTTGATGTGTCCTCAGCTACATGCGTGATGAGCTATATGATGTTACTGTCAGGGATTAGCTGCAGCTTACACCTCATTGCACCTCGTACACCCTCACCCTGGCCTAGCACATCTTTACCAATGGGAAATGGGTAATGACGTAGTCCAGGGCACGTGGACTCCAGCGGATGTCAGCAAAGGTCAGAAAGCGGCTGTTGGGGTGTCTGGACAGTTCAGGTCCTTGCCAGAACTGCACTACCGCTATGGTTCTCTGCAGCGGGGGGAGAGAGAGACATGAGACAGAAGACAGCTTTTGAACGAGAAATGGACACGGAAAAACAGAGAGACACACAGGACCGAAACAGACCCATTTGCTCTAGGCCGAACATTATCCCACACTAAACTAGTCTCAACTGCCTGCTCCTTCCCACATCCCTCCAAATCTTTTCTGTTCATAGATCCATCCAGATATCTTTTAAACGGTGTAATTTTACCAGACTCCATCACCTCATCAGGAAGCTGATTCCACATGCGAACCACTCACTGTGTGCAAAATTTGTCTCTGCTGTGTTTTTTTTTTAAATTCTCTTGCCTCTCACTTTAAGCATGTACCCCCGAGCTTGGAAAATCCCCATCTCAGGAAAAGACAGAGAGCAGCAACTCTATCTATGTCTCTCATTACTTTATAAACTTCTAACATCCTCCTGTGCTCTTCTTTAATATCTTCTGTATCCTGTCCAGCTTGTTAATATCCTTCCTAAAACCGGGCGACCAGAACAGGAAATGGTATTCCAAAAGAAGCCTCATCAACATATTGTACAATCCCAACATAACATCCCAAGTCTTATACCCAAAGGAGTGAGCAATGAAGGTAAACGTGCCAAAAACCTTTTCAACCATCCTGTCCATCAGTGACACAAACTTTAAAGAATAATGAACACACACCCTTCGGTCCTTCTGTTCTACATCAGTACACAAGGCCATATGAGCCCTCTCCTTGCTTGTTGTACCAAAATACAATAGCTCACGTTTATCAAGATATAGACTCATAGAGTCATAGAGACGTACAACATGGAAACAGACCATTCGGTCCAACCCATCCATGCCGACCAGATATCCCAACGCAATCTAGTCCCACCTGCCAGCACCCACTGATATCCCTCCAAACCCTTCCTATACATATACCCATCCAGATGCCTCTTAAATGTTGCAATTGCACCAACCCCTACCACGCCCTCTGCCAGCTCATTCCATACACGTACCACCCTATGCGTGAAACAGTTGCCCCTTAGGTCTCTTTTGTATCTCTCACCTCTCACCCTAAACCTATGCCCTCGAGTTTTGGACTCCCCGACCCCAGGGAAAAGACTTTGTCTATTTGTCCTATCCATGCCCCTCATAAATTTGTAAGCCTCTATAATGTCACCCCTCAGCCACCGATGCTCCAAGGAAAACAGCCGCAGCCTGGACAGCCTCTCCCTGTAGGTCAGATGCTCCAACCTTGGCAACATCCTTGTAAGTCTTCCCTGAACGCTTTCAGGTTCCACAACAAATTTCCAATCGGAAGGAGACCAGAATTGCGCACGATATTCCACAAGTGGGCTAACCAATGTCCTGTACAGCCGGAACATGACATACCAACTCCTGTACTCAATTCTCTGACCAATAAAGGAAAGCATACAAAACGCCTTCTTCACCATCCTATCTACCTGCGACTCCACTTTCAAGGTGCTATGAACCTGCACACCAAAGCCTTTTTGTTCAGCAACACTCTCTAGGACCTTACCATTAAGTGTATACGTCCTGCTAAAATTTGGATTCCCAAAATGCAGCACCTCGCATTTATCTGAATTAATCTCCATCTGCCACTTCTCAGCCCATTGTTCCATTTGGTCAAGATCCTGTTGTAATCTGAGGTAACCCTCTTCGCTTCCACTACACCACCAATTTTGGTGTCATCTGCAAACTTACGAACTGTACGTCTTATGCTCGCAACTAAATCATTTTTGTAAATGACAAAAAATACAGGGCCCAGCACCGATTCCTGTGGCACTCCATTGCTCACAGGTCTTCAGTCTTAGAAATAACCCTCCACCGCCACTCTCTGTCTTCCACCTTTGAGCTAGTTCTTTATCGAAATGGCTCGTTCTCTCTGCATTCCGTGAGATCTTACCTTGCTAATCATTCTCCCATGGGGTACCTTGTCGAACATCTTACTGAAATCCATAAAGATCACATCTACTGCTCTGCCCTTATCAATCTTCTTTGTTACTTGTTCAGAAAACTCAGTAAGGTTTGTGAGACATGATTTCCCACGCACAACGGATCTGTGAGAGAGATCAAGCCAGCAGGGAGCGACGGATGGAAATAGAAGAGAGCGAGTCAAGGCATTTGGCGATTGTGAGACAGACAGGGGAAAAAGACAGACCCAGATAGAGACAGACAAACACAGATTGCAGATACTTGTGTCTTGCTGTTGCCTCTCCGGCGTGTAATTCCCTAATTATCTGCATGGGTGCGGCACCAACAGCATTCAAGAAGCTTGTCAACGATCAGGCCTGCTTACTTAGCACCACATCCACTCCCTCCACCACTCACATTCGGAAGCAGCATGGGGAATAACTAAAAGATGTCGTGCAGAAAGTCACGAAGGATCCTCAGACAGCACTTTCAAAATTCGTGACCTCTTCCAACTGGGAGGATAATGGTAGCATATACATGGGGACTCACCCCTTTTAAGTTCACTTCCGAGCCACTTTCCACGCTGAGAATATATCGACTATTACTTCAGTGTCACTCAGTTAAACTCCTGGAATTCTGTCCAGAAGGATATTGCGAGTTAACCTGTAGCACGTCGACTACAGCGGTTCAAGAAGGCAGCTCAGTCTGTATTCTCAAGGGGAACCAGGAAATATAATATATTCTTCCTGCGCTTGTCACGCCCATCTACATCGAGAAAATGCAAAAGATTGAGGCAAATTGGTATCAGATTTATAAAAGTAATGAGGAGAAATTATTCCCTCAACTAGTTTTGAAATAATAGGGTTCGTTTTCCACAGGGTGGCGGATGACAGGATATGGAAAAAATTGAAAGGAAGATAGAGACAGATTGTAATTACTCGCTGGCTGTAGGATTATGATGAGCGGACAGAAAAGTCAAATTCAAGTCTAGATGAGATCAGACATTGTCATATTAAATAATGGAATAGACTTGAATTGCAGACGCCTGTTCCTCACTCACACGTTCCTTCAGTAGTACCAAAATGAGATTCCTTCAGCATTACAGTGTGCCATGGGGAGAAAAAGACAGATGGAGGTCTCTTCCTTTATTGCACAAAAGTTTAATTCTGTATTGCCCAACTCCTGGGAAAGCCGAGATCCAACAGCTGAGAGCTGCTTGGATGAGCTGCGAGGTATGAAGCAATGATCTGATTGACCGACAGACTGAGGGACATATAGGTGTTCAAAAAGCCACTGTGAAATATCTTATGTGTGCACACGAGCCAGTACAATATGAAGGGCTTATTCCCGAAACGCCGATTCTCCTGCACTTCGGATGCTGCCTGGCCTGCTGTCTTTTTTTTTTGCACCACCCTCTCGACTCCATCTCCAGCATCTGCAGTTTCACTTTCGCCCAGTACAATTGATATAAAGTACGGAAATGCTCCTCTTCATTTGATTAAAAACAGACCCTCCATACTATCTCCAAGATTAACTTCAGATTAATGTTTCACACAAAAGAAACATCTGTTTCCACATCTTGGCACCCTTCAACTTTACATGAGACTGCTCCTGGATTCATTGTTCTGGATGATTGAACACAGAGGGTGGCAGGTTTCCAAGTCGCAGTTGTACAAACGAAGAATAGGGATGTGCTAGTGTTGTACTTGGGTGGATAAGCTCGAGGAGTTGACTTATTTACAAATAAATGTAATCATTTATCTATAAATCAGAATCGCGCACGCATCCGTTCAAGGGCAATGTGAGCCTTCCATTGAACAGCCTCACAGTTGGCCAATGGGAAATCCTGGAGGACCGGAAGCAAGCTGGTGCTCCAGCCAATCAGCTCTCCTCATTGCCCGAATGCGAAGGTTAGACCATACTGGAGTGCTCATTCGTGCTGAGAGAAGTTGCTGCTGCTGTTCCTCATCTCTCTCTGAATGAAGATTGAGCTTCACTCAGACTGAAACATCCTGCTGTCTGATATAATCTGTGCACATTATTCCGGTTTTCAGGTTTTTTTCTGATTCGGCGTTATATTGGAGATTGCAAGAATTGAACAGTGGGGAATTGTGGCAGTTTCTGGAAAGTATGGTCCAGGAAACGGGCCAGCTTCTGGAAAGTATTTTCCAGGCCACCCGCTCTCTAAAAGACGGTGGCGTCGTTTACTGTTTTAAGGAAGGGTCACTCGACCCGAAACGTTAAATTTGATTTCTCTCCACTGATGCTGCGAGCCCCTCTGAGCTGATCCAGCAATATTTGCGTGTGATTATGACATCATTGACTCAGTCATATTGGCACACTTGTTTATCTGGCTAACAGAATGATGTTTTTTATAAATGTTCGTAATTAAAACGGATGATTTCCAGGCAACAGCTGACATGTGATGAGGCATGAAATTAATATTAGGTTGGGATATACCTTGTTATGTTACACTGTACATATTTGATATTATCATGGTAATATAACATCCAAGTGTTGCTTCCCATCTTTGCTGAGAGGAACAGATAAGTCTGTAACTTTTAACATGTAACTTTGTTGTCAGTGTACAGTAATGAGTAGAGTGGGTTCTTTCTTGATTATATGCTTTATTGAAATCTGTTGCCTTATACTCATAGAGATGTACAGCATGGAAACAAACCCTTCGGTCCAACTAGAATATGCCAACTAGATCTCTCAACCCAATCTAGTCCCACCAGCCAGCACCTGGCCCATATAGCTCCAAACCCTTCGACTCATATACCCATCCAGGTGCCTTTAAAATGTTGCAATTGTGCTAGCCCCCACCACTTGATCTGGCAGTCCATTCCACAAACACACCTCGCTCTGTGTGAAAAAGGTTGCCCTTTATGTCCCTTTTATATCTTTCCACTCGCACCCTAAACATATGCCCTCTAATACTGCAGTCTCCCACCCTATTGAAAAGATCTTGTCTATTTACAGTTTCCATTCGCCTCATGATTTTATAAACCGCTCTAAGGTCTCTCCTCAGACTCCAACACTCCAGGGAAAACAGCCCTAGCGTAATATGCCTCAAACTGTAGATAAAATCATCCATCCCTGGCCATATCCTTGTACATCTTTTCTGAATTCTTTCAAGTTTCACGACAACCTTCCCATAGGAAGGAGACCAGAATTGCATGAAATATTCCAAAAGTGGCATGACCAATGTTGTCTTCAGCCAAAACATGACCTCTCAACTCCCATACTCAATCCATTGACCAATGGGCGGCACGGTGGCACAGTGGGTAGCACTGGCTGCCTCACAGCGCTGGAGACCCGGATTCAATTCATACCTCAGACAACTGTCTGTGTGGAGTTTGCACATTCTCCCGTGTAGGCGTGGGTTTCCTCCTCGTGCTCCGGTTTCCTCCAACAGTCCAAAAATGTGCAGGTTAGGTTAATTGGCCATGTTAAATTGCCCGTAATGTTCGGTGAACGAGTAAATGTAGGGTAATGGGTCTGGGTGGGTTGCTCGTCGGAGGTTCGGTATGGACTTGTTGGGTCGAAGGGCCTGTTTCCAAACTGTAAGTAATCTCATCGAATCTAATGATAAAGGAAAGCATACCAAATGCCTTCTTCACTTTCCTACCTTCCTGTGACTTAACGTTCAAGGAGCTACGAACCTACACCCCAAGGTCCCTTTGTTCATCTATACTCCCTATGACATTGCCATTAAGTGTATAACTCCTGCTGAGGTTTGCTTTCCCAAAATGCAGCACCTCACATTTATCGAATTTAAACTGCATCTGCCAATCCTCAACGCATTGGCCCATTTGATCAAGATCCCGTTGTAATATGAGTTAACCTTTTTTGCTTTCCACTACACCGCCGATTTTCATGTCATCTCCAAACTTACTAACTATAGCTCTTAAGCACACATCCAAATAATATATATAAATGATGACATTGATTGATTTTGTTTTGATTGAATTCAATCTATTAATTGAGAGTGTGCAGTTTATATTTCTCTTAGTTCAGGTTGTCTTCAGTTTCTGAAGGTCACAAGTTCACATATTTGGGCGGTTCCTTTACCAATACACTACTCAGGTACAGCCTCCCACCAATCCTCCTCTTCGAAACAGACAAAGAAAATTCTGTGCATTGGTTGGTAAGGTGACAAGTGTTTTCTTTTGAGTTTCTTTATTTTCAGCCGTCTGCTTTGGGAATATACAAGAGTTGGAATGGAGGTTCGGGCAGTTGAATGTTCCTCCTGCTGTATGTGGGGTGGTATGGGTCGCCTCTCGTATCACTGCTGACTTCATTTGTGGGAAGTGAACTCACCTCTATCTCCTCGAGAACGGTGTAAGGGAACTGGAGCCGGAGCTGGATGAACTTTGGATCATTCGGGAGGCGGAGGGGATTATTGAGAAGCGTTAATGGGAGGTAGTTACCTGGCAGCTACGTGAAGAAGGTAGTTTGGTTATCTTCAGGGGTAAGAAAGTGAACCTGAAAGTTAGGACAGGATTCTCCTTTGGCGGTTCCCTCAGTAACAAGTATACCGTTTTGGATATTGATGGGAATGATTAATTAACAGGGGTAAGAAATGTGGCACGGGTCTTCGGCGCACAATCTGTCCCTGTTGTTGAGAGGGGAAGGAGGACCAGAGCTTGAGTCGTTGGGGACTCTATAATTGGGAATAGTTCAGAGGTTTTGTGGGACCGAGAGACAATCACAATTGGCGTGTTGCCTCCCAGGTGCCAGGGTACGTGATGTCTTTGATCATGCTTTCAGGATCCTTGAGGAGAGGATGAGCCGCTCCGAGTCGTGGTCTACATAGGCCCCAACAACATAAGTAGAAACAAAGGTGGGAATCTAAGTCAGAAATTCAGGGAAGTAGGGTGGAAGCTTGGAGCTGGAACAAAGAGTTGTTATGTCTAGTTTGTTGACTGTGCCACGTGTCAGTGTATCAAGAAATAGGGAGAGGGTGGAGCTGTACACGTGCCTACAGGGATGGTGCACGAGGAAGGGTTTTGGATTTTGGATAACTGGAGCTCTTTCTGGGCAAGGTGGGACCTCTCCAAACTGGATGGTCTTCACCTGTACTAGACGGGTACCAATATCCCGTGGGGTGAGCGGGGTGGAATTTGCTAATACTCTTTGTGGAGACAAGTTAAATTAATGCAGCAGGGAAATGGGAATCTGAATTGCTGGTCCAATGTACAGGAAGATCAGCGTAGTGATGTCAGGAATAGGTTTAAATGGTCGATTAAGGGCACTGTCAATCACGATGCTGGTTTGAAATGTGTGTATTTCAATGCCAGGAGCATCCGGAATTAGATGGTCTAACTTACAGCATGGGTTGTTCCCTGGGATTTCAAAGCTGTGATTTTTTCGCAAACATAGCTAGAAGAGGGACAGGATTGATTGTTGCAGATTCTGGGATTTAGATATTTTAGCAAGAACAGTGATAATGGCAAAAGAGGAGGGGTGTGTGGCATTGTTAATCAAGGGTAGTATTACAGCAGGACTCATCCACTTGAGGTAGTTTGCGCCGACGTTAGAAACAGGCAAGGAGAGATCTCCCTGTTGGGAGTTATCCATAGGCCTCAGAAGTGTCCCAGGAATGTCGAGGATAGGATAGCAAAGACGGTAGTTGAAAGGAGCGAGGGTGACAACTTAGTTGTTATGATGGACTTTAAATTCCTCACGATTGACTGGGAATACTATAGATCAAGTAGATCAGATGGGTCAATTTTTGGACAACGTGTGTAGGAAGATTTTCTGACACAGCATTTCGACAAGCCAACTGGGGACGATGCTCTTTCGGATTTGGTACTTACGAATAAAACCTCCCAGGTGTTAGATTTGGAGGTAGGTGAGCACCTTGGCAATAGTGACCATAATTCTGTTATGTTTGCAATATCATTGGGCAGAGATAGGTTATACCGCATGGAAAAAGCTATAGCTGGGGGAAAAATAATTATGATGCGATTAAGAAAGACTTCGGATGCATAGAATGGTAAAGAAACTGCAGGAAATGGACACTCTTGATCAGGCGTGAAGGTTCAGTTCGGCGGTTTAGGAGTTATAAGTTATCCAAAAACGATCTCAAGTTCTGACTAAGAAGATCCAGGAGGGGACATGAGAAGTTGTTCACAGATAGTATCAAGGAAAACCGTAAGGCCTTCTATCGTATATCAGGAATAAAAGAATGACTAGAATAAGATTTAGGCCAATCAAAGATAGCAAGGAAACGGTGTGCGTAGAATCTGAGGACATAGGAGAAGCGCCTAGTTGGAAAAAGGCAATGTTAGTGAGAATACGGAGATACAGGCAACAAGATTAGATGAGACTGAGGTTGAAAAAGAGGAGAGATTTTAGCAATTTTGCAAGATCTGAAGTTAGGTCGTGCCTCACTGACCTTACAGAGTTATTCGAGAAGTTGACAACACAGTTGTGTTAAAAATAAAGATGTTGAGGTGGTGTATATGGACTTCAATAAGGCGTTTGACATGGTTCCACACGGTAAGCTATTGAACAAAATACGGAGTTTCAGGATTGAAGGTGATTTAGCAGTTTGGATCAGAAATTGGCGATCTGAAAGATGACAGAGTATAGTGGCTGATGAGAAATGTTCATCCTGGAGATCAGTTCCAGTGGTTTGCTGTAAGGATCTTTTTCGGGACAACTGCTGTTTGTCATTTTTATAAAAGATCTGAAGTTGGGTGTTTATGGATGGTTAGTAAATTTGCAAATGACACTAATTTAGGCAGAGTTGTGGATAGTGCAGAAGGATGATGTGCGTTGCAGAGAGACATAGATAAGATGCAGAGCTGTGCTGAGAAGTGGCAAATGGAGTTTAATGCGGAACATTGAGAGGTAGTTTAGTTTGGAATAAGTAACAGGATTGCGGAGTACTGGGCTAATGGTAAAATTCTTGACAATGCAGATACACAGAGATATCGGTGTCCAGGTGCACAAATCCCTGAACGTTGCCACCAAGTTGATAGGTTTATTAAGAAGGCACGTGATGTCTTGGCGTTTATTGGTAGGGGGGTTGAATTCCGGAGCCACGAGGTCATGCTTCAGCTGAACAAGACACTGTTAAGGCCACACCTGGAGTATTGCGTGCAGTTGTGTTCACCGCATTATAGGAAGGATGTGAAAGCTTTGGAAAGGCTTCAGAGGGTTTACGAGGATGTTTCCTGGAATGGATGAAGGTCCTACCAGCAAAGGTTGAGGGAACTGAGGAAGTTTTCATTGGAGAGATATAAGTTGAGACGTGACTTAATCGAGGCGTATCAGATAATCAGAGGAGTAAATAGGTTGGACAGTGAGAGCCTTTTCCCTCGGATAGTGAAGGCTCACACGAGGGGACGTGGTAACAGCCTCAGGACAGATTTTGGAGTGGTTTCTTTACACAGATTAATAGGGGTGTACCTGCAACACTTCTGCCTGCAGCAGTAGTCGGACTCACCGACGTTAAGTGCATACATTGGACACACATATGGATAATAATGGGATGGAGTAGGTTAGGTGGGCTGCAGATTAATTTCACAGACTGGCGCAACATCGAGGGCCGAAATGATTGTAATGTGCTATGACGTTGTTTGTTCTGAATCAAACAGTCAGGGTAAGAGAAAATAAAGCAGAGAACGAAGTCGGACTCCAATACAAGAGTCCATCATGGAAGGCAGATGATCTCAGGGCATTGTGACTAACATGGGACTGGGACACGTTGCAATTATAAAATGTGGTTCTACCCCATATTTTAAGCTGTCTCCTGTGGTTCAGCACTCACCCATCAGCGGAAGCATGTTTCCTACCTCCAGAGTGTCCAATGCTTTAATAATCTCAATCAGATCCCCTCTCCGTCTTCTAAACTCAAGGGTATACAACCCAGTCTCTCAGGTCTTTCATCATAAGGAAATCCGGCCATTCCAGGGATTGACCTCGTGAACCTACGCTGCACTCCCTCAATAGCCTGAATAAATAGACAGTGAGGGGAATGATTCACCGCATTACCCAGCCTGCACACATAACAGCGTGTTCACACTAGGGAGACGCCGTTTGTCCGCAAGCTGTGTCCCCACAAGGTGGTCAAAAAGATTGGTGCTGAAGATGTAACTGTGTCAGTGACAATGATACGTTCTCACTGTCAAATAGTGGAACGTTTCAAGCAAATTGCTGGTGTTCAATTAGTAAATCATTGGTGGTAAACGTGGATGGTGTTTCTCCTGGGAAATGTTCTGTCAAAAAGGGAAGGTTCCGAGCAGCCAATTCTTTCCAACGTAATTAGCACGAGTGAAATCTGTGCAATCAATTCTGAAGCATTTATATTTTCAGCAATGTCACTCCAGATGTCAAAGGAAAATTTTAATACTGAGTTGCCAGCTTAGCTGAAACGTTTATTGCAAAAAGCATTTTCCAAACGTTCATTGCTTTAATCAGATATATATATATATATATAAACAAATTTAGAAATCAAATTTGTCCCTCAAACATAAAAATGCATCAGAAAAACATAACCATGGATGACTGTAACCGGCCATGAACGAATTGCGGGTCTTTTGACAGGCGGCTGTGTCAACATAGAAGTGGAACATTTGTCAGACAGAAAACTCTAGAAATCACAGGTATAAGAATGAAAAACTGGGGAGGAGTCGAAGTAACTTCCAGTAGGCTATGGCATATGTTTTGGTTGATCCCTTCAGAAAGTGAATGATTCTTCAAGACTTCATGCGTTAAAAATCTTCGGCTGTGAATGTGAAATTGAATTCAAAACATTATACAGATAATTCGGGTTGTGTTATATAAGGATGCTTTATTTCGCTTCTCATTTGCGCAATAAAGTTTGTTTCTGATTAACAAAGTGACCTGTGGTGCCATGAATCTTTAAGTTACTTGCTGAATGTTTCAAATTACCTTTAAACGCTGATAGTCCTGACAAAGATTGCAGGATTCTTGACACCGATGGACAAAGCAGACCAGCGTCAGTCAGTGAGAAGCTCCACACACAGTGAGACAGCAGAAGCCAGTCAGGCTCAGAAAATGATGGCCAGATAAAGCACCTCATGAAGGAACAGAGCACCGAATGCCAATGCTTCCAACTAAATATGTTGGACTAAAATCTGGTGTTGTGTAATTTTTAGCTTCGTCCAGATTATATATATATTTAAATTGCAAAGCCCGCAGTGTGATGAATTTGTTTTTGGTTGACACCGGGAGCATTTCAGCAGAACGACTTTTGATAATGTTTGAATGGGATTGTCACTGGCAAGGCCAGCAGTGGGTGCCCAACTCTAACTGTCTCTAACTGTCCCTGAACAGTGATGGGTCTCCATCAGCTTCTGGAAGTGCTGTAGACCGAGTCCCTGTGTCTGCCTTATGACCACTGGACCACTTCTCTTCTGCAGAGCAAATGTCAGCTTAATAATTAAGTTGTTATTCTTGTAAATGGTCCCATCGAATGCATTAAATTCGGAGGGTGAGTGGTGTTATCTGGTGAGAGAGAAAACAGCAGCACAATACTTGAATCCAGACTGCATCACCTGTCCCTCCCTTCACTCCTCAACTGACACACACTCACACACTGACCACAGATCTGAAATCCATACAGAGGTTGCTCACTCCCTTGTGGGTGATGGGCGCAGAAGGCAATCTCAGCTCCTGAAGCTCATGCACAGAATTATAGAGCCCTACAGCACGGAGACAGGCCCTTTGGCCCAAACTGACACGTGCTTACCAAAATGTCTTTACCTGCTAACTCCGTTTCCCTACACCTGGCCTTTATGATTCTAATCCTTTCGTATCTACGTATTGGTACAAATGCCATTTACATGTTGTTAATGTAACCGTCTCAACCACTTCCACTGGCAGCTCATGCCATATGCATAGCACCCTCTGTTAATGAAAAATTCGACGCTCAGGTTACCTTTATTTTCCACTATGACCTGAAACCGATGACGTCTAATCCTCCGTAAAATTCCCCGATACCCCCACCCTCAGATAAAGACTGAGTGCATTCACGCGATCTATGCCTCTCATTATCTTAAACAACCCATTAAGGTATACTTCAGTCTCCTACGCTCCAAAGAAAATGTCCTATCTTGACCAACATTTCATGATAACAAAGCCTTTGAGGCCAGTCTGCATCTTTGTAAATTTCCATTGCACTTTTTTTTCAGTTTAATGACATCCTTCCTGTAAAAAGGTCATCAGTGCTGTACACATTACTCCGTGTGGCCTGACAAACGTCTTGTATCACTGCAACCTAATTTCCCAACTTCGATACTGAATGCTCCGACTCTTGAAGGACAGTGTGTCAAAGTCTTCTTCATTGCTCTGCCTATCTGTTGTTCCGCTTTCAGAGAACTCCGCGGACAGAGTGCAGGACATCCTCAAGGACGAGGGTGAAGAGCCCGAGGTGGTGGTACACGTCGGCACAAATGATGTTGGGAAGAAGAGGAGGAACATACTACAGCGAGACTTCGCAGAACTAGGAAGAAGGCTAAAAAGCAGGACGTCCAAGGTGGTTATCTCCAGTTTGCTTCCCGTTCCTCGGGCTAGTGTGGCCAGAAACCGGGAGATAATGGACTTGAACGTGTGGTTGGGGAACTGGTGCAGGAAGCAAGGTTTCAAGTTCTTGGATCACTGGGGTATATTTTATGGTAACCATAAATTCTACAAGAGAGATGGCTTGCACCTTAATAGAACAGGGATCGGCATTCTGGCAGGCAGGTTTTCTGCTGCAACACCGCTACATTTAAACTAAGTAGCGGGGGGGAGGGGACAAGCTGGATGTTTAAAAAGGAAATTGAAGGGGTAGTTAGAACAAGAGAAGTCAAGAAAGACAACTGTATCAAGGAGGCAGAAAACTGGAAAAGGCATCATGCTGTAAAGTTGAGTGAAATAAGGGTTGAGGGGAAGGGTGAGAGCAGTAACAAATTAAAAATTCTATATATGAATGCACGAAGCATTAGACACAAGGTGGATGAGCTTGAGGCTCTTTTGGAAATTGGCAGATACGATATTGTGGGGATAACTGAGACGTGGCTTCATGGGGACAGGGCCTGGGAAATGAATATTCAAGGCTACATGTGTTATCGTAAGGATAGACTGACGGGCAGAGGGGGTGGGGTGGCCTTGTTGGTAAGGGAGGATATTCAGTCCCTTGCGCGGGCGGACCTAGAGTCAGGGGATGTAGAGTCAGTGTGGATAGAGCTTCGAAACACTAAGGGTAAAAAGACCCTCATGGGAGTCATCTACAGGCCCCCAAACAGTAGTCTGGATGTTGGAGGTAAGTTGAATCAGGAGCTGAAATTGGCTTGTCGCAAAGATGTTACTACAGTTGTTATGGGGGATTTTAACATGCAGGTAGACTGGGTGAATCAGGATGGTATCGGGCCTCAAGAAAGAGACTTTGTGGAGTGCCTCAGAGATGGATTTTTAGAGCAGCTGGTGCTGGAGCCGACCAGGGATAAGGCGATTCTGGATCTGGTATTGTGTAACGAACCAGAATTGGTCAGTGACCTCGAAGTGAAGGAGCCATTGGGAAGTAGTGACCATAATACAATAAGCTTCAATCTGCAATTTGAGAGGGAGTGGGTACAATCTGAAGTGACAATATTTCAGTTGAATAAAGGGAAATATGGAGCTATGAGGGAGCAACTGGCCAAAGTTCAATGGTTTAATACCTTAACAGGGAAGACCGTGGAGGAACAATGGCGGATATTTCTGTGTATAATGCAGAAGATGCAGGATCAGTTCATTCCTAAAAGGAAGAAAGATCCCAGGAGGAGACATGGGCGGCCGTGGCTGACAAGGGAAGTAAAGAAACATATAAGGTTAAAAGAGAAAAAGTATAACTTAGCGAAGATAAGCGGGAAAACGGAGGACTGGGCAGCTTTTAAAGAACAACAGAGGATTAGTAAGAAGGAAATACGCAGAGAAAAAATGAGGTACGAAGGTAAACTGGCCATGAATATAAAGGAGGATAGTAAAAGCTTTTTTAGGTATGTCCAAGGCAAAAAAATGGTTAGGACAAAAATTGGGCCCTTGAAGACAGAAGCAGGGGAATATATTACTGGGAACGAAGAAATGGCAGAGGAATTAAATGGGTACTTCAGATCTGTGTTCACTGGGGAAGACACAAGCAATCTCCCTGAGGTAACAGTGGCTGAAGGACCTGAACTTAAGGGAATTTCTATTTGCCAGGATTTGGTGTTGGAGAGACTGTTAGGTCTGAAGGTTGATAAGTCTCCGGGACCTGATGGCCTGCATCCCAGGGTACTGAAGGAGGTGGCTCGGGAAATCGTGGATGCGCTGGTGATTATTTTCCAGAGTTCAATAGAATCGGGGTTGGTTCCTGAGGATTGGAGGGCGGCTAATGTTGTGCCACTTTTTAAGAAGGGTGGGCGGGAGAAAGCAGGAAATTATAGACCAGTTAGTCTGACCTCAGTGGTGGGAAAGATGCTGGAGTCTATTATAAAGGATGAAATTACGGCACATCTGGATAATAGTAACAGGATAGGACAGAGTCAGCATGGATTTATGAAGGGGAAATCATGCTTGACTAATCTTCTTGAATTTTTTGAGGGTGTAACTCGGAAGATGGTCGAGGGAGATCCAGTGGATGTACTGTACCTGGACTTTCAGAAAGCTTTTGATAAAGTCCCACACAAGAGGTTAGTGAGTAAAATTAGGGCGCACGGGATTGGGGGCAAAGTACTAGATTGGATAGAGAATTGGTTGGCTAACAGGAAACAAAGGGTCGTGATTAACGGCTCCATTTCGAAATGGCAGGCAGTGACCAGTGGGGTACCGCAGGGATCCGTGCTGGGACCGCAGCTTTTTACAATATATGTAAATTATATAGAACATGGTATCAGCAATAACATTAGCAAATTTGCTGATGACACAAAGCTAGGTGGTAGGGTGAAATGTGATGAGGATATTAGGGGATTACAGGGTGACCTGGACAAGTTAGGTGAGTGGGCAGATGCATGGCAGATGCAGTTTAATGTGGATAAATGTCTGGTTATCCACTTTGGTGGCAAGAACAGGAAGGCAGATTACTACCTCAATGGTATCAAATTAGGTAAAGGGGCTGTTCAGAGAGATCTGGGTGTTCTTGTCCACCAGTCAATGAAGGCAAGCATGCAGGTACAGCAGGTCGTGAAGAAGGCTAATAGCATGCTGGCCTTCATAACAAGAGGGATTGAGTATAGAAGCAAAGAGGTGCTTCTGCAGCTGTACAGGGCCCTGGTGAGACCACACCTGGAGTACTGTGTACAGTTCTGGTCTCCAAATTTGAGGAAAGACATTCTGGCTATTGAGGGAGTGCAGCGTAGGTTCACGAGGTCAATTCCTGGAATGGCAGGATTGCCTTACACGGAAAGACTGAAGCGACTGGGCTTGTATATCCTTGAGTTTAGAAGACTGAGAGGGGATCTGATTGAAACGTATAGGCTTATGAAAGGACTGGACACTCTGGCAGGAGGGAACATATTTCCGTTGATGGGGGAGTGCCGAACCAGAGGACACAACTTAAAAATATGGGGTAGACCATTTAGGACAGAGATGAGGAGAAACTACTTCACCCAGAGAGTGGTGGCTGTGTGGAATGCTCTGCCCCAGAGGGCATTGGAGGCCCAGTCTCTGGATTCTTTTAAGAAAGAATTGGATAGAGCTCTTAAAGATAGTGGAGTCAAGGGGTATGGAGATAAGGCTGGAACAGGATACTGATGAGGAATGATCAGCCATGATCATATTGAATGGCGGTGCAGGCTCGAAGGGCAGAATGGCCTACTCCTGCATCTATTGTCTATTGTCTATTGTCTAACTGCGAATCTGAACTCCAAGATCCCTCTGTTCCACGACACGCCTTAAGGCCATACCATCACATAAAGCTTCTACCTTGAGTTGACTTTCCAAAAAGCAAGACTTCACACTTATCTGTATTAAATTCCATTTACCGTTTCGCGTCCCAATTCTCCAGCTAACCAAGGTCCTGCTGCGATTACTGTTAAACTTCCACATGGTTCACGTTACCGGGTATTTCGGCTTCATCAGAAAACTTACTAACCATGCTTTGACATTCTCTAACAAGTCATTGATACAGAAAATAAACAGCAATGGGCCCAGCACCGACCCCTGAGGCACGCCACGAAGACAGTCCTCCTGTCCGACCAGCATTCTTCGACTAATACTCTCTGCTTCCTGCCATCAATCCAATTGTATATCCAATTTCCCAGCTTGCCCTGGATTCCATACAACGGCGGCACGGTGGCACAGTGGTTAGCACTGCTGCCTCACAGCGCAAGAGACCCGGGTTCAATTCCCGCCTCAGGCGACTGACTGTGTGGAGTTTGCACGTTCTCCCCGTGTCTGCATGGGTTTCCTCCGGGTCCTCCGGTTTCCTCCCACACTCCAAAGATGTGCAGGTCAGGTGAATTGGCCATGCTAAATTGACCTTAGTGTTAGGTAAGGGGTAGATGTAGATGTAGATGTAGGGGTATGGGTGTGTTACGCTTCTGTGGGGCAGTGTGGACTTGTTGGGCCGAAGGGCCTGTTTCCACACTGTAAGTAATCTAATCGAATATTGATTGAGTAATCTAATCTAATCTAAGTAATCTAATCGAAAAAACTTAACCATCGAAATCAACATACAATTTGGAACATTACCAATGGCCTTACTGAAATGCATGAGGACGACAGCTGTGGCTCTGCCCTTGGCAACATTCCTGTCACTTCATCAAAGCAGTTTAACAACTCTGTGAGACATGATCTCCCATTCATTACGACATGCTGACTACTCTTTATCTTACCTTGACTTTCCAAATGTATATATTTCTATTCCACAGAAAATGATCAAGTATCTTGTGCGGTACTGTGGCACAGTGGTTAGCACTGCTGTTTCACAGCGCCAGAGACACGCGTTCAATTCCTGTCTCAAGCAACTGCCTGCGTGGAGTTTGCACATGCTCCCCGTGTCTGCGTGGGTTTCATTCGGGTGCTCCGGTTTCCTCCATAGTCCAAGAAAGTGCAGGTTAGGTGAATTGACCATACTGAATTGCCCATAGTGTTAGGTGAATGGGTCTGGGTGGGTTGCTCTTTGGAGGGTCGGTGTGGATGTGTTTACCAAATGGACTGTTTCCATACTGTAAGTAATCTAATCTAATTTACCCACCACAGATGTTAGAGTTACTGTTCTGTTTGTCACAGGCATTTCTTTGAAGCCCTTCTTGAAAGTGCAACATCATTTGCTCTCCTCCAGTCTTCTGGCTGTGGCTAATTCTGTTGTGAAACTAACAACCTGGGTCCCCACAATTTCTTCTCTGGACTCTTGCAGTGTTCTTGGATACATCTGGTCAGGGCCAGGAAAATTGTCCACCTTCATAGTTTCTAATACATCCAACAAAGCATCTACTATGGTATGGATTGCCCCCAGGATATCACCAATAACCTCCCCACGTTCCCAAGACTTCAAGCCTTTCTCCACGGTAAACAAAGAGAAGCAATATTCATTGAGAAACTCGCCCATCTCCTGCAGTTCGACACATACGTGTCCTCTCTGGTCATTGAGGGCTCTAATACCTCTGTATTTATCATTTTTCCTTTAATGCAGGTAAAGTACCTTTTTGGATTTGCGCTAACCTTCTCAGCCAAGGTTATGTCGTACACCATTTTCGCCCTCATGATTTCTTTCCAAAGTAAGTTCCTGTATTCACTGTATACCGCCAGGGACGCCCTTGATCCCGGCTTCCTGCACCTAAGCCACGCCTACTTGTTTCTGCAAAAAGCCTCAACAATATTTATCATCCAAGGTGCCTTATTGCTTTCATTCTCGCCCTTCCTCACACAGGAATATATAGTGCTGGAACTGCAGCAACCTCAATTTCAAAGGCCTCCCAATTGCCATTTGTCCTTTTACCTTTAAACAACCTATTCCAATCAAGACCTGCAAGCTCCTATCTAATTCCATCAAAGGTGGCCTTTCCACAATTTAGGACTTGAACCTGTGGACCAGTTTTGTCCCTTTCTATGTCTATTTTAAAATTAACGGAGCTATGGTTACTGGTCACAATGTGCTCCCCATAGTCACCTCAGTCATCTGTCCTGCCATATTTCCCAAGAATAGCTCTAGATTTGCCCAATCAGGAATAGGATCCTCTATATACTGCTTGAGGAAACTTTCCTGAACGCTCTTCACAAATTCCAACCCATCGAATCCTATACCCTCTGGTAATCCTAGTCTTTGATTGAAAATTTAAATCCACGATTGTAACAACCCTATTGCTCCTTCCAGTCTCCGTGATCTCCCTGCATATTTGTTCTCGTAATTTCCATTGACTATTTGGTGAATTAAAGTAGAACATGCTTGGTTATATACATGCTTGTTTCTCAGCTCCATTCATAAAGCCTTCAGTTATTACATCTGGCCATTGCTTGAATATGCGCCTACATCAAAAGCCTTCAGCTCGCCCTCTCCCCTTCCACCACCTAGATCCTGCCAGAAGCACCTGTACATGGTCCCCTTGTAGATGTTGGATGGGCAAAGGGATGCGACACTTACTATTGCCTTCTCCCTTGTGGATGATGGAGGGAATCGGGCAGTCCTAGATCCTGTTGCACAATCCATTGAGGGTGATGGGGGATGGACTGAATGGGGAAACATGAGCTGCCACTTCTCAATCCATTGTGCATATATTTGAAGGGTTTGGCGAGTCATTGAGATTCAGTTCCAACTCCTGTGCTGCCCAAGGGGAAAAGCCCAATTAGGATAAAGAGGACCCTGGCAGGGTGTGGCGTCAATGATCAATGAGGAGGGATTCTTCACTAACAATCTGTGGAAAGGTTGAATCCCAGCTGTGATTGGACAGGCCAATGTAAAGGCAGCGAGTTGTTGGGACTGAGTTGTGAGCGGTAAATGGTTGGGCCAAGGGAGAAGGTGGGCAGCGAGAAGGACATTGAATCAAATGAGCTGTGGGCGGGTGATTGAAAGCCTGCCTACAGCAAATCCAATGCGTTTTCCTTGGAATACCATTGGAAGAGCGTGAGGGTGTTGAGGGACTGTTGAATTGTCAAATCGCAGTACGTTATTCAGGGCCAATTGGCAATAACGAGAGGGAAATATCCGCATCGTCACCAAGAGACAATCGACAACAGAAAAGAGGCAGTAGGTGCAGGAGTAGGTCATTCTGCCCTTCAAGCCTGCGCCACCATCAATATGATCTTGGCTGATCTTCCTTAATCCTGTTCCAATCAGACGACGTATAGTGGAGAGGTGTTCTGTGGGGATTGGCCAGTACAACACAATGGAACTTTGGGAGGATGGGCAAATGGCAGTCGGGGTAGTGAGCCAATCGTGAGGAGGAAAATGGGCGGGTCAGCACGATGCAGTGTTAAGCCAATCACCGAGAGGGAAGGGTAGGTGGGAACATATGATGGATAGAGGCCCACTTCAATCGAAAATCAATGGCTTGGCAGGAGACAAGGGTGGATCTGCCTACCAGCCAATAGGTGGCAGCGGTGCGTTCGGAGTCCATTTTGAAAGGAAAAGGTGACAAAGGTGAATAAATTGGAGAGAGGAGGAGAAAGTGGGAAGTGAATGTTCTGTTATATTTGTGTCACAGCGTGAGTGTGTGTGTGCGGGAATGACTAAGTACTTGTCCATATCACTGTGAACCCTTCTTATTCGTGGCCCCGTTCAGATTCCTTTTGAATGTTATAACTGTATAAGCCTCTTTGATTTTCTTGGGCAGCTTATTCCATACACGCACCACCCTCTGCGTGAGAAAGCTACCCGTTAGTTCCGTTTTATATCTTTCCCCTATCACCCTAAACCTATGCCCTCTCCAGTTCTGGACTCTCCCACACCACGTAAAAGACCTTTTCAATTTATCCTAACCATGCAATTCGTGATTTGATAAACTTCAGCTTTCGAAGCTCCAGGTAAATCAGCCACAGCCGATATAGCTTCCCTCTGGAGCTCAAACCCTCCAACGTTTGCAACAACCTTGAAAATTATTTCTCCAATATTTTCAATTTCACAGTATATTTCCGAAAGAAGGGAGATAAGAACTGGACATATTATTCCAGAAGTGCCCTCATCGATGTCCTGCACAGCTGCAACATAACTTCTCAATTCTGAGACTCGATGAAGAAAAATGTGCAAATAAACGTCTTCACCAGCCTTTCTACCTGAGACTCCACATCCATGGAACCATGCAGCTGTACCCCAGGTCTCTTTCTTCTGTGGCACTCCGCAGGGACATACAATTAACTGTATAAGTCCTGCCTGGGGTTGCCTTACGAAAATGTAACATTTCACATTTTCAATATTGAAGTTCATCTACAACTCATTTGCCCAGCTGATTAACTTCCTGTTAGACCCTGATTTTTTTCAGCGATGACCCTATTGTTGTTGTCACCTTGGCTCCAGATGGAACTCTGTAGATAGTGGGCTCAAGCTGATCAACTGCCCTCTCCATGCCCGCCGGCCCTAAATCAAACATCGTGGGATCCTTGCTGGCACATATGTACTCGCCATCTCCATATTTGTTCTCCTTTAGTCTCCTCTCACCCACTCTGCTTCCTTTAGAATTCCGCTGCCTTTCCACTCTTCTGTCCACCTACGCCCTCCTACTCGAGGTTCACTTCCTCCTGCTCCATCTGGACACCTGCAGACTCCATACTACCGGTTAGCATTGTTGTCTCTCTGTGCCAGGGAGCTGGCTTCGCTTCCAGACTCAGGCAACTGTCTGTGTGGAGTTTGCACATTCTTACTGTGTCTGCGTGGGTTTACTCCAGGTGCTCCGATTTCCTCCCACAGTCGAGGTTTTGGAAACTAGTCATGCTAAAGTGCCCAGGTGTCCTGGGATGTGTCAGCTAGATGCATGAGTCAGGGGTTCGTGTAGAGTAATCGGGTATGGGGATTGGTCTGGATACACTTTGGAAGGTCGGTGTGGACTTGCTGGGCCGTTAGTGTCTATCTCGGGGTTGTGACATCACCTGAGGATACCTTTTGGCCCATCACATCCATGGTGAGCTCCACGTGTGTCAATTCAATTGTTCTCCAGTCTCCACAACCTCCCTACCCCATCCGAACTCTGCTGGCGTGCCAATGGTGTGGCTGTCAGAGGGCATTTTTTCACGGATTGTCTGATCGAGAGGTTGAACGGGAGAAGCCGAGGTCTCTGGAAGGAAGTAAACATCTTATGACGCGTTACACTTGTACATTTTATTGTTTGGTTTTCCAGTGGCGTTAACGTATTCTACATTTTTCTGTTTGAGTTTTAACTGTAGTTTTTCTTCTCACTTAAAGTAGTTTGACCAGTCGAGAACCGTACCCAGGAAAGGAGCAGTCAGTTTATTGAGAGTTTTCAACAGCGCCCCGCAATCCCCCAGTAGCAACAGAGGCATGGAGGAGCAGATCGGGAGGCAACTTTTGGAACGGTGTTAAAATAACCGGGTTGTTGTAATGGGTGACTTCAACTTCCGAAATATTATTTGACACCAACATTTACGACCTGTCAGAGAACCTCTCTGCTAATTAAACCAAACACACAGAAACGCCCACGTGGCCTCGTAATCTTTTAAAGAATAAGCGATAGGTAACAGCACAAATTCCACTACTTAAAGGAAAAAAAAACAAGTTTATCACTTAACTCCAAAAAAGAATTTTAAACAACAACTATTTACAACTCTCAGCCACCTTCCAATTAAAGACATTTTATTTACCTCCCACTCGATAACAATGTACTGATTTGTTAAAGCTCCTATTCAATTTACAACAAATCAATTTTCAAAACCAGACAGTTCGTTCAAAAACAGTAAGTTCGTTATTTTGCAGCGTTGTTGCTTCAACTCTTTTTGCATTTTTCTCACCTGAGTGACCTTACACTGTTTCTCTTGATTCCTTTGATCCCATCTACCCAACCACAGTCAGTGATGAACATCTCTCAGCTTTTGAGATTTCAATTTGCTCTCCATACCTCCATGCCTCAATCACATGCTGGATTCCTTCAACTGGCCATTCAGGTATCTTTCCAATCTTTAATTAGCAATAGATTTATGCATCCATGCTTCAAATTACCCACGAGACAATGGCACAGGTACTAACAATGTGTACAGAAATAAAACCAATCTGTCCTGTCAATAAAATCACATTTTGAGAGTCAGGGCTAATACAATTGGTTATTAAAAATTATTAAAAAAATCATTATCTGTAATTCAGAGGTGGACACTGAACAAGTAGAATATAAACTAGAAATTATTTATTCAAAATTCAATTTTAACATGTACACAGTTAACAACTCTGAAATCCATTATAATTACTTGTTTTGAGTCCCTTATTTAATATGCCAAATTAGGTTCCATAAGTAGTCCTGACAATCATTGTTCATTTACAATGCTATAGGCCGTGAAATGACTGCAGCACCACTAAAAGGTCTTGAGTCTCACATAGTAATAAAATACTTCGAATGCATAAATAACGGCCGAATCCTATGGCATAGATTTGAACAATAGGATATTGATTTTGTTACATGAGTTATCAAAACATAATGTTGAAATTGTCAGCGAGGGAGGGGAGTTGAGAAAGAGTAAACCAATGTCTAGTACTTCATGATCACCAATGTGATGCAGCAGTCTTTAAATTAAATGGAAACAAAAGAGTCCTAAACAAATTAAACATGTTAGTATCGTTTTCGAAAAACATTGCTGTTTGTTCGGGATATTTTGTATCTACCTTTATACCCACAGCTTTACAATATTTAAGCAAATTAAATGAAGTTCATGAAATTCCTCCACTAAATGATCAAAAGTTAAAGTCTGAAGTGATTTTCCTCAATGCTTGGTTTCAATTTTTATTAACATTGAGCAGCAACCTGTTCTCATCCTGCATCAGAATTACTCTGCGCCAGATGTCACGATTTTTTGCGCTACTATTTTAATTCCTTTAGTCTATTCCTTCACTTGTCGAACACGTAGGTGTAGGAGGGGTGAAAATGGTCTTTGGCAGTCGCATCAAAGAATAGGGAATTTGAGACCAAGTTTATACTGATGTCAAATGATACAAAATCTCAGGATAATTCTTTTTGTTTAAATCAAAATTGTAATGTCGTTATCCACCACATTAAACAGATTTCGATTGAAAATAGAATTGCTTTCATGGAAGCATGAACGTGATTAGTTAGAAATTGGCAGTAGGACAGCCATGGCCTATAAAAGACACGGTGGGAGGGTCGATAATATTTCATTACATAATCACTGATGGTTCTTTACACTTAAAAGATATCATTTTAAACTCCCGAAATGCAATTCAAATTCAAAACACTCCTGGATCTCAACTCCAGGCAACAAAACACAAACATTCAGTAACCAACAAGCAAATGTGCATTCAAACCAAATCATAAAGGTTTAACCTTTCTGCAAGATGCAGGGAATCACAGCTGAGTCAGTCTCTCTTTCTCTCTCCCTCCCGCTCACACGCATACATGAACATTTTCCAACTTCCCTCATATCTCAGTTTTCAGATTTTGTTTATTCCTTGCTTGTAAGAGCCAAGAGGCACACACATTCCAATGCAGTCAAACTAAGGGAGATTAGCCTCATAAATCTTGGCTGTGAAACATAGCTGCTTAACCACGTGGGCTAAATCTAAATACCTCCCAGACGTTCCATTTGTAATTTTAACAACATTTTCAAAGCAAGATGTTCGTGCCGCTGCATTAGTATGTAACCCAGGGGAAATGCAGTGAAGTCCTTGATTATTACACAATGTGTCCCATGTGCCAAATCGAGTGAAACCTGGACATCCTGAAGCAAGCAACTAAGATTACTACAAATTTGCACGACCCAGTTGAAAATAATGTTGGGCATTTGAATGGATCGGGGTATCTTGAAGCACGCTGAGTACCTCAGAGTGAGTCTGGGGCTTATCAAATATTTCATAACCGTGGGGAAAGCCAATTCGTTTTTAATAATTTTGTAAACGTTAAGATGCTTTCAACAGCACTTTCCATCCGGACAATAGGGCCCTGTTGAGTACTCACATGAGTATCTTGCGGCTATGGAGCGAGAATTGCATCAGCATTCCCAACAGCATTGTTTTTATCCCTGGCCAAATTTCGATTTTTGTTTTGGACGAGACCAAAGCTGCAATCGCCCTTTTTAATTAATTTCTCCAATATTGGCCGGTGACCTGGCAGAACCAGCGTATCTCCTACCGTGTTCCTGTGATATTAGGATTTACCTTGGTCCTTCAGGGTCTTTCTGGACAGACCCAGAGGACCTGGACTGCCCTTCACAACAGGACAAAGCGAATATGGGACAGTCCTTCCACATGAAGCTTGAAATTAACAAAACCCATCGGATCCTCAGTTCCGTGGCAAGAGTGTGTAACCTACAAAAGAGAACGAACAAAACCACACAAAGACAAACTGGCGTGGGCCCAGTTGACAATTCTCCTGTAATTTTCCTGCAATTATAGCTCCATCTTGCACAGACAAAGCCAAGTGCAAATTCTGCTTGGTTGCCAATTCCAACAGCATTCCCTTGCGCAACTTTTGTGAAACCCATTCTTCCTCTCTCTGAAAAATCTTAGCGACTGAAAGAGCCAATAGTTCAGAAAGCACTGTTGAAACAAATCGAATTCAACACCCGGAACAACAGACACCAACACCTACCACTCGCCATCTTTATGTACAACAATCACAATGTTGAATTTTGAATTACACAATCTATCTCGACAACAGCCTTCAAATTGCCAGAACCCTGGAATATATTTTAAGAAGTTTATGTCGAAACTAACGTTTCCTCATTTTAAAGGCAGACGTGAGATGTGTTTCCACCAGAATGCAACGGATCAGACGACTCAACTTTAAACAAAACAGATTTCATTTAAGCACTACAGTTGGAACACGAACAAAATAGGAAGAGGAGTTTAGAATAACTGCCCTGTTGCAAAACTTAAACGACCCGTTACAGTAATAAGTAATATTTAACTGTCCAAAAAAAGAATAATTCCATAAACGGAATTCTTGTAAAAAGAGTAAATTCAATCAAATTCTTGCAGACAGGAGGAACAATATGCAGAGAAATACTTCAGAAAGAAGTCAGAGGAATTCTTCAAAGAAGCTTGCGACTACATGTACTCAAAATCTTTTGACAGCGACAGCTAAACCAAACTGCAAAAAGCCTGAACCATGAGACCTGGTCACACCTATCCAATTGTTAAACTATACTCTCCGGCACCATTGCCTTTAATAACTCTCAAAAATAAAAACAGGTTCAATACTAGTTTTATAAAGGGGCAGACTCATCACACGAGCGAGGGAAGAAATCATTGAGGTCCTGGCAGAAATGTTCACATTAACTATAGCTACGGGATTGTTTACAAATGACTGTAGGGTGACAAATATTGTGCCTTTTTTGAAGAGAAGTGCAAAGGAGAAGCCTGGGAACTATAGATCGATGGGTCTGACAACAGTGTTGTGTATGTTATTGGAGTGGATGTGGAGAGATAGAATTTACACGTATTTGGAGGGGCAAGGACATATTAGGGATGGTAAGCATGGCTTTGTACGTCGGAAATCGTTTCTAACAAACCTGGATTGAGTTGTTTAAGGAGGGAAGCCAGAAGATAGATGAAAACAGAATGTTGCACGTTATTTACAATGACATTAGAAAACGTTTGTCAAGATGGAATTCAATTAGAAAAATGCCAGATATTGCATTTAGGAAAAGGGAGACGGGCGGGATTTATAGATAATGGCAGGCACGTGGGAGTTTTGTCAAACATAAAGATCTGGGGTTTCTTGCACATGGTTCGATAAACGTTGCGTCACAGGTAGTCTGGGTGGTTAATAACGGTATTATCATGTTTGCCTTCAGTGCTAATAACATTGAGTGTCGGAGTGGGAATTCATTTTGAGATTATACACAACCTTGGTGATGCCACGTTTGGCGCATTGTGCGTGTGGTCGCTCTGTTATTTGAATGGTATTATTTAATTGAAAAGGATTCAGAAAATATTCACCAGGTTGTCACTGTGACTGAAGGGTTTTCAGTTCCGACAGGCTGGATAGTCTGATATTTTTATCAGTGGCGGGTAGACGATTGAGTGGCGACAATTTAGAAGCTTATAGCATTGTGAGACGTACAGATATGTTGAATAACAAAGGCATTTTCTCTCGGGTAGGGGAGTTGAAAACTAGGGGGCATGTATTTAAGGTGACAGGAAAAATGCTGAACAGGGGCATGAGGGGCAATGTTTTGATATAGAGGGTGGTAGCATAAGGACTGGCCTGCCAGAAGAAATGAAACAGATAGGCAGATCTAAACCATTCAAAAGACGTTTGGACAGCTTCATGAATAGGAAAAGTTCAAAGACATAGGGCCGAGCGGATTCAAGTCATTTTCGTTTTGTTTATGAATATTGCCAGGGTAGATGTGTTGGATCGAAATCTCTGTTTTGTCTGCTGTATGTCTCTGAGAATCTGTGTCGCTGTTACAGTGGGGGTTCTAAAATTTGAAAAAGAAGTGAGTTCCAGAGGTGAATTAAATTAACTCATTCATCATCAAGCATTTAGTTTCATTGTTTTATGAGGGAGATCACAACGAGCATAATATAGTGATTTTTCACCACATTTTCGTCCAAATCCTTTCCAGGCAGGAATGTTTTATAATAATCAGTTACTATCTGTTGAGCTGTTGTGATATTCATATTCAATATTTTAGCACACATGTAAAAATCCTATTCGTGACAACTTCAACATTCAGGTATCGTGGTATTTTCGCTGGATAGATAAGTTGCAGGACGACACAATGCTGCCTGGATCTGGTGGTTGAATCCTTGCACATCAGATAATGGAATTTAAACACAGTTAGAAAAATGTCTGAAATTAAGAGACCAATTGCGAACATGAATCTATTGGCAATTATCAGGTAAAATCTCATCTGATTCATCGAGGTTCTTCAGTGAAATAAATTACTATCCTTACCTAGTCCGGTCGACATGTGACTCCAGACCCACAGCAAGGTGGTTGACTCCTTGGAAACTAAAGTTTGCCAATATTTTCTCGCATAGCCAGCGATACCCTCATTTATCAACTGAATAAAGAAAGAATGTAATCTCTTAGTACTGCATTCTATCACCTGATATTTCTTCACCAATGTGAAGTATGAAACTCCAGTGGAATCGTATTGAGTTTTGCAACTTAATGCTTTGTATTAACTCAGAATCATAGCTGTCTGAAGAATGAATGCATGTTCATTGTACTATGATCACATGGCACATATGAAAAAAACGTTGCAGCTGCAAGATCAGTCTTATCAGATCAGGATTGTTCTCACACTACACGACGAGGCTAAAAACCTTACAGTAAAATTTGTTTTGTGATGAAATGGCTTCTACCTGCTTCGTTTCAATTTTGATCATTTCTCCAACACAGTGTGTCCATTCAGTCAGTCAATCAATCTGTAAGTGAATGGGTCAATTCAGTCAATCGGGCAGTCAGAGTGCCCATTTACTTCGTGAATGCAGTCAGTCAGTTAATCAGTTAGTGCATTCACTCAATACGTCAATCACTGCGAACATTCTGTCTGTCAATGCATACATTCTGTCAATTGCTCAGAGTGTACATTAAGTTAGTGAGTCAATTCAGTCAGTCAGTGTATTCCTTCAGCCATTTCGTGAAACAGTATGTCCAGTCAGTCTGTCAGTGTGTGCAGTCAGTCATTCAGTGTGACCATTCAGTCAGACAGTCGATGTGTTCAGTCAGTTATTCAGTCAGTGTGTACATTCAGTCCGGCACTTATTCAGTGAGTTCGATAAGTGTGTCAGTCAGTAAGTGCATCCATTCAGTCAGTCAGTCAGAGCGTGCGTTCACTCAGTCAATGCGACCATTCAGTCAGTCAGTCAACAGTACCTCTATCTAGTCAGTGAGTGGGTTCATTCTGTCAGTCAGTAATACAGAGCGCCCATTTACACAATCAGTCCGTCCATTATGTTAGTCAGTCAGTGCGCCCATTCAGCCAGTCAATCAGTTAGTGCATTCATTTAATAAGCCAATCAGTGCGATCAGTCAATTAATCATTGCATCCAGACAGGCAGTTCGTCAGTAAGAGTGTATGTTCATTCAGTGCGTCCATTCACGCAGTCAATGAGACAGTGTGTCCAGTCAGACAGCCAGCACGTGCAGTCAGTGCGTCAATCCAGTCAGTTAGTGCGTTCATTCAATAAGCTAATCAGTGCGATCATTCAGCCAGTCACTGCGTTCACTCGGTCAGTCAGCCGTTCAGATCGTTTCTTCACTCATTGCGTCCATTCATTCAATCAGTCAGTCAGGGCATCTCGTCATCATTCAGACCATCAGTGCGTCCATTCATTCAATCAGTCAGTCAGGGCATCTCGTTATCATTCAGACCATCAGTGCGTCAAGTCATTTAATACGATTGTCAGTCCGTTAATTTAGTCAGGGTCCATTCACTCAGTCATTCAGTCAGTGCGTCAATTATGCCAGTCATTCTGACAGTCTGTTCGTGCGTACATTCTTCCATTCAGTCAGTACATTCGTGCCATCAGTCAGTGAATCCACTCAGGCGGTCAGTTAGTCATTGCGCCCATTCAGTCAGTCAGACAGTGCATGTGCCCAATGAGTCAAAAAGTCATTGAGTTAGAGCGCCCATTCCTTCAGTCAGTCAGTAGTATCACCATTCTGTCAGTCACTCAGTCAGTCAGTGTGCCCACGAAGTCACTGAGTCATTGAGTCAGTGCGTTAGTTCTGTCAGTTAATCGGTCAGAGACTTCATTCAGTCTGTTATTCGGTCAGTGCATTTATTAAGTCCGTCAGTCAGTCTCGCGTTGTGTCCATTCAGTCCGTTCGTCAGTCAGTGTGTCCAGTCAGTCGGTTAGTCTGTGCGTTCATTGAGTAAGTCAGTCAATGATTCAGTGCACCCATTCAGTCAGTCCATAATTCAGTACGTCAATACAGCCAGTGACTGCACATGCAGTGTGACATTCACTGCGTCAAGTCAGTCCATGAGTACATGCATTCATACAATTAATCAGTCAGGGCATCTCAGGGTCTCGTCATCAGTCAGACAGTCAGTGCATCCAGTCAGTCAGTCCGACTCTCAGTCCGTTCATTCCATAAGTTCGTCAGAGTCCATTCACTCATTAAATCAGTGCGTGTATTAAGTCAGTTATGCAGTCACTCTGCCAGTACATACATTCAGTGAGTCAGTGCCTGTATTCAGTCGTTCAGTCAGTAGCTCAGAGCGTCCATTCGCTCAGTCAGTTCATCCATTCAGTCAGTCAATCAGCCGGTGCGTCCATTCAGTCGGTTATTGAGTCTGTGCATTAATTCAGTCAGTCTCTCAGTCTGTGCCGTCATTCAGTCTGCCATTCGGTCTGTGCGTCCATTCATTCATTCCGGCAGTGCATTCATTACGTCTGCCAGTCAGTCAGTCTGTCATTGCATCGATTCATAGCCATTTCAAGAATGAACTTGGAATTTACTGAGTAATCGTCACTATCCTCAAAATGCTGATCCACAAAAAAAAATTCAAACACTTGACCGCTCTTAGACCCTACAGCTACCTTGAACTCTTTCACATTCCTTGTAGTACGAGCTATGTATCGGCATTAAACGTCTCCTGGCCTTACATTAAATCTTGCCCCTATTGAATCCTTTCCCATGAAGACAGTCTCAATTTATGTCAGCAATGTGGAAATCGTCCGCAACTGCCGCATAATCCTCTCACACATATTTACATTTGATTACGAATCTACTCATGTATCTATCTTCAAATTTTGGGAGACGTGCTGTCGAATCACAGGCATGGATATTCAATTTATGTTATTTCTACTCGCTCGTCGTAACCGTAAGGTGTAAGTAACTTCCTGGCATTTGCCCCCCAACCAGCCCCCCCAAATAAAGGATGGGTCTTTGTTGTGCGTTAAGATAGTGTGAGAGTTGTTCGACTCCCCATGAAGGAAATGCAACAAAGACAAACCGCTCCCTTGATAGTTTACCATTCCTTAGACGGGGATTACATGATTGTTAACCATGCTGATTTGATGACACCTTTTATACTCGAAACTATCTGCAGACAGAGCGTTTGTGTGCGCACGAGTGTGTGTGTGTGTGTGTGTGTGTGTGTGACAGAGAGAGTGAGAGTGTGTATCTGTGTGTGCATGTAAGAGAGAGAGAATACATGTGATGGAGAGAGATAGAGAGTGAGAGAGTATGTGTGTGTGAGTGTGTGTGACCCTCACAATTTTGTAAACCTCGATAAGATCACTCCTCAGCCTCCAACGCTGCAGGGAAAACAGCCCCAGCCTGTTTAGCCTCTTCCTATAGCTCAAATCCTCCAAATCCATTATAAAACATTTCTGAACCCTTTCAAGTTTTACAACATCTTTCCAAAGGAAGGAGAACAGAATTGTGCGCAAATTCCAATAGTGGCCTAACCAATGCCCAGTACAGCCTCAACATGACCTATCATCTCCTGTACTCAGTACTCTGACCAATAAGGGAAAGCAAACCAAACGCCTTTTTAACTATCCTACCAACCTGCGACTCCACTTTCATGGAGCAATGAACCTGCACTCCAAGGTCTCTTTGTTCAGCAACACTCCCTAGGAAATTACCACCAAATATATAAGTCATGTTCCTAAAATGCTACGCCTCACATTTATCTGAATTAAACTCGATCTGCCACTCCTCAGCCCATCTGGTCCAAATCCTGCAGTAGTCTGAGATAACCCATTTCGCTGTCCACTACACCTGAAATTTTGGTGTCATCTGCAAACTTACTAACTGTACCTCTTATGCTCCCATCCAAATCATTTATATAAATGACAAAAAGTGAAGGACCCAGCACCGACTCCACTGGTCACAGACCTCCAGTCTGAAAATCAACCCTCCACCACCACCCTGTGTCTTCTACCTTTGAGCCAGTTCTGTATCCAAATGGCTAGTTCTCCCTTTATTCCACGAGATCGAACCTTGCTTATCAGTCTCCCAATTGAACCTTGCCGAAAGCCTTACTGAAGTCCATATAGACCACATCTCCTGCTCTGCCCTCATCAATTCTCTTTGTTATTTCTTCAAAAAACTCAATCAAGTTTGTGACACATGATTTGTGACACACAATGCCATGATGAATATTCCTGATAACTCCTTGCCTTTCCAAATAATAAAACACCGACGAGAATGGAATTTGAACACACGCGTGCAAGACACAATGGATTAGCAATCCTTCTCTTGAACCACTCAGCCACCTCGTCCAAAGTTGCAATGCACATCATTATGGTCGCTTCTCCCACAATTCTCCAAAACTGAAAATTCACTTACCTGGCCTGGCTCAATTCCTAAACTCAGGTCCCTTCCCTGGTTGGACAGTTTACCCATTGTATCAGGAATCCACTCCTGAACGGTCCTTACAAATTATCCCCATCCAAGTTCCTAGCATGTCAGGGAACAAACTTGCTATTACATCTTTCCAAGATATGTCTGCATTTTCTCTCTTCTCTCGCCTGCTGGACGTTGGGAGGCCTGTCGTATACACGCAGCATTGTTATTTCGCATTTCCTATTCCTGAGTTTTAACCAATCAATCTTGCACTGTCCTTGCTTCTTGAGTGTTTATATTACACCTGGAATTGTTTCTTCACCAGGAAGTAAATCCTTCTCTTCCACATATCTTATAATGCACTGCAGTGACATGCCGTTCTCGATCTAAGGCCGAGTACTGATTTTACCAATTTCACCCGTGAGGGGCGGTTAGAGCCCGATGCAGGGAAGTATAGGCCTCAGGCTCCAATTTCAGCCGAGCACTGTATTTAACAATTTCACCCAATGTGGGACTTTTAAAGATCCGGACAAGGAGGCCCCGTCTCATGCTCGTGTTTGTTGATCTTTCATGGAATCTATGGGATTAAGAACCACCCAAGTATGGACGTCCATCGGAATAAATTTCCAGTTTCGATCTTGACCTGGTACTGCCGAGAATACAAATCTCTTTCCTAACCACAGAGAGTTAAAACCCAGTAGATAATGGAAATGAACACAATGGTCTTCTGTTTTGAGATAAGTCAGGTGACTCAGAGCAGAATGCATCATTTGCCAGTCTTCCTGACTTTTCCTTCCGCGTCTGACCAGGACCCACAATGTAGGGAAACGTAAGCCTGCGCATCATCTTGGGGAGTTGACCTTACAGAGTGTTGTGAAACTAAAGACCTTCACACTCGCAGCTAGATACATGTGCACATTGAGCAGGAGAGTCCCAGGCTCCATTCTCGGGCCCTTTCCAAAACCGATCTCACACTAGATGAATTGGGGATGAAGTGAGACCCACAGCGCGGGAGGTTTAGGCCGAAGATCCAGATCATGGAGCTAGTACTTACATTTGATCTAGAGTTAGCTGAACTCCACAGATCAGAGATGAAGAACGCAGGTTGAATCTCTGGGCCAAAATGATGCACATCCCACTCGTACCATGACCCGAATGCAGGACTCGGATGCATCTCAGACCTCGTGCTGTGTTAGTCAATTAACCAATCTCTCGACAATGCAGTGAAATATTGGCTCAGGATCCATTGGGCGCCCAGAGCTGGGTTAGCCAATTAGCGGATTTAATGCAGGGGCATATAGGACTAGGCATCATATTGGTCCGAGTGCAAGTGAGCCAATCAGAGTGAAGGTCAGAACTTGTTGCTTAGTACAAGGAAATATAGGCTCTGCCTCTGTTTTAGATTTGCTTCACCAATTGGCTGTGCAATTGACTGAGGCCTCAATGTGGCCCAACTGATATCGTGGATCATTACTGTGCCACGGCTGAGTCCAGCCTCGCCAGCCTCTGACTCTCAGTTTGCATGATTATCCTCCAAGGCTCCTGAATGCCCGGCTCCAGGAACTCACCCACTCCTGGCAACAACATGGAGGATAGGGAGCCCGCCAGCCACCTCTGCAAGCAGGGTGCCTCCTGGATGATGTCGTGGGTGAGCAGCAGTAACTGAATGAGATCCAGCACAGCCTCCACCAGCAGCTGCAGCTCACCATCACGGTCCTCCAGGGCTTGATTGGCACCAAGGCTGCGTCTTAGCGTCGGTGGTCTCCAGCAAAGAGTGGAGCAATAGGCATCCCCAAAGGGTCTTCTGTGCCATCCTCGTTATGATGCATCCGGAGGCCATGCCAGTGCCTACATCACCACCCAGTGGATTGGTCTGACGTGTTGAAGTTAGAAATATGGGGGTCTAGATCTGAGGGGCAAGAATTGGTTGATGTCAAACATGGTCCAAAAGCATCAGGTCTAGTTTTCAATGGGTACAAAATTTCAGAATTTCATCAAGACTTCTCTGACAAAACTTCCCTTCCCATCCCAGCACTACAAAGGGGAGGGAATCACATCTGTTCCTTACCTGTAACCATCCAACAAAAACCCCATCACCAAACTAAAAAAAAGAGAGAAAGAGAAAGACCTGGTCCTCGGTATGAAAGGAGGAGGAATTGGATAATGGAGGGTGGAGTTTGGGAAAATGGGGGCTTTGAATTTATGTGTGGGTTGTTGTGGTAGGGACGGGTTTGGGGTGCACCAGGCATGGAATTATAGTTGGGGCAGTGTTTTAGGTAATCTGGACAGGGAAGACAGTACGGAGCAGTGTTTGGGGAGTGCTGGGCAGTCCAGAGTGTTTGGGCAAGTGCGTGCGAAATTGTAGTTAGTCAGGTTTGTGCAAAGGGCGGGGCCGTGTTTAGCACCGGGGTTTGAGGGTGAGCTGGGCAGAGAATTGTGTTTGGCACAGGAGATTAGAGTGTGCTGGGTGGGGAAAAGCATTTGAGGCAGTGTTTTGGGTATGCTAGGCATGGCAGAGTTTCAGGGCGGAGTTTAAGGTGCGCTGGGAGGGGCACAGTGTTTGGGGGTGAATGTTGGGTGTGCTGGGCGTGGCACAGTTTTTGTGGGTGGAGTATTGGGTGTGCTGGCGGGACACTGTGTTAGGGGGCGTGGTTTGGGGAATTGTTTCAGTAGAACGGGAAACTGAAAACAACAATATATTGGAGACCAGAGTGGGTCAAGGGCTGTATCTGTGGAGTTGGAGGAAGCTCAAGTTTTGAGTTTAGATGTTGATGTGTTGCGAGAGCAGCATTTATGCAACATTGCTGGGGCGATGGTTGGACTGCTGTGGCTCAGAAAGAATGTTGACAATTCTTATTAAGTGGTCAGACTGTGTGAATGACAGAATAACTGTGTTTCTATCTGCCAAACTGGCAAGAGTAGACCATCCACTGGTGCGAGCGTGAGGGGAGAGATCGTGATTGAGCAGGTAAAAAGCAAAGCTGAGAGAAAATGAAGCAATGAGCTCACAATTTGAAGGAGCTGAACTCAGCATTAGTCCAGAATTTTGTGAACATGCCTAGTTTGAAGATGAGATGATGCTTCTCCCGCTTGTGCCGTGATTCACTGGAGTATGGGAGAATACCGAGGACAGACAAATGAGCTTGCAAGCAGGATGCTGTGTTAAAATGACTGGGCTACAGGAAATTTGGGATCATACTTATTTGCAGACTGGAGGTGTTCTGCAAATGCGGGTCGACACTCAATGTTGAGCAGGGCTTCAGTGCAGAGTGGATCATACTTACATGCACAAAACCAGAGATTCTGAAATAAAGGTTGTAATTCACAGTGACAGACAGAAAGGTTCAGAGAAAGAATAAATCCCACTTTCAATGTATGACCCGCAACAAAGTTCCACAGTCCGAGAGATTCGTAAATCTGACAGTGAGAGATTGAGAGCAAACGACAGGTTCTTGGTCATATACAGTTCAGGCACTGGAATTTCATGGAACTACATGTACCTAGAGTTTGCCTCCACTTTTATTGTTTCCTAATGGAACTGTCCAAGATCATCACAATTCATTTGCATGCATCGTTTTCTAATCTGTAAATGTCATCATTCAAGATAGTGAGGGCAATCATTGGCCAGAGATAAGGACTGTAACACAGTTGTCAAATTTACATTTAGTCTCAGTATTATAGAAGAAGGACAGTGTGTAATTTGAGCATAGTTTCTCGTTTATTTTTGCCATTTATTGATGAGAATTGCTCAGAGAAACAGCAGAGGATTGGAGAAATAATACAAGATTTTCTTCACTCGTTCCATGACTGGTAATTTCGAGCATAGCTTTTAAAAAGATGATGAAACAAGATTTCTGTTAGTTTTCTCAGAAGTGGCTTAACATTCTCTGAAATAATGGATTAGTGGTGCTGGAAGAGCACAGCAGTTCAGGCAGCATCCAACGAGCAGCGAAATCTACGTTTCTGGCAAAAGCCCTTCATCAGGAAACCCAATTACAAATAGTAATGAAAGCTGATGGCAACTCCGCACGTTTCAGAGATATTAAAACTTGTACATGGCTCCAGATTGCAATAAAAGGAAATAGAGTAGAATGAGAAGATGTCAAAATGATGGCGTATCGAAGCAGATTCTGCGTTATATCCGTGGAAAATTGATCCTCAGGGAAACAGCTGCATCTATCAATGATGGTGTTTGAAGATACATCCTCAGAGCATCTGCATGGGATCTCTAAGTTCAATGAAGTTTCCACAAGGACACTTGTACTACTTTCATTCAGAAACAAATACATCCTATTATCTTTCCTGTCTTTCTAGTTCCTATTCAGTATGTCTATTTCTGCATTCCGATTTGTATTTTAATATTGCAGAGACGATGCACGCCCAAGGACAAGACCCAATGCACAAAAAGCAAAAGCACTCACAGACCGTTTTCACGTTTTGACCATTTCTCCAACAACTTGGGCAACTGCTGAAACTTCCCCTTTCTGCGACTCACCAGCACGTGTTACTTCGGGGTGGGTTCCTGTGTTGGAGTTGGAATCCTGACCAATCTCTCTGCTCAGCACGCTTTACTGTTTGGAAGTAATGCTAAGTGAATCACTTCCTCCCCCATTGTGCACAATTCTCACTGTCAAACAATTCCCAGATATCATTAGTCAACCCTATGTAAGTAAGATTGTTATGAATCACTCTATGTATTCGTTCCCCCCCCACCCCCAACTCCCCCTGCCCTCAGTAATCAAAAGACGTGAAGGCAATACGAAAGGCCATATTCAGGTGAAGGGTTTCCAGTGATAGATGGATAACTGCTTTATCAGGAGCTGAATTTTTAACTAGACTACTTAATTTTATGTGGCTAAGTGCAGAATCTGGCTCTGATGTGAATATTTAACTTGATTAAAAAATGTTTACCAGTTAAATTCCTACTGCAGCGGTTGTGAATCCCACGTATTGTTCGAGCTGCACCAATCAGCGCAAATCTGAGAGTATCCCATTATATTTTAGACGTCTGCTTTCTAGATAGTGGCATCTCATTTTCGAGAGTGGGGATGAGATCCTTACCACAGAAATTATCGCAACTAATCTGCTCCTGTATCAATGGCAAAAATATGAAGAATACAGTTCAACGCCCAGTTGATCCTTTCTTTGTTGAATCATTTAGCCATGTCTGACAGAAAATGATTTCATTGATTGTCATGTAAGGAATAGTATCCTACAGCACACAAGCTTAACTCATCATTTTGTTTCCTCGTGTGCACATTACAACCGAATTTGCAGAACGGGTGTTATCTCTCGGCCTTGTTCGCTTATCTCTGGGATGTGAGAATTTTCCTGCTCTTTTACCATTAGTCATACAAGTTCTACATCAGATTTGCCTTGCTGCTGTTGTGGATTTGGGTTATACCTGCTCATTTTATTCTAGCCTTCAGAAGGTTTCTGTTTGACCTGGTGCCGCTGTTCTTTTTTAGTTCCTCTGTTCCACCATGTGGATTGGTCACGACATGTTAATATGTCTTGCTTCTTGATTTTTTTTTCCAGCGATGTTCTGCCAAGCCACTCTTTCAATTCAGTTATCATCTTTTCAGCAGCTCTGAGTTGTTTCTTTTCGAAGTTAGTTTCATAATTAATGTAACCAGATATTTAACCATGCTCTTCAACTGTTCTCTGAACTTGGACTGCGTCGCAATATAAATTAATGTGTTTGTGCTGCATGTTAAATTCCGCAACATGTACGCAACTTCCTTAAACTTATATTCAGAATTGTCACCAAGGAGTTCATTAACATTAAAAATGAACAGAATATACGGAAACAACAACAGGATAAAACTGCACGATATGCATCTCTGGATCATTCTGTCCCTTGTTATGACCCTTCAGTCTCTTTCTGACTCGACTAGCCACTAATATATGCCTGACTAACAGAGCATTGAGCAACAGAATTAAACCAAATGGTAGCAATGGCGTTAAAACCTTATCAACTATTCTAAATCCAATCCATCTCGGGTCAGTAAAATAGGCTCGTTTGTTAGAACAATATAGAGGAACATTGTTAATTATTCGTATAGGCTTAAATCGAAAGTAAATGGGTATGTTTTTTAAACTGAAAAATAAACAGATTGTTGCAAGAACTCCTGTTGCGGTTTTCCTGGTGCAATATTTAAATTTAAGCCTCTTGCAACAAATTGCAATAAATCGATCAAAAGTGAAGGCAACAGTGAACCAGACTGAACAGTCCATTGCTAATCGAGCCAGGAGGCAGTGAGTTTCAGGAGAGGCATCGGGAAATAATACCAATTGATTCGGAGAAGCATGACCTCAGTGATAATCATCAGTAGATCCGCCATTGCCATGGCCACCATGTAACAAGTGGTGCAGTTGGAGATCCCACAGTTTCCCTGGGATAAGATTACAATTGCCACGAGATTTGCTGCAAGAGGAAAGAGGCACAAGGATCTCAATTTTGTTTATATTCGTGTGGACAATGTAAGCACTGAGATTTGTTTAAAAACTTGGAAATCGGCCCTTTTCACAATTTGAACCATAACTCAGCAAATGCAAGTAATTGTAGATACATTAATTTTCTTTCATACATGGAACTTGGGATTTCGACAAATCTACTTATATGAAGTTCTGAATATTTTTATGTCTAAAGAATCCTTGAATAACTACGGAAGCTGCTTGACTCATCGAGGCTCAACTGACCCTCAGACGAACGTGCCAACCAGAGCCCCCCATCCCTGTAAACCCACGAAAATTTTCCATTCCTATCCGGTAATCTCACATTACCCATGGCGCATTTAGAGAGCGTGCACATCCCTGGACACTAAGGCTCAGTGGTCAGCACTGCTGCCTCACAGTGCCATGACAGTTCGCAATAAAAAATCGTGAGCATAGACAATGGAATAATTATCTGAGCAGTTTCTATCTTGCAGAACGTTTTGCTTTTCCACCTTCCTCATTCAAGTCTGTTCTTTGGGGTTTGCACAGCACCAGATACCCGGGTTTGATTCCAACCTGGGACAACTCTCTACGTGGAGTTTGCGCAATCTCCTCGTGTTTGTCTGGGATTTGTCGGGTGCTCCGTTTTCCTCCTGCAGTTCAAATACTTAAATGCCTCAATGGCTCTCCTTCTACCAGCACAGCTGGCAACGTATTCCATTTATTCACAACTGTCTGTGTAAAGAACCTACCTCTGACATCTCCTTTATACCTTCTTCCTAATATCTTCAAATTTTGACTCCTCGTACCAGTCAATCCTGTCCCGGGGAAAAGAATCTGGCTATTGCTCTCATTCTTTTGGACACCTCTATCAGGTCTCCTCTCTTCCTCCATCTCTCCCGAGAGAAAAGTACGAGCCTATTCAAACTTTCTTCATAAGGCAAGCTCTCCAGTCCAGGCAGCAACGTGGTAAACCTTCTTTGCACATTCTCCAAAGTCCCTGTATCTTTCCTACCACAGTCCGAAAAAACTGGATGCAAATGTCCAAGTGTGGATCACCGGGGACTTGTAGAGCTGCAGCAAAACCTCACAGCTCTTACACTCAATACCCCTGATGATGAAAGTCAAAGCACCATATGCTTTCTAAACAAAACTATCCACTTGGGTGGAAACTTTGAAGGATCACTATACGTGCACACCCCGATCCCTCTATTCGTCCACACTGCCAAGAATCCAGTCTTTAATCGCCTGTGTTCATTCAATGTGTATTGATATCAATTCTTTCCGAAAGCAGGACGTGTGACATTCAAATCTATTTAAAATTGTGCAGCAGAAAGAAGATTAATCAAGTTGAGAAAGTGCTGCCAATAGATTAAATGTCATGACCTGTGAAACCGAATGCAATCACCCACACAAGAGCAATTCTAACCTGTGATTCCTCTCAGTAAGAAAAGGCGACTGCTGTTATGGTTTTCCAATTTCATTGCATACAGTGGAATCTGACCTTGATAATCTCCAACAATACCTATTATCAGGGAATTTTTGCCTTCCTGACTTTGGCTTCACTGGACAGACCATACAGAAACACACACACACACGCGCACATGCACACACACACACACACACACACACACACACACACACACACACACGCACACAAACACACATACACGCACACACACACATACACACATTCGCAGACATACGTCCCTATGAGCGAGAAACAATTCAACAAGACAGGGACTTTCAGCGAAAAAGGAAGCATTGTACAGATAAAAATGAAGTATTGGTGCCAGTAATAATGATATTGTGTCGGTATTAGAATGCCCAGCAAATACTATATGAAGTCACTGTTCATATCAAACGCCAATGCATATAGATAATTAAACGATTTCAAGCATAATAAACACTTACCAGGAATACCAATTATAGTAAGGATCGCATCAAACATTTTCCTGACACTCGTACAGTATTGTGCATTTTCTCTAGGAAAGTGCTGTGTAGGTTTGTACTGCAGACAATTTTCCAAGTTCAACTCTGAAATGTTCCATCCCATTACATGCATTTTATACTTTCAGGGGCATCCATGGGGACAATGAAGTGCTTTTTTCCATTTAGTGAATTTTGAGTAAACAGGTTGCAACATGCGTGACATCCCCTGTTTATGTAAAACACAGGTGTTGAGATTTAACTAGAGCCTGAGACTCTCAAAATGGCCAGGTTTCATCAGTTTAAAGTCGAGAGTGTGATGCTGGAAAAGCACAACAGGTCAGTCAACATCCCAGGAAAATCGACAGTTCGGACAAAAGCCCATCATCAGATTCCTGATGAAGGGCTTTTTGCCCGAAACGTCGGTTTTCCTGCCCCCCTGTGCTGCCTGACCCGCTGTGGTTGTCCAGTACCACACTGTTGACTCTAATCACCAGCATCTGTAGTCCTCACTTTTTACTGATCAGTTTAAAAATGTACTCACTCTTGGAAACTGCGAAATTACAACATGAATTTGCGATCTGTATTTTATTTTGTTCTCGTGCTGGACCTAACGAATCAAGATAAACAAATCAGAACCCCAAGGTAAACCCATTAAGATAGTCGTAGCCCAGCAAGTGACTATTCAGCCTGCACTCAGCTGAGCTCACGCACCCGCTTCCTTCTTTTTCTCCTTGACTTTATCCCATAGCTGTTTGTTCAACTCGCTTTTGAAGAAATTTGTCGTAGCTTCATTTTCTCTCAGTTTTGTTTCTGGTTTCACATGGGACAGGATGTAAGAGGATGGTTCCCCAGTACCACGTTTGTATTACTAATGTATAAAATTTAGCTCCATGTTGTTTTTCACATGTATGGGGCGGGTGGGGGGGGGGGGGGTGGGGGCAATGCCTTTTTATTTGTAATGTGTGAACCCCACATTGTAGTTTTAACATCTGTCAGTTTTCTTGTTCTCGAATTGAATCCCTTCTTCAATGATCTACCTGGTTGACAACAGCAGCTACTTCCAAAATTGACCGGTGGAGCTTTGGATGATGAAGTGGATCCACCGTATAATGCACTCGATTTCTGTAAAACATAAATGCACATGTATGTGCATCTTTGAAAGATTTAAGTCTCTGGACAACTTGATTGCAGTGACTGCAGGGCCTCGGCAGTTGACAGTAAAATAAAAGCCTTTATATTCATAATCCTATGGAGTCCTCAAACACAGAGGTGTCAGGACATGCGAAATTCAATGCAACCAAAGCGTCTTCCTGTACTTTAAATCTCCATCTCCAATGGTTCAGAACTACCGCGATTCCAAAGTGTTCCTTCTTTGTTTCTGACTGCAAAATGATAAAGAAGGTGGGGTGCTCAGCCCACACCATCACGGAAACCAGCCTTCCATCCATATACACCGTCTACATGGCTCCTTGACATGGAAAGGTTTCCAACATCATCAAACACAAATTGCACTGCACTAATGATTTCCTACAACCTCTTCAATCAGACAGGAGATGCAGAAACCTGAACACACACACACACACACACACACACACACACACACACACACACACACACACACGGTTCAGGAACAACTTTTCCCTGGCTGTATTAGACATCTCCTGCTCCGCCTTCATCAAAATTCTTTGTCACTTATTTAAAAATACAATAATGCTTATGAGACACGATTTCGCATACACAACACCACGATGAATGCTCCTAATTAGTCCTTGCCTATCCAAACGCATGTAAATTATGTTCCCAAGGATTTCCTCCAACAACGTACCTATCACTGACAACAGGTTACCTGGCCTCTACGTTTCTGCCGTTTCCTTAGCTCCTTTCTAAAGCTAGCCAATCACGTTAGCCAGACTCCAGTCTTCCAGCACCTTATCTGTAGTGACCGATGTTAAAAAATAACTCAGCAAGGGGCACAACATTGAATTTTCCAGCTTCTTACATAGTTCTAGCTTTCATCTGATCACGTCCTGGGGCTTTATCCACCTTTGATCATTTTAAGGTGTCCACCACCTCCTCCTCGGTAAGATGTGGCTATTCATTTCATTTGCTTTCATTTCCTTCTTAAAAATAAATACTGATGTGAAATAGTTGTTTGTTGTCTCGCCTGTCTCTTGCAGTTCCACAGATTCCATGTGGCCTTGTTGACCTTTTGGGGGATGGGGAAAGGGGAAAGGCGGCTATTCTCTCCCTCGTCACTTTTATCCTTAACGTATTTGTGGAATCTCTTGGATTCTCCTTAACCATATTCACAAAGCTACCTCATGTCCCCATTATACAACATAGAACATAGAACATTATAGCGCAGTACAGGCCCTTCGCCGCTCGATTTTGCGCCGCCCTGTCATACTAATCTGAAGCCCATCCCACCTACACTATCCCATGTACGTCCATATGCCTGTCCAATGACGTCTTAAATGCACTTAAACTTGGCGAATCTACTACCATTGCAGGCAAACAATTCCATACCCTTCCTACTCTCTGAGTAAAGAAACTACCTCTGACATCTGTCGTATATCTATCTCCCCTCACTTTAAAGTTGTGTCCCCTCATGTTTGCCGTCCCAATACTTGGAAAAAGGCTCTCCCTTTCCACCCTATCTAACCCTCTGATTATCTTGTATGTCTCTATTAAATCACCTCACAACCTTCTTCTCTCGAACGAGAACAGCCTCAAGGCCCTCAGCCTTTCCTCTTAAGACATTTCTTCTATACCAGGCAACATCCTAGTAAATCTCCTCTGCACCCTTTCCAAAGCTTCCATATCCTTCTTAAAATGCGGTGACCAGAACTGTGCACAATATTCCAAGTGTGGCCATACCAGAGCTTTGTACAGCTGCAACATAACCTCCTGGTTCCGGAACTCAATCTCTCTATTAATAAAGGTCATAACACCACATACCTTCTTAACAAACCTGTCAATCTGGGTGGCAACTTTCACGGATCTGTTTTCATGGACATCGAGATCTCTCTGCTCATCTGAACTCCCAATAATCTTACAATTAGCCCAGTACATTGCATTCCTATTACCTATCGAAAGGGTATCATCTCACACTTGTCCCACATTAAACTCCATTTGCCACCTCTCAGCTCAGCTCTGCGTCCTATCTATGTCTCTCTGCAATCCGCTACATCCTTCGTCACAATCCACAACTCCACTGACCTTATTTTCGTCCGCAAATTTAAAAACTCACCCTTCTAAACCCTCATCCAGGACATTTATAAAAATGACGAACAGTAGTGAACGCAACACCGACCCTTGCGGTATGCTGCTAGTAACTGGACACCAAGATGAAAATGTTTCATCAACCATAACGCTCTGTTTCTTTCAGCAAGCCAATTACTGATCCAGTAATTACTGCGATGTTTCCCACAATCCCATTCCTCCACATTTTGTATCATAGCCTACTGTGGAGAACCTCATCGAACGCCTTGCTGAAATCCATATACACCACATCAACTGAGTTACTCTCATCTAGCTGTTTGGTCACTTTGTCAAAAACCTCAACAAGTTTCGTTTGGCACGACCGAACCTTCACAAAACCGTGCTGACTGTCCCTGATCAGATTATTCTTTTCCAGATGGTTATGCATCCTATCTCTTACAACTTTTTCCAACACTTTACCAACAACTGAAATGAGACTTACTGATCTTTAATTACCAGGGTTGTCTCTACTACCCTTTTTGAAAAAGGGAACCAAATTTGCTATCTTCAGTCCTCACGCACTATTCCTGTAGACAATGATGATTTGAAGATCAATGCCAACGGCTCAGCAAACTCTTCCCTTGCTTCCCATAGGATCCTAGGATAAATCCCTTCCGGCCCAGTGGATTTATCTATTTTCACACTCTGCAGTATATCTAATACCTATTCCTTGTGAACCTCAATCTCTTCTAGTGTAGAGGCAAGTATCTCTGTATCTTCCTCGCCAACACTTTCATTTTCTCCAGTGAACACTGTCGAAAAATATTGGTTTAGTGCTTGCCCTACCTCCTCTAACTCCACACACAATATCCCACTGTTATCCTTGATTGGCACTAATTTAACTCTCGTCATTCTTTTATGCCTCACAAACCTATGGAAATCCTTAGGGTAAATCCTGCTTCTGTGCGCCAACAACTTCTCATGTCTCCTACTGGCTCTACTGAATCTGTATCTTTTTAATTTCCTGATTTCCTTGTAACCCTCAAGCGCTCTGACATTTTTTCATATTTTCTCTGAACATAAGCCTTCCTCTTCTTCTTGACCAGGGATTCTACTCCCTTAGTAAACCACGGCTCACGCATTCTATATCTTCCTCCCTGCCTGACAGGCTCAAAATTATCTAGTCCACACAGGAGCTTTTCCTTGAATAAGCTCCACATTTTTAATGTGCTTATCCCCTGCAGTTTCTTTCCCAATTCTACCCTTCCTAAATCGTTCCTAATTGTATCGTAATTTCCCTTCCCCCAGCTGTAACTCTTGCTCGGTGGGGTACACCTATCCCTTTCCATCACTAAAGTAAACCTGACAAAATTGTGATCGCTGTCTCCAAAGTGCTCACGTACTTTCAAATCTAACACCTGGCCAGGCTCGTTACCCAGCGCTAAATCTAAAGTGACTTTGCCCCTTGTCGGCCTGTCTCCATACTGTGTATGGAAGCCCTCCTGCACACACTGGACTAAAGCTGACGCATCTATAGTACTCATACAGTAATGATCCCTGTCAATATTTTGATAGTTGAAATCTCCCATGAGAACTACCCAATGACATCCAAATCATTGATAGAAATGACAACACGTATTGGATCCTACACCTGTTTGTCTCTGTGTTATCTATTTTTAGCTGATGTCCTCGGTTGTGAATCAATAAATAACAGTTACAGGATTGTGCTATCCTGTACCATTTTCCATTCTTCAAAAAAAAACCATGTCTGAACAATTGCAACAATCGAACAACTTCACTGTCAGGTCTCAAGAGTGGAGCAGGTCAGAAGGGCGGAAAATCCTCCAATAGGATGGACTCCGGTGTGGGTGAGGAAATAAATGACATTTCTCTGAAGTCACAGCTCGAAAATCTTCATCAAACCTCATTTCTATTAATTCATGGGAGTTGGGTCGTGCTTGCCTGCCTGGTATTTGTCTCCGGTCTCTCGTTGCTCCTCTTGAGAACGTGGGGTAGGGGTGAGCTGTTCCTTGAACTTCTGCAGACTGTGTCCTGTAGGCAGACCCACAATAAACAACGAAGGTGGCGATTCCAGGATTTTGACTCGGCGACACTGAAGGAATGGTTGAGGTCAGTGACACGTCAGTCCTCTTCAATGATGAAAATAAATTGAGGAATACACTGAGATCTAAGGGGCACACAGCATGCTTCGTGTGTGACACTTCAATGCTCATCACATAAAGAATCTCCATAGAAAAAAAAAATGACTGCACAGGCTGAGAGATAAAAGGCAGAGCAGTTAGACTACAGAAAGTGATTAGTGGATCATCAAATGGAAGCATTTTAAACGAACTGCTTCTGAGCAAACCTACCTGTTACAGATGGATCTGTCCGCAATGGTACTTCTGGGAGAGTCCAGCGAACAGGCATGACAGAAGTGAATTCCCACCCATCATAAGTATGCCTTCTTAGAGTTATGTGGCACTACTGCTGGCAAAGTGGGACATACCTATCAAGAATCCTTTAACTAAAACTGAACATCCATGAGGCAACCGTGGTCCATCATCACCAGCAATACTGTAGCCAACCGCTAACACCCAGCTGAGAAATATGGATGATTTTCTCCTATTAGAGGGTGCGTCTGGAATTCTTCGCTTCAGTCGCTGTCAAAGATTGGCTATTATATGCATTCGTCGAGGCTTTCTCTTAAATGCGCAAGTCATTCAAGGTTCATGGAAAAAAACGTGGGAAAGTGAAACTGAGGATTATTAGCTAAGTCACGATTTTTTTTTTGACAGAGCAGAGTTGTTTGGCTGAATCTTCTTCTTGTTCCAAGCCTTATTGTCTTGCATTGGAAAATTATGTTTATGTGGTGATGTGCGATCTGCTGCTTAGTGTTTGGGGATTGTTCATTGACAGGAAGATTCTGAAAACTGTCGAACGGCTAATCATTTGTAGAGGCAGAGGGTGAAGCGTGTGTAGAATGAGCTGCCAGAGGAAGTGTTGGAGGATGGTAAAATTACTGCCTTTGAAGCCATCTGGTTGGGGACATTAATAGGAAGTGTTTAGAGGTATATGTACCAAATGTTGACAAATCGACGTAGATTTATTTCGGAAATCTTGTCGGCATGGATGAAGGGTGTTTTTCCATGTTGCAAATCTCGATGACTATAGCCGATCTACCAAGAAATCAAGGTGTAGAGGACCAGAACAATATGAGAAAGATTACAATAATGTCAGGGTCAAGCATTCTTTTATAATTCTAGGAAAATCCAATTCATGAACAAAGAGTTTCTGTGAGACTGGGCTGCGCTTGTCCGCAGAATGTCTTTATGCTCTTCATCCCCTTGGCTGCAGGATGGAGTTCTGACTCTCCCCAGGGTTCTGTACCTGCCAGTATCACTTGTCCTCTCATCATTGCTGTCTTTCAAAATATGACTGGGAGAGGTTTTCGTAAGTAAATGGGCCAGTACGTAAGTGAAATGCCTTTGAAGATGAGATGAAAAGAGCCCAGAGACAGTATGTTCTTGTCAGAATGAATGGCAAGTCTGGAAGGTGGAAGGAATGCTAGAACGCAAGAGAAATTGAAGCTCTGGTCAAGAAAATATTGAGGCTTTCGTCAATTACAGACAGCTGAGATTGAGTGAATTCTAACAGAGAATAACGGAAATCGTAGGATTGCAGGTGGAAAATCAGGAGGCCAAAAGGGGACATGAGGGTATTTTGGTGAATATGGTTAAGGAGAATCCAAAGATATTCCACAAAAACGTTTAGGGCAAAAGAATGTCGAGGGAGAGAGGAGCCGTCTCCCCCCTATATCCGCATTCCCTCGAAAAGTCAACGAGGCCATGTGGAATGTGTGGAACTGAGAGAGACAGGCGAGATACTAAACAAGTGTTCTACATCAGTATTCACTGTAAAGAAGGAAATAAAAGCAAAGGAACTTGGTGAAATGAATAGTCGTATGCTAAAAAGTGTCCATATTGCTGAGGAGGAGCTGCTGGACATCTTAAAATACAGAAAGGTGGATAAAGACCAGGGACGTGATCAGATGAAAGCCAACACTTTGTGGGAAGTTAGAGAAGTGATTGTTGCACCCCTTGCTGAGGTATATGTAACATCAATCACCGCAAGTGAGGCGTTGGAAGACTGGAGATTGGCTAACAAGATGTCAATACTTAAACGTGGAGGTAAGGATATCGCTTGAAAGTAGAGACCAGTTACCCTGATATCAGTGGTTGCTACGTAGTTGGGGGAAGACCTTACAGACAGAATTTACATGTAGTTGGATAGGCAAGGACTACTTAGGAGCAGCCCACGTGGTGTTGTCCGGTTGAAATCGTGTCTCATGAGTTTGATTGAATTTTTGAAGAAGTGACAAAGAAGATTGATGAAGGCGGAGCAGGGATTTGTCCAAATGGTCTTTAGCAAGGCTTTTGATAAGGTTCTGTATGGTAGGCCGGATAGCAAAGTTTTGATCACCCGGAATCCAGCAGAGCTAACAATTTGGATATAAAATTGCCTTGAAAGAGATGGGGGTGGAAGTTTCTGTTTCAGGCTGGAGGCCAAAGACTAGCAGGGCGCCATATTAACTCTGACTTAACTCCACAGGTGCTGCCAGACCTGCTGAGCTGTTTCCAGCATTTCCTGTTCGTGTTTCTGGTAAAGGAGCTCAATGATGTAAGGATATCTGGGCAAGAGCAAGTTGGGCACCGAAGTGTCTGTTTCTGAACCGTACAATTCCACATCATTTCACCTTTATGACTAATTTGTTTGTCCTCCAGTCCAGACCCTGCAAGAGACGCCGTCTTGATTGATTGATTTATTTTCAAGTGTACAGAATTAAAGTGAAATGTTATTTTTATGAGCAGAACAGGCAGATGATAGTAAGCGTGGATGTACAGATCATGACGACTGAGGTAGAGACATTGCACATTTCCACACTCTGCCAGAAAAACGTTAGCAAGATCATTATTATTTGAGATAAAGGAGCCCAGTACCCAGTGTAATACGGCCTGAGAAAAGTTGTTCCTGAACCTGCTGGTGTGTGTGTGTGTGTTTGTGTGTGTTTGTGTGTGTGTGTGTGTTTTGTTCAGGTTTCAGTTTCTCCTGTTTGGCTGAACAGGTTGTCAGAGATCATTGCCTTGGTGCAATTGGTGTTTCATGATGTTGGCAGCCGCATAGATGTAGTTTATGGATGGACGGCTGTTTTCCGTGATGGTGTCGGCTGAGCACCCCACCTTCTGTAGCTTCTTACTATCCGAAACAAAGTAGGAGCACTTTGGAATCGCAGTAGTTCTGAACGACGGAGATGGAGATTTAAAACACACGAAGACGCTGTGGTTTCAGTGAATTTCGCATGCCCTGGCACCACTTTTTAATGGTTACCACAGACTGCGTCTATGTTTGAGGACTGCATAGGATTATGAGAAGAAAGGCTTTTATTTTACCATCCACTGCCTGCAGTCACTGCAATCAATTTATCCAGAGACATATATCTCTTAAAAGATACACATATATGTGCATTTTTACAGACATCGAGTGCATTATATGTTAGTTCCACTTTATCATCCGACACTTTATCGGTCAATTTTGGAAGTAGCTGCTGTTGTAAAACAGGTAGATCATTGAAGAAGGGATTCAATTCGAGGACAAACATTTGACAAATGTGATAACTACAATTTAGGGTTCACACATTACAAAGAAAGAGGCATTGCTCCCACCTGTGTAGATGTGAATAACCTCAAGGAGCTAAGTAAAGCAAAGGTGGGAGTGGCGAACCATCCATTTACATCCTATCCCATGTGAATCCAGAAACATAACCGAGAGAAAATTCAGCTATGAGAAATATATTCAAAAGCGAGTTGAACAAGCAGCTATCGGATGAAGTACAGGAGAAAAAGAAGAAAGTGGGTGAATATGCTCAGCTAATCGAAACCCGCAGAGAGCTGTGAATGACAGTACAGGCCGAATAGTCACTTGCTGGGTTATGAATATCTTAATGTGTTTATCTTGGGGTTCTAATTTGTTTAACTGGATACGTTAGGTCCAACAGTAGAACAGTGTAAAATACAGGGCTCGAACTCATGTTGTAGTTTCACAGTTTCGAAGTGTGGGCACATTTTTAACTGATAAGCAGAAGGTGGGGACAGCAGATGCTGCTGATTAGAGTCGAGAGTGTGGTGCTGGAAAAGCACAGCGGGTCAGGCAGCACACGGGAGCAGGAAGATCGACGTTTCGGGCAAAAGCCCTTCATCAGGAATCGAGAGTCAGGAAGGGGGAAATTCCCTGATAATAGATATTATTAGATTTACAATGGCAGATTCCACTTTGTGCGATGAAAATGGACAACCATAACAGCAGTCGCTTTTTATTACTCTTGTGTGGGTTATGGCATTAAGTTTCACGCGTCATATAATTTTAATCTAATTAGATGCAGTGATTTATTGGTAGCACTTTCTCGTCTTGATTAATCTTCTTTCTGGTGCACAATTGTAAGTAGAATTGGATGTCACACGTCCTGTTTTAGGAAAGAATTGATATCAATGCACAGAGATTAACACAGACGATTAAAGACGGGATTCTTGGCAGTGTGGAGGAACAGAGGGATCTTGGTGTGTACGTCCATAGATCCCTCAAAGTTTCCACTCAAGTGGATAATGTTGTTAAGAAAGCATATAGTGTTTTGGTTTCATTAACGGGGGATCGAGTTTAAGAATTGCGAGGTTTTGCAGCAGCTCTACAAGTCCCCGGTGAGACCACACTTGGAATTTTCTGTCCACTTTTGGCCGGCCGAATATAGGAAAGATACAGAGGCTTTGGACAGGTTTCAAAGAAGGGTTACCAGGACGCTGTCTGGACTGAAGGGCTTGCCTTATGATGAAAGGTTGGATACGCTCGGACTTTTCTCCTGTAGAGAAGGTGGAAGAGAGGAGACCTGATAGAGGTGTACAAAATAATGAGAGCAACAGATAGAGTCAATATTCAGAGACTTTTCCCCTGGGCAGGATTGCCTGGTATGTGGATTCATAGTTTGAAGATGTGAGGTGGAAGGTATAAAGGAGACGTCAGACGTAGGTTCTTTACAGAGACAGTTGTGAATGAATGGAATTCGTTGCCAGCTGTGGTGGTGGAAGTAGAGTTATTGGGGACATTTAAGCATGTTTATGGACTGTAGGAGGAAACCGGATCACCTGGAGAAAACCCATACAAGCAGGGGGAGAATGTGCAAACTCTACTCAGACAGTGCCCCGAGGTTAGGATCAAATCCGGGTCTCTGGTGATGTGCTCACCCCAGAGAACAGACTTGAATGAGGAAGTTGGAAACGAAAAGCGTTCTGCAAGGTTGGAACTGCTCAGATAATTGGTTCATTGTTTGTGCTCAAGATTTTCTTGTGTGGACTGACCTGGCACTGTGAGGCAGCAGTGCTAACCACTGAGCCTTAGCGTCCAAGGATGTGCACGCTCGGTGAATTTGCCATGGGAAATGTGATATTACTGGATAGGCATGGAAAATTCTCATGAGTTTCCAGGGATGTGGGCTCTGGATGGCATGTTCTTCTGAGTGTCAGTTCAGCCTCGATGAGACAAGCAGCTTCCGTAGTTAGTCAATGATTCAATGGACATAAAAATATTCAGACCTTCGTATCAGTACATTTGTCGAAATCCCGAGTTCCACGTATGAAAGAAAATTAATGTATCTACAATTACCTGCCTTGGCTTAGTTATGGATTAAATTGTGACAAGAGCCGATTTCCATCTTTTTAACCAAATCTCAGTGTTTACTATCTCCACACGAATATAAACAAAATTGAGGTCCTTCTGCCTCTTACAGCAAATCTCGTGGCAGTTGCCATCCTATCCCAGGGAAGGTGTGAGACCTCCAACTGCACCACTCATTACATGGTGGCCATGGCAATGGCGGATCTACGATTCTTACTGAGGTCATGCTTCTCCGAATCAATTGTACTATTTCCCGTTGCCTCTTCTGAAACTCACTGCTGTGTGTAAAGCTAACTACCTCCTCGCTCGATTAGCAATGGACTTTTCAGTCTGGTTCACTGTCGCTGTTACTTCTGACCAAATTATTGCTATTTGTTGTGAGAGGCTTAAATCTAAATATTGCACCAGGAAAAATGCAACAGGAGTTCTTCCAACAATCAGTGAATTTTTTAGTTTAAAAACATACCCATTTACTTCCGATTTAAGCCTAAGTGAATAATAGACAATGTTCCTCTGTATTGTTCTAACAAATGAAGCGAATTTACTGACCCGAGATGGATTGGATGTAGAATGTTTGAAAAGGTTTTAACACCATTGTTACCATTTGAGTTAATTCTGTTGCTCAATCCTCTGATAGTAAGGCATATATTAGTGGATAGACGAGTTCGTAAGGGACTGAAGGTTCATGGCCAGGAACAGAATGATCCAGAAATGGACAGCAGGTGGAATTCTGTGATTTTACTTCTCATTATATCGAGAAGTTTTATACTGTTGTGGTGACAGTATATTCTGTTCATTTTTATTGTTAATAAACTCCTCGATGCCAATTCTGAATACATATTTAAAGAAGTTGCACATATGTTGCTGAATTTAAATTGCAGCACAAACACATTAACTTATGCAGCGACGCAATCCAAGTTGAGAGAACAGTTAAAGAGCATGGTGAAATATCTGGTTACCTTAATTATGAAACTAACTTCAAAAGGAAGCAACTCAGAGCTGCTGAAAAGATGATACGCGAATGGAAAGAGTGGATTGGCAGATCATCGCTGGGAAAGAACATCGAGAAGCAAGATGTAATTAGGTGTCGTGACCAATCCACAAGCACGAACAGAGGAACAAATAAAGAACAGTGGCATTAGGTCAGACAGAAACCGTCTTCAGGCCTGAAAGAAATGAACAGGCGTAACACAATTCCACAACAGCAGCAAGGCACATCCTATATGAACTATTTTGCCTAATGGCAAAAGAGCAGGAAAATTCTCACATCCCAGAGATAAGAGGACAAGGCTGAGAGATAACACCCGTCCTGCAAACCTTTTGTAATGTGCGTACGAGGAAACAAAATGATGGGCTAAGATTGTATGCTGCAGGGTACTATTCCTTACATGGCAATCAACAAAATCATTTTCTATCAGACAGGGTTAAATGATTCAACAAAAAAAGGATCAACTAGGTGTTAAACTTTATTCATTATGTTATTGCCATTGATACTGGGACAGATTAGACAAAATTGTTGCTGTGGTAAGGATCTCATCGCCACACTCGAAAATGCGCATCTACCATCTTGAAGGCAGACCTCTGATGGAAAATGAAATACTCGCAAATTTGCTCGGATTGGTGGAGCTCGAACAATATGTGAGATTCTCAACCGATGCAGCAGGGATCTAACTGGTGAATCTTTTGTTAACAAGTTCGATTTTCGCATCAGAGCCGCATTCTACCCAGAGATAAGTTTATTCAAGTAATCTAGTTAACCATTCAGTTCCTGATAAAGCAGTTATCTATTTATCACTGGAAACTTCACCTGTATACGTCTCTCAGTATTGCCTTCACTTCTTTTGATTAATGAGAAGGTGGGGGGCGGTTGGGGGTAGCTAATCCATAGAGTGATCCATTACAATCTTACTTTAATAAGGTTAGATAATGATATCTGGGAATTGTTTGATCGTGAGAATTGTGCACAATGGGGGAGAAAGTGATTCACTGAGAATTTCTTTCAAACAGAAAATCGTGCTCAGGGAACATTTAAAGGCAGGATTCCAACTCCTGCGCCCGAACCCACCCCAAAGTACTACAAGCTGGTGAGTTGCAAATAGAGGAGGTTTCAGCAATTGCACGAGTTGTTGGAGAAATGGTCAAAACGGCCGTGGAGTACACACGTTTGTTGTGCATTGCGTCTTGTCCTCGGGTTTGCATGGTCCCTGCAGTGTTCAAGCACCAACCGGACTGGGAGAGATAGGCGAACCGAATTGGAATCTACAAAGAGAGTATCGATAATACAAATGCATTTGTCTCTGAATGAAAGTAGTAGCAATTTTCTTAGTGGAAACGTCATTGAAGTCCGAGATCCCATGCTGATGCTTTGTGGATGTATCTTCAAACAACACCATTGTCAGATGCAGGTGTTTTCCTGAGGATCCCATTTCCACGAATATAATATGGAATCTGCTTAGACAATCGATCATTTCAACATTATCTCATTGACTGTATTCATCTTTTATTGCACTCCAGAGCTGTGTACAAGTTTTAGTATCTGTGAAACCTGCAATCTCGACATCAGCTTTCATTGCTATTTGTCATTGGGTTATTTCAGATAACTGCTTTGAGAAATCTGACCGAACTCTTACTTCATCGTCATTAAAAGCTATGCATGAAATGTCCAATCATGGAACGAGTGAAGAAAGTTTTGTATTATTTCTCTGATCTTCTGCTGTTTCTCTAAGCAATTCTCATCAATAAATGGCAAAAAAAAGATCAGACAGAAACTATGCTCAAATTACGCATTGTCCTGTTTCTAGAATACTGAGAGTAAATGTAAATTTGAACATTGATTGCCCTCACAATCTTGAATGGTGACATTTACAGAGCAGAGAATGATGCACTCATAAGAATTGTGGTAATCTTCGACAGGGCCTTTGGGGAATGATAAGGATAGAGAGGAGTCCTTGATACATTTTGTTCAATAAAATGCTGGTTTTAAAATCGTTTGTTGGTGGTTTCCTACTTTATTGAATTGTTTTAGACAAAAGACAGTAATTCAGACGATTGTTCGACGATTGTTGGCTGACGTTTGCGCAAAGCCCATTTTGTCTATCTCCGATGATGTAAGAGAATATTGAATTCCTCCTGCATTATCCAGTGCCTGGTACTGTATGTGAACAAGAACCTTTCATTTTCTCCCAACTGTCATTATCAGATTCACGATTCTTGCGACTGTGGAACTTCGCTTCTAGACATACATTGAAAGTGGGATTCATTCTGTCTCTGAACCTTCTTGCCTGTCAGTGTGAATTGCAGCGTTTATTTCAGAATCTCTGTTTTTTGCACGCAAGTGAGATCCACTCTGCACTCAGACCCTGCTCAACATCGAGTTTCCACCCCATTTGCAGACCACATCCATTCTTAGTCCAAGCATAACCCCAACCTTTCTATAGCCCAGTCATTTCAACACAGCATCCTGCTTACAAGCCCATAGTCGGCATACGACCATACTCCAGTGACTCACAGCGCAAACCTGTGAATCAACATCTCGTCTCTCCTTTGTTTTGCTGGGGGTGGGTATGAAAGGTTTGTCAGAGAGGCCTCGATGAAATTCTGAAATCTTACTCCCATTAAAACATCGGCCTGATGCTTTCGGACCATAATTGACATAAACAAATTCTTTGTGCTAGATGCTAGGCCCGAAGCGTCAAATCCCCAACAAATCTGCCCACCGGTGGGTGGTGATGCACGCACTGGCATGGCCTCCCTGTCCGTCATGCTAAGGATAGGCCGGAACACCCTTTGGGGTTGCCCATTGCCCTCCTCCTTGCTGGAGCCCACCAGGGTCAAGACGCATCCGAGGATGGCACTCAGCCCCTGGAGGACGGTGATGGTGAGCTGCAGCTGCTGGTGGAGATGGTGTTGGGTCTCATTCTTTTACTGCTGCTCACCGACGACATGGTGCAGGAGGCACCGTGCTAACACAGTTGACTTATGGGCTCCCAAACTACCATGATGTTGCCAGGAGAGGGCGAGTTCCTGGAAGTGGGCACTCAGGAGCCTTGGAGGGTAATCACGGAACTGGGGGTCGGGGGCTGGTGAGGCTGCACTCAGCCGTGGCGCAGTAGTGGCCCATGATAGCAATTGGGCCACATCAAGGCCTCAGTCAAATGCACAGCCAATTGGGGAAGCAATTCTAAAACTGAACGGGAGCCGAGATTTCCTTGCACTGAGCGGTAAGGTCTGTCCTGCACTCTGATTGGCTCACTCAGTACTCGGATTGTTTGGCATCCACTCTTATATTCCCCTGCATTACGTCAACTACTGTGAATGAAACTGGTTAATTGGCTATCCCAGCTCTAGGCCCATGATGTATCCTGAGCTGATATTTCACTGCGTTGTGGAGGTATTGGCTAATTGACTAACACAGCACGAGGACTGCGATGCATCCTCGAAAAACCACATGGCCAGCGTGCGGATGGGATGTGGCTCAGTTATTCCATCACGACGAATCACATTAGCTGACTAGGTCCAAGCCACAACTTGAGCCTTTATGCCCCTGCTCTATGAGTGATGGTGTCGGGGGTGGGATGGTTATTCCATCCAACTGACACCAGGGATGAAGTTGACCCACTCAGGATTAGGGTCAATCTTCAACCTGCGCTCTCTGTCTCCGATTTGTGGAGTTCAGCTAATCCTAGATTAACTGCAAGTACTCGGCCCAGGATCTGGATCTTTGGTCTGAACTTCCCAGCACAGTGGGTCTCAATTCATTCCCCATCATTAAGTTTGAGATTGGTTTGGGATAGGGCCCGATATGGGAGCCTGTCTAGCCGTGAGTGTGAAGGCCCTTAGTTTCATAGCATTCTGTCAGGTCATCTCCCAATGGTGATGCCCAGGCTTACTTTTCCCTACATTGTGGGGCTTGCTCAGTCTCAGAAGGAAAAGTTAGGAAAATTGACAAATGAGGCATACCGGTCTGAGTCACCTGGCTTCCTTCAAAACAGAAGACCAGTATGTTCATTTCCAACAATTGCTGGGTTTTAACTTTCTGTGGTTCGGAATGAGATTGGTATTCTCGGCAGTACTGGGCCAAGAAGGCACCTGGAACTTTCCTGCTGTGGACGTTCACGCATGTGGGGGATCTCAGTCCCAGACTCCATGAAGGATCAATAAACACGAGCCTGAGATGGGGACTGCATCTAAATCTCCCTGTCTGGATCTTCAAAAGTCCCACATTGGGAGAAGTTGTTAACTTCAGTGCTTGGCTGGAAATGGAGCCTGAGACCTTCATTTCCCTGCAAGGGGCTCGAACCGCTCCACACTGGGTGAAATTGGTAAAATCAGTGCTAGCCCCTAGATAGAGAAATGGCATGTCTCTGCAGTGCATTACAGGATGGGTGGAGGAGAAGGATTTATTTCCTGGTATATAAATAATTCTAGTTGTAATATTTATACTCAAAAGCAGATTCAAACAATCAATGGGAAGTGCAAGATTATTTGCTTAAAACTCAGGAATAGGAAATGAGAAATCACAATGCTTGGTGTATACTACAGGATGCGCAACGACCAGCAAGCGAGAGAGGAGAGAACATAGAGAAAGATGTTGGAAAGATATGAAAGCAGGGTTGGGGTGGTGGGTGACTAACTTCCCCAACACACTAGGAAACTGTATGGACTGAAATTGTAAGGACCATTCAAGAGTGATACTTGACACAATATGTAAACTGACAATCCTGGGAATGGACCTGAGTTTCGGAACTGTGCCAGGCCAAGTAAGTGAAGTTTCAGTTAGGGAGAATTTTGGGAGAAGTGACCATAATACTGTGCGTTTTAAGATATTCACGGATAGGGATAACAAAAGTCTTCTGGTTAAGATCTAAACTGTGGGAAGCAAACTACAACAATATTAGGAAAGAACTTGACAAATTTGATTCGAGGCGGCTGTTTGAGGGTAAATCTACATCGGACATATGTGATTATTTCAAACAGCAGTTGACAAGATTTCAGGAGTGGCACATTGCTGGGAGAATGAGGGATATGAATGGCAAGTTACATGCACCTCGGATGACCAGGAATGTTAAGACCTTGGTCAGGAACAGAACGGATTGCAACAGATGAAGCCCATGCAGTATGTAAGGAAAGTGGGAAAGACCGTAAACGGGAATTAAAAGGACTAAAAGCGGTCATGAAAGGTCGTTAACAAACAGGGTGAAGGAGAATTCAAAAGATTTTTATACTTGTACAAAAAGCAAGAATGTCGCCGGGAAAGAGTTGGCCAATTCAAGGACTACGGATGGAACACATACCTGGAACCAGAAAAGGTTGGTGGGATCCCTAACGAATTCTTTGTCTCAATATTCAGCAAAGAGAATGAACTGGTGGAGGATGATCTCAGGGAGTGTCGAGTTTCTAAGACACGTTACTATTAAAAAGGATGAGGTGTCATGCATCTTTAAAAGGTTCCTGATGGGATCGAAACCAAAGTATTGATGGAGGCAAGAGAACAAACTACTGGAGCATTGACAGACATTTTTGTCTCTTTGGCCACAACAGCCAATCTAGTATCTTCATTTATGAAGGGCAGCTGGGATAATACTGGAAATGACAGATTTGGAAATCTCACGTCAGTGGCAGTGAAATTATAGGAAAAGCTTCTCACGTAGGATCAAATTGACTTATTCATGAGAGCATGGATTTGTATCGGGAGGTTATGCCTCACTAATTTGGATCGAGGTGTTTTTATAAATTATTCATTCACAGGATGAGCGTGCCACTGGTTCAACCAGCAAATATTGCCCATCCCTGATTGTCCAGAGGGCAGTTACGAATCAAGCACATTGCTGTGGGTCTGGAGTCATATATCGGCGAGACTTGACATGGATGGCAACTTCCTTCTCTGAAAGATATTTGTGAACCAGATGGGTTTTCCAACAATGAATTCATCGTCATCATTCAACCCTTAATTCCAGACATTTGTCATGTGCAAATTCCACAATCAGCCGCGGCAGGAGTAGAACTGGGGCCCCAGAACATTGCCTTCGTCTGTGCACGAACATTCCAACTTGGCCATGGCCTCCCAACGACACCTCCTTTTGTGGAGCTGGTGAAAATGATTGATGAGAGAAAAGCGAATAACATTGTCCAAATGGGCTTCGGTACAGCCTTTGGTAAGGTCGTTTATGGCAGGCTGGTTCAAAAGTTGACGTCACGTGGTATCGGAGAGATCGGAGAGAGCGGGCAAGATAAGTGCAGCACTGCCTTGGTGAAGGAGACAGAGGGTAACAATGGAAGGATGCTGTTCGCAATGGAGGTTTGTGACTCGTGGTGTTCCACAGGGTCCGGCGATATGACCTTTGCTGTGCTTGATCTACGCGAATGATTTGGAGGGAAATGTAGCCGGTCTAATTAGTAAGCTTACCAACGATACAATGATTGGTGAAGCTGCAGACCATGAGGACGATTGTCAGAGGATGGGCAGGATTCTGAGGTTAGAGGAATGGGCAGAGAAATGGCAAATGGAGTTTAATCCTGAGAAATGTGTCGTGTTACATTTTGGATGGTCAAGTACAGGTGGAAATTAGAGAGTGGATATCTGCATCCTTCTGAGTATTGGTTTGCAGAGGGGTCTGGGTGAATTAATGCACAGATCACTGAATGTGGCAGAGCAAGTAAATAAGGTTGTTAGAAAAAAGGCTAAAGGTGTGCATGCCATCATTGGACAGAACATTGAGGATACGGAGAGTCAAGTTGTGCTGCGGGGAATTTGACCACAATTTCCCCTCCCACGTGATCGACGATCCCCACCAGTATATCTCAAATACTTCCTGCATCTCCGCCCTTGAACACTACCCTCCCACTTGTAACAACAGAACCCCTGCTACCTCATAACCTCCGGGCACATCTCCCTCATTTCTACCACCTACACACAGACACTACCACTAGGGATACTTTGCCCTCCACTATCTGCCTTCCATTAAAAAAGACTATTCCATCCGTGACTCCCTTGTCAGGTCCTCGGCCCACCCTCCCCGCCCCCCAGCACCTCCCCCCCCCGCCACCATCCCACACTGCACGCCCGGCACATTACCCAGCCACAGCAAGAATTACACACCCTGCTCCCACACCTCCTCGATTACCTCTGTCCAAGGTCCTAAACGATCCTTCCCCATCCAACAGAGCGTTTCCTGTACTTCCACACATTTCACCGACTGCGTCCATTGCTCCCGATGTGGTCTCTCCTACATTAGGGAGACAGGACACAAACTTGCGAATCGTTTCAGAGAACATCTCTGGGACACCCGCACAAACCGAACTCACCTCTTCGTGCTGAACCCTTTAACTCCTCCAGTCACTCCATTAATGACATGTAAATCCTGGGCACCTCCATCGCCAAATCCTAACCATCCAACACCTGGGAGTAGAACGCCAATTCTTCCGCCTTGGGACCCCCGCCCAACCACACGGGATCAATTTGGATTTCACCAGTTCTCTAATTTTCCCTCACCTACCTTGCCCCCAATCCATTCCTCTAATTCTGCATCGGTTTCTTGACCTGTCCGACGTGGCCATCTTCATTCCCACCTATCAGCACCACCCTCCTCTCTGAACTTTCATCTTCTCCCCCACTTCAAGTATCGCACTCTCAGCTACCTCCCAATACCCACCCACCCCAGCCACACAGGCCTGCAATTAATCTCTCACATTCCTTGATTCATGAGTCTCATTCCTGATGAAGGTCTCATGCCCGAAACATCGACTCTCCTGCAGCTCAGTCGCTGCCGGACTGCCTGGGGTTTTCCAGCATCACACTCTACGACACTTTAAATATTGCACACAGCTGTGGTCCCACACTATCCGAAGGACGTGGATGCTTTGGATAGGATACCGAAAATGTTTCGCAAGATGCGCTCTAGTATGTCAGAATTTAGCATTGGAGAAATATTGGCAGGACTACGTTTGTTTTGACCGGATCGCAGGAGATTGAGGGACAATCCAATAGAAGTTTACAAAATTGGTAATGGCATAGATAGAGTGGAAAATAAGGCTATTTCTTCCCTGGGTGGAGGGGATCAATTCGTTAGGCATGCAGGTCCGAGATGCGAGGTGGGGGATGTTTAAAATAATTGCGTGAGGCAATTTTTCACATAAAGGATCCTGAGGACCAGGAGGCTGTTGCCAGAGGAGGTGGAAGAATCAGAAACAATAGCATCATTCAAGATCAACCTGGATAGAAAGAGAGGGGAGGTACACTGACCAGGAAGTGAAGACTGCTTTAGTATGGAAGGATAGAATATGGTTGTGCAGGCTTTGAGGGCCAAAGGGCCTATTCTTGCACTGTGCTGTTTATTGCGAAATATGAATATCCATGTCCAGAAGTGAGGTGGACCCATGAGCTAACCAGATAGACAGATTGTAAGATCCCTCCAGGGACTCAGTCACTGCGTCCCATATTATACATTTGCCAGAAAAGAAGCAACATTCACAGTGAATTACACCGTCATTCACTCCCCTGGAACCAGAGGTTATGCTGTATTAGGTGTACTGTCCTTTCCCTCCTCTTGAATAGGAGAGTCAGGGTGCATTACAAACACTGTCTTTTCGCACGCTGGGACAGGAAGTTTCAGCGCATTAGGTAGAGAGCCCTTCCTGTCCTCTGTAATCGGGGGTTACTACGCATCAGATGCTCGATTCTTTCCCCCCTTTTTGACAGACATCATGGTGCATTAGACGAACTATCCTTTCCCCGCTCTGCGACTGGATGTCACATTGCGTTGGATATGTTGTCCTTTCCACCATTTGGGACCGGGCGTCAGAGTGCATTAGAGTGCACTTTCCTTCACTGCTCTGGGACTGGTGTCACTGTGTTACACACACTATCATTTCCTCGCTTTGGGGCTGGTGTCACGGTATATTAGATACATTGTCCTTTCCACCCTTTGGGACTAGGAGTCATAGTGTGGGGATGGACGGTGAAGGAGAAAGAGAGACAAATGGAGAAGGTAGTATTGCTGTAGAGAGATCACTTTATTGAGTAATGGTCTGTTGAAATATCAGTGACGTATTTAGCAATGAATGACCTATCATGGAGGGAAGGTGGGAAATGAAGAATGTTAAATTGTGATTGATGAGAGCTAATGGTATGGAAAGTATGATGTTGTTGTTGCTCGAGAGATAGAGACAATGAAATAGAGATAGAGAAAAGGATGGACAGAACATGTGAGAGACAAAAAGAATTGAGAGCCACTGAGTAAGAGGGCAGTGAGATGGCAGAGACAAACCATAAGACGGAAAGGGAGAGGGGGGTAGAGAGAAAGACAGCTATTGGGAGAGAAAAAGAGAAGTTGAAAAGATCAAGACAGACAGAGCGAGATGGAGGTATACAAATAGTGACCGCACGAAAGAGAGACACTGAGTGATTAAAACAGGTAGGGGATAGACCGAGAGAGGTCACAAAACTGTATGTTCACAGCTCTTGATGCACCATGTGTTATTATCTGTTGGATGTGACAGTCAGTGTACACGTCATTGCACCCTTTATCCCCTCCACTAGTGGGGAACATATTATCCAAAGAGGAATGGGTATGGACAGACACACCTTGGGCACTTGGACTCCAGCCCAGTTTACCTCGGGTCAGGAAATGGCACTGGGGTAAACTGAACAGATCTGATTCATGTCCGAATAACTCTGTTGTTCTAACAGTGAGAGAGAGAGAGAGAGAGAGAGAGAGAGAGAGAGAGAGAGAGAGAGAGAGAGAGAGAGAGAGACGAGAGAGAAAGACAGCTGTTTAGATAGATAGATAGATAGAGAGAGAGAGAGAGAGATAGAGAGAGAGAGAGATGGACAGATAAACATAGAGGACTGAAACAGACCGACCAGTCCAACAAGTCCATGCCAAACATGATCCCAAACTAAACTAGTCCCACCTACCTGCCACTGTCCCATATTCCCTCCAAACTTTTCTATTTCATATTTCCATCAAAATGTATTTTAAATGTCGTAATTGTATCCACTTCCACCACGTCATTAAGAAGTTTACTCCACACGCCAACCACCCTCTATGTAAGAAAATAATCTCTGATAGCTGCTTTAAATTTATCTCCTCAAAAATGTACCCTCCAATTCTGGAAATTCCCCACCTTAGGGAAAATACAACCACCACCAATTTCATCTACGCCTCTCGTTCTTGGACAAGCTTCAGTCAGGTCACCCCTCTCAACCTCCTATGCTCCTGTGAAAAACGTCCCAAGCTATCCACCATTTCATAATGACTCAAACGTTCCATAGCCAGCACAATCCTGGTAAATCTCCTCTGAACCGCCTTCGCCTTGATAACATCCTTCCTATAACTGAACTGAACAGAACAGGAAACTGTATTCCAAAAAGGCCTCACCGATATCCTGTACAATATCAACATAACATCCTACTTCTTCAACCGAAAGGACGAAAGAATAAAAGCAAGTTCGCCAAACACCACTTCACCCATCCTGTCCATCTCTGACACAAACTTTAAAGAATAATAAAGTGAACTTATCGGTCGCCCTGTTCTACAACACGTGCTAAAGACCCAGTATCAATTGTACAAGATGTACCCTTGCTTGTTGTACCAAAGTGCAATAGCTCGCATTTATCCAGAGAGAAGGTTTGTGAGAGAGATCAAGACAGCAAAAAGCATGGGATCGGAATTGAGCAAAAGGAAAAAAGAATCAAGAGACTTGGGAATTGAGAAACAGAAAGGGAAATAGAAAGATTCAGAAGGAGTGAGAGTGAAACAACAATCACATAATTTGTATCTTGCTGCTGCCTGTCAGGGAGCGAAATGACAGACCTGTCTGGATGGCTGCAGCTCCAACAACACTGAAACTTGACAATGACAAGGCCTGCTTTATTGCTACCATTCCCTCCACCACCACGGACGTTCAGATTAGATAACTTACAGTTTCAAAACAGGCCCTTGGGCCCAACAACTCGAAGAGTAACCCACCCAGACCCATTTCCATACATTTACCCCTTCACCTAACACTATGGGCAATTTAGCTGACCAATTCACCAACCCTGCACATCTTTGGACTGTGGGAAGAAACCCGGAAGAAACCCACAGGGAGAATGTGCAAACTCCACGCAGACAGTTGCCTGAGTTGGGAATTGAACCCGGCTTTCTAGCGCTGTGAGGCAGCAATGCTAACCACTGTGCCACCGTGCCGACCTTAAGCAACAGTGAGGACTATCTACAAAATCTACTGCAGAAAGTCATCAACGATCCTCGGACAGTGCCTTCCAAATTCACGATCTTTTCCATCTTGAAGGATAACAGCAGCAGATACATGGGAGCCCCAGCCTCTGCAAGATCCCGTCCAAGCCAGTCAGCACCCTGGAAACATATCAACCATTCCTTCAGCGTCACTGTGTTAAACTCCTGGCATTCCCTCCCCGAGGGCATTGTGGGTTAACACACAGCACGTGGACTGCAGCGGTTCAAGAAGGCAGCTCACCTCACAGCTCAGCTCGATGAAATGATTTATTTACAAACAGATAAATATATTCATTTAGCTAAACATCAGAATAGTGCATGCACTGGAGGCAGTTTGAGCCGTCGATTGATTAGCATCAACTTCGGCCAACGCAAAACCCTGGAGGACCGGAAACAAGCTGGTCCTGCAGCCAATCTGCGCTCCCCTATTGCCTAAATGCGGAATTTGGATAATGAAGCTGCTGATTGGTGCCCAAAGAAGGTGTTGCTGCTCCACATCTATCTCTGAATGAAGAGGGAGCTTCACCCAGACTGAATCAACCTCAGGTGGGGAAATCATCTGGGAACATTTTATTGTGTTTTTGTTCTTTACTCATTCGGGGTTAAATTGTTAACTTGCAAGAATTGATCATTCGGGAAGTGAATTAAGGGAAGGGGACAGTTTCTGGAAAGTGAGTTCGAGGTCTCCCACTGTAAAAAGACATCGGTTACTAGTCTGAGGAAGGGTCCATCGACCCGAAATTTTATACTTTGATTTCTCTCCACTGATGATGTCAGATACGCCGAAGTTTTCCAGCAATATCTGCGTGTGTTTGTGTTAACCTTGACTGACTCAATTTGGCGCACTTGTTTATCTGGCTGCCAGAATGATTTCATTTCATAATGTTTGCAATTAAAAAGCGTTATTTCCAGGCTCGAACTGGCCAGCGATGAGGCATTAAATTAATATCAGGTTGATATATAACTTGTTTTGTTATACTATTCATAGTTGGAAATATCATGCGAAGACACCATTCTCCAGGAGAAAGTGAGGACAACAAAATGGTAAAGGCCAGAGTCGAGAGTATGGTGCTGGAAAACCACAGCAGGTCAGGCAGCAATCGAGCAGCAGGAGAATCGACGTGTCAGGGATAAGCCCCTCATCAAGAAGGTTTGTGGGTAGGGCGCTGAGAGATAAATGAAGGGCGTTGGGGCTGAAGGAAGGTGGATGAGAATGTGAGAGGTAGATGAAGGTGAACAAGAAGGTGATAGGTTGCAGATGAGGGTGGTGTGGATAGATGGGAAAGACAATGTACAGGTCAACAGAGCAATGCCGAGTTGAAGGCTTTTGACTGAGATAACGTGGGGGAAGGGGAAACTGGAGAAATCCACATTAAGTTCATGTGGTTGCTGGTCGGAATATGAGGCGTTCATCCTCCAGGCGTCGGGTAGTTAGGCTTTGGCAAAGGAGGAGGCCCAGGATCTGCATCTCCTTGGTGAAGACGGAGGGGGAATTGAAGTGTCCAGCCACTGTGCAGTCTCAGGAGTCCATGTGGAATCAGTAGACAGCCACTGAGGATGATGATGTGGCCGTGATAGTGAGTCTGCTTCAGGACGTGGCTGAAAGATTTGTGGATGAACACTTCAATTGGCCTCCCACTCGTTTAAGGTCTTACATATGGCGGCGAGAGGGGGGCTGGGTGGGGGGACCCTGGAAGATAGTGAGCAAACCGGTCAATCTAAGACTGGAATAGTTGGGAAAGGAAGCAAGTTAAACAGTTAGGCCAGTAAGGAATCAAGCAGAGAACAAGGTGGACTGACAGATTAAACTGCAATTACTTCAATGCAAGAGGCTTAAAAGGGAAGGCAGATGAAATCAGCACATGATGAGGAACATAGCGCTGGGATAGCATATCCATTACAGAGACGTGGCCTGAGTATGTTTTGGACTGGCAACTTAAAGTTTCAGGATACAAATGCTATAGGAAGGATGGGAAAGGGGTAAGGACAGGGTTGGGGGGTTGCGTCGCAATGTTTATCAGGGATAGCATGACTTGCTGTACTTAGGATACGCCTGCACCTCTGACCGTTGGCACACAAGCAAAAGGGTATTCCCCTGTTCTGATTGTGGGAAGGAATTCACCAGTTCAGCTAACGTGCTGAGACACAAGCGAATTGACACTGAGGAGAGGCCAAAGTGTTACCCTGAGTGTGGGAAAGGATTTGTTCAGCCATCTGCCTTGGTTATTCACCAATGGCTTCAAACTGGGGAGACGCTGTTCACCTGCTCTCAGTATGGGAAAGGATTCGCTCAGTCATTGAGCTTGGTTATTCAACAACGGCTTCACACTGGAGAGAGGTATTTTCCCTGCCATCACAGTGGGAAGAGACTTTCTGATTTCTATGCCATGCTATGACATGAACGGATTCACACTGGGGAAAGGCGGTTTATCTGCTGACAGTGTGGGAAGGGATTCACTCAATTATGCAGCCTACAGATACATCAGTGATGTCACACCAGGAAGAGGCCACTCACCTGCTTTCAGTGTGGGAAGGGATTCACTCAATTATCCAGCCTGCAGACACACCAGCGAGTTCACACCGGGGAGAGGCCATTCACCTGCTGTCTGTGCGGAAATGAGTTATCTCGAATATCCAACCTGCAGATACACCAGCCGATTCAATCCTGGGAGAGGGCATTCACATGCTGTCAGTGCGGGAAGAAGCTCTCTCAAATATTCGACCTGCCGACACACCAGCGATTGCACACTGGGGAGAGGACGTTCACCTGCTCTCAGTGCGGGAAGGGATACAATCAGTTATCCAGCCTGCAGTGACACCAGCCTGTTCACACCGGGGAGTGACCATCCACCTGCCTTTGGTGCGGGAAGGGATTCACGCAGTTATCCAATCTGCAGAGACACCAAGCAGTTCACACTCGAGAGAGGCCACCCACCTGCTGTCGGCGGCAGAAGGGATACACTCTCGTATCTAGGCAGCAGGAACACCAACAATATCATTCGTGACTGCAGGAGTGTGGTCGGCTGTTGGCGCTGCTGCTCATCATGTTCAAGACTGAAACATGTTGATCCTGCCAGTGGGCAGCTGAGAGGGTTTCTTTCTCCGAGACTGGCCACCCTCACAACTTGGCTTACAGTGAGATGGATGCTTCAAATGCCATACGAATCACTGAATGAAGAAAGTTTTGGAAGGTAGAAGTTGTTTCGTCTGGAAATGGAACCTCAATTATCAGGCATTCAATAATCCGAATATTGGATTATCCAGCATGATCGCAAGGTTGGAATGCTTAGCTAAACTGTCACTTGGCATTCAATGAACTGAACAAAATTCTCCCCACCCGTGTCCTTCAGATAATAGAGGTTCCTCTGCGTTTCATTTCCTCCAAGACCGTGCAACGTTGGCATTGAGATGGTCATGTCAGGCGGTTGTTTTTTTTTAATGGACATGGGCACCTCTCATAGAAGGTAGTTGGAGATTTGTAAAGATGGAATCGCTCATTTGGAATCGCTGAGGGGGAATGAAACCAGAAAGCTTGCTGAGCTTGGAGCTGGAGGATGTAATCTCCAGTAAGGCTGTCGATGAATGGCACTGGGTCTTGTGGTGGCAGGAAGATGTCAGACATTGGAGATGTGAATGAGGTGCAGGAAAGCCATTCAGCCGTTCAAGATGCCTCACCACGTGAGAAGATTGTGATCAATCGGATTTTCATCTCCACTCCTGTCGAAACCCTCAAAGCTTTCCCCACAAGGTGGTCAAAAGATGATGTCGAAGCGGTCAGTGAGTCAGTACAACTGGTATGTTCTCACTTCAAAAGGTGGAACGTTTAAAGCAAATTGGTTCTGATCATGGAGCAAATCAGTGTTGGGAAAAGTGACTGGTGTTTCCCCAGGGAATGTTGCACCAGGGACAGAAGCTTCTGAGACACCAATTCTTTCGAATGTGATTACCACGAGTGAAAATAGACGCGATCAATTCCAAAACACTTATATTTTCAGTAAAGGCACTCCGACTGCCCTAGAAAGCCAAGAAAGAATTTTACTCTGAGTTACCAGCTCAGTGGAAACTTTTATTAGAAAAACAGTTTCCAAAATCTTCATTGCGTTAATCACGGAAATGTGGGAACTCCCAGAAGGCTTCCTTCTTCAATGATCGCGATTTCCCCACCCACGGTGCCTGCCAATGCATGTCCTCCACGTTGTGCACCTCCGCCCTCCATCCCCACCCCTCACAACACAACAGGGACAGAACCATCCCCCAGTCCTCACCTTTCACCTCTTCAACATTCATATACACCGCATCGTCCTCCACCACTTCTGTCACCGACAAACAGACCCCACCACCAGAGACATATTTCCCTCCCCACCTCTATCAGCATTCCAGAGAGACCATCCCCTCCGCGACTTCCTGCCTATTTGCACGTCCCCGCCCACCCGCTCCTGACACCTTCCCCTACCACGCAAGAAGGGCAAATCCGGCACGCACACCTTCCCTTCCCTCTCCCCATCTCTGTCGAAGGACCGCAAGGATCCTTCCACATCTGACAGAAATTTATCTGGACCGCAACCGATGTCATCTACTGTATCCGTTACAACCGTTGTCGTCTCCTCTATATCGAGGAGACAAGACGCCAACTTGCGGATCGTTTCAGAGAACATCTCTGACACACCTGCACCAACCAACCCTGCCGACCAGTCGCTGAACACGTCAACTCCCCTTTCTACTCTGCCAACAACATGCAGGTCCGAGACCACCTCCATCACAAAACACTTACCGCCCACACCTGGAAGAATAATGTCTCATATTCCGCCATGGAACCGTGCAACAAAACGGGAACAATGTGGATTTCACCAGTTTCCTCATTTACCCGCACCGATTCACCCAAAACCCCCGTTGTCCCTGTCCCGACCCGCCACCTCAGCACCACCTTCTTGACCGTTACTTCGAATTTCCCACCTTTCTGTTCCGCCCTCGTCTTGCACCTTCATCTCTCCAGGGTGGAGAGATAAATGGGGGTGGGGGTGGGGGTGGGGGTGAGGTGTGGGCGTGGTGGCAAGTTACCAAAGAGTAGAATGGGTGAATGGGGGTGGGGATGGAGGTGATAAGTCGGGGGGGGGGGTGTCGGTGGGGAAGTTAGCAAAGATTTTATAACGCAGCCTGATGTGGAAGAGTCAAAGTGTTCGAACATATGAACATAGAAACGTACATCAAAGAACCAGTCCTTTGGCCCATAATGATTTGCCGAGGATAAATCCAAACGTAAAATAAAACAACCTGTACACGCCTCAATTCACTGCTGTCCGTGTGCATGTCCAGCAGTGACTTAAATATCCCTAATGTCTCACCATCACCGCTGGCAACGTATTCCATGCGCTCACCTCTCTGTGCATAAATAACCTACCTTTGATGTTCCGTCTATACCTTTCTGCGAATATCTTAAAAGTATGACCCCTCGTGCCAGTCAATCCTGCCCTGGCGAAGACTCTAGAAACAAAACAAAGTCCAAAGTTGAGAATGCTGTTGACATTATTGAGAGATGAATAGTTTCTCTTCCGAATGGGAATTAGGAACAATAACATAGAATCTAGAAAGCAAACTTGCCCCTTGAATGTAAAAATACATGGGAATAACATCACCAAGAAAGGTGGGAACCAACCATGAAAAAGTTGCACGTCTGTGCACAGGCAGCTGTGACAAAACAGACACTGGGACATTGCATACCAGGAAGCTGTTGAAATCCCAGGGATAAAAATGAGAATCTGGAGAGGAATCGATGTAAATTCCAGTGGGCAATGGTATACATTTGGTTTGATCCCTTTAGAAAGTGACCCTTCAGGACATCACAAGATAAACGTATTGGGCAGTTAAAGTAAAATTGAATTCAAAACATCACAGAGATATTCGGATTGCGTTAAATTAGGATGCTTTGTTTCGCTTCTCATTTGCAAAATAAAATTTAGTTTTGCTTAACAAAGTGCCATGTGGTGCCGTACAATTACTTGCTGAATGTTTCAAATGAATAGCAAGGCTTTGGAGGGATGTGGGCCGGGTGTTGGCAGGTGGGACTAGATTGGGTTGGGTTATCTGGTCGGCATGGACCGGATGGACCGAAGTGTCTTTTACCATGCTGTAATCTCTATGACTCTATGTTGATTGCCCCGACAAAGCTTGCAGGTCATTAATTCCCGAGGGACAAAGGAGACCAGGGTCAGTCAGTGAGAATCTCCATATACAGTGAGGCAGCAGAAGCTGGTCAGGTTCAGTTAGTGATGACCGGATAAACCACCCGATGAAGGAACAGCGCTCCGAAAACTAGTGCATCCAAATAAACCGTTTGGACTATAACCTGGTGTTGTGTGATTGTGTACTTTGACCAGATGAAGCACATATTCAAATTGCAAAGCCCACACTGTGATGAATCTGTTTTCAGTTGACACAGGGAGTGTGTCAGAAGAAAGATTTTTGAAAATGTTTGAATGGGAGTGTCACTGTCAAGGCTAGCACTGGGTGCCCATCTCTAACTGTCCCTAAACAGTGATGGGGTATCAGTCAGCTGCTTCAAGTGTTGCCAACTCAGAGTCTCTGTGTCTGCCTTGCGACCACTGAAGCCTGTCTCTCCTGCAGAATAAATGTCAGTTTTTGACTTAAATTGGTATTCTTTCAAATGGATCTGACGAATGCATGCATTGGGAGGGTGGGTTGTGTTAGCTCGTGAAAGAGAAAGCAGCAGCACAGCAGTTGAATCCAGACTTCATCGCCTGTCCCACTCTTCCCTCCTCACCTGATGCACACACACTGGCCCCGATCTGAAATCCATACAGAGATTGCTCACTCCCTTGTGGATGATGGGGGCAGGAGGCAATCTCAGCTCCCGAAGCTCATTCACAGCGTCATAACTCCTCCAGCACAGAGATTGGCCCTTTGCCCCAAACTGATACATGCAGAGCAAAATGGGCTGTCCACGCGAAATCCATTTCCCAATATTCGGTTCATATCCTTCTCATCTTTCGTATCCATGTCTAAATGCCTTTTATATCGTCTAAATGTACCCGTCTCAACCACTTCCATTGGCAGCTCATTCCATTAGCATTCCACTCTCTATATAAAAAAATGTTGACCTTCGGGTTCCCTTTTATTTTTTCCCTTAACCTTAAACAGATGCCCTCCAATCCCGGATTGCCAAACCCTCAGAAAAAGATTGAGTGCATTCACCCTATGCCTCTCATGATCTTATATAAATCTTTACGGTCCCCTCTCAGTCTCCTTGACTGAGGATGAGAAAGGTCTCGCTCCCTATAACATAGACCAATGAGGAAAGGCAGCCTCCTTGTACATTTTGCCTGCAATTTTTCGAGATTATTAACATCTGTCCGATAACAAGGTCACCAGAACTGAACACAATCCTTCAAATACAGCCTCACAAACATCCTGTATAACTGCAACATAACTTCTTAACTTCAATACTGAATGCACTGACTGATGAAGGCCAGTTTGCAAAAAACCTGCTTCACTGACCTGTCTGTGATTCCACTTTAAGTGAACTGTGAAACTGAACTCGAAGGTCACTCTGTTCCACTACACCCCTGAAGGCCCTACCATTCACCATGAAATTCCTACCTTCATTTGACTTTCCAAAATGCAACACCTCACATTTACCTATACTAAAATCCATTTGCCATTTCTTGGCCCAGTTCCCCAGCTTTTCTAGGTCCTGCTGAAATTTCTGTAAATTTTCCGCACTGTTCGAGATACGGGCGTTATCAGCATCATCAGCAAACATACTAATCATGCCTTGTGCATTCTCAAACAAGTCATCGATATAGAAAACGCACAGTATCGGGACTAGATCCAACGCCTTCGGCACTCCACTGGTCACAGCTCTCCAGACCGACAAGCATGATTCCCAACATCAAGCGAATTGTACGTCGATTTCCCAGCTCAACCTGGATTCCATGCAATCCAACCTTCAAAAACAACCCACTATTTGGAACCTTATCAAAGGCCTCACTGAATTCCATATTGACTAAGTTTACAACTCTGCCCTTGTCAACACTTAACACAGTTCTGTGGCCTCAGCTCCCATTCAGAAAGCCATGCTGTCTTCTTTACCTCAAACCCTGTCTTTCCAAATGCATGCATATCTAATCCCTCAGAATCTTCTCAAGTAAATGACCCAACACAGACGTTAAGATTACAAGCTGTTCTTTGCAGCCCTTCTTGATTGTGGAAGCAACATTCGCTATCCTCCAGGCTTCTGCCTGTGGCTAAAGATGATGCGAATCTGTCAGCCAGAGTCCCCTCAATTTCTTCTCTGGACTCCTGCAGTATTCCTGGATATATCTGGTCAGGACCAGTAGATTTATTCACCTTCATACATTCTAATACATCCAACACCACCTCGACTGTGTTATGGACTGTCCCCAAGATATCACCACTAACTTCCCTACTTTCCCAAGATTTTATGTCTTTCTCCACCGTAAACAGAGATGACAAATATTCTTAAGAATATCGCTCCCTCTGCTGTGGTGCTGCACATACTTATCCACTTTGGTCCTCGACGGGCCACATTCTCTCTCTAGTTATTACTTTTCCTTTAAGATAATTAAAACACCTTTTTGGATCACCCTAATATTCTCAGTCAAGTATATCTCTTGCTCCCTTTTCGCCCTCCTGATTTTAGTCTAAATTAAACTCCTGTATTCCCTGTATCCTCCAGGCATTCCTTTGATTCCAGCTGTCTCTCCCTGAGCCACACCTCCGTTTTCTTCTGCACAAAATCTCAACATATCTTGTTATCCAAGACTCCCTATTCCAGCCATCCGCGCCCTTCATCGACAAAGGAAAAGATAGAGCTTGAATTCCAATTATCACAATTTCAAAGGCATCCAACTTGCCAAATGTGCTTTTACAAGCAAACAACCTATTCAAATCAATCCCGGCAAGCTCCTGTCTAATTCTTTGTCCCAATTTGTCCCTCTCAATAACCATCTTAAAATTAACAGACGTATGGTTACTGGTCCAAAGTGCTCCCCCACTGTCACCTCAGTCACCTGCCCTGGCTAATTTCCCAAGAGTAAATCGAGATTTGCCCCTTCTGGAGTAGGATCCTCTATATACTGCATGAGGAAACCTTCCTGAACGTACTTAAAAAATTCTCACAGATCTAAGCCCTCCATGCTCTGGCAATCCCTGTCTATTTTGGGAAAATTAAAATCCCCTCCAATGACAACTCTATTGCTCCTGCAATCTCCCCAGTCACCCTGCATACTTGATCTTCTAATTGACTGTCTGGGGGGGCTTATATTATAAGGTCACTATCTTCTGCTTGGTGCTTAGCTCTTTCCACAAAGCCTCAGTGGATGACCATTCAGTTATTCCACCTTGAATATTGCTTGAATACTCGCCCTCATCAAAAATGCAAACAACTCCCCGCCTTCCATCACCTCTTCCCTGACAGAGCACATATCCCCTGTGTGAGAAACAAAGCACACAACATAATAGATTTAAGTCCGAGTCAAATTCTGAAGCAGTGAATTATATTGAAGCGTTTTTGTAAGGGGTTGTGCTGACAAGTCGGCACCCTGATCCAGGAATTACTCCACAATTTATACAATTTAATTCTCGGTACTTCCCCGTTTCCTCATTGGCCTTCAAACCTATCAATATTCCTTCTTGTGTTTTGCTCCTGCCTAGCTTCGCGATAACCTGTTTATTTCTCCCCCCACTCCAAGCTGGGCGACCCTCACCCCTATTTATCCAATCCCTTATTTGTAAGTGACGTGGCTCGCTTCAGTGCTGACATGAAGGAAATGAGCTGAGCTTGGCATATCCTGATGTTCTTTTGCACCTTACCTGTTTGGCTGTAACTTCTTCCATTGTTTGCAGGCACATTTCATTCCTGTATGCACATTTTAACTAATGCAAAGTAACTATGTAATCCTTCCACATAGTTTTAAATCCTGTGTTAGTTTATTTTATTTCGTTAACAATTATTAACTTAGCTGAAACAATTATATACTGATGTTAATAAGCAATTATAGTTGCATAAGTAACATTGGTGTACCTATATCACACAATTTCCCCCTTTTTCTTTACATTGATTATATTCTTTTTTTTTCTTTGTTTGTCACTTCGCAATAGACAAGCATCTTTGCCGAAATTTCATTTATTTTGAAAATCTCCCCGGATTACTCTTTCGGGGCATTTGTCCGGCCAAAGCTGTTTAAACCAAGCTTTGGATTAACCCCGGTGCACAAAGCATGATACAGGATCCCATTGAGATTAGTCCTCCCACCAGTACGATCAAGGAGGTTAGGAATGAAGCCACCACACTCCTTCACTTTCCAAACCACAATTCTAACCAACCAGTGAATGATATGATGACTCCTGAATTTTCAGCTCGTTCTTCAGCTAGTGTTGTTAGACCTTGCAAGGTTCGAGTAATCGACCCATCTGGGGCTCTGTTACTTGGAATAAACGTACAACAGCTCCCTCTTAACATAACAGACACACACCCTTTTTCTGCTCGTATCATATCGAGGTCCATTCTATTCTCCCATGCCTTTCTGCTGGTTGCATCAAGTTGTTCGGTTATACATTTAATTGTGTCTCTAGTGTAATTGATGAATTTTTGCTGATTATAGAAAATATAATTTATCCAGTCCACATTTTTGTTGTCTGTTACCCATCAGAAGAGTACTGATTCAAACGCTGCCGTGATCTGGTTACAAACGTTGAACTCATCAGGTACCTCTCTTGGGACTCACAAACAAGCACCCAATAGTAATCTCTTACTTACTCCCCCTTCCTTTATTATCTCTTTCTTTTTAAATGGCAGGGTGAACGGAATTACCAACTGTGCAACTGCACACGTGCCCATCCAATCTGGAGGTAGGGCGGATCTCAATATTTTCGCTCTGCAGTACTACCACAGATCCACTCAGGGAATCCTTCATGCAGAGTCGTTCCCTCCCTTTTCTCTCACGTACTCGATTTCGGTGCATGATTTCAGTTCCCCCAAATATCTGGACCGAATTGCTCCTTGTCTGTTAACACACGATGTGTGATTTCCGACCACGGCAGAAACATGGTGTTTGGGCGGGGGTGGGGGGCGTCTTTGAGCCTTCCTTCTTTAATGGAGGGAACTTTAATGGAGGGAGTATACAATCTTTATTACTCTTTGTCATCTTATCTTAATACAGGTATATCGTGCATGCCATACCCCTCCTGTCTCGCTTCCACCCGAGCAGAAAGGGGACTACTGGGGCCATTGGTCTCCCAGAAGCACATGCCTCTGGTCTTCTAGAGGCACAATTGTTTGTTTCAAACTTTTCACTGTGTAATTTATCCATTCAACACAGGCGTTTGTATCCCCAGTTGTTTCTACTTCAATGGTCTGCTTTAAGTCTTTTACCTTTCCAATTTTTATCACATAACGATCAATTAAGGTACTCTACTATTCCTTTCTCCTACTTGGGTTCTGTCTTTCACATGTATTTTAAAACAACGTTCCCGGAAATTCTTCCTGTCTGCTTTCATCACTATCCCAAATATTTGTTGTAACTGGACCTGATAGATTTCTTCCCCTAAAACTGCTTCATACCATGAGGTTTTCTTTATTGTTAAATATATTGGGTTCCACCTTTTATCTGGACAGTCAAGAGTTTTCCGGAAAGGGCCTTGCTGTACTGTAACGAGAGGATTAATAAAGAGATCAACTCTGAGGACTTCCTGCCTCTGCCATTCTTTACATTCTTTATTCCAAAACATATCTCTTACACTTCTCTCTCCGAGACAGTTTCCTCCCATTAGTCTTATCCCATGTGCCACTTTCGGGAATTTTTCATTAGAAACTAAGATGTATCTCTGAGTTACTGTGTTGCCAAAGATTTCTGACATTGCCACAATCCACCAGACTGCAGGTATCTGTTTCTCTGACTTGTGGATTTGTACTTTCTGGAACCGTTATCACTAAGTAAGATGACCACACCATAGCCTGCCAGAATCCTATGATAAGAAAAGCTAATAGAGTGTACCTGAACATTCTTCCCATTCTTCACTGGCATTGAAGCGCCGAGCGACTTAGCATACAATCTACAGAAACGATCCCGCGGTCGCGCCACTACTGTATAATCAGTTATTTAAAATCTTTTTAGCTTACTTTTAAGTGGTTCTTTTGTCGATTCGAATGTCCAGACTTCTCTCTCAACTGCAGATTCCACTGGCCCTTTCAGCTGAGTGTCGTGAGTCCAGACTATTTCTTCCGTTCTTATCGGGGTTTCAGTTGTTAAGAGTGCTTGGTACAGTCCCTCCCAGTCTGGTTGCAATTTGGTCTCAGTCCATGATTTGACTAGGACCCAATCCCCCGTTTGGATCGGATGGACGGTGAATTTAAGGGGTGGAGTCTGTGCCAATAAACTCCATTTCCGGAGCAAGAAAGACGAGAACGACAAGCCCAGTCTATACTTCTTTAAGAACAAATCTTTAGTATCCGGGGTTGACAGTTCTCCTTTCAATCCTTGATAGGGCAGGCCAAACAATATCTCATAAGGGGTCAGCCCCATATCTCTCATTGGGTCCGTTCGCTCTCGCAAAAGGGCTATAGGTAAACACTTAGTCCAAGGGAGTCTGATTTCTGCAACTAATTTAGATAACTGCTTATTGAGTGTGTGGTTCATTCTCTCAACGGTTCCTGATGAAGGTGGATGGCAAGGCATGTGGAACACCCAGGAGATTCCTAACCCCTTCATCACTCCCTGGAGTACCCTGGAAGTCAAATAAGTTCCCTGATCTGAATCTATGCATTCCACTACGCCGTATTTGGAAATTATGTGTTCAAGTAATATCTTGGACACCGCACTTGTGGTGGCAGTGTCTAAAAGGTACGCCTCCACTCCTCCAGACAGGTGATCAACCATTATCAGCATATACCTCAGTCTTCCCAATCGGGGTAATTCTGTATATTCGATCTGAATGCTCTGAAATGGCCTTAGCACAGGTTTTCTCCCTCCGGGGACTTGTTTCCTTAATGCCTTCTTGTTTATGTTTTACATGCTATGCATTCCTCACATATCTGTTGGTTATTGTATATATTCATTTGCATCCATATTTCCTTAAGACTAAATCAGGGGAGCCACTTGCACTCCCAAGTGGCTCCCCTGATGTAAAACAGCCATAATTTCTTGCACCGTCATTTTATTCAACATTTCTCTCCCATCGGGTAACATCCAGCTCCTAACTGCTGTCTTTGCACCTCCAAGATATTTTAGTTCCTTTTCCTCCTTTGCAGTAAACAACGGGGAACCCTGAAGATCTAGAATTTCACGTATTGCGGAGTATATCACTGCTCCCAGTGGATTGGGGCTGCTTCTTTAGATACCTCATCTGCCAGTTTATTTCCCGTTGCTTCCAGTTCATTCCACTTCTGATGTCCATTTATATGAACTACCGCTAGTTCTCTCGGGTGTAACAGAAACTCCAACACTTGGTTATCAATTCCTCATGCGATAGTTCTTTTTCTCTTCTGTTTGTCAGTTATTTTTCCTGCCAAATTTTTCTGAAGGTGTGCATCACTCCAAATACATATTTTCTGTGTGCGTACACCGTTGCTTCCTTGTCTTCTCAGGCTCTGAGAGCTCTTTCGAGGGCAGAGAGTGCACAAGTTTGGGCTGACCAGCCGTTAGCCAGTCTTTCAACCTCGATAACGCTTCCTTCTATCCCGTCGACTACAGCATATCCATTGTGCCTTTTCCCCTTAATCACCCGGGAGGAACCATCGATAAACAACCGACCTGCAACGGTACGTCCCTTAAGTCCATCCGCACATTAATCTGATATTCAATAACATCAAAGCAGTCGTGTTCTGCATTACCAAGGGCCATCCCCTCTCCCTTCCACAGAAATGCAGCTGGATTCAAGCAACTGTCTGTGACGAACATAAGGTCATTCTGTTCAATTAAGATTGTCTCATATTTAAAGATCCTAGAGTCTTTGAGTTATCGTCCTACTTTCTGAGTTAGTATGGTCCGTACCGTATGTGGGGTGTTGAATATTCAGACTCACCAAAAGTAAGTTTCCGATTCTCCTGTACCAATAAGGCTGTTGCTGTCACTGTCTGCACACACTCCAGCCACACGCTTGATACTGGGTCTAATAATTTAGACAAGTAGGCAACCGGTTGCTTCTTCCCCCACCCCGCAAACTCCGCCCATCCCCCGTCGCTGGGTTAGGACCCCTAGAGCCACTCTCCTGTCTACCGTGACAAACAAATGGAAGTGCTTGTCTCGGGAAGATAATGCATGGCAGCGGTATAGGTGAGGTTCCCCTTTAGTTCTTCAATTAATTCCCTCTCTTTATCTGATGAATTCAATAATTTAGGGTGTTCCTCTAATCGATTCAGATATAGTTTCTTTGTTTGCCGTTCATATGAGTCTATCCATAATCGACAGTACCCTGTTAATCCCAGGCATTTTCGTAATTCCCTTTTGGTTTTAGGCGGCAGCATTCCCACAATTCCCTCAATTCTTTCTGGGTTTATTTTTCGTTTTCTTTCACTGATTAGGTGTCGCAAATATATGACTTTCTATTCTACGTACTGCAATTTATTCTTGGAGACCCTCAATCCTTGTTGTCCTCGAAAGTTCCCCAATTCGTTTGTGGCTTCTATTGTTTTGTCACTTTTCTCGCCTGTTAGAAGAAGACCATCTATATATTGAACAGGGTAGTTCCTTTGGGACTATTGAATTTCTCTGAGACTTGTTCCAACAGCTGACCAAAGAGATTCTGGAATTGAGTAAATCCCTGCGGGAGTACAGTCCATCTGTACTGCTGTTTTCACCCTGCTTTTGGATCTTCCCAATCGAAGGCAAACAGATCCCTACACCCCTGTGCCAGTAACATGCCCAGTAGGAATCCTGCAGATCCAGGACACTAAACTATTTATGGCCATGGGGAATCTTACTCAGTAGTATATAGGGATTAGGGAAAACAGGGTGGCGGGCTTTTACTATTTGGTTCAATGTCGTTAGGTCTTGTGCCAGGCGATAACTACCGTCCGATTTTTTTTTACTCGCAGGATAGGGGTATTGTAAGGTGTCATGCAGGGCTCTAGTAATCCATCAATTACTGGCTGCAGTCCCTTGTGTCACACTATTGAAATGGGATATTGTGATTTGCCAACCACGTCTATCTCTCTCTTTAAACTGATCTCAAAAGGAGGTATTTGTAATCCCCCGCGATTCTCTTCCCGTGCTCACACTCTGGGTTCTATTTCCTTCTCCTTTTCCTCGGTCAAGACAACAATTTGCATCACTAATCTCTGGGCCCATACCCCATTCTCCAGTCCGAGGAGTATGACTAAATCCTTCCACAATAAGTTACTTCCGATAGCAGGAATATATAACAGTTCACATTCGACAATATCTTTACCACTCTGGATTATTATAGGTTCAAGAACTGGAACTGTAAATCCCTCCCCTTTTACTCCAGAAAGAGTTAACAGTCGTTTCGAGATTTCCACTCCCTTGCGCTTAAAATTTAAGTATGAACTTGCTGTCCCCGTATAGACTCAGAAAACTACGTCCCCTTTGTAAGGTCCCACCTGTAAATTTATCAAGGTTTTCTGGTGGGGCCCCAGGGAAACGGAACCCCTGACACACCTGGTCTTCACCAAGGTTCATAAACGGTACTGCCTTTGCTTCCTTTTTCAGATGTGGACACTCGATCTTAAAGTGACATGTCTTTCCATAGTGGGGATTTTCACTTCTAACCTTGTTCCTGTCTATCAGACAACTGAACATCTCCTCCCTAATATCTTCTCCTCCCTTTATTTTCAATATGCTGCCCGCCACCATTCCGGTTTCCTTCTCCTTTTAGTTTTGTCCTTCTTTTTATTACCTAATCAACTGTGGCTACCATTATTTTTGCCTTTATTTTCTGCTTCTCATGTTACGTTGCCAGATCAATTACTGAGCCGATTTAACCAATTGAACAGCTTTAGGGCCACCTGATGACCTTTCTCCATCACCCAATGTTTTGCTCAGATCTTGATTTTATTTAAAAACATTACAATATTTCTTGCTCTCTGTAGCCTCAAATACCGATTCATCAATTTATGCTTGTCTGACTTAAAAGCCTCTTCCTAACTGCACATTTTGGAATCATACATATAACTATATATTTATATATTATAAATTCACCTATTCAGTATTTAATATTTAAAATGTAGAATGCCTACAGTTCCTAACTTCGAAATCCACTATTATTACCCGGTTTTAGTTCCTTAATTTAAATCGAATATTCGTTTCTTAAGTAGTCCTGATCAATCATTGCTCAATTATAATGATGTAACTCGTAAAATAAACGGAGCTGCCTTAAAAGGATTTGTGAACTCGAGTTAAAAAAATTCTAATGTATGCACAATGGCCGAATCCAAGGACACAGGAATTAACCATAAGATGATTTATTTACTTATTACAATCTAATTTAGATTAGATTAGATTTCTTACAGTGTGGAAACAGGCCCTTCGGCCCAACAAGTCCACACCGCCCCGCTGAAGCGTAACCCACCTATACCCCTACATCTACATCTACCCCTTACCTAACACTACGGGCAATTTAGTCTGGCCAATTCACCTGACCTGCACATCTTTGGAATGTGGGAGGAAACCGGAGCACCCGGAGGAAACCCACGCAGACACGGGGAGAACGTGCAAACTCCACACAGTCAGTCGCCTGAGGCGGGAAATGAACCCGGGTCTCTGGCGCTGTGAGGCAGTAGTGCTAACCACCGTGCCACCGTGCCGCCCACTAGTGAATCTTCAAACGTCCTCCATAAATTGCTTTTATGTCAGGATAAAAGAGATGAGTTAGAATCTTATACTCAGGCAGTCATGACCTGCAAAAAGAACAGGAGTTAACATTTTATTTCATAATTATTGTAAAATCCTTAACCTTAAAAGAAACCATGTTATATTTCCACAATAGAAATTAGATTCAAAACAGTCCCGGATCTCAAGCTCCAGCGAACAAAGCACAAAAATTCAATAACCAAGACTGAAATGTGCATTCAAACCGAATCACAAAGGGTTAAATTTTCTATTAGCTGTACAGCTCTTTTTTTCCCTCTCTCTCTCTCTCTAACACACACACACCATATCTCACTGATACTTTCTAAATTTCCGGCAACAACACCGCTAGAGGCTTCTCCCTGTAGCCCTCTACTTTTTTGAATTTTTTTCTGGATGTCAGGCCATGATTTTGTTCCGAAGTGTACCCTCAGTAGTCCTGCAGCTAAGAGCCCTTCCAAGACAAAGCATATTCTGAAACCTCCTGACGGTAAGGCTGATTTGCATTGACATATGAATTCAACTATTTACAAACACAGTCTTCGGCTGACCCGTACTTCGGCCAGAAGACGAAGAAAGGATTTCTTAGTCCATACAAAGCAACAATATTTCATCATCCATTTCCTATATTTTCCCCTTGTACAAGTATTATTTTGCCATTTCCACATCATCGGACTTATTGGAGGTAAATTTTCAGCGACCCCGCCTCCATTTCGATTTCCTTTTTTTGGTCCCCAGAGGCTTTTTCCTTACCCTTGGAACAGCCCATATTGATTTCCTTCGTTAGTCCTTCGTAACTTCTAGAACTCAATCCCAGCCGCCAAGGCAATATTTAAAAATCAGTTTTCCTTCCTTGGTCCATGCACGGTGTTGCCTGGCTCGATGTCTCCCAGTGCCAACTTGCAACCTTTCGCCTGCTTCAGATAGACGCTCATCGGATCTTGATCAGTCAAGCAGAAGGGGAAATCCAGCATCGAAGAACACGGGAACATTGTGAAAGGAAAGGGATGCATCTTCCGAACCACCGACGGTGCCTACGGGGCTGGTGATGCTGGACACCCCGGACGAGCGTCGAACTTGTGAGAGACGGAGCTCACAATATAATAAAATTCAGTCCGAGTCAAATTCTGAAGCAGCGAATTTTATTGAAACGTTCTTGCAAGATGGGTGTCTAGCCAGGAGGCACCCCAATCCAAAAAACACTTCACAATTTAAGCAGTTTACTTTAGTCTCTGTAAATACTTCCCCGTTTCCCTCATTGGTCCTCAAACCTATCAATATTACTTATTGTGTTCTGCACCTGCCTCGCTGCACTCCCCCCTTTTTTACTTCCTCCCCTACTCCAAGCTTAGTGGCCCTCACTCCTACTTACCTGTAACTAACTTGGTTCATTTCAGTGCCTATATGAGGACAACGTGCCGAGTCTGCCATAACTCAATGTTCTTTGCATCTTATCTGTTTGGCTGTAACATCTTCCATTGTTTGCAAGCACATTTCATTCTTGTATTCACATTTCAGCTAATGAAAGCAATTATGTATTTCCTTCACATAGTTCCATTCCTGGCCGAAACACTTATACAATGGTGTGCAGTTCATTTACCTTGCATAATCAATTACTTATTCAGCTTTTGGCTGGAAGAATTATACACTGGTGTTAGTACATTTATTTTGCATCAGCAAATATGTTTGCAGAAGTAACACTGCTCTACCTGTACCCCACAGCATGTCTAACCACAGCGAGGCTCCCACCTTTTCCTCCATTATTGATCAATTACACTTTCAGTCCCAACACACTCCTCGCTTGTCCTTAGCCAATCCCCATTCCTTCACCTCATTTGACAGTTAAACGTTTGCCCCGACATTCCACCATCTATCATTGGCCGTCATGCTATCCACACAAGTTTCAGAAAAGCTGGAAGCCAATTGTTAAAATAGTCTTGCTTTTCCATTCGCCCATTCCAGTCAGTCAGATAGGTCTTCGCCCAATTCAGGCAATTTCTGGAAAATCCATTCGTAAAAATGGAGTAACCAAAAGGAGCTGGGACTGCCCTCACTCCTCCCCCATAATCCACGAGGGAGTGAGCAACAGGAGGTGGGCCTGCCCTAACCGCTCCCCATCATCCACAAGGGAGTGAGCAACATGAGCTAGGACTGCCCTCTCCTCTCCCCCAATCATTCACAAGGTCGTGTGCAACAGGATCCGGGGCTGCCCTCTCCCATTCATCATCCACAAAGGAGTGAGGAATTTCTGTGTGGGTTTCAAGTCTGAGGCATGTGTGTGAGTGTGTGTCAGCGTAGGGAGGAAGGGAGGGAAGGGCCAGTAAGTTGCCGTCCATACTCAACTGTTGTGCTGATTTCTCTCTCAACAGTTAACCGCCTCCCACCCTTGTCGAGCCCACCATGCACTCATCGGGACCGTTTGGAAGAATACAAATTTAAGGAGTACATTCACATTTATTCTGCAAGAGAAGCAGAATCCAGTGGTCTCAACGCAGAGACAGGGACGCAGAGTCTACAGCACTTCAAGTAGCTGACTGACACACCATCACTTTTCATGGATAAAGTTAAGAATCACACAGCATCAGGTTATATAGTCCATCAGGTTTACTTGAAAGTATTAGCTTTCAGAGTGCTGCCACTTCAGGTAATCAGTGCAGCAGGGTCCTAATACACTGAATTTATGGTAAACTATCACAGTGGTATGCAATTGAAATGATGTATTAAACGAACATAGATTGTTATTAAGTCTTTCACCTTTTAGAATGTATTGCAGGTTTCGCTTCATTAATATGTAAATCCCAGGACTTCGTTTAAGTAACATTCTCGAGATAACTTAAGGTTTTAAAAACAAAATGACATCCCAGTTCAGACAATGTATTAAATCTGTTAGGTTCGAGTCTGTCTGAATCCCAAACTTGAGTCAGACTGGTTCAATTTCTCGAGTGGGAATTTATAAATTGTGGTAGGATTTGACTGTGTGCTTTCTGAGCAAAAATGGAATGTATCTGCATACATATATACATTATTTTCGAGATAATTAGAGATAGACATCCACTTCTGGCCTCACCTGTCACACTCCCATTCAAACATTTTCCAAAATCTTCAGACATACTCCCTGTGTAAAAGAAAAACAAATGCATCACACTGTGCCCGATTTCATTTAAATATGTGCTTTACCTGGTCATCACTTCCAGAGCCTGTCTTCCTTCTGCTGCCTCACTGTGTGTGGAGATTCTCACGGATTACCCCTGCTCATCTTTTGTCCCCAGGGAACAAGAATCCTGCAATCTTTGCCGGGACAATCAATGTTTAAAGATACTTTCAAATGCTCCTAAGTAATGCGAGGGTGGTGTAGTGGATCGCACTGCTGCCGCATAGCGTCATGGATGTGGGTTCGTGGTTTGGCCTCGGGCAACTGTGTGGATTCTGTATATTTTCCATAGGAATGCGTGGGTTCCTTCCTGGTGCTCCGGTTTCCTCCCAAAATCCAAAGATGTGAGATTAGGTGAATTGGCCATGGTAAATTGTCTCGCCTTCAGGGATGTGTATGGTTGGTAAATCAGTTGTAAATATAGGGTAACAGAATGGGTTTGTGTGGGTTACTCTTCAGCGGGTCGGTGTGGATCTTTTGGACCAAAGGGTCTGTGGGGATTGTATTCGAACTGAAAGATGCACAGCACCAGAGTTGACACTGTTGAACAAAAGTGAACTTAATTATGTGACTGAAAGGTTAAACGAAGAAACATTCAAACAAAACAATGTTTGCTTCAACATTCTCTGCAATGTTTTGAATTTGTTTTACATTGACAGCCCAGGATGTTTATCTCATGAAGCCTTGAAGGTTCATTCACTTTCTATAGAGATCAACACCAACGTCTGCCATTTCCCACTTGAACTTCCGTCCATTTCTTCCCAGTTTCTCATTCTGATACCGGAGATTTACAGAGCTCTCTCTCTCTCCACAAATGCTCCACTGTCTGTGTTGTCAGAGCTCTTTGGGTAAAAGCAGTTTGTCTGTCAAAAGACCGCCAACTCTATCACAGTTGGTTGCAATCTTCATTGGTGACATTGCTCCAATGCATTTTTATACTTAATAGGCTGTTTTGAATTTTTCCTCTGATCTTCATTCACCATAAATGTTAGTTAACTCTGAGTCAACAGCTTCCTCAATTTGTCTCTACAGTTTACCTTTCAACACTTTGTTTCTTCCACACCATGTTGAGGTTTAATTTGCTCTGTTCTGAACTGGTAATTGATTGTTTTATTCAGTATTAATTCAGTAGTGGCGGGCAATTTAATCTTTGATGTTAGGAATGCACAGTTGCTAATGCCTTTGTCTAGTCTATTGAAATCTTTTACTTTGCGATTTTCTCGATAGTTTTTTCCAGATTCTGCACTGTCCAATACTTCAATTTCTCGAATTTCAAGTAAGTTCCATGCTGAGCTGGAGTCCAAATGTAGAAGACTTTTCACATACAGACATAACTTCAGAACTGTGACTCTCCATCCAAGGGTGGGAAAACAGTAAATTGCCCATAAAATCATTTCCCTTTGTTGAATTCACATGATTAATAAGTAACGTGCAAACAAAAACAACAAGAGACTCTACTCACAGAATAAAATGTCAATTCACTCTGAGCAACGATCAATAAGACATAGGTACCGAAGTAGTCCATTCAGCCCATCAAGTCTGGTCAGCTATTTAATCAGATCACCGCCATTGATCGGATTGCCCTCAACTACAATGACTTGCCTTTTCTGAAAAACCGTTGATTGCCTTCCTGATTAAAATCTGTCCATCTCAGCTTTCAGTACACTTAATACACCAGGCTAAATAGTCCTCAGAGATAACAACAAATTAATCCTCATCTCGTTCTTAAATAAGTGAACAAATATTATGAGACCATGCACTGTGGCCCGAGACAGGAGGCCTGTGACCAGTGGAGTACCACAAAAATTGTTGTTGGGTACACTACTTTTCGTCATTTACGGAAATGATTCAGATTTGAGCATAAGATGCATAGTTAGTAAGGACAAGGGACTAGTTTGCAGGACTTACACACTTAATGGTAATCTCCTAGGGAATGTTGCTGAACAAGCAGAACTTGGAGTGCAGGTTCATAACTCCTTGAAGCTGGAGTCGTAGGTTGATAGGATAATGAAGAAGGCGTTTAGTATGCTTTCTTTTATTGGACAGAGTATTGACTACGGCAGTTGGGAGGTCATGTTGCGGCTGTAGAGGCTATTGGTTGGACCACTGTTGGAATATTGCATGCAATTCGGGTCTCCTTTCTATCGGAAAGATATTTTGAAACCTGAAAGATTTCAGAAAAGATTTACAAAGATATTGCCAGGATTGGAGGTTTTGAGCTATAGGGAGAGGCTGAACAGGCAGGGGCTGTTTTCCCTGGAGGGTCGGAGACTGAGGGGTGAACTTACAGAGGTTTAGAAAATTAAGAGGGGCATGGATAGGATAAATAGACAAAGATTAGATTAGCATATCCGTTCGGCATGGACGGATTGAACCGAAGGGTCTGTGTCCGTGCTGTACATCTCTATGACTGTACATAGATCTTGTCCCAGAGAGTCTTTCCAAATAATTCCCCTCCCATCGATGTGAAACTAACAGGCCTGTAAAATCCTGGATTATCCCTGCTATCCTTTTGATATGATGGGACTATGTCATGAGCCAGTTTTGGACTGGGGTGGATAAAGTTAAAAATCACACAACATCGGATCATAGTCCAACAGGTTTAATGGTAAACAATAGCTTTCAGTGCACTGCTCCTTCAATCGGTGGTTGTGGAGTGAAACATCACAGGACCCAGAATGTATAAAGTGTCATGATACATTGAACAAAACTGGAATTTTAATTCTTCCATCTTTTAGCATGCTTTGCAAGTTTCGATTCATTAATCAGTAAATCGCAGAACTTCTTTTAAGCCACCTCCATGTGCTAACTTAAGGTTTTCTCACAAATGGTGACATCTCAGCTCAGACAATGCTTTAAAAGTGTGAGATCAGAGTCTGTCTGTATCCCAATCTTGAGCCCGAATGGTTGTATTTGCAAAGGGGAATTTACGAGATATTACATGGGTTGATAGCCTGTATGGACTATGCGATCTATTCACCAGACCGCTGTGAAAACACCTGTGGCTAAAAAGGACACAAAGATATCTGTCTGTGCTCTAGTAATACGTTTTGAGAAGATTTGTAGCTCAGGTTGATTTTTTTGGATGTAGGTTTGCTCGCTGAGCTGCAAGGTTCATTTCCAGATATTTCGATACCCTATGAGGTAACATCATCAGTAGGTCTCTGGTGAAGCAATGCTGAAAATTCCTGCATTCTGTTTATATGTTTGCATTTGTTTGGGTTGGTGATGTCATTTGCTGTAGTGATGTTATTTTCTGTGGTGAAATCACTTCCTGTTCCTTTTCTCAGGGGGAGATCGATAAGGTCGAACTCAAAGTGTTTGCTGAGAGAGTTTTTTGATAGAATGTTACAGTAAATTGCTCTCTTGCCTCACTCAATACTCTGGGACTGATCCCATCAGAACCCGGTATCTTGTCTATCTTAATATGTTTTAAAACGCAAACCTCTTCCTTTTTAGCAATAACCTGGCTAAGAAACTTGCTATTCCCTTCCCTGAGGTCATCCTCCACCAATTCCTTCTCTTTGGTGAAAACTGACATGAAGAATACGTTTATGACCTAAACTACCACTTCTGACTCTGCACATAGAACCCCTGCTTTATCGTTGAGTGGACCAGCCATTTCCCTGGCTACATCCTTGTTTCTTTTATATATGTGTGAAAAGCTTTGGGATTCTCCTTAATACTGTTTGCTGACGACTTTTCGTGGCCCCGTTTAGCACTTCTAATTCCTTTTATAAGTCCATTCCGACTTTCTTTCTTTACTTCAAGGGCATTGTCATTTCCCATTCTCCTAAACCATTGGAAGTGAAAAATCACACAACACCAAGTTATAGTCCAACAGGTTTATTTTTAAGCAATAGCTTTCTCCGCACTGCTCCTTCATCAGGTGGTTGTGGAGAATATGATCGTAGGACACAGAACGTGTAGCAAAAGTGTACAGTGTGATGTAACTGAAATTGTATGTTGAAAAAGACCTGTTTTCTTGATAAGTCTCATCTTTTAGAGTGGGCATGTTGGATTCATTCCTTTCATATGTAAATTCCAGTAGTTTCTTGAAGTTACAATCTCCAATGAACTTTAACCCTCGGTGCAATATCGCCCCAGATAATGCATTGAAGGTGCAAGATGCCCTGAGGCTGTCAGTGCCCCAATGTTCAGACTGATTCTCATCTAAAAAAGGATTATACAGCATCTTACATGCAGTTAAGAACTTTTCGAGCAATATTAAATGTAATTCTGCAAGCACAAATTCTCCCCACAAACTGATGTGTGTGTGTGTGCGCGTGTATGCATGTGGACTTGGGGGAGTGGGGTTGAGTGTCTGTGAGAAAAAGCGTGCCTGTGTTTGTGTGTGAGTGTGAGTGTAAAGGGGTATAAGTCTGTGAGAGGGTGCTTGAGTGAGTGTGGGAGTATGTGTGAGCTTCTGAGAGACAGCTTGCATATGAGAGAGGATTTGCATGAGTGTATGAGTTTGTGGAATTGTGGGTAAATTAGTCTGTAGGTGTGTGTGTCTGTGTGTGTGTGTGCGTGTGTGTGTGTCTAATGTAGTGGGGTCACCTGTACTGTGAAATGAAACCACGCCCCTGGTTGAGGCCAACCCATGGGTTCCAAACTTGGCTATCAGCCTCTGCTTGGCCACGATTCGTTGTGGACTGTCCTGAAGTCTGCCTTGGAGGATGGTCACCCGAAGGTTTGAAGTCGAATGTCCTTGGACCGCTGAAGTGTTCTCCGACTGGGAGGGAACATTCCTGTCTGTTGATTGTTGTGCGGAGACCATTCACCGTTGCGGTAGCCTCTCTTTTTCTCACCAATATACCATGCCTCAGGGCATTCTTACCTGCAGTGTATGAGATAGACGACGTTGACAGAGTCACATGACTACATGACTTCCTGCCACGCACTCAGGGGGATGGCCTCAACCGGGACCTTACGTTTATGTGATCCTACAGCTGAGACACACACACACACACACACACACACACACACACACACACACACATGCACACACACACACACCTCTCTTAGTTTGTGGGGTGAATGTTTACTTTCAGAATTACATTTGATATTGCTCAAAAACGGCTTAAGCCCTTGTAAGATTCTGTAGATCTTTATTTTAGATTAGTATAATTCTGAACACTAGGGCACAGATAGCCTCACACAGGGCACCTCACACCTCCAATGCATTATCTGGGCCAACGTGGCACCGAGGGTTAAAGTTTCCGAGAAAATGCAACTTTTAGTAAGTTCCGAAATTTGCATATGAAAGAACTGAAACCATCATGCCCATTCTAAAAAATAAGAGAGTTAACAAAAAATTTGTATCTTTTCCAATATATAACTTCAGTGATATCACGCTGTGAACATTTGCCCTTAATTCAGTGTCTTACAATCTTATACTCCACAACCACCTGATGAAGTAGCAGCGTGCAGAAAGCTGGACCATCCAATTCAACCTGTTGGGCTATAACCTGGTTTTGTGTGATTTTTAATATTGTCCACAATACTCCAATACTAGCACCTTCAAATCAAACCTTAGCAAAGCTTTCTTTTTCTTTCTGACCATGGTCTTAATATCCCTGGTTATCCGAAGTTCATGTATCTTGCGATTCGCATCCCTCATTCTCCCATGAATGTGCCACTCCTGAACTCTGATCAACTGCTTTTTGAAATACTCCCACATCTCTGATGCCTATTTACCCTCAAACAGCCGGCTCCGATCAAGAATGTTCTGTTCCAGCCTTGTTGTAGTTCCCCTTCCTCTAATTTAAAGCCTTCACCGGAGGGCTGCTAATCCACGAGCATCTTACGGTATTATGGTGGCTACTCCCAAAATACACCACCTCCCCCACCAACCCCCGCCACCCCCCAATGTGGCACGTTGGAACAGCGGTGGGGTAGCACGGTGATTCAACGGTGAGCACTGCTGTTCAATGGCGCTAGGAGCCCAGGTTCGATTCCTGACCCCCACTGAAACTTCACTCACCTGTCCAGGCTCATTTCCCAAATTCAGGTTCCATATAATCCCTTCCATTGTCGGGCTGTTTACATATCATGTCAAGAATCCCTCTTGAATGATCCTTACAAATTCTGCCCCATCCCATCCCCGAGCACACAGTGAGTCCCAGTCAATCTACAGGAAAGGAACATTACCCAAAACAGCAATCCTACTAATGTTACGTCTTTCCAAATCTGTCTACATGTTCTCTCCTCTGTCTCCCGCTGGCTGTTGTGTGGCCGGTCGTATACCATTCTGGTTTCACCTTTCCTATTCCTGACTTTTAAGCGATTAAACGCTGCCCTTGATCATTTATATTATTCCTCGAATTGTTGTTTTGACAGGAGCTTAAACCTCCTCCCTTCTAGCGATGCACAGCAAAGACTCGGAATTTCTCCAATCACGGCCGAGCACTGCTTTTTCTAATTTCACCTGGTTTGGGATGTTCAAGCTCCATGTGGGTAATGTGGACCTCAGTCTCTATCTTGGACCTAGTTCTGAATATAACAATTTCATCTAATGTGGCACGGTGGATCAGTGGTGAGGTGGCACGATGGTTCAGCGGTTAGCACTGCTGCCTCATGGCGCTAAGGACGCAGGTTGGATTCCAGCCTTAGGTCACTGCTTGTGTGACGTTTGCATGTTCTCCCTATGTCTCTGTGTGTTTCCTCCGGGCGCTCCGGGTTCGTCCCCAGTCCGAAGGTGTGCAGATTAGATAAACTGGCCGTGCTCAATTGCCCACAATGTCCAGGAATGTGTGGGTCAGGTGCATTAGTCAGGGTAAATAAAGAGTAAGAGTTTCGGGGAATGGGTCGATGGGTGGGATACTCATCAGAGGATCAGTGTGGATTTGTTGGATCGAAGGGCCTGTTTCCACGCTATCAGTATTCTATGAATTAATGTGGGACCTTTGAAGCCCTATGCTGATAAATTTAGGCCTCAGGCTTCATTATCAGCATAGCACTGCATTTAATAACTCCATCCAATGTGGGAAATCTGGAGACACAGACTGGGTAATGCACGTGCAGGCTCAGTCTCAGGCCATCTTATATCTTGGATTAATACTTCCGAGTTCACCAATCTCATTTTTAACCAGAGAGAGTAAAAAACCAGTAATCCTTGGAAGTTAATGTACTGGTCCTCTCTTTTGAAGTAGACCAGGTGACCCAGATCAATATGCGTCATCTGCCAGTTCTGCTGACATTTCCTTCTCCAACTGACCAATATCCACAACGTAAGCAAACGTAAACTTGGTCTTCATCGTGTGCATAGTGCTAGCTGATCTGATGGAATAATGTGGAAACAAGGTTCCTTACCCTCCCAGCTATATATATGTGCACACAGAGCAGGAGAGTCTCAGTCTCCATTCTTGAGCACATCCCTACACTGATCTCACACTCGATGATGTGGGATGAATCGAGAAGCACAGTGTGGGGAAACCTAGGCCTAGGATTCAGATCCTGAACCAAATATTTACTGCTAATCGCGGGCTAGTTCAAACCCACAGATCAGGAAGATGTAGCCCAGGTCGAATCTTGGCCGAGGACTCGCTTAGCCAATTTCACTTCCGGTATCAGATCAGTGATTATCTCCACCATCCATACACCCAGAGCTAAAGCTGTATCTTGCTCCTCGTCAGCCAATGTGATTCATGGTGGTGGATTAAATGAGCCATATCCCACTCCTACCCTGGCCATGATGAAGGTCCAGGTTGCATCTCAAGCCTAATGCTGAGTTAGTCAATTAGCCAATATCTCCACAATGGAGGAAAATATCGGCTCAGCATGCGTCAAGGGGCGAGAGCTGGGTTAGCCAATTTCACACCCAGTTATGGATTAAATGTGGGGAAATATAGGACCAGACGGTATCATGGGCCTAATGCTGAAAGAGCCAATCCAAGTGCAGGACTTATTGAGTAGCTCAGTGCAGGGGCATTAACACTCAGGCTTCATTTTCACTTGCTTCATAAATCAGCTGTGTCTATGACTGAGGCCTCGATACTGTCTAATTGGCATAGGGGGCCACGACTGTGCCACGGGTGAGTGCAGCCTCCCCATCCCTGAGAACCATCATCCTTCCCTCCCAGCGAGTGGATCAGCAGGAGTCGCCAACGATCCTTCAGGATCCCCAGATGAACAACTCCAGCTACCTATACGCGCAGCCCTCACAACGATTTGGATGTTTGGGAGCCTGCCGTCCACCTGTGTCAACATCGTGCCCCCTGCCATCACCTGGCTGCCCTTCTGCATCGTATCCTGTGTGAGTGGGGAGCTGAACAAGGCCAGGCAAAACCTCCACCAGTAGCTGCAGTGAACAATTACAGACCTCCAGGGCCTGGATGCCAAACTGCGCTGCATCGTGACCTCACTGCGCTTGGCTTCCAGCAACCTGCTAAGCGTCAAGCAGCCCCAGGCCATGTCAACGACTGCTACATCATCACACACTAGATGGGCTGAGGTGTCAAGGATCAGGAGTGACTGTAGCCTGAAGCCTAGCTCCTAGTCATCAACTGGACTGATCACAAGGGATAAAGGTGGCCAAAAGGCCTGGGCCTAGCTCTTAGTTATTAATACGACAATTTGCATTCATGAAAAGCCGAGAACCTCGCACTTTTGACCAGTCGGCCGAATTGGCAAGGGAGTCTTAAAGTTGTGATTTGAGATGTCCCAGTAAATTTCTTGTGGACTCAGACATGCAAAGTCTCCCTCTCGGATCGTCCCAGAGATCACAGTCTTTGGAAGTCTGGAATAAATCGCTCTCACGTGCAGTTTATTTTAATTTTAGTCATCCACTTTATTTACCAATAGCTTCGCTGTGACAACATATCAAAGACACCAAGAAGTTCAGCTTATTAGTTTCGAAAGGGTGCAGAGGAGATTTACTGGGATATTGCCTGGTATGGGGGGAAGATCATACGAAGAAAGGCTGAGGGACTTGAGGCTGTTTTCGTTGGAGAGAAGAAGGTTGTCTAGTGGTGAGGCAGCAGCGGTGAAGGAGGCCCAGGACCTCCATGTCCTCGGCAAAGTGGGAGGGGGAGTTGAAATGTTGGACCACGGGGTGCATGGAGACGCCTGGAGGAAGAACGCTTCATCTTCCGCCTCGGAACACTTCAACCCCAGGGCATCAATGTGGACTTGAACAGTTTCCTTATGTCCCCTTACCCCACCTCACCCTAGTTCTAAACTTCCAGCTCAGTAACTGTCCCCATGACTTGCCCGGACTTGTCCTACCTGCTTATCTTCTTTTCCACCTATCCACTCCACCCTCTCCTCCTTGACCTATCACCTTCATCCCCTCCCCCACTCACCCATTGTACTCTATGCTACTTTTTCCCCACCCTCACCCTCCTCAAGCTTATCTTTCCACGCTTCAGGCTCACTGACTTTATTCCTGATGAAGGGCTTTTTCCCCAAACGTCAAGTTCAAAGTTATTTGGATGCTGCCTGAACTGCTGTGCTCTTCCAGCACACTAATCCAGAATCTGGTTTCCAGCATCTGCAGTCATTGTTTTGACCTAGCAACAAAGGAACAGGAGAATCGACGTTTCAGACCTTCTTCAGGATTCCTGAAGAAGGGCTTATGCCCGAAATATCGATTCTCCTGCTCCCTTGATGCTGCTTGACCTGCTGCGCTTTTCCAGCAACACATTTTTAAATACTTACAAAATGCCCAGCACTTCCCTGTAAAATCTGACACATTTCCCTGGACCCGCCTATTAATACCAACGCACTCCCTTGGACTACCATTTAAATACTAACACAATCCCTGGCACTCACCCCTGGAATAACTACATACTCCCAGGTACAGTCTCCTAACACCGACACAGTCCCTGTGACCCATCCTTTAATGACTGTCTCACTCCCCACGATTCACCTGTAAATACTGAAACACTCCACGGGAGCCCCATATTAACACTGACATGCTCCCCGGGATCCTCACTACATAAACTGGCACAATCCACAAGAACACCCAGTAAATACTGACAATTTCCACTGGGACATCCCTGTAAATCCTTACACTCTCCATGTGCCGTCTCTGATAAATACCAACTGTCTCTCCGGTAACCGACACAGCCCAGGACACCAATAGATACTGATACATTCCGCGGTACACCTCTTTTAATGCTGGCACACTGCTCAAGAACTCCACTGAAAAGACTAACATATCCCCTGTTCCCCGAATAACTACCGAACACTGCACGGGAATTCACATCTGAATACTAACACATACTGCGAGGCTCCTCAATCCCCTCATAAATACTAAAGATCTTTCGGGGTACATTCTTGTAAATGCTGACACATGCGCCGGTGCACCCCTGTAAATGCTGTTACACTGCCCAGGAACATGGATACATTCCCTGGAAACACCTATAAATACGGACTGCTGCCTGGCAGTTTCCCACTGAATACTGACACACAGCGCAGGCCCTGTGAAAACCCGAAAAACCAGGGGAACCTTCCTGTAACTCCTGACATACTCCTCGGCGCACACCTTTAAACGCCATCACAGTGCCCTGGAAACCCTCTGTATACCTTGGCACACACACCAAAACACGACCCTGTCAATAATGACACACTTCCCAGAAACTACCTGAAAATAACGACACACTCCCCTGTATACCACCCCCCACCGTAAATACTCAATTACTGCCCAGAACCCCCGTAAATACTGTCCCTACCCCCGCGCTACATACCTAATTTCTCCCTTGGACTCCCCTATCAATACTGACACACATCATGAGACACACTCATAAACATTGACACACAACCCGGATTCCTCCTGCAAATACTGACACTTCCCCCTCCCCCCCACACACACACACCTGTAAATACTGACACAATTCCTGGAAACCATTCTGTTAATACCGACACAGTCCCCAAGACACCCAATCCGGAAGTTCAGCACTCTCCTCAAGCACATCTGACACACACAACATGATCACCCCGTAAATGCCGACACTTTTCACCGGGACACCACTGTACATACTGTCATTTACCCAGTAATTCTCTGCAAATACCGACACACTCCCTCTGACCACCTCTGTAATTGTAGGCACACTCCATGGTATCCCCTATAAAAATGAACTCTCTCCCTCCAGGAGCCCTGTAAATGCTGACACATTCTTCGGCACAGGAGCCCTTGTAAATGTTGTCACACTGCCCTTTTACCTCCCCGTCCATAACGACTGACACTCTTCCCGTAAATAATGACACATTCCCGGGAAACGCCCCTGTAAGTAGCGACATACTCCCCCGCACACACCCCTGTAAATATTGACCTACGCCCTGGAACTCCCACTAAATATTGAAACACTCCACGGGACACAACTGTAAATATCAATCCACTCCACGTGACTCCCGTTAACACTGACACATTCTCCAGGACCACCTGTAAATTCCGACACTTTCCCCGCCATATCCCAATAGATACTGACACATGCCCCTTTACCACCCTGCAAATACTGACGAACTCTCTGGGACCAACACACAGGAAGTAATGGCACCCTCCCTGAGACCACGCCTGTAAATGCAGACACTGTCTCCGGGAACCCAGCTGTAAAGATTAGATTCCCCTACAGTGTGGAAACATACCCTTCTGCCCAACAATTCCGCACTAACCAGCCAGATCCATTTCACTCTGACCAATACGCCGAAAACTACAGGCAATTTATCTTGGCCAATCCACGAATCCTACACATGTTTGTACGGTGGGCGGGAACTGGAGCATCTGGAGTAAACCTACTCAGAGACGAAGAGAATGTAGAAACTACTCAGACAGTCAGGATTCGAACCTGTGCCACTGGCCTGTGAGGCAGCAGTGCTAATCACTGAGCATTCTTGCTGCACCAAATATTGCCATATTCCCCAAGAACCCCTATAAATTCCGATACTCTCCTCTGAATCCTTTGCAAATACTGACACACTCACCAAGAAGATACCAGCATGTTGTAACACAGTTCCTGTTACGATCCTGTGAATACTGACACACTCCCCAGGATCCCCCTGTGAATAACGACACATGACCTGGGACAACCCCTGTAAATACAGATGATCTCTCTGTGACCGCACCTGTAACTACTGGCACACGCTACGAAAACACCCTTGTATATTCCGAAAAAATACACTGGGACACTCCTGTAAATACAAATACAAACCCCAGTATCCTTTGTAGATACACTCGCCGGGAACCCACACCCCCGTAAGTACTGATGCACTCGTTGGGACACCCTTATAAATACTGATACTCTACTCTGGAACCCACTGTAGATACTAACGCACAGCACAGGTGTCCACTGTGAATACTGACACATTCCCCGGCATCACCCTGTATACACTGACACACTCGCTGGGCGTCCCCTGTAAGTAATGGTACGTTCTACGGGAGCACCCTGTAAATACTGAAATATTCCCCGGGAGACCTCCTGTAAATACCGGCACAGTCCATGGGAGCACCGTGTAAATACTGACATACTCCCCAGGACACCCCTGTAAACACTGACACATACCACAGGACCACACTGTAAATGGTGACACACACCCCGCATGCTGCCTTTAAATACCAATGCACTCCCTGGCGCCAAGCCCTGTAGATAGTGACACACTCCACGGGACACCCCATAATTACCAATACTCACCTTGTGGAATACATGTCAATACAGACATTCTCCCTGGTATCCCCCTGCAAATCACAGCGCACTACCCGGGATGCTGTGTGTAAATACAGACACTCTCTGTGGGATGCCCCCTCTAAATGTCAACACACTTGAAAATAAGGACATCCTCACTGGGACCCCCTGTAAATACTGACACAGTCCCTAGGTCTTGTCCTGTAAATAGTGACACACTCCCCAGGACACCATCTGTAAATACTGACACACTTCTGAGGAGCCTCCTGTGAATCCTGGCAAACTCCCCAAGATCCCCCTGGGAATAACAATACCCTGGGTGGGACCCCGTCCCCGCCCAATAAATGCAGGCACTCTCCCCGGGACCACTGTGTAAATAGTGACACTATCTCAGAACGTAACCCCTGTAAATACTGACTCCCCCAGGGACACCCCTTCTAAATACCGACACACTGGCCAGGACAAACCTGTGAATCCTGGCACACTCCCCGGGACGCCCCTGCAAATAATGAAATACTGCCTGGACCCCTTCTATAAATACAGACACTACCTGCGGACCCCCTTTTAATGCCGACACTCTCCCAGGACACAACCGCTGTAAATGCCGACTCAGCCCCAGGGACACCCCGCTGTAAATATCAACACAGTCTCCAGTACTAACCTGCCAATACTGACGCGCTTCCCGGGCTCCCATGTAAATACTGACCTGCTCCACTTGACGCCCCTGTAAATACCGACAGACTCCCCAGGTCTCGCTGATAATACCGACACACTCCCCGGGACCCCATTGACTCAATACATGGGACGCCTCATGAAAATATTGATAGACTCTGCACCACACCCCAGTCAACACTGAAACACACCCCGGGACCACCCTGTAAATACTGACACATTCCCTGAGACCATCCTGCAAATTCTGATGCAATCCTTGGAACCCCACTTGAATACTGACACACTCCCTGGGAACCGCCTGCAAATACTACCACATTCCCCAGGACCCTCTTGCAAATGCCAACACACTCATCGGGGCACCCTGTATATATCGACACACTTTCCAGGACACACATGTTAACACCGACATACTTTCCAGGGCCCCATGTAAATAAAAACACACTCCCAACGACCCACTTGAAATACTGGCACACTGCCCAAATCACCCCTATAAATGCCGACTATGTCCTCAGGACACCACGATAAATCCAAACACGCTGCATGGAATCGCCCTTTAAATGCTGACTCATTCCCAGGCACCCCCTGGTAAATACCAACACACTCCCTAGGACCTGTATTTCCCAACACTCTCCCCGGGTCTTGACTGCAAATATTGACACACTCCCTGGTATCGCCCTGTTAATAATTACACACACGCTGGGACGCTCGTTGTAAATTCAGACACTCTACCTGGTACATCCCTGCAAATACCGACACACTCCACAGGATTCCCCTGTAAAAGTTAGATTAGATTCTCCACAACGTGGAAACAGGCCTTTCAGCCCAACAGTTCCACACCGCTCGTCCAAAGTGAAACCCACCAAACCCATTCCCCTACCCGATATTGACCCCTGACTAATGCATCTAACCCTGTGGGCACTTCAGCTGGGCCAATTCACCTGAGCTGCACATCTTTGGATTGTGGGAGGAAACCGGAGCACCCGGAGGGCACACACGCAGACACAGGGAGAATGTGCAAACTCCACACAGACAGGAAGGAATCAAAAGAAAGGACCCTGGTGCTGTGAGGCAACAGTGCTAAACACTGAGCCACGGTGCCGCCCAATACTGTTACACACTGGGATCCCCTCTAAATACTGACATGCTCCCCGGTCACACCTGTGAGTACCATCACATTGCGCCAGAACTCCACTGTAAATACTTCACACTTCCCAGGACCCCCGTTATAAATGATGAAAACACCCCAGGAAATTCCATGTGCATAATGACCACCATTCAACTAATGACAATCTCCCTGGGAACACACTGAAAATACCGCTACTCTCCCCTGGACCACCCACATACATTTCGATGGTGTCCCCCTCAGCCCCACTGTAAATACTTACATTCCACACAGGATCTACCTATAAATACCAACAGTCTCCTCTGAAACCCCCTGAAAGTAATAATGCACTGCCTGCGTTAATGCACTTGCTAATGCCGATACTCAACGGAGCATACCCCCCCAACCCGTAAAAACTGACACACTCGCGAGTAGGCCCACTCCCTGCGAACCTCTGCACATGCCTCCACTCTTCTCAGAAACACCCTGTAAATACCAGCACACTCCCCGGGCACAGGGCCTACATGCCATCGCGCTCCCCGGACACCGCGTAATCACTGACACTCTCCAGGACGCCTCTGTCAATACCAAAGCACTCACCAAGACACCCTGTATACACCGACATGCTCGTCAGAACCCACCTGTAAATATGGGCAGACTTCCAAGAACCCTTCTGTAAATATTGATAGACTCCCCAGGAGTCCCCGTTAAAATGTGATACACTCCCGTCCCACACTATCTCATCCTCTCTCTCTAAATCACCTCTCTCTGTCTCTCTCTTCCATCATCCCTGTCCCTATTTCACTCTTTATCTCCCCACTTTCGGTTTCTCAAACCCACTCACACACTCTCTCTCGACGACCTCCCACTCTCTCTCCCTACATCATCCCAATCTCGCCCTACGCTCTCTCTCTCTACCCCCTCTCTTTACCCCTCCATCTCTCGCTGCAAGTATCTCCCACTCTCCCCTTCTCTTTTGCTGTACCCGTCCCACTATCTCTACCCTAATGCTCATCTCTCTCTTTACAACCTCCCACTCTGCCTGTCTCTAAACCCTCCCTCTGTTTCTCTCTCCACTCCCACTCTCTCATTGACTCCCCACTCCAACTCTCACTCTGTCTGTATACTCCCCTCTCTCTCTCCCCAATTCGACCCTCTCTCTACGCGCTCCCAACCTCTCTCTTCCCTACCAATCTCGTTCTCTACCCCCCTCACTCTCTATCGCTGTACCCCCACCCACTCTCTCTTTGCCACATCCTACTCTCGCTCTCTAAAACCTCCCTCTCTCCCTATTCCCTTCCACACTCTATATCCCCTCTCTCGAAATCCCCAACTCTCGCTACACTGAAATATTTCCCATTCTCACTATCTCTCTTTCTCTACCCCGTCCTATTCTCTCTACACTCCCCCAATTCTCTCGCTACCCTTCTCAAATCTGCCTCTCTCTATCGCCTCCCCGTCTCTCCCCACGTCCTAATCTCTCTCTCCACCTTCCCACTCTCTCTAAATCCCTCCTACATTCTCTCTACGACCGTCCAACTCTGCCAAAGTAACCTATTCCCTCTCTATTCTTACCTACCCCTCTCCCTCCATCCCACTCTTTCTATCTGCCTCCCCCCCACAGTCTCTCTCCTCCTGCCTCGCACTCTGTCTCTATCTACGACTTCGCACTCTCTCCACCACACCAACTCACTCTCTTTATCTCACTATCCCACTCCCTCTATGTCTCCTCTCTCCCTTACTCTGTCGTTTTCTCAATCTTCCCTACTCCCATTCTCTTTGTCTACCCCCCACCCATTCTCCCTCTCTCTCTTTACCCCTTTCCACTCTGTCACTTCACCCCCTCCAATTCTCTCAGCCCTCTCCATCTACCCCCTCTCTTTACCCCTCCATCTCTCGCTCTGTCTCTCTAATCCGCTCCCTTTCTCTCTTTCTCCTACTCTCTGTCTCCCTCCCTTTCCAACTGACAGAATCTCGCTTCCTCCCTCTCTATCTGACACACACTCTCTCGCTGCTCATTCCTCTCCCTCGGCTCCAGAGAGTAGGGACGAGTGGGTCCGGTGGTGTTGGGGGGTGGTAGCGAGGTTAGAGGGATATAGGTGTTGGGAGTTTGGAGAAAATGGAGGAGAGATGGAAAGGCGAGATGTAGACAGAGGTAGCAGGAGAGTGAGAGAGAAATAGAGGGAGGGTGAGAAGAGTTGAGGCAGGTGGAGCGAGGGGGTGAAAGTCATAGAGAGTTGGGGCAAGAGAAACTGAAAAGGAGAAGAGCAGAGGAAGAGGAAGATTGAGGAGAAAGAGAGAGGAATGTAGCGGAGAAAGAATGGGAGAGGAAATGTGGAAAGCATTCAAGAGACGGGGTGAGGGGAGGAATCAGAGTGAGGGTTTGAGGTGAGAGAGAAAGAGAAGGATGCGATTGAGTGGAGGTGGCGGAAATGCAGTCGAGAGATGAACTTTGCCGAAGGCCAGGTAGGAATGGGGGCAACCTCGAGGTGAAAGCAAGGACAGGGGGAGTTACACCCAACTCCTGAGCTCATGTTTCAGTTCTCTCTGCTTCCCTGAGAACCAGGACTTGGAGCTGAGTCTGTCTCTCTCCATCTCAGCTTCTTCAACACAAAGACAAACAAGAACATCGTTGACTGTGCTGCTCGTCACATTTAATGAACATTTTTATTGTTTCCAAACTGAAGTAATTGATACAGTCAGTGCGATGGCGCCTTTTCTCACTGGCCACTGAGTTGTGAGAAACATTAAAATAAGTCCCCGTGTCCCTTTAACCACACTGCTCCCCACCCGTAGGATAAGAATGGAGAAACCAACGCTATTCTCCGTCTGTTACAATAAGGATAGGCTGCTCCATCGCTGAAACACTGAACTGAAATGAGAAAATCCCGGACAGATTGATTAATGAATGAATTTACTTGATTGGTTAATTTGGGTGAAGGGATATTTCAGCACATTCTTCAGCTGCTGTCTGAACTTAGTCTGGGTCACAGCATAAATCGCGGTGTTTGTGCAGCAACCGAGGAGCTGCAGCATGAAGCCCAATTCCTGAACGAAAGGATGGGGAATCTCAAGAGTATCCACAATCCAATACATTCGGTTCCACATAGAAAACATCATTAACGTTGACCATAACAGGATGAAATTAGCCGAGATCACAAACAGTAAAATGATAGAAATCTTTCGGTTTTTCATTTCAGTGTCAAACTGAGCGTCCCCATTGGTGTGAGCCCGGAGTCTCCTGCGGGCTCTGCTTGTGAATAAAATGTGTCTGACAGTAAACACGTTGAGCAGCAGAATCAGGACAAATGGGAGAGCCGGGGTTAGAATTTGGTGGAGGAACTCATTTGTGATCCAGAAACGGGAGGAATGAGCGCCGTCTATTGCAACACAAAACCAGGGGTCATTTCCCAGCCGATACCGAGTGGTGAGCAAAAAATACCAGAAAATGTTCTTTGAGCAGCTCAGCACAGCCACTGCTCCCAGAACCACAGCCGCCGTTTTCACGCGGCAATATTTACTTTTCAGCTTTTGGCAACAAATGGCCACAAACCGATCAAAGGTGAAAGTGACGGTGAACCAGACAGAACAGTCAGTGGCTGCATAAAGCAGGACGGCGTGGACATTACACACAGGGATGGAGTACAGGAAATAAAACTTTGTCCGATAAACAATGGGAATGTGTCTCAATATCAGGTCGAAGATAATAACCAATAGATCCGCCGCTGCCGTAGACCCCAAGTAACATCTGACACATGGAGACAATCCACAATCTTTACATAGGAAGACGTAGATCGTCACTATGTTAACTGTGAGGAAGGAAAAGAAATTATTATCCATCTGCCTGGAGGAAAAGTCACCAGTTTGATTGAAGAGTCAGTGAGACTTTTGAAATGTGTCACTGCATTCAGAGATTAACATAAATAATTGGAGCTGAAATAACAAATGGGAAGGTCTGTGTTATGACAAAAATGTGTCATAGAACACAAGAAACCCTCCCTTCCCAAGCACACAGAGGCACATCCATAAGAACAAATGGTTTCCAGAACATTCCGACACACTCGATCACTCCAGAGCAGACCCAAGTCACTGGTTCGAGATCCTAATACCGAGGTTGAAAACGGTGCTGTCCTCAGGGATTCTCTCTCAGTTCCTTGAAGGCAAACGGAGGTTGGAAATTTCTGTCTTTCATCGAAACTGTATTTGATCCAAGTGAACAAATGGAAATACAATGAAAACGTATTCACATCTTTAACTGACTTTGGAACAGAGTCTCGTTCTCTCTGGATCGGGATCTTGTCTTTTGTTCAATTCACTGACGTTAGGCCTTTCACAAATAATGTCAGAGATGGAATGGTCCAGAGAATGTCGGTTCTAGAATGCACGGAGAGAAAGTGACGACTGCAGATGCTGGAGACTCGAGTTGAAAAGTGTGGTGCTGGTACAGCGCAGCAGGCCAGGCAGCATCCCAGGAGCAGGAGAATCGACATTTCGGACATAAGCCCTTCTTCAGTCATATGCCCGAAACGTCGATTCTACTGCTCCTCGGATGCTGCCTGGCCTGCTGTGCTTTTCCAGCACCACACTTTTCTCCTATAGAATGTACGGTACAGAATGATCTGGGGATGTGTATTATAGAATGTTGGGTACAGTATGTTCCCGAGCATTCCAGTTATGGATGGTCGGGTAGAGAATGTTCTGGGTCATATAAGTTATGGAATGTTGGATACAGAATGTTCCTGGGAATATCGCTTATAAATGTGGAGCACAGAATGTTCCAGCAATATCATTTATAAATGTTGGGTAGAGAACATTCCTTGAAATCTATCAGTGTCTACACCGTCACGATTCCTCACCTTTTCCTCTGCTGCATCGATGACTAAATCGGTGCCACCTCATGATCCCAAGAGGAGGGTGAACAGTTCTTCAACTTCGTAAACACATTCCACCCTGACCTTAAGGTCACTTGGATCATCTCACTCACCTCACTCCCCTTCATGGATCTCTCCATCTTCAACTCTGTTGACTGACTAACCAGGGACAACTACTGCAAGCCCACCGATTCCCAGATCTACCTGTACTTCATCTCCTTCCATACTGTCTCCTGTAAAAACACCATTCCTTATTCCCAATTCCCCTGCCTCCTCCTCACATGCTTCCAGTTTGACTAATTTCACATTACATAATATTAAATTGACTCCTTCTTCCTTGACCACAAATACCTTTCCAACGTGGTCGACGATGCCATCCAGCGCATCTCCTCCATTTCCCATACTTCCCCACTTGGATACCACCGCTCCCAACGAAATAAGGACAGAAATCCACAGTCTACACCTTCCAGCTCACCAACCAGCAGATACTTCGCCTCATACTCAGCCACTTCCGCCAACGACAGACCCCACCGCCAGAGATATATTTTCTCCGTGCAACAACAGTGTTCCCTAGACAACATTCCCTCCATGACTCTCTTGTCAGATCCACGCTAATCCACTATTCCACATCGCATTCCCGACACCTTCCCCTGCCAACGCAGGAAGTGCAAAACATGCGCCATCACGTCTCCCCTCACCTCTGTCCAAGGCCACAACGGATCCTCCCACATCGGACAGAAATTTACCTGAACTTCAACAAATCGCATTCACTGCATAAGTTGCACTCAAAGAGGTCTCCTGCTCATCCGGGCGACAGGATTCCATCTCCTGGATCCTTCCAGAGAAAATCTCTGGAAAACCCGCACTAACTAACTCCATCGCCCCGTGGCTGAACACTTTAAATCTCCCTCCCACTCCATCAATGACATTGAGGTCCTGGGTCTTCTCCAATCACCAACTCCTAACCACCCGACACCTGGAGGAAGAACTGCCTTGGGACCCTGCAACCACATGCGTTCAATGTGGATTTCAACAGATTCCTCATTTCACCACCCACTGGATTTATTCTAGATCAAACCCTACAAATCAGCACCTCCTTCCTAACTTGTCGATCACCTTTCCCATCTATCTGCTCCATCCTCCTCTCCGACGTGTCACCAACACTCCCACATTCATCGTCTATCGTATTCACATCTACCTTCTACCCAACGCCACTCCCTCCCATTTATACACTAACACCACGACCCCAAGCACTAATCCTGATTAAGGGGTTATGCCAGAAACGTCAATTCTGCTGCTCCTCGGATGCCGCCTGACCTGCTGTGCTGTTCCATCGTCATACTCACAGAATGAGACCTGCTGGATAATATTTCATGAAGCCGCATTACCACCCCGTGTATACCCTGTCACACCGTCACCGTGGAATACATTTAATAACGGAGTTACCCTGGAATTACACAACATTGATTTTAGAATCCGGGCAATCTCATGGTAACAGGTCAAAGTTGGTCAAGAAAATAGCCTGATGATGTACATCTACTGCCCTCCTCACCACCCCTCGTTGATAACTCAGTTCCCCATGACGTTGAAAACAATCAGATGAAGCAATGAGGCAGACAAGGACATAGAACGTATTCTGAGTGTGGGACTAAAAAGTCCATCATCAAGAGTGTCTCTGCAGGTCCATCAAAGACTGAGCAAGGCGAGGCGAGAAATAAACAGTAGCCCGTCTTTGTGAAGTGATGCAGGAATCAAAAATAAGGAATCATTCTCACAAACGACTTGTCACAAATGGATGTGTCCCTCACGGTATCTGTAGGATCGGGAAGCGCACAGTCCTGAGCGCGGGGACGTCTCAGTCTCCTACTGAATATACCGTCCACTGTATTATGTTGCACTACCTCCTGTGAAGTCGGGCATACCTCTAATAGGAAGATAGAAGGTAATGTGGGCATCCATGAGGCACTGTGGGCTGTCGACAACTGCATCATCAACGGCCTTCCGTCCATGATAAAGTCAGAAATGGGCTGTTCACTGATGGTTCCAAAATATTCAGCACCATTCACACTATCCCCATACTGAAGCAAGGTATTCAGGACATCAAGAGTAGTAAGCAGGGATAGAATAAGGCCATTCATCTATGCGAGGCAGTTTCTCAGCAACGTGAGCAGATCTTTTAATCTCTCATGACTGTTACACAGGAAATGGAAGGTAACATTCATCCATTCAAAACAAGCCACAAACAAATACGTAGTGGACTGATTAGTAAGGCAGGTGCAGGGTTAAATTTGGTTTAAATCAGTCTTTATCAGTTTAACACACATTAACAACTGCAGTGATACAGTGACCCGTGCTGGGGCCTCACATATTTGCAAACAATATCATGGTTGCCATAAGTGCAACAAACGTGCTGTATGTAAATTTGAAATGACACTAAGCGAGACAGGAACTGAAGTTATCAAGAGGAGGTAGAGAATCTCTAATTGGATAAGCAATGGACAACAATATGACAGCTGGAATATAACGTGGGTAACCATGAATCTGTGAATGTTTCAGGCAGAATGAAACGTTGTATACTACATAAACAGGGAGGGATTACAGGAATCAATGATACAGTGTGTATCAGGGGGTGTACTCTGACACTTTCAGACATTGGAAGTGTTGCTTCATATCCCTGATGGTCTGCTCACCGAGCTTCCCGGGGTCCAATTGCTCTCAGTACACACGTGGTAGTTTGAGGTGATTGGTTGACGACTGGGACTCAACCTTATTTCCTTTTGGAAAATAAGACAGTGTACGTGATTGAGCTGTTACACTCATATCATTTTGGAACGAGTGAATGTCATTCCCTTAGTTTGACAATAGTTCCGGAAAAGGCTAGACCTTGTTCACAAATTTGAAATTATGGGCAATTTTGATAGCATGAGGCAGGAAAATACAAAAGATAATCAGAGAAAAACTGTTTGAGTTTGAAGGACGTCTGGGATTGGGCATCTTTCAAAAGCGAGATAATTAAAGTCCAGGGACAATGTGTTCCTGTTAGTGTGAAGAGGAATGGTCGCAGGAGTAGGGAATAGCACATGACATGAGATGTTGTGCTTTGGTCAATGAAAAAGAAGGAGGCACATGTCTGTTGTAGGAAGCGAGGATCAAAGGAATCCCTTGAGTGTCCAGGGTGTTAGAGAACACTAACGGCGGAAGTCAGAAGGGCAAACAGGGAACAAGCGATCATTTTGACTGATCATTTTAAAGAGAATGGAAAAAAATCCTGCAAGTATATCAAGCACAAAAGACAAACTAAGGAGAGAATAGGGCTGCTTAAAAATCAAACTGCTATCTCTGTATAATCTTACATAAAGAGGTAAACCCCTCCAGCTACAGAATCTTAGGGAAAAGTGGAATAATAAAAACACCAAAGTTAAAATGTAAAACATTGCAACCCTTCATTTAACAGTGGAAATATAGAAATACAGTGAACAGTGCAACAACACAGTCCATAAGCGCTTGGCCATGCTGGGTACTCACTCCTCATAAGGACTGATAGTCCCAGACACCTCTGCCATACAGCCTGCTCCTGTTCCATAAGTGAGATTATACACAAACATACACCGCATCAATATTTACTGGGGAGAAAAAGATGGAAGTGAGGCAATTCGGGGAAATAAATCCATGCAGTGATGTTTTGAAACGAGACCAAATTACAGAAGAGGAAATGGTGTAGTTCTTCTTTGCATAACCGTAGATAAATACCCAGGACCTGTTCAATCGTATCCCAGATCATTGTGAGAAGCGGGGGAAGACATTGTGAAGCCCCTAGCGGAGATATTCGTATTATCCTCAGAGTTGTGATGAAGGGTCCCTGGACCCGAAATATTAATTCTGTATTCTCTGCACAGACGTTGCCAGACCAGCTGGAATTTACCAGATAATTTTTGTCTTGTTTCCGATGAAGAATTTGCAGTTCGTTCAAATTTTATTTGTATCATTGAGAACCACGGGTGACGTGATGAAGGGCTCGAAGACAGATAATGTTGCAATATTAATTTGAAAACGGCAGCAAGGAAAAGGCAGGGAACTACAGCGGGGTGAGTGTGATGTCAGGGGTGTGTAATTATTTGGAACAGATTCTCAGAAACAGGATTTACATGCAATTGTAGCGGCAAGTACTGATTTCGGAGTTATCACGGTTTTGTGTATGATAAAATGTGTCGCGCAAACTTGTTTGAAACTTTTGAAGACGTGACCAAGAACATCGATAAAGGGAAAGCAGCATACGTTGTCAAAGTGGACGCGAGTGAGGCCACGAAGGTTCTGCATGGTAGTCTGGTTAATAAGGTTAGATCACAGCGGATCAGGGAGAGCTAGCCAATTCGATAAAACAATTAGCTTGACAGCAGGCGGCAGAGTGTGGTTGGAGAGATTTGTGGTCCTAACTGATAACCTGTGTCAGGCGGTGTGCCACAGGACCAGGCAGCTGCTGTTTGTTATCTTTATAAATGATTTGGATTAGAATATATGTACCATGGATAGTACCTTTGTAGACAAAACCAAATTTTTTTGTTAGAGTGGAAGGTGGCAGGGCCATTTCAAATTAACAATGAGATCTTGATCAACTGGATCAGTGGGCGATGTAATGGCAGATGGAGCTTTATGCAGATAAATACGAGGTATTGCATTTTGATGGACAAATGAGGGCAGAATTTAATAGTTAATTGTAGGGCCGTAGAGAGTGTTGTCGAGCAGACACACCTGGAGCAGAGTTAGAAAGTTGCTTGAAAGTGGACCAGCAGGTCGATAGGGATGTGAATAAGGCGTTAGAAATTCTGACCTTCATCAGTCAGAGCATTGAGTATAGGAACTGGGACATCATGTTGTTGCTGTACAGGAGAATGATAAATCTACTTTGGGAGTATTGAGTACAGTTCATGTCACCCTTCTATCCGAAGGATGATATGAACTGGAAAGAGTACAAAATATTTAAAATGATGTCACCGAGTCTGGAAGTTTTGAGACATAAGGATAGGCTGAGAGTTTGTTCCATTTGCGTAGGAGGCTGAGGGATGACCTCACAGACGTTTATAAAATCACGAGGGGCATGGATAGAATGAATATCCATGGTCTTTTCCCCAAGGTGGCGGATTCCAAAACCAGAGAGAATAAGTTTAAGGTGAGACTGAAAACATTTAAAAAGGAATTAAGGGGCGGTTGTTTCTCACAGAGGGTTCTGTTTATATGTTGCGAAAGGTTAGAGGAAGTGGTCGTGGTGAGTACAATTGCAGGATTTCAAAGATGATTGGATGGGTGCATGAATAGGAAAGTTTTGGAGAGGCATGTGCAAAATAGAGCAATGTAGAACAAGTTCAGCTTAGCAAACTCAGTGAGGATGGGCGATTTTGGCCGAACGATGTGTTAGCATATTGCATGACTCTGAAAATTTTAGAATCTGTAACACCTCTTTCATCACTAATTCTTCACTGCCCCCAATTTACTTCCAGGTCAAATATCGTCTGTAAATTATTTCAACAATCTGACTCTCTGAACTTTCTTTAATAGAGTATTTCTGATGTGGAGGTGATGCTGCAGACCACAGCAGGGAAGAAGCAAAATTGTATTCAACCACAATCTGCAACTTTTCTGCAAGGGATAATCTCTCAGTCTACCACGACAATCAAGCTAATCTGTGCTTCAGTGACGAGTGTGGGTGAGCATGCCTGGGTCAGAACTGTGTGTACCCACAACGGATGACAACTCGTTAAATCTACGACACTTGACCGGTTACATTCCAAACAATATCAATTTGAATCGCTGCACTTGACATGAAGAAACAGCAGAAGACATTAAATACGACAAATACAATGGGCCCTGACACCATTGCTGCAAAAGGACTGAAGACTTGTGCTGCACAGCAAGCCGTGTTTCATTCCAGCTCCAACGCTGACATCTCCTTGGCAATGTAGAAAACTATTCTTCTATGTCTAATCCCGTAAGAGGAGAATAATTACAATCTGACCATTTACCATACCCTCAGAACAATCACAGGTGTCAAATGGGTGGAACTTGTTTTTGACAGAGCTGTCAAGCAACACAGAAATAACCTGCTCCCCGTGGTTTCCGATAGGTCGCCATGTGGAGATGGTGCTGTTGTGTGCATGCCACTTGATTACTAATCCATACCTGGCTAATCCTCTGGCAGCTGGTGGAATTTAAAAGCAATTAATAAAAGATCGAGATCTAAAGTCTGGTGTCAGTAATTGTGACCCTGAAGCCAACGTCGTTAAAAAAGTAAATTTGCTTCCCCAAAGTACTGTCAGGAATCCAATCTCTGGTGCGTTCCTGCCCTGGCTAGAACTGACTCCAGACTCATAGACATATGATAAACTCTTCAATGGTCTCCGAAACGGCCATGAAAGACCATTAATTGTATCAAACAGCTCCGAGGACTGAAAGGATAAAACCGAAAAAAACACACGTCAATCGCCTCTATTTTGGAAAAGGGAATGGGAAACACATTCTTGTCGACTCTGCAGAGACGTCCTTCCTAGAATTTCAGAACTTGTGACAATGTTGACAGAGCTTTCCCACAGAATGTACAGAAACATCAGGAAAGGTGTAGGCCGTTCAACACATTGGGTTTTCCCCATTCTCGTTCATGGCCGAACGTCTCCTGGATAAAATCCACAATATTCATATCCCTTAACTTGACTGACTTTGGGAAAATTTAAAATAGGAACTTTGGTGGGCGCTGTGTCCGTTGACGTTTCTATCGAATGCAATACAGTGATGGCTGACCCATTATTACCACACCGATACCCTGCTCTCTTTCTCACCTTATGTGGGCGAGAATTACCGACGTTCACCAGTCACTGAGTGCAGACATTTGTTGTCATCTCAATGCAGAGCGGCCTGCCTGTACTTAATACTGTCACACCGTGTTTTAGACTTCCCAGTCAGGGGAATTATCATTCCTGCTTCCAATCCCTCTCGCCCTGACAGACTTATATATATTTCACTGAGATCACCACTCATTTGCCTAAACCACATGTCCCAAACTTTGCTCCAAAACACGCTTGTCCTCCTACAGATCAGACAAGTCATCCTTCGCTGCACTCACTGAACGTCAAGTTTTTCCTTCATTAACTAAGGAGAGGAAAACTGCATACCATACTGCACAATGGTCGAAATGGGGGCTCAGCCAGGTCCTGAACAGCTACTTACTCCTGTACTCAAGTCCCGTTACGATGAGGGTCAACAGACCACTCATGTTCCAAACTACTTTCTGTTCCCGCAATATTGCTTTCAGTGACTGGTGTGCAGGGAGATCCAGATCGTTTCCAATGTTACTGCTACTCACTTGGTGCGTGCATGTTCACTGCTCAGCATGACAATGCTATTCCCACTATTGACTTCTTGTTTCTAAACTCATTGCCATGAATGGACCTTGGCGACTACACAGAAGGAAACAAAAAATGAGCACCGGTCCCTTTATAGATCAACGTTTTACAAACAATCCATTTTCAAATGGTAGGCTGCCGTACTCTATTTACGCAGAAGTGCCCAATGTCACATCTACCTCCATTGATCTCCATATGCCACATATTTGGTAGTGGAATGAAGCCTTTTTTAAGCCATTCTCAATGGTGTCTGGTACCTCTGAGACAGCAGACCCGTGTTCTCTCTGGAGGCCCGAAGCTAGTGAGGAATGTCTACCTGTTTCAGAATTCAGGTATTCAGGCTGCTGACAGGATTGTGAACAGTATAACGTTGAGTGTAGGGTCACATAGTAACTGAACATTAATATGTTCAGAGTTCAGAACTCTGTCAATTGACATGAGGTCTCTGCACAAGCAGGTTAACTGTCGGGAATGGAACATCCTCGGGAAAGTATGGAAGTTCTTAACTTATCAATGGCTGCTACAGACATAATGAATGTGCGTTCATAAGCATTACTTTTTAACTTCTTATTCTCGCACAGACCGACATATTAAACACATAATTAATGCATTCTGTCTTCATGGCAACGTCATGCCAGCGTTAAATGTTGCGAAGTTCCTTTGCTCTGTCTCGGTTCATGTCGATAATTATTTATCAAGCAGATTCGGTCTGTACGCATGTATTACTGACTCAACAGAAAACTACCATCAAGTCAGATACATTTACACTGATAATTTAAATATTTTGCATGGAGGACCACATATAATTTGCAATTAAAATTACTTACTATCCCGTATTAATTCTGTTCGTGACTTCACACCAAGGACATCCAGGTCCTTTTCCACGACAGCACTTCCTGACCTCTCACAATTTAATAAACATTAATGCGAATGATTACATTTGTTGTTTACATATTAACCATTTTTATATCTTGCGAACAACTATTGCCCAAACACTGGTCCTTCTGAAAACTCACAAGTCTTCTGTCCAGAGAAATCAACACTACTCTCTTCATTCTATCCATTATCCAATTTTTGATTCATATATGATATTTTCCACCCCTACATGACTTAGAAAAACAATCAGTAATTCGTTCACCAGCTCTATTGTCACCTCTTCAATACACTGGCATGTTGTCATCAGATGCAGCAAATTACAAAGCTTCATTTGAATTCGATTTTGAAAAACGTGCTCTTCATTAATTCTAACTTTCTGAAGTTCCTCATTTTTACCATTCCCCAATCCCCTAGTATTTCTGGAAGTTAGATTATGTACCTTCCTCGGGGGATATAGAACCAAGGTATTCCTCTCAGTGGGCAGATGGCTTCTGTCAACTCGTGAATACATCCACGAGTTGTGCTGCCTCGAAAGTTTCAGAATCAATCCATTTCACTTCATGATGATTGTCAGCACAGTCTTGTCCCTGGTGTGAGACTGGAGGTTTTACTGAAGAACGGGACACAGTTCTGTGACAACCTCATGTTTTAAAGAAGCTGGCTTCACACTTCGCACCTGAAATTGAAAAATATTCATGGAACTCTGTGAGGGAAAGTGCAGTGGCCTGCACCTTCCTGTGTAAGAACTTCCCATCTGTATAGACTCAGGTCCAGCTGTTTACCATGGACCCAGGTACACTGGAAATGTAGTATCCAGAGTGGGGTGACCAGACCCTGGAGTTTCCCAGAATGAATGCAGCAATTGACAACATAAAGACGAGAAAAGCGACCAATGAACTTCCTCTTAATTTACAATGAAAGGAGCAAGTCAAATAGTCCCTCACATGGTACACCCATTCAGTGTTCAAAATGCCGCCCTCTCCTCAGTTTCACTTTCTGTGGAGAGAGCCTTTAGGTCTTTGCAGGGCACCACCATAACTGTTCGTTTCTCCAAAGAAACGGTTGACAATGTAAAAACTCATTTCTCTGTATCTCAGCAACGGCAATACTCGTATTGCCAATGCTGTTTATCACCACGTTCAGAGAAGATAGATAGAGGGAGGATAACTCAATTTGAGTAGGGATATACCTAAATATACGTGATCTTCAGGAATATGGGAAAACGGGAAATGTTAGAATAAGGTCCAACACTTTCAAGCGCTGGAGAATTTTACTTCCGATCTCCCAGCATTCACAGTTCCTTTGTTTATTTAATTTTTCATGTTGTTGTTTCGCGGATTTCAGCATCACTGTCAATGGGAGCATTTGGGGTTCTTCCTAATTGCCCTTGACTTTGTGATCATTTATCAAAACGGTATGCAGCCAATCACATTACGCTGGGTCCTCAGTCAAACTTAGTCCATACTGTGCAATAATGTTTAGTTCTTTTACCAAAGGCTGTCAGTTAAATATTAAATGAAACTCTGATGGTTTATGGTTACCATGAGTGAACTTTGGATTCATTCCAATTTTGTTTTTGAATTAAAGTTCTCTCATCTACTGTGGTAGGATTCGAACCAATGACTTTAGAGTCATAACCTGTGCCTCGCAAATACCTGTCCATTGACATTATTACTCTCATGCAGAGCCCCGATTGTGAAATAACTGAAGAGGCAAGAACATCACTGTGGTCAAAATATTTGTAACTGGAAGAGTGGTCAGAATAGAACTGAAGCAGTAACGTGTGATTGTAATAAAGGGGCATATAACGGTTAATTCAACAACAGTACTCTGTCAGAGCTGAAGATTGGGGATATTGTAGAGGTGGGTGTGGGCGCATTTTATAAGAGTGAGTAGACGGCGACATAGAACAGTTCAGGGAAAAGGGAGACTCAAGTTTCTGAACAGGCTTGTTCCTTCTTAAAGTTTTGAGTGAGAATCCTGAAATTCATGGAAATGAGGTGAGGTTTTTGATGGAAACTGAAGATAACAGTAGAGAATTCCAGAAATACTCGTGAACTGGGGGTCTGGTGAAATTGAGGAACTTCAGGAAATTATGATTAACGAAGATATGTTTTTCAAAATCGAATTCAATTGAAGCTTGGTAATTTGGTGCAACTGATGACTACGTGCCAGATTATTGAGGAGGTGGGAATAGAGCTGGCCAAAGAATTACTGATTATTCTTCAAAGCTGGTAAAATTCTGAAAATGATCCTGCAGCCCTGACCGCAGCTATTCTAAATCTAAATATTTAAAACAGGACGGAGAGTTAAAACAGAAATCTGGGACCTACATGGTCCGTAACAAGAAGGGCAGATATTCGCGTTTTCTTTAGATCATTACTTAATGGGCAACATATTGTAGAAATATTGGATTTGACAGCGGACTACGCCGAGCTAGAGGAGCGTTAATTATGGATAAATAGTCGAAATAGCAATATACTTCACCATCGTTGATAGAATTGACAGAGATAGACTTACCTGGAACACCAACAATAACAAGGATGAGATAATAACCTGCCTGATTAATCATCAGTACAGCTTCTGTTTACAACTCTAAACATGACCATTGCTGAAAAAGCCAGAAGAGGTCCAACAATAAACTCCGATCCATTGTTGGAAAAAAACAGTCGAATGTTCTCAGATTCGGATCATTGTTGGAACATTACAATCGATTGTTCTCAGATTCTGATCCATTGTCGAAACATTCCAGTCTAATGTTCTCAGCTTCCGATCTTGTGTTGGGACATTCTACATAATGTCCTCAGATTCTGATTCGTTGATGGAACATTGCAATCAAATATTCTCAGATTCTGATCCGTTGTTGAAACATTTCAGTGTGTTGTTCTGAGAATCTCTTCCTCTCCCTGTCTCTGTTGATGCTGAACACAATTATGTTCATGATGACACTGCCCCTGATATAATGGGATAGCATGTTGAAGGAAGCCCCTTAGTAATAGAAGAGGAAACCCTGCAATCACACAGTTAGGATCGGTGGAGAGTGACAGCAATCACAGTCACTGAACAAACAGCTCAAGTTAACTCCTTTCACTAATACTCTCAAGTGTCACAATAATGGTTAACCTGAGTGGGATGTTGACAGCGCTGACTATTGGGTTAATGGCTAATCTCCAATCGTAAAGCTGGAGGTGAGAGAGACAGATGACGATTTCCGTTCACAAGCTTGATGATTCGACTGTGTTTTGGAAGGGTAGGAATTCGACTCCCGAAGCCATCTACATCTGATCACCAGGCCTGCTGCATCATTTTGTTTTATCTATTTATGTTTAACTTCAACGTTCATTTGAACATCATTTAACGGCTTCAGTGGGCAGAGGCCTTCTTTGAGAAGTTCCCACAGTATCATAGGCGGTGTGGGTTTGGAACGTTCCGTGTAGGCATGTGGCCACGTCCTGGTGAGTGTTGATCCGCTTCAGTGGAGTGATGATTAAGTTCTCATAGCACCAGGATTCTGAGTTTTACCTTTCGTCACTTATTTATTGTGTCTCAGCAGAGTTAGAAAGCAGTAAATTACTCATACCTTCTTCCTTCTGTATGAAATTTCTCTCAGAATAGTCTATTAATGTTACTTCCTCCTGGATTGGAGAACTGCAAGTCAGACAATCTGTTTGTGTGTGTTTATGGTATGTTACCATATTGGAGCATTTACTAGTTCAATAAACGATCATTCTGTTAAATCTTCCAATAGAATCAAGTTTTTTCAAGTTCGTCTTAGTGTTGTTATGTTTAATCTACAGTATTTGAATACATTGTGTTTTTCTTACTGTACAATATTTTTGAAAAAATCGTATTGTTTCTGAAATTCAGCAATTCGCATCAACCTTGAAACTAAAAAAAAGTTCATGTCGAATCTACCTTCTCCATTTAGTTTGAAGGAGGCTTCCGTCGTCCATAACCAGAGAGGCAGATCGTAATGTTTTAATTGGATAATTCTTTAATTTACAGCATGTGTAGAAATATGGGATTTGAGAGCGAAATAGGACGAGCTGGAGGAGTGACAGTTATTAACGGAATTTTATCAGATACACAATCTAGCTGAAAGACCCAGCCCGGGCACATATAAGCCCTGAAGAATTATCTGTTCAGCATGGAACACTGTGTCGACCAGGCTCAATACAAGCTGGCAAACTGTCACGGATGGAAGACTGTGCAGAGCTCACAATTCCACGAGTTATCTGTCCTACATGGGGAGCATAAACATAGATCAAACGGTCTATCCAGCATGGGGAGATTTGTGAGTGCCACAACTGCCTTGCTCTATAAACACGGACAAGGTACCTGTTCAGTATGGGGAGCTGAGCAGTGAACAGGACTTCATTTTGCAGTCGCAGCGAGAGCGGTGCGAGCGAGGACCGGGGGACTGCCAGGAGGGTAAATTAACTGCTATATTTGCTGTAGTGTGCTGAACCCAACACACTACATGTCTGGTATCTCCCACCCACTCTCCACCTCTCACCGTAAAGACTGTGATGTCCTGATAAATTAATTTTTTTGTATTTCAGTTTTATAGCGTGATTGGTAAGAAAAATTACTTTATTCCCCTTTTTCATTGATCTATTAGTTAACTATTTGAAAAAGGGAATAACCAGTAAGTATTAGAAATCAATTAGCTAATAAATGCATATACGTTAATACATTAATTCATTAAGTAGATCTGGCTGGGCAGGTGATGTGCGGTAGTTGTATGATGTGGGAACTGGATGATGCCAGTGCGAACGACAGAGACCACATTAGCAGAAAATGTTGATTATTGGAGGAATTTCGTCTCTGATTTGATGATATGGAATCTGCACTTCAAATACTGCAGCACATCCAGAAGGCAGAAAGTTACCTGGACGCTTTGGTTCAGGAGGCAGTCACACCTCGTAGATTAAGTAGTTCAAATTCAGTTCGTGACCAGGGAGAATAGGGTGTTATTGCAAGTGAGGCAGGTAGGGGGCTCTTGAGGACAGAAATGGAGGACCATATCCAACTTGTACGAGATGCATGCTCCCTGTGTTGTTGAGGAAAAGGGCTGTGGCAGGATGAACGAGCTGAGCACGTCATCATGGTGCAGCAGGCCATTCAAGAGTGGGGAGCTAAAAAAGAAACACGCGGCAAGTTATCGTGATTCTATAAGGAAGGGGAGATATAACATACTTTATAAGCAGGATCATGTGTCGCGCATGGTGTGTTGTCTGCCCAGTGCCATGAAGTAGGACATCTCTGATCAACTGGAAAGGATATTGGCAGGGGAGCGGGAGAATACAGTGTTATGGTCCACGTTGAGACTGACATTATAGGCAAGACAAGGAAGGAGGAACTGTTTGGGAATTATGAAGCACTAGGTACGAAATTAAGGATCAGGTCCTCGAGGGTTAAAATCTTAGGAGTAAGGCACGAGGCGCGTGCAAATTGCTTTAGGAGTAAGAATATTATGGGAGTAAACCCATGGCTCAGGGAATGCTGTGAGAAACCTGGATGAGGTCACTTTACCTGAATGCTTGAAGTAAGGTCGATCAGTTAACGGTGCAATTTATCGTGAATGATTATTATTGAGGAGGCATTACGGAGACATGGTGGCAGGATGGTCATGACTGTGTGACAAAAGCTGGTCCTTCTTCTAAAGGTTGTTCGTTTTCTCGAGGATATTTCATCGTTTGTTGTTTTTTTTTCAGAGTGGTTGTAAACGGCTCCCGGCTCCAATTAGCCGAGGTTGATACAGAGATAAATAGTGATTTGACAGTACTTTTGTTTATATGTAAACAGATGAGACTTCAGGCGAAAGTGATAATGTTTTAGAAGTGACCTGCATAATGAAATGGGAGTGCTCAGGTTTCCAGCTGAGCAGCTCATCCAGAAACAATTAAAGAGTTCAGTCGTGGAATGCGTGAAGAAAGGCCGCTCCACGCTCTCTCCTGCTGCCCGTTTAACTTCAACCTGTAAACATTTATTCAATTTTCACTACAGTTAGAAGGGGGTTTCTTATTAGGACTGTTGTGTATATGCGCAAGAGCATAATTAAGTCTAGTTTGTTTAGACTGAGTCCTGTCGGGTTTTTTTATTCTGTTCTTTTTGTTTAATTGTGCAATTTTGTGAATAAATTTTGGCAGCTTTAAAACCTGGTGGTCCACCCAGCTAACTTCCTTTGGTTCATTTTCACAGTGCATTTACCAAAATAATTTGAAAGTTTATGGTCTGGGCTGTCTGTTTCAGAATGTGTTGAGTGTTTAGCTGAGCCCGTAAAAACTGGGAGTTAAATATCCAATGGCATCAGCCGACAGGGAAGAACAGACTGGAAGGTATGGGAGCTGGTGTCGCTCTGATATACAAGTGCGAAATCAGGGCGTTGCTGGAAGATGATATAACTTCTATGGAGAATAAGATTTAATCCATTCGGTTGGAGATTAGAGCATCTAAGAAGAATTTAAAAACTGGTAGGTGTAATCTATCATCCACGATGGGTCATGTGTTAGCATGGACAGAGGGCTTGTTGTCGAACAGGAAGCAAAGAATAAATGATAATCAGTAACTGGTGGTGCGCCTCAGTGGTCAGTGTGGAATCCACCATTATTCACAATTTATATAGGTGTTTTAACGTTGGAGGTCACATGCAGTGTGTAAAGTTTGGGGATGACTCTATAATGAGTGGCAGATTAAGTGTGCAGAGACTGTGAAACTTTGTAGAGGAACATAGATACTTTGTATGAGTTGCAAAGATCTGGCAGATATAATACCATCTTAATAAATATGATGTAATGTATTTTAGCATTCACAGAAGATTGGTCTGCAGGGACAACAAGGACTGAGGAAGGCAAATGAAATTTTTATCTTTCATTGCTAAAGGAAATAAGTCTAAAAGCAGGGAGGTTATTTTGCTGGTGAGGTCACACTTGCGGTTTTCATCTCTTTACTTACGCGAGCATATACTAGCAATGGTGGGGTGTAAAGGAGATCCAATAGCTTGATTCCAGAGTTGTGGGGGTTGGCTTATGAAGAAAGATTGAATAAACTGGGACCATGTTCATGGGAAGTCAAAAGAATGAGGGTGTATTTTATGGGAACATATGAAATTATGAAGGGAAGAGATAAATATAATTGCAGATGATGTTACCATTGGCACGTGAAACTAGAGTAAGAGGGCATTGCCTCAAAATTAGATGGAACAGATTTAGGACTGAATTGAGAAGGAACTTCTTCACCCAGAAGTTTGCAAATGCATGGAATTCGTTGCCCCAAAAGTAGTTAACGTTAGTTCAGCGAACGTGTCCTAAGCGAAGATAGATTTTTTAAACAGTAAACGAATTAAGAATACAGGTAAAGTGCGATTAATTCGAGCTAAGTCCACGAAATGATTAACCATGAACTTATTGAATGGTGGAGCAGAGTCGAAGATGCAGATGGCCTACTCCTCCACCTCGTTCTTATGTAGTTATGAACACCGATTAATTGATCTCTAGATCAGGAGCAGTTATCCTCCTGGGGTGCTGAGCTGTGTACACCATCCCAGTGCATTGCTCGGTAACACCGTGTTAGATCACTGACCAGCGTGTGGAAACGTGCAGCCAATGTTGGAAGTGACAGAATGTTTAGCTACTATCCATTTACAGTTCCAAATCTCCAGTCTGCCATGACAATGGGTGCTGTCAGTGTGAATATCACTGCCAGAGAGAGACGGTGGTAGTATCAGTTGAAATAACAACAAATGGGAGGGATCTATGATATATGGAGAGGGGGAGATTGAGAGACACTATCATGGAAAGATATGTTCACAGGTTTAAGAATGTTGAAATGCAGACATGTCGATAGCATCCGGTAGTATGAACTGGTATTTCTAGGAATGTGGTTGAACAGGTTACTGGTGTGATGTCAGATGATGGAGAGATTTCAATGAGCATTTGTTCTGCAGCTTTGTAACTGGGGGTGGGGTCAGCAAACAATTCGACTCATTGGACTGACTCTAAGAATAACTTGTGTCAGTGCCATTTTCATTGATAATATCAAAGGGATCATCTGCTCGAGGCTGACCTAGTTTCCTGGTGTTAACTTATCGAACTCACCTCATTAACTAACTACTCCATCCGATAGTGAACCTCTAATTCAATGCCAACCCAATTCCCCGAGCCACCATTGCTGAATAGACTCACCATCGGACGGATGCCCCTGAATATTCCGTGATCCGTGGCACGAGAGCCATCTTTGAAAGATCTATGGTCACATGGTTGAAATTTCTCAGTTCAGACGGGCGCTGCACAGTTTCGCCCGAGCATGGCAGATAAGGGAGAATTACATCACGATTGATTTATAATGGCACGGACGTTCTGATGGATGGGATTTTACTGAGGGGCGCCATTCTCCTTTCAGACAGGGCAACAACACCAGTCTCATCGAACATGATCTGAGATCACCACCCTGGTCAGTGCACTATCTGCGGTCTGAAGAAATGTTCAACAATACAGGATAAGCATCAGTAACCTTTCCCACTCTGTCAGGATAAATGTCACCATATTCTCGCTGCTCCCTCACAAACACTGCATATCTGTAACAGCACCTAAACCGAAACAAGATTCGTGCTCCACCACTCTCACGACTGCATCCAGGACCTTCCTTGTCTCTCTCTCTCGTCCCTCCACTATATCCCCAACACTATTAACATGCCATGGATCAAGAATCTGGACTGACTCCCTCTGGACACCTCATTATTTCCATCCACAGCCCACCTACTCTAGCACTAACAGCAGGCACACACAATCCCACCTTCACTTGCTTTCTCCCATTACAGGCGAAACACCCTGGAATAGGACAGAAAGGTCAAGCCTGGTATCCGTTCCCTGACACCACATTGTCTCACCACCTCCATGGGGGCTCCCTTCTGCACGTCCTCCTGTAAACAGCTCAATTACTGAAACTAATCTGTGTATGTACTGCTCTCCCCACGTATCCAAACATTCTCAATAATCTCAGCTCATATACCTCCAGGGACCTCTGCTGCTGCACCCCGTCCAGAATAGTACAGATGGTTTTATATTTTCTTTTAATGTCCTTCGTACAAAACCCCATCTTAGCTCACAGTCCCATTCAAACTGACAGCGTGTGTGCATACACACATATACACACGCATACACACACACACACACACACACACACACACACGTGCACATACGGACACAAACACATTCACATTCGCAGAGACACTCAGACAAACAGATACACTCTCACACATAAACACAATCACACACGCAGAAAGACACACACAGACACACGCTCTCACACAGCAACACACACACAAACACACACACACAAGCAGGTACACAGACAGACACATTCAAACACACACAGACACACAAACACAGGCATGCACACACAGACACATAGACGGCTGGTCGAACCAGGGTTGAAAATATACCATATTCTCAGGAAATGTAATGAATGTTTGGCCATTCTGTACATAATTATGTTTTTTAATGCTGAACATTAACGTGGTAAATGATGGAAAATTCCTGAGACTGGCCCAATAGTGGTAGTAACATATGAGGAACAATATTGGTCAGTATCAGAAGAAGCTGTTGTGCGCTTCCAAAGTTATTATTTGGAAAACAAACAGCCGTGCAATGTTAGACATTCTCATAATTTGGTGTTTTCTCAGAGAGAAGGAAAAAAAAATCTGCCGCTCATGCAGTCGTGTGGGGAGGCCAACGGAGGATAGTGTTGTACGAATCTAATCACAACATGGACAGACAGAGAGCGAGCAGCTGGGCGACTTTGAATCCAATTTCTATGCATTTACTCCGAAACAAGATTGCACAGAAATGCAGTCAGAGGCTACACGAACATAGATACTGACACTAATACACATAACATGCGTAAACACAGATACAAACACAGATATGGACACTTTCACAGAAACGCATGAACACATCATTCTCCAGACCCCAACACAGGCCATTCCATTCAGCCCCTTAAATCTGCTCAGGGCAAGTTGGAGACCACTTGCTCCTGGTACCTGATGCATACAAATAGAGGAGAACACTCAGACACTGCAGGCAGTCGACATTTGTTTGATGAGGATTGGAATACTTTATTGGGAAAAGAGTGGGTGTTCCTGTGAAGCATGCACCTTAACTCCTTTAGCGAGTTCTGAGAAGATTTGTAGCTAATGTTGAAGCTTTGGATGTAGGTTTGCTCGCTGAGCTGCAAGGTTCATTAACACACGTTTCAGTACACAACTAGGTGACATCTTCAGTCGGCATCAGGTGAAGCAATGCTGAAAATTCCTGCATTCTGTTTGTATGATTGTCCTTCTTTGGGGTTATGATGCCATTTCCTGTGGTGATGTCATTTCCTGTGATGAAGTCACTTCCTGTGCCTTTTCTCAGGGCATGGGAAATGCAGTCTAACTAAATGTCTAACTAGATTAGATTACTTACAGTGTGGAAACAGGCCCTTCGGCCCAACAAGTCCACACCGACCCGCCGAAGCGCAACCCACCCAGACCCATTGCCCTACATTTACCCTTGCACCTAACACTACGGGCAATTTAGTGTGGCCAATTCACCTGACCTGCACATTTTTGGACTGTGGGAGGAAACCGGAGCACCCGGAAGAAACCCACGCAGACACGGGGAGAATGTGCAAACTCCACACAGTCAGTCGCCTGAGGCAGGAATTGAACCCAGGTCTCTGGTGCTGTGAGGCAGCAGTGCTAACCACTGTGCCACCGTGCCGTGTCTAACTAAATGTGTTCAGGTTGGGATGCTCTGCTTCTACGAATTCTCGTGCGTGTCTTTGTTTGGCTTGTGCTAGAATGGATGTGTTGTCCCAGTCGAAGTGGTGTTCTTCCTCATCCGTATGTAAGGATACTAGTGAGAGTGGGTCATGTCTTTTTGTGGCTAGTTGGTTGTTCATGTATCCTGCCTGTTTGTCCAGTGTAGTGTTTATTACAATCCTTGCAAGGCATTTTGTAAATGACATTGCTTTTACTCGTTGTCTGTAAAAGGTCTTTCAAGTTCATTAGCTGTTGTTTTAGTGTATTGGTGGTTTTGTGGGCTACCACGATGCCAAGGGGTCTGTGTAGTCTGTTTGTCATTTCCGAATTGTCTTTGATGTCAGGGAGAGTGGCGAGGGTTTCTGGAGCTGTTTTGTCTGCTTGTTTGGGTTTGTTCCTGAGAAATGAGCAGACCGTGTTCATTGGGTACCCACTCCTTTTGAATATACACCGTATAGGTGATATTTCTCTGCTCTGCGTAGTTCCTGCAGTGTCTGTTGGAAAAATGTTTTTATGCAGCGTCGTTTGAGAGTGTTGGAATGACTGCTTCTGTTTTTCAATATTTGGTCCGCATGTGTTGTTTTCCTGAAGACGCTGAAGACAATCCATCGATGTCTTAGCACCAAACCCAAACAATCAGACAAAACACCGCCAGAAACCCAACCACTCTCCCCGACAACAAAGACATCTCGGAAATGACAACCAGACTACTCAGACCCATTGGCCTCATGGTAGCACACAAACCCACCAACACACTAAAATTGCAGCTAATGACCTTGAAAGACCCTATTCAGACAACGAGTAAAACTAATGCCATTTACAAAATACCGTGCAAGGACCATAACAAACACAACATTGGACAAACAGGTGGACGGCTAGAACACCACCAATCAAAAAAATACATGACCCACTCTCACTATAATCCTCACATACGGATGAGGAAGGACACCACTTCTACTGGGACAACACAACCATCCTAGGACAAGCCAATAAAAGACACGCACGACAATTGGTAGAATCATGGCATTCCAACCTGAACTCTATCAACAAACACATCGAGTTAAAACTCAGCTAGCAGCCCCTGAGAAAAGAAAGAGGAAGTGACTTCACCACAGGTAATAACATCAATCCAGGAAATGAAACCACCAACACAAAGAAACTCAAACATATAAACCGAAAGCAGGAATTTTCAGCATTGCTCTGCCTGAGGCCCACTGAAGATGTTACCTAGTACGGTAATGAAACGTCTGGAAATGAATCTTGCAACTCAGCGAGCAAATCAACATCCAAAACCTGCTCTCTCTTTACAGAAGTTCCCGTCTCCATTTATTAACCACATTGCAGACCCCGATTCGCAGTGAGTACTGCGCCCATACCGTACCCAGACATTGTTCACAAAATCTACTGGTCTCCCTGACTGCGACATGCGTTCACTGAACGTCCATGAAAATAACAACGATGAACCTTCCAATAACAGAATGAAAGAACATAAGAATCAAGAGCAGGTCATTCAGTCCCTCTAGTCTGCCTGTCCCTCCAATGAGATCATGGTTGATCTGCTCTTGGCCCCAACTCCTGGAGTGCCTGAGATGTCAAACATCTTTTGATCTCTGTCTTGCAAACATCTGTGACCTATCTCGTCTAACTCTCTGGGATACATAAGTTCCGACGGTCACTCCCCTCTGTGAGAAGGACACACTCTCCACACATACACTGTGATCTATTGAAAGCAACCAAATATATGAACGGAAGGTAAGGGTTCAGTGCTGCTATCAAGACAGAACTTCACTGAAGATGGCATCAAGGAACCCGAAGAAAATCGAACTTAATGAGAATCAGCAGGAATCTCCCCACTGGTTGAAATGGTTAAGAGCACGAAAGAGATACTTTTGCTTTGTAGACATCGACTATCTGAGTCCCGGGACATCTCTGTCGGTGATCCTCAGGGTAGATTTCTCGGCACAAATATCTTCAGCTGCTTTAACAATATATTTACCCCACCATAAGATCAGAAGTGGGGATGATCACTGAAGAATACAATGTTCATAACAATGTGATCCCTCAGCTGATGAACCTGTCGGTGCCCATGTGAACCAAAGCCCAGACACAATTCAGACTTGCCCTGTTTAAGTGTCGTATTTCACATGTAACAACACTGTCTGACACGAATCATTTCCACAGTAAAAGGAGGAGCTCAATCAGCATCTCAAGCTTGATTCATAAGAATATGGGGAAGCCATTCAGACCAACGAAACTATCAGATAAGGAGATGGATAGCCGATTCACACCCTCCTGCCTCTTACTCAAGAAGTGAAAGCGCCTTGTCAAAATATTGAGCTGTTTTACAGGAAGCAGAAGTCATCCAATCAGGTCATTGAGCTTCTTCCATGAGATCAGGAGGCAGCCATTCAGGCCCTCAAACCCCTCAAATAGACGGGTGATATCGACGCCCCGAACGTGACAAACCAATGAAGCAGAGATTGTACGGATAGACTGCTTCATATTGTTCGTCCTGGCCCCATTGTTCATGGCACACACGTGTTACATTAACATTGTTTGCTAATGGAGTGTAGGGACGGATGGGTTGTGCCAAGTCTCAAGGAGGCATCTTCCACCTCTGAGAAAACAGGCTAGTGTTCTCTGTGGCGATCAAAAGCTGCTGGGACTTGCTAACTCTTTCAGGAGTAAGGCAGTGAAGCTGTTAACAAATTTGTGAACGTTGTGGAGCCACACAAAAACTACACGTTGAGGCAATGGCAGTTCATTCAGTGTCTGGAGTTCTCTCCCAACCTACATGAGACGCCACAATGCTACGTAAACTGTCAGGATACGCATATCATAGGGAAAATGCAATTTCTCACTGTATCGATGTCTTCCACTGGATATAATGGGTGTTAGCACATAATCTTGGAGTTTCAATACAATCACCTCTTATTCTCTCAGTGCGACAGAGTAAATACTCATTTCCTACACAATCTCCTCATGGTATCATATCCCAGAGATTAGTCTAGTGAAATGCCTTTACTGTCTCTGTGACATGAAGATTATTGCTTATAAAGTAGAGAACGTCTGTCCACAATGCCCAAGTACTGCCGCAAGAACACCCTAAAATGCAGGAAGGTGTATTTACTCCTACGCTTGATTGTTTTTATAATGAAGGATAGCACTTCATTTACTATCCTGATTAATTGATGCTCAAATGAATTCTGGAGTTGACTTATGACCAACGACACGCAGGTCCTATTGGCCAAAAGCACTTCCAAACTCTCTCCTTCTTATAAATACAAAATGAAAAAGACTGTATTTTTTGTTCACATTCAATTCACATCTTTGTGTTGCGAGATGCATTGTTCCAAACAGTGATGCTTGTGATATCCAATGAATAATGGCCTCCAGTTCAGAACAGGACCCTACTCTCTGCATTCTCTCCATCATCCAATTCTCAATGTATTTAGTTTATATCCCATAACCAATCTCTGTTACATTCTTCACTCAGCTGTTTGCAACCATGTCAAAAATGTTCGTAAAAGTCGCATGCACCATTTCTATGATCGTCATTTTTCGAATGTCGCTGTCATGGAGACGAGTGGAGTTTGTCAACTCCATGTTTATCAAAGATAATTTCCCTGTCCCGAATCTAGGCTGGCTCTGCTAAACCATATCATTATTCCCCTAGGATCTTGTTATCATAAAGTTAAAAAATGCAGATATACACCAGTTGATGTGGTGTATATGGATCACAGCAAGGCGTTCGATAAGCTTCCTTACAGTGGGCTACCGTACAAAATGCAGTGGATTGGGATTGTGGAAGTCATAGCAGTTTGGATCAGTAATTGGCTTGCTGAAAGAAAAGAGGGTTGCAGTTGATTGAACATGTTCATCTTGGTGTCCAGTTACTAGCGGCGTAATGCAAGGGTCGGTGTTGGGTCCACTGTTGTTAGTGATTTTTATAAAGGACTTGGATGAGGGCTAAGAAGGGTGGGTTGGTAAATTTGCGGACGACACGAAGGTGGGTGCTGTTGTGGATAGGGACGAAGGATGTTGTAGTTTGCAGAGAGACATTGATAGGATGCAGAGCTGGGCTGAGAGCTGGCAAATAGAGTTTAATATGGACAAGTGTGAGGTGATACACTTTGGCCGGAGTAATCGGAATGCAAATTACTGGGCTAATGGTAGGATTCTTGGGAGTGCAGATGAGCAGAGAGATCTCGATGTCCATGTACACAGACCCCTGAAAGTTGCTACCTAGATTGACAGGGTTGTTAAGAAGGCACACAGTATTTTGGCCTTTATTAAGAGAGGGATTGAGTTCCGGAACCAGGAAGTTATGCTGCAGCTTTACAAAGCTCTGGTACGGCCACACCTGAGGTATTGTGTACAGTTCTGGTCAGCGCAGTATAAGAAGGATGTGGAAGCTTTGGAAAGGGTGTAGAGGACATTTCCAAACATGTTGCCTGGTATGAAATGAATGTCTTACGAGGAAAGGCTGAGGGCCTTGAGGCTGTTCTCGTTAGAGAGATGAAGGTTGAGAGGTGACTTAATACAGGCATAAAAGATCATCAGAGCGTTCGATCGTGTGGACAGGGAGGGCATTTTTCCAACTATGGATACGGCAAACACGAGGAGACACAACTTTAAAGCGAGGGGAGATAGGTATAAGAAAAATGTCAGAGGTAGTTTCTTTACTCAGAGAGTCGTTCGGGTATGGAATGCTTTGCTGGCATCGTTAATAGATTCAGCAAGTTTAAGTGCATTTCAGTCGTCATTGGACAGGAAAATCGACGTACATGGAATATTGTAGGTGGAATGGGCTTCAGATTAGTATGGCAGGTCCGTGCAACGTCGAGGGACGACGTTCCTGTATTGCGCTGTAATGTTCTATGTTCTATGTTCTAGAACTGACATAAAGTTAAAAATTGCTTGGTATCTGTTTAATCTCTTTTTGCGGTCATAGTATCTACTTTCCAGTCTGCAGGATCCTTTCCATCATCTCAACAGTTTGGATGACCTTTTACGTCACTCATAGAATTAAGGAGTTGACAGGGAAGCCACCGACCTATCGTGACTGTACCGGCTCCAAAAAACTAATCCAGCAAGCTCAATTCTCCAACCCTATCTCTGTAGCCCTCAAAGGCATCTCACATCACCTCCAGCAGTTTATCAACTTACAAATCAATGCGTTTTTCCAAAATTCAACTTTAACTTACGATTTCTTAATGTTCCTCACAATCATCAGTCAACCTGTTCTCGCATATTACCAAGAGATGTTCTAATGCTGCCTCTATGGAGACTGAACGCACCAGGAAAAGATGGCGTCTGTCACCTCATGAAGCAGAATCGAAATAATTGATGGGCAATTTCAGTCCAGTCCTCTCCCTGGTCAGAAACAGCAGGTTATGCTGAAGGAGGTTACACAACTCTGTGTCCTCCTCATTTTTGAAATAAACTGGCTTCACGCTTTGCACCTGGAAAAGATAAAACATTGGGAAATATTTGTGGAAATCTCAGAAATGCTATTTCAGTGTCCTGCTCCTCCCTGTGCAGTCTCTGCAGACCCAAATACATTGTAAAAACTGTTGCTGTACCTTCTGCAGAGTAGGACGTCAGACTGACTGGGCTCCATGAATGAATGCAGCGGCTGATAAAACAAATCCGAGAAAACCATGCAGATGCTCTCAATTGACACTCCAGTGACATGAATAAGTCGAATCCCTATCTTCATGGCACTCCGACGCAGTGTTGAAAAAACCTACCTCTCCTCAGTTTCAATTCCTGACTGACAAACCGTTACATCTCTGCACAGTCACAGTGACCAGAAATATGAATTGTTCTGCTCTCCATGGAAGTAGCTTATAATGTAACTGCACGATATTCTGTACCTCAGGATAATAGCGACACCGCTTTTGCCCGTGATGAAGGTGCGGAGTTGATGGTCAGCGGTATTAACTCCAAACAATAACTTCAGTGACCCAGATAATGACCCACACCCAGTCTTCCATCCAGCCACAGCAGATGCTGGAATTTAAATTCAATAGAATATTGTCGAAACTAAAAGCATCTGGCTCACTCGTGTCCTTCAGGGAAGGAAATTTGTTAACTTCACTGGTCTGGCCGACATGTGACACCAGACCCTCAGCAATGGCAGACTCTCAAATACCCTTAGAAATGGACACGCCAGCCATCTCATGATATCACTACAAGGTTTCAAAGAAATGAAAGCAGACAGACGTAAGGACTGGCAGCCTACAGCAGGTCGAAGTGCAGTGGTTCAAAAGGCAGTTCCCCATCACCTTCTCAAGAGCAACTAGGAATGAGAAATAAATGCTGGCCCAGCCAACAACACCCATGTTCAATTAATACAAAAAGAAGATGATCACACTCATCAAAGAGCGATAAAGAGGACAGAACTCACTTGAATTATGGTCTCGGTTATGTACGTACATATGCGTGATACTCAGGTTTACAGGAAAAGTTGAAGAATCAATGAGATTGTTCCCACGTTTGTATTTCCATCCCAGCTGGTTTTCAACAATCCATACCTTTCCGTTTCTTTATCTCTCTATTTCCCCAAAGTTTCAACTCACTCCATCTACATGCATTGCATTCGTTCCCAGCTGATTTCAGATTCGATGCATGGTCAGTGGACTCAAAATGGTGAATCTGTTTTTTGTCCCCTCGTAGCCTGCTAAAACTGCTCCGTTTCCCCAGCATTCTGTTTTTTTTTGTTTCAGATGTCCAGAAACTTTCTTTGTTTGATTTAACCTTTTTAATTATTTTTGGGACATCGACCCATCGAGTCTACACCGACCCCCTGAACAGCATGACACTCAGACTCACCGAATACCCTATTCATGCTTTTCCCATTGCTAACCCGCGTCCTTCCTTAACCTTGCGTCTAACATAGTTACAATACCTAGCTGCACACGGTGGGCAATTTAGCATGGTCAATCCACAGAAACCGTTTGGATTGTGGGACAAATCTGGAGCGCCTGCAGGAAACACTTGCAGACACGGAGAATTGGAAAGCTCAATACGAACATTCCTTAAGGTGGAAGCAAAGAGGGTGCTTGATGCTGTGAGACAGCCATACTAACCGCTGAGACAGCACGCCACCCCCGTCCCCAACTGAGCCACTGTGCTTTTTAATACTAGGGAAAATGTAAATCCGAAATGTAAACAGAAAACAATGTCAAAATACAAGAAATATGTCAGGATCCTGAGATAGAAACGGCGTTAGCATACTGAGTCTGATATGATCCTCTTCTGAAAAACTTGTACTGGACTCAAAAAGTGAATTTTGTTTCTTTCTGCTCAGACCAGCTAAGGTTTTCCAGCACTTTCAATTTTCTTTTATATTGGACTGTGTATCTTTGTCTGACCTGAAGGGAACAGTGAAGTTGCCAATTCTACTGAGTTTCATGTATTTGGTGACGAAACATATTCATCACCAAATCATCCGCCGACATTTCCGCCACCTCCAAACAGTCCCCACCACCAGGGATATATTTCCCTCCCCACCCCTTTCCGCCTTCCGCAAAGACCGTTCACTCCGTGACTACCTGGTCAGGTCCACGCCCCCAAACAACCCACCCTCCAATCCTGGCACTTTCCCCTGCCACCGCAGGAACTGAAAAACCTGCACCCACACCTCCTCCCTCACCGCTATCCAAGGCCCTAAAGGAGCCTTCCACATCCATCAAATTTTACTTGCACATCTACTAATATCATTTATTGTATCCGTTGCTCCCGATGCGGTCTCCTCGACATTGGGGAGACTGGGCGCCTCCTAGCAGAGCGTTTTAGGGAACATCTCCGGGACACCCGCACCAATCAACCACAACGCCCCGTGGCGCAACATTTCAACTCCCCCTCCCACTCTGCCGAGGACATGGAGGTCGTGGGCCAGCTTCACCGCCGCTCCCTCACCACCAGACGCCAGGCGGAAGAACACCTCATCTTCCGCCTCGGAACACTTCAACCACAGGGCATCAATGTGGACTTCAACAGTTTCCTCATTTCCCCTTCCCCCAACTCACCCCAGTTCTAAACTTCCAGCTCAGTAACTGTCCCCTTGACTTGCCCGGACTTGTCCTACCTGCCTATCTTCTTTTCCACCTATCCACTCCACCCTCTCCTCCTTGACCAATACCTTCATCCCCTCCCCCACTCACCCATCGTACTCTATGCTACTTTCTCCCCACCCCCACCCTCCCCTAGCTTATCTCTCCACGCTTCAGGCTCACTGCCTTTATTCCTGATGAAGGGCTTTTGCCCGAAACGTCGATTTGGAAGCTACTTGGATGCTGCCTGAACTGCTGTGCTCTTCCAGCACCACTAATCCAGAATCTGGTTTCCATCATCTGCAGTCATTGTTTTTACCTCGTTCTCCTACCAGGTGTCGGCTGGTAAGGGAGTGGCTGTGGAGTCGGCACAGGACCTGAACGTCCTCGGCAGATGGAGGGCGATTTGAACTGTTCATCCCCGCGGCGGGGGGTTGATTGTTACGGGTGTCCCAGAGATGTTCCCTGAAGCACTCTGCGAGAAGATGTCCAGTCTCCCCAAAGTAACAGAGATCGTTTTGTTCGCAAGACATGTAATAATTGACATTCGTGGAAGTGCAGGTGAAACTTTGATGGACGTGGAAGACTCCTTTGTGGCTTTGGATGGAAGTGAGGGAAGAGGTGTGGGCGCAGGTTTTGCAATTCCTGCGGTGGCAGGGGAAGGTGCTAGGAGGGGCGGATGGGTTGATGGCGGGGGCGGGAACCTGACCAGGTAGCCACGAAGTGAACAGTCTTTGTGGAAAGTGGGAGTGGAATATATCCATTGTGATGGGGTCCGTTTGTAGGTGGGGGATTTGCAGGCGGATGATGCGGTTTATGCGGACGTTTGTAGAGTTGAACATGTGGAACAGCGGGGTCTGTCTTGTTGCGGTTGGAGGGGTGGGATTTGAGGGTGGAGGTGCGGGACCTCGTTGAGATGCGTTGGAGGGTGTCTTCAACCACATGGGAGGGGAAATTACGGTCTTTATAAAAGAAGGACAACTGGTGTAGTCTGTGGTAGAACTGGTCATCCTGAGAGCAGATACGGCAGAGACGTAGGAAATGGGAATACATGATAGCATTTTTGAAGGCGAGTAGGTGGGAGGAGGTGTTATCTAGGTTGCCGAGGGAGTAGCTGGATTTGTAAAAATGTCGGTGTTGAGTCAGTCGTCATTGACGGAGATGGAGAGCCTCAAGGAAGGGGAAGGAGGTGTCAGAGATGGTCCATGTGAACTTAAGGTGGGGTGGAATGTGTTGGTCCAATTGATGAATTGCTCAAACTCCGCGTGGGAGCACGAGGTGGCGCCGATGCAGACATCAACGTAATAGAAGAAAAGGTGGGAAGTGGTGATGTTATGAGGTTCTGGGTTTATACTCGTCAAATGTTAGAAAATTGTCGGGTGTCTAATTGAAACATACAGAATAATGAATTCCTGGTCTGGGCAGATATTGGGAAGATGATTTCATTGATAATAGAGAAAGGACCCAGAGATAAGAGGAGATCATTCAGAACGGAGATAAAGGGAAACATCTTCAGCCAGAGAGTGGTAAATCTATGCAAAGAGTGGTAGTTTCCTTCTATAAACGATATGAATGAACCAGGTGAGTTTTTCCTGGCAATCGATTCAAAAATCACAATCAGTCTCTTAATTCCAGATTTGAATTAAAGCGTCACCATTCCCATGACAGGATTAAAATCCTGGTCACCAGTATATTATATTGGTTACTCGATTAAGAATTCAGCGATAACACTGGGCCCAATCCTTCAGATTGTAACTGACACGTAACGTATGACATGCCCTAGTATTTGCCTTCATGTTATCCATGAATTCCTTGTCAACACATGGATGATATTTTGCCGTTATGCAATTATTATTTGGTGTTTCGTATCTCCCTCAGTACTTGCCAAATTTCATCATCTGTCCTGCACCTGACAGTTCTTTTTTTTCAGCACAATCCACCGAGGCCAAATCCTTCCGTTGGTCTGTACAATTACCATTTCCCAACACTAAAACTCTCATATGTGACTCTGTCATCACTCTTGCAGTCTGAATTTCAAACTTCAGCATGTCGTGGTTAACCCTTCCAAGATGAAGGGTAACGACAAGACCATCTATCAATCCTACCTTGTTACTAATATAATATCTGAAGTAGCCGGTTCATTCGTTGGTTCCTTGACATATTCTGCTCTCAGACACAATCCCTCATACCCACTTTGAATCGTTCTCCAAGGATAGCTTTGCCAAGTTGCTTAATTGAGTGAATATTCTTGTTCAAACCACCGATAATTTCTGTTGCGCCCTTGTCACAAGTCCTCTCTATTTCCCCTTTGGAGGGACGGTGGCTGAAAATTACTCTTCCCAAGTGGTTTAATCCTTTCCTTTATATTTGCACTAAGACAGGTTGGAAACATTTTGTATTGGCACAAAACCCTTTGAAATGGTCTGACCATCTGTTAATCGTTTTTGTCATTGACTACATTTCAGTTTTAACGTCATTCATTATAAAAATTGCAAGTGAATTTAATAACACAAATAATTTAGTATTTACGGTGCATGTCACATTATTGTTATTGATAATTTTTTGGCAAATAGTTGAAGATCACACATTTCAGTCCAGAAATTAAATTGATTGATTATATTTAAATGTGTAAGCATGCTGATTCTATTTGATTGCTCCGTCGGTTGCTGTCTCTGAATTTCTAATCATTCTTAGGCCAACCACTTTGCAAACGACAGTGCAATGATATATACATTTGAATGCTCTAACAGTCAATGTATAACTACAATCACCAGGAAAGTTAGGCATGCGCATTATTCAGTTCAAAATAAAATGTGCATCCTTTATTTTTGTATTATATAATGTTGATAGGTGTTCATACATTAGTTCCATAAAAGTAGAATCAACTTAATTACTTTCAATTTTCGTTCAGTTGAATGATCATAATTCATATCTAACTTTTTCCCAATTCACAACATGGCAAACACCTGATGACTGTACGGGTCAGTAAATTCGTCGTTTGCAAACATGACCTACATTAGAAATGGATTCCTGAAGGCCTGAATTCAAACACTATTCAATTAAACTTCACAGCTGATTGTGATACTAAGTGATTCACTGGTCTGCACCTGATTCTGTCCAGAGAGTTGCCAAATTACATTAGTGTAGTCATTCAAACATTCCTTCACAACAGATTATTTGGAGTTCACCTTGGGAAGGGGTCAACTAGCCAACAGACTATCACCAGTCTCAATGTCCGAACAAAGGCTGTTCAAGCTAGATACCAATGTCTGACCAGCAACCACGTCTTCCAAATTCCTCCTTAGTCAGAGTTTGGCCCAGCCAGATAGATGTATGGACAGGAGGTTGGGAATCACACCGCAGAAGTTATTTTATGGTGTTAAAATCCGGCTGCCCTCCCTCCCCGACCACCACCACAGACGCTATTCATCAGCACCCGGGGCTAGGCACTGACCGACAAACTGACAGTCTTCTGCAGCACATTGAGTCACACAGTGAATCCTCTAAAACCATATGTAATGAATGTCGCCTTGACATTCAACAGTATCAAAACAAAATTACACATCTCTGTGGATGTCTAGATTTAATACATAGATCTACCAACAGAATGTATATGAAGAAAACAGGACCAAACATCAAGCCATGAATCACGTGAATAGCGGAACTTGGTGGATTTTGTCTCGTGTAGGCAAACACGCAGATATTTGCCTGGCACTGAGTTAAATGTAATAATGTTCTCCATAACTGGAAGAATCGGCGTAATACTCCTCGCCAGCTTCCTGACCGCACACACGACACTCCGACACATGTTCACCAATTGATAGAATCCACAAACTGAGAGACACTTGAGGTATGGAACAGTACAGCACAGTTCAGACCCTTCGACCTTGATGTTGTGCCTGCCTTTTGTCCTACCCTAAATTCAGACTACCCTACATATCCTTCATTGTACTACCTTCCATGTGCCTATCCAGCAATCGCTTAAATGTCCCTAATGTATCTGACTCGACTGGACTGTCAGCAGTACAATCCACCCATCCACCAATTCATTAAGAATCAAATCCGATATCTCCCCTAAAACATTCTCCAAGCACCGTAAAGTTCTGCCCACTCTTGATAGACATGTCTGCCCTGGAAAAATAAATCTTGGCTATCCACTCTATCTATTAATCTCAACATCTCATACACGCTATCAAGTCACGTCTCATCCTTCTTTTCTCCAATGTGAAAAGCACTAGCTCCCTCAACGTTTCTTCATAAGACATGCCCCCCAGTCCAGCCAGTATCCTGTTCACTGTCCTCTGCACGCTCTCTAAAACCTCCACATTCTTCGGATAATGAGACGTCAGAACTGAACACAATATTCTAAGTGAGATCTAACCAAGGTTGGAAAGAGCTGCAGCATAACAACGCGGCTTTCAAACACAATCCACCTGGTAATTAGAAAAACTACAGCGCATTTCGGCCTTTGGCCTTCGATGTTGCGCCGACCGAAGCCTACCTAACCGACACCAGCCCAATAACCTCCAAATGCTTATCCAATGCCCGCTTGAATGACCATAAATAGGGAGAGTCCACCACTGATACTGGCAGGGCATTCCATGAACTCACAACCCGCTGAGTAAAGAACCTACCCCTAACATCTGTCCTATACCAACCTCCCCTTAATTTAAAGCTGTGTCCCCTCGTAACAGCTGACTCCGTACGCGGAAAAGGGGTTCTCACTGTCAACCCTATCTAAACCCCTAATCATCTTGTACACTTCTATCAAATCTCCCCTGAACCTTCTTTTCTCCAATGAGAACAGCCCCAAGTGCCTCAGCCTTTCCTCATAAGATCTTCCTAACATGCCAGGCAACATCCTGGTAAACCTACTCTGCACCTGTTCCAGTGCCTCCACATCCTTCCTATAGTATGGTGACCAAAACTGTACACAATACTCCAGATAAGGCCGCAACAGAGTCTTATACAACTGCAACATGACCTCAGGACTCCGGAACTCAATTCCTCTACCAATAATGCCCAGTACGCCATATGCCTTCTTCACAGCACTATTTACCTGTGTGGCAACTTTCAGAGATCTGTGTACATGGACACCAAGATCCCTCTGCTGATCCACACTACCAAGTAGCCTACCATTAGCCCAGTAATCCATCTTCTTATTACTCCTACCAAAGTGAATGACTTCACACTTAGCTACATTGAACTCCATTTGCCACCTTTCTGCCCAGCTTTGCAACTTATCTATATCCCTCTGTAACCTGCCACATTCATCTTCGCTGTCCACCACTTTACCGACTTTCATATCATCCGCAAACTTGCTCACCCAGCCGTCAAGCCCCTTCTCCACGTCATTTCTAAAAATGACAAACAGCAATGGTCACAAAACAGATCCTTGTGGAACACCACGAGTAACTGCACTCCAAGATGAACCTTCACCATCAACTACTACCCTCAGTCTCCTCCCAGCCAGCCAATTCCTAATCCAAACCTCTAATGCACGCTCAATGCCATACCTCCGTATTTTTTGCATTAGCCTGCCATGGGGTACCTTATCGAACGCCTTGCTAAAATCCATATCCACCACATCTACTGCTTTACCATCATCCACTTCCTTGGTCACCTTCTCAAAGAATTCAACAAGGTTTGTGAGGCACGACCTGCCCTTCGCAAAACCATGCTGACTATCCTTGATCACATTATTCCTATCCAGACGTTCATAAATCCTATCCCTTACAATTCTCTCTAAGACTTTGCCCACAACAGAAGTGTGACTCAGTAGCCTATAGTTACTAGGGCTGTCCCTACTCCCCTTCTTGAACAAGGGGACCACATTCGCTATTCTCCAGTCATCTGGCACTATTCCTTCAGACAACGACGACATAAAAATCAAGGCAAATGACTCCGCTATCTCCTCCCTAGCTTCCCAGAGGATCCTAGGATAAATGCCATCAGGCTCAGGGGACTTATCTATTTTCACCCTTACCAGTATTCCCCGGGCCTCTTCCCTACATACCTCAAAGCCATCCATTCTAATCACATGTAACTCAATATTCACATCAGCAACAATGTCCTGTTCCTGAGGGAATACTGACAAAAAGTATTGATTTAGTGTCTCTCCAATCTCCTCCCCCTCCACGCACAACTTCCCACTACTATCCCTGACTGGACTGATACCAATCCTAGTCATCCTTTTATTCCTGACATACCTATAGAAAGCCTTAGGGTTTTCCCTATTCCTACCAACCAAGGACTTTTCATTCCCCTTCTCGCTGCTCTTCGCTCTCTCTTTAGATCCTTCCTGGCTACCTTATAGATCACAATCGCCCCAACTGAACCTTCACGCCTCATCTTTACATAGGCCGCCCTCTTGCCTTTTACAAGGGATTCCAATTCCTGACTAAACCACGGCTCCCTCACAAGACCCTTCCCTCCCTGCCTGACAGGTACATACTTATTAAGGATTCCCAATAGCTGCTCCTTGAACTAGCTCCACATATCATTTGTGTCCTTCCGTTGAAGCCTATTTTTCCAATCCACACATCCTAAGTCATGCCTCACCGCATCATAATTTCCCTGCCCCCAGCTATAACTCCTGCCCTGCAGTGCACACTTATCCCTCACCATCACTAGAGTAAAAGTCACCCGAGGTGTGGTCACTGCCCCCAAGTCCACCAACCTTCGTTTCATCGACACACTTACCAACCACACTTTCAGTTCCTCATCCAAGTCATTTATCAAATTTACAAGGAGTAGAGGTCCCAAAAATGATCACTGTGGGACACCACTGGTCACTGACCTCCAAGTGGAATACTATCCATCTACTTCACCCCCTGTCGTCTATGGGCCAGCCAATTCTTTGTCCAGACAGCCCGATTTCCCCGTATCCCATGCCGCCTTACTTTCTGAATACGTCTACCACGGAAACCTTATCAAACGTCTTGCTAAAATCCATGTACACCACCTCCACTGTTTTGCCATCAGTAATGTGTTTTTTCACATCCTCAAAGAATTCAATCATGTTTGGGAGGCATGACCTGCCCCTCACAAATCCATGCTGACTTTGTCTCATCAAACTGTGGTTTTGAAAGTAATTATAAATACTGACTCTCAGAATTCACTCCAATAGTTTGCCTACGACAGATGTAGGACGAACAGGTCTGTTATTCCCATTATTATCCCTATTCCTTTTTTTCTGAACAAGGAAATGGCAATTACCCACCTCCACACACCTGGCACTGCTGCAGTTGACAGTGAGGAAACAAAGATAATTGAGAAAGGTGCAGCAATCTCTTTCCTCGCTTCCTGTTGTCATCTCTCGAAATCTGCACTGTGCCCGAAATTGACCGAGGGATTTGTCTATCGTTATGTTTGTACTTCACCTTCACTTGTCTACTCCATAAGCTCTGTTCAAGGAACTGATAAACTGTTTTCCATTTCACTGCTATATACAGCGCTATCTTCCTTGAAGAGGTATCGTTCCCAATCCCATTGAATCATGAAATGGAAAATAATGGGAAGACACGAACGCCTTTATGATGAAGGCTTAGGCCTAAGACGCTAACAATTGTGCTCCTTGTATGCTGCCTGGCCTGTCGTGCTTTTCCAGAACCATAGCTTTCGACTCGGACTCTGCAGCAAATGCAGACTGCACTTTGTCCATTACTGAGGGGTGAGTCGAAGAGTGTGGTGCTGGAAAAGCACTGCTGGTTAGTCAGCATCTGAAGAACAAGGGAATCGATGTTTCAAGCACAAGCTCTTCAACAGGAATTAGGCTTGAGGCACAAGGGGGCTGCGAGATAAGTAGGAGGGTTGTGGGGTTGGGCAGAAGATAGCTAGAAATGGGAAAGATAGATTACAGTGGGGTAGAGGCGATCGGTTGTCGAGAAGAGTAGAGTTTATATGTGAGAAGGAAGTGAGACAGGGAGGGCAGTTCTTTGATAGGGCTTTGCTGAATTAGAGGGTTGGATTTCGGACACTATGATGTGTGGAGAAATGAGAAAGCTGATGAAATCCACATTGAGCACATATGGTTGCAGAGTTTTAAGTTGGAAGATGAGGCATTCTTCCACCAGGTGTCATTTCCATAGGGTTTGGTGAATGAGGAGGCCCAGGACATGCCCAGGACATGGGAGGGGCTTCAAAGTGTTTGACCACAGGGTGGTGGGGTTATTTCATACGTGTGTTCCCGAGATGTTCTCTGGAAAATTCCATGCTTTTGCTGTCCTGTCCCCTGAATGTAGAAGTCACCACAACGAGCGAGACGGGCACAGTCGATGACATGTGCGGACGTACAGGTGAATCTCTGTAAGATGTGTGACGGAACCTTTGGAGCCATGGGCGGAGCTGTGGTGGAGGGGTAACACTTCTTGCAGTTGAGGGGGGAGGTGCTGGGAGTGGAGGGCGTGTTGGTGGGGGGATGGCTCGGAACTGACAAGGGGGTCAGTGAGGGAATGCAGATACGTGTGGGCAGGGAGACATATACCTGATGGTATGGTCTGTTCGTAAGTGGCAGCAATGGCGGAGGATGACGCGCTGCAACTGCAGGTTGATTGGATGGTAGAGGAGGACGGGGTGGCGGGTGGGTGTTCCATTCTTGTTGCGAATGGAGATGTGTGAAGTGGAAGAGATGGCCTGGAGGGCACCTTCGCCCATGTGAATCAGTTTAGGATCAATCCAAGAGGTATTTTATGTATATAAGAGCAAGAAAATAGCAAGAGAGAGAATGGGACCCTTTAAGAGCCAAATTGGACATGTCTGTGTGGATACATAGCAGATGGGAGAGGGCCTCAACGAATGTTTCTCCACTATGTTTACCGTGGAGAAAGACTAGAAGAGTTGAAAATTTGGGGGAGGTTGTTGTGATATCTTCGAGACATTCCATATCACAGTACAAAAGGTGTTTGAATTTCTCCAATGTATGAAAATGGATAAATCTCAGTCCATACTAGATAAAGATAAGAACAGTGCAAGAGACTAGAGAAGAATTTGCTGGATCCCTGGCTGATAATTCAGATCATCATTAACCACAGGAGCCATTGCGGAAGACTAGTGGATAGCAAATGTTGTGCCCTTATTCAGGAACGGCTTGGTAAAAAAGCTGAAAATATAGATGACTAAGCTTATTATGTGTGGTAGGTAAGTTAATCGAGAAGATTCTCAAGAATAGGATATGCATGCATTTGCTGAAAAATGTGTTGACGGAAAAGCCCAGCAAATCAGGCAGCATCCAAGGAGTAGAAGAATTGACATTTCGGGCTTATGCCCGAAACGTCTCTTCTCCTCCTCCTTGGATGCCGCCTGACCAGCTGCGCTTTTCCAGAAACATATTTTTCAGCTCTGATCTCCAGGATCTGCAGTCCTCACTTTCTCCCATACATGCATTTGTAATGACAGGTCTTGATTAGGAAAAGTAAACATGGCTTTATGCATGAAATTTCAATCCTAACGTTTTTATTATTACATTTTCTTTGATGAATTGAGCAGGAAGCTTGACGAGGGTATGGCAGTAGAACATCCAACATAGAACAATACAACGTAGCACAGGTCCTTCGGCCCTCAATGTTGCGCCGTCCTGTGAACTATTCTCAGCTCGTCACCCGACACTATCCCATCACCATCCTTGTTTACGCAAGGATTTTTAAAATCTTCCTCATGTGGCTGGGTGAACTGCATTAGCAGGTAGGGATACCACTCCCTTACCAGTCTCGAAGTAAAAACCTACCTCTGACATCTGTCTTAAATGTATCACGCCTCAATTTGCAGTTATGACCCCTCGAACAAGATGACGTCATCAACCTAGGAAAAATGACTTTCAGAGTATACCCTATCTAATCCTCTGCTCATCTTGTATGTCTCTATTAAATCCCCTGTCAACCTTCTTCTTTCCAATGTGAACAAACCCAAGTCCCTCAGGCGTTTCTCGTAAGAATTTCCAAACAGACCAGGCAACATCCTGTTAAATCTCCTCTGCACCTTTCTCGATGCTTTCCATATCCTTCCTCAAATTTGGCGAGGAGAACTGTACACAGTATTCCAAGTGCGGCCGCACTAGCGTTGTGTATATTTCCGCCATGATATTGCGGCTCCAGAACTCAATACCTCTACCAATGAAACCTAAAACACCGTAGACCTTCTTAATAGCACTAACAACCTGGATGTCAACTTTCAGGGATCTATGTTCATGGACTCCAAGATCCCTCTGCACATTGATACTACCAAGAATCTTTCCATTGACCCAATACTCCGCCTTCCTGTTCTTCTTTCCAACGAGAGTCACTTCACACTGAGCTGCATTGAACTCCATTTGCCACCTCTCAGCCCAATTCTGCAGTTTATCGAAGTCCCCCTGCAACCTGTAACATTCTTCCGAACTGTCTAATCCTCCAACGACTGTATTTTCATCTGCACATTTGCTGATCCATCCACCTATGCCCGCGTCTAATTCATTTATAAAAATGACAAGCAGCAGTGGTCCCAAAACAGAACCTTGTGGCACTATATGAGTAACCGGACTCCAGGTTGAAATGTTCCATCAACCACCACTCGCTGCGTTCTTTCAGAAAGCCAGTTTCTAATTCAAACTGCGACATCACCCTCAATCTTATGCCTCTGCACTTTTCCAAAAGGAGAAAGTGAGGACTGCAGATGCTGGAGATCAGAGCTGCAGATGTGTTGCTGAAAAAGCGCAGCAGGTCAGGCAGCATCCGAGGAACAGGAGAATCGACGTTTCGGTCATGGCTTATGCCCGATTCTCCTGTTCCTTGGATGCTGCCTGACCTGCTGCGCTTTTCCAGCAACACATTTTCAACATTTTGTCCAAAAGCCTACCATGTGTAATCTTATCAAAGGCTTGATTGAAGTTCATGTCTGCCACGTCAACAGCCTACCATCATCTACAGGCTGGGTCACCTACCCAAAAAACGCATTGAAGTTTGCGAGACACCGCCTGCCCTTGACGAAACCACGTTGAATATTTGAAATCAAATTGTTGCTTGCAAGATGATTAGAAATTCTATCTCTTATAATCATTTGCAAAACCTTTCCTACAAAAGAATTCAGGCTGACTGGTCTATAATTACCTGGGTATTCTCTACTGCCCTTCTTGAACAAGGACATAACATTTGTAATCGCCCAGTCCTCTGGTACTAAACCAGTCGAAAATGACGACTCAAGTCTCAAAGACAAAGGCTCTGCCGTCTCCTTCCTCGCTTCCCAGAGAATCCTCGAATACATCCCATCCGGCCCAGGGGACTTATCTACTTTCACTCCTTCGAGTATTTAGAACATCCCTTTGTAACTAACCTCGATCCTTTCTCGTCTAATATCTCGTATCTCCTTCTTCCTCTCTACATAAAAACCTTTTCCTGAATGAACACCGATGAGAAATGTTCGTTTAGCACCTGTCCGATCTCAACAGGGTCCATTCTCAACTCCCCACTTCTGTCTTTGATTGACCCTATTCCTACCCGAGTCTTCCTTTTATTCCTTACATACCTGTAGAAAGCGTTAGGGTTCTCCTCTATTCTATTTGCTGAAGAATGCTCGTGTCCTCTCTTTGTTCTTAACTCTCTCTTTAAATCCTTCCTTGGTGAACTGTAACTCTTCACCGCCTCATCTGAAGCATCTTGCCTCATCGACACATCAGCATCATTCTTCCACTTTAGAAGAGATGCAATTTCTGCAAGAAACAACGGTTCCCTTACCTTGTCACTTCCTCCCTGCCTGACCGGGAAATACCTATCAAGGACACACAATATCTGTTCCGTCAACCAGCTTCACACTGCCATTGTCTGCATCCCCTGAATTTTGATACCCAATTCTCTGCCCACTTATTCTGGCCTAATTGAATTATAATTGTCCTTGGCCTATCGACAACTCTTAGCTGTGTTATGTACCTATCCCTTTCCAACGCTAAACTAAACGTAACTGAATTATGGTCACTATCTCCAAAGTCCTGACCAACAACTATGTCAAACACCTGGCCTGGTTCATTACCAAGCACCAGATCCAGTGTGGCCTCCGCTCTTTCAGCCCTTCGACATACTGTGTCGTGAAACCCTCCTGTTCACATTGGACAAAACACTGATCCATCCGACGTGCAATAATTGTAGAATTTCCAGTCAATGATGTTTATGTTAAAGTGTCCCATAATGGCCAACCTGTTTATTTCATTCCTACCCAGAATCATGTAGCCAATCCTGTCCTCCACATCCCCGGAACTCTGTGGAGGCCTATAAAAATCTCCAACAGTGTGACCTCGCCCCTCCTGTTTCTAACCTCAGGCCACACTTCCTCAGTACACGAGATGTCATTACAAGTTCTTTCAGCCACCAGTATACCATCCATTACAAATACGTCCACATCAACCCCTGTTTTGCCGCCTTGCCTATTCTTATGAAAGAACTAAACCCTGGAACCTGCACCATTCATTCCTCACTCTGCCCTATACATGTCTGCTAAATAGCCAAATCATCGAAATCCCAGGTATCTATTAATGTTGCAAGCTCACCTACAATATTTGGGATTCTTCTGGCATTGAAGTAGATACACTTCAAATCAGCTTGCTGTCTGTCCCCACATTCCCGTGACCATGACATCCTGTCCCTGTTCTCCCTACTCTCATCCTCCTGTGCACTGGAACTACACCTCAGGTTCCCATTGCACTGATGAACGAGACGTCGGAATGTGAGATGCAGAAGAAGCACAGCAAGTCAGGCAGCATCCGAAGAACAGAAGAATCGACGTTTTGGAATGTCCGAAATTTCGATTGTCCTGCTTCACGGATGTACAGCTGCTGTACTTTTCCAGCGTCAAAGTTTTCTTCTCTGACCTCCAGCAGCTGCAGTCCTAACTTTTTCCCAGGGTTGGCGATTTAGTCCATATGGATTTCAGGTATATTAGAAAAGGATGAGGCTGCTCAACGCCTGGAGCCTGACATACAGTTACGGGAGCAGGCCATTCAGCCTCTCTACCAAAGTCGGCCATGCAGCAACAGCCTTCGGGTGCAAAGAATAATCCTTCGCCATTTTTTCCAACTCCAACACGACGCCACCACTAAACACATCTTACCTTCCCTCCCCATGTCTGCATTCCGCAGAAATCATTCCCTCCGAGACAACCTAGCCCCCTCCTCCATCACACCTAACACCTCTCCCATCACACACGGCATCTTCCCATGCAACCGCAGAAGGAGCAACACCTGCCACTTTAGCTCTTCCATGCTCACCATACAAGGCCCCAAACACTCATTTCAGATTAAGCAACGTTTCACTTCTACCTCTTTCAATTTGGTCTATTGCATTCGTTGCTCCCAACGTGGTCTCCTCTTTATTGGAGAGACAAAACGCTGAATGGGTGATCGCTTTGCTGAGCACATTTGGTCGGTATGCTATCAGGTCCTGGACCTTCCCGTGGCTTGCCACTTCAACACACAATCCTGCTTCCATGCGCACATGTCTGTCCTTGGCCTGCTGCAATGTTCCAGTGAAGCTCAGTGCAAACTGGAAGAACAACATTTCATATTCCCACTAAGGACGTTACAGTCTGTCGAGTCTGTCAGTCTCATCACTGAATTCAACAACTTCAGATGGTTATCCCATCTCGACTACTCTGTTTTCATTCTGCTCCATAAATTTTATTAAGTTATTTATTTCATTTATGTTATTTATTTTAAAATACTTTTTCTCTGTTCTCTACCTATTATTTCTTGATTGTCTGTCTTTCTCTCGCTCCCCACTCTCTCAACAACTTTTTCCTGTCCATTTCTGACTTTGCAACCATTCTCACTTGTTTTCCATTTTGCCTCTGCTTCACCCATCCCCCCCATCCTCCACATCTTTTGCCACGTTGCCTTCGTCATTCACAGCTCCTAATCCCCCTCTATTCTCTCTATGCACTGTCATTATCATCTCTTTATTGCTACCTTTGCTTCTGGAGCCATGACTCACCTTCTCTCAGCCGAGAACAAATACCTCCCTATTTCTCCCTTTTTTTTTAGCTCTGACAAAGAGCCAGTTCGACTCGACAGTCAGCTCTTTTCTCTCCTTCGAAATGCTGAGAGACCTGCTGAGACTTTCCAGCATTTTCTCTTTTGGTTTCAGATTCCAGCATCCACGGTAATTTGCTTTTATCCAGCTCCAGTATCTTGGAACACAGCAACAGTATGAGTCCATTCAGCCTTTTCATATCAGTAACACAGAAACTGGAAGAGAACACCAAATGACGAGAGTATGGGTTATACCGGAATGACAGGAGGCAATTTTACTCCTCAAGCCTCCTTTCCGTTCAGTGAGATCGGAGCTGATCTTCTGTCGGCCCCAATTTCTCTTCCATGCCCAATTCTTTGTCGGCTCTGAAATGTCGAAATGCGTTGGCACAGCTCCCGAACATTTCAGTGATATATCCGCCCAACCTCTCTGGGATGGAGTGGCACCTACTGTCACTACCCTCTGAGAGAAGGAAACACTCCCCACACATACGCTTTGGCCTGTTGACACGAACAAACGATATGAACACAGCGTAAGAGTGTCACGGCAGGATTTGACTGAGACAAATTCAACTTAACAGGAATCAGTTGCAACCTCAACTGCTTGGGTCATTCAGAGCACAATGTGACTGGTCGACGTCATCCTTTCAAACTCTGGATATCACTATGGGCATTCCTCACGGTAGCTTCCTCGGCAAAACATCTTCAGCTGCTTCATCAATGTCTCTCCCTCCCTCATACAGTCTGACCTGAGGATGGTCAGTGAGTATGAAACAAATATCAGAAAAAAATGTAACCCCGTCAGGTGATAAAGAATCAAAACCTGGACAACGTTCAGACTTGTCCTGTTAACGTGTCGGTAACATACATGTCATAGTACTGCTAGACACTGCACTTTTCCACAATGAAAAAAGAACAGGAGCTCATTGAGTTTCTCAAACTTGTTTCACAGGAGAATTAGAAATCTAGTAAGGTCATCAAACCTATTAGATACGAAGAGGAACTGCCCATTCACTCCCTTTTGCCTATTATAAAACAAGAGATTAAAACAAAACACTGCAAATGTTGGAATCGATATTAAACCCCCAGGAGGGTGGAAATATACAACAAGGCGGACAGCATCAGGAGGTGGAGAAGTCAACGCCTTGGTATCACCTTTCTTCAGGACTGAGGGAGAGGTGGAAGGAAGCTAAGGGAAATAATAAGCAGGACGAGTGAGGAGGAGGCAAGATGGTGAGGTGGGGATCGGTGAAAACATGTAGAGGGTGCCACCGGGTTGGTCGATGTGCAGAATGATCGGTTGGCAGCTGGAAGAAGATTTGATCAGCAGAATGGAAGGAAGGGAAGGGAGTTGGGGGATTGGAAGGCATGTCATTGAAGTTGGTAATCTCAATGTTGCCTGGCACACTGTATTCTTCCAGCACCCACCTGTCCATTGTTACACGGAAGAATAAGCAGTCAAGTCATTTCCCTGCACTTCTTCCATATCCTTTCATTTCTATATATTTATCCAAATGTGGAAACATGCATTACGGGAAAGCACGTCATATTTCACACAATCAATGTTTTGTTTTGAAAATCATGTGTTGGTTTTAACCCTCAAGTTTTGATGCAATCATCTTTTATTCTTTTGTATCGATAAAGATTATTTCCTTCACACTCTCCTCATGGTATTATTACCGCAGGGATTAATCACGTGAAACTCCTTTACATTGTCTCTCTGTGGCAAAGTGACCATTCCTTATGAATGACGGATAAACTGTGCACAGTGCCCCAGGTACTTTCTTAACAGCACTCTAAACAGTGTCTTCACTGTTTCACATTAATCAATTTGCAATGATGGAATGCACACGATTTCCTGTGCTAATTAATTGCTGCCTGGTATGACTTCTTAGATTTAGATTTACTTAGATTAGATTACTTACAGTGTGGAAACAGGCCCTTCGGCCCAACAAGTCCACACCGCCCCGCCGAAGCGCAACCCACCATACCCCTACATCTACCCCTTACCGAACACTACGGACAATTTAGCATGGCCAATTCACCTGCCCTGCACATCTTTGGACTGTGGGAGGAAACCGGAGCACCCGGAGGAAACCAACGCAGACACGGGGAGAATGTGCAAACTCCACACAGTCAGTCGCCTGAGGCGGGAATTGAACCCAGGTCTCTGTAGCTGTGAGGCAGCAGTGCTAACCACTGTGCCACCGTGCCAGTTCTGTTAATAACTCATGACAAAGGACATCCAGCTCATTTTCGCTAAGCTCTCTTCTAATCCTTAAACCTTCTAATAGATGTAAAATTAAGAAGGATGGTGTTTTTTTGCCAAAATATTTCTTTGCCTTGCAAACAACTGTGCTTCAAACGCAGCAATGCCAATTGCAACATCCACTATCGATAATGGAGCTGCTTGGAGATACTTGGGAAGCGACGGCCCCGCACTTTTACATCCAGATTATCAATGCAGCGAACCAGGTAATGGTGCAGAGATCAGTTTCGAATCCCACAACGGCAAATGGTGGAATTTTAATTCAGGTTTAAAAATAACAGTAATTAAGTATCAAAGGAGTTCACCATAGTTCATAAAACCATTGGCAAGTGTCCGAAAATCGTACCTGACACTCGAGTATCCTTTAGGAAGGAAATCTGCGGTCGTCACCTGGTCGGAATTACATGGGAGTCCAGACCCACTGTCATGTGGTTGATTCTAATGTGCCGTTTGAAATGGCCAATACATCCACTCAGTTGTATGGCTCACGACAAAATCCCAAAGAAATGAAAGTGGACGGACCTAAACACTGACTCCTTACACCCCACGGACGGTGGTGGGTCAGGAATGCAGCTCATCGACACCTTCTCAAGGACAATGGGAAAGGGAATTAAATGCTGTCCCAGCATTCTTTTAATGAATGAAATGCGGTTATTACACGAACTCACTTGAAACCGGGAATTTGATGTCTCCCCTACATGTTCATGACATTCATTAATATGGGAACAGGAGAAAAATAAATCAGATTAGTCCGTTATTTCGTTCCATTCCAGTTGATCTTCAACAAACGCTTGGTTTGTTTTTTCATCTATTTCTGTTTCTCTATCAGTTCAACTCACTCCTTCTCCTCGTCACAGCAGACATCCCTGTCACCAACATTAAACAAACCATTTCACAACTGTGTTCAATTCTGATATATGGTCAGTGGGCTGGAAATGCCAATTGTGTTTTTCTCTCGACCCGAGGTTTCCATACCTGCTCAGTTTCCCTGACACTTTCTTGGTCTTTTTGTTTCTGATAGCTCGCATTATTCCTGGTTTGTTTAAACATTAATTTTGTTATTGCATGGGATGTTTGCATCGATGACAACGGCAGCATTTGTTGACCTCACTGATTGCCCCATACTTATAGTAGTACAGAAGCAAACACATGGTTGTCGGTCTGAATTCACTCTTAATCCAAACTAGGTAATAATGTGAGATTTCAAGGTCATCAGTGAAATTGAAAAGTTTATAAACAAAATGCTGGTCGACTTACAGTTGCATTAGTAAAATTCGCTTATATTTCCAATCAGTTTCATGTGAATTTAAGTTCTGGAATCACCTCTGGTCGGATTTGGTGCAGAGTTTTTCGTGTAATAACTTTACGAAATGTCTCAAATGGCTGTGAATTACATGTCCAGCGGTGTTACTACTCTGACACAATGTCCCCATCATGAAGTTATTTTAGACACAAGAACAAGGTTGTGATTGAAACATTTGTAACTGAAAGAGCGTTCAGAACAGGGCTGGAACCGTAATGTCTGAATTATACCAAGGCATCGATAATGGTTTACTTCACAACAGTACTGGTACAGGGATGGAAACTGAGGATATTATGGATCTGATCGTGGATAGGTTTATTAATGGAGAGAATAGCGAGATATAAACTAATTCAGGGCAAAAATAGATCTCAAGATTGTGAACAGTCTTGTTTTCAGATGTTTGCTAGTTGAGGGGGAGGACTTAAGTATGTGGGTAATGAATGGAGGTCGTAATTAAAACAAAGCACAACAGTTTCCGTCTTTGCCAAGTATAGATAGTGGAAATAGCAATGAAGTTCACCCTCGTTTATCGGATTAATAAATGAAAAGCAATGGAGAGACTTACCTGGAACACCCACAATGGCGAGAATGAGATAGTAACCAGCCTGAATAATCAGCAGCACACCATATATTCGCCGTGGTAATGTTAACTTTGACAAGGATAAATAGTAAAGTCCCTCGGATATACTTCTGTTCATTGTTCTAATATTGCAGTCTATTGTTTTCAGAATCTGACACGCTATTGTAACTTTCCAGTCTAAAGTTATTAGATTTGAATTTTCCTCTCCCTATCTCTGCAACTGCTGAACGCTGATATTGTCTGAGGTGATGCATCTGCTGCTACAACGAGATAAAACTTCGAAATAAGTCCCTTACTAATACAAGAGGTAAACCCTCCAGTGACTCAATTAGTATCCATGGAGACAGATACCAAAGGCAGTCACTGTACAAACAGTTCCAGTTAACTTCTTTCAGTATGGTACTTTCAGTTCACAATAAAAGCTGGAGTGGAATGGATAATGACAATTTTGGCTATCGATTTAATCCCTTATCACGAATTGCTCTAGTGAAGTTCGTTGTGAGGAGAATAATAGACGATTCCTTTTACCAGGCTGAACGATTCTGCTGTGTTGGCCATGTATAATGCTATAACTACTGAACCCCCACACGCTCCCTAAAAAAGAATCACAATGAAGGGATTTTTACTGTGCTAATCTCTCCTCCTCCAACACATTTGCCAAACAATAGATTATCATGGGGCATATTCGCCCTGACCATACACAGGAACTGTGGATTTGTCTGGACATTGATCTTATTAAGGTAAATTTGGATCTCCAACGCCGAAAGTGCTTCAGGAATTTTAAGATAAAGTCACAAACATGTGAAAACAACTCATTGGCTTTACTGCAATAAGACTTACACTTTGTGACTTTAGTTCAAAATTCAAAGGTGACATCTGCAATAACATTGTTTTTTAAAATCCATGATGAATGGGTCAGGGAGATTGCTTATATCTGTACAGCATATTCAAATTTAAAAACAGACACAGATAACAAATTCTCGGGGGTTACAGGGAGTTGCAGCAGAGTAACAGTAAGTCCACAGTTCTTTCCGTCTGGTGTAGAGATGATAAGCTGCGTGACCACCATCTTCACTTTAAGTATTCTGAGAAATATTTTAAAAACCTTCAGAGTCTGAGAAAACAGGCTTATTCATAATGGACAGATAATGTCAACATCAATAGTCTATTCCTGTTGTTTCGTGAAGTGTAGCCGCCTCTATCGTGTCTTTTAAATCAAAATCAATTTGCTGCGGCTCGCGCAGTTAAGAAGATATTGACAATGAGTTTTCTTTTGGAATTTAAATAAGGAACAGGTTCCAGTGCAATACAAGTGACACTGGCACAAGTAATGGCAACAGAAACGGAGCATATCGTCCAAATATAAACAGGTTCAACAGCTAGAACCATCAAGAACAGCAAAATACCAGAGATAATGGAAATCTGACTAGCAAGCACAAAATGGTGGAGGAATGCAACAGATAAGGCAGGATCTCCAGAGAGAAACAGAGCTAACACATCCACTCTGACATGAACGTGTTCGAAACAAGTCATATTGAATTAAAATAAAAGTTAATTATGCTCCGATGGTGCCAGAACTGCTGGGTACCTTTACAGCACTTTCAAATTTCTTAATTGCAGGAGACCGAGAACAATGGTGTAGGGTTACTTTTCAGTATAGAGGCTTGTGACCCACAGTGTTCCACAGATGGTGGTTCTGGGTTCTCATTGTTTGTCATTTATATAAATGAGTTGGATGAGAATTTACACAGCATGGTAAGTTTGCGGATGACACAATCATTGGTGATGCAGTGAACAGTGCAGAAAATTTTCGAAGCTTACAAAAGAATCTTGATCAAATGGATCAATGGGCTCACAAATGGCAGAGAGAGTTCAATCTGAATGAATGCGAGATGCACGCAATAGCGTGTATTTGCCGCTGTCTGATGCATCAGGAACAGGATGGTTGTGATCCCCATCTCCTGGAGTTTAACACAAAGATGTCCTCCATGAACTTTCAGAGGCCATACCCTCTCCCGAGTTCCACTCTTGCTATTCGAGTAGTTGTGGAAACTCTCTGGTTTATCGTCATTCTTATCTGTTCATTCACTTTACTGACACCTTCCACCCGAACTTAAACTTTTCTGGACCGTCTCAGAATCCTCTCTCCCTCTCCTAGACCTCTCCATTTGTATCTCGTGCGACCGACTCAACACAGATATTTAGTACCAACCGACCGTCTCCGACAGCTGCCGAGATTACACGTCCTCCCACGCTGCCCCCTGTAGAAACGCCATCCCATGTTCACAATTCCTCCGCCTCTGCCGCATCTGCTCCCAGGAGGACCAATTCCACGACCGAACAACTCAAATGGCCTCCTTTTCCGAAATTTCCCCTCAGACCTGGTCGACGACGCTCTCCACCGCATCTCCTCCACTTCTCGCACCTCCGCCCTTGAACCCCGCCCCTCCAATCGCCACCGGGACAGAACCCCATTGGCCCTCACCTTCCACCCCACCAACCACTGGATTAATCGTATCATCCTCCGTCATTTCCACCACATCCAGAGACACCCCACCACCAGGGATATATTTCCCTTTCAACCCCTATCAGAATTCAGGAAAGACCACTCCCTCTGCGATTCCCTCGTCAGGTCCACACCGCCCACCAACCCAACCTCCAATTCTGGCACATCCGCCTGCAACCGCAAGAAGTGCAAAACTTGCGCCCACACCTCCCCCTCACCTCGCTCCAAGGCCCCAATGGATCCTTCTATATCCATTGTAAATTCACCTGCACCTTCACACACATCATTAACTCTATCCGCTGCACCCGATGTGGTCTCCTCCATATTAGGGTGACAGGCTGCATACTTGCGGAACTTTTCAGGGAACACCTCTGGGACACCCGCACCAACCGACCCAAACGCTCCGTGGCTGAACACTTCAGCTTCACCTCCTACTCTGCCAATGGTATGCAGATCCTTGGCCTCCACCATTGCCAGACACTGGCCACACGATACTTGGAGGAAGAGCACCTCATCTACCGCCGAGGAACTCTCCAACCACGCGGGATGAATGCAGATTTCTCCAGCTTCTTCATTTCCCCTACCCCCACCTTATCTCATGCCAAACCCTCGAATGCAGCACCGCCCTCTTGACCTGCAATCTTCTTCCCACCTCTCCGACCCCATCCTGTCTCCAGTCAATCACCCTCACCCACACCTCCTTCCACCTATCGTGTCCCCAGCTCCCCTCCCCCAAATTCCCTACCCCCTACCTTTTATCACAGCCCGCTTGGCACACCAGCCTCATTCCTGAAGAAGGGCTTATACCCGAAACGTCGATTCTCCTGCTCCTCAGATGCTACTTGGCCTGCTGTGCTTTTCCAGCACCACACTTTTCAACTCTGGTACTCCAGCATCTGCAGTCGTCACTTTATCCTTCGTCATTCTTATCTGCCAATGCTAACTGATATGCCCTTTTGGTCTTCCTGATTTCACTCTTAAGAGTCACCCACACTCTTCATATTGGTTTACAGATTCAATTGAACAATGTTATCTATGTATAAATTAAGATTCTCCTTTATTTTTGATTATTACATCAATACTTTAATTCATCCGTCGTTCCTTAATTTTACCAGGCAAAAGTGAGGACTGCAGATGCTGGAAACCACAGTTCAGATTACAGTGGTGCTGGAAAAGCACGGCAGGTCAGGTGGTATGCGAGGAGCAGGAAAATCGATGTTTTGGGCAAACGCCCTTCATCATGAATGGAGGCAGGGAACCTCCAGGGTGGAGGGATAAATGGGGGCAGGGGCAGGAAGCCTATAGCAAAGAGTACAATAGTTGAACAGGGGTGTGGATTGAGTTGATCGGTCAGAGAGGAGGGTGGGAGAAGGTCGCAATGTGTATAATGGGTAGATGGAGGTGGGGGTGAGTGTGATAGGTCAGAGGAGAGGGTGGAGCGGAGAGGTGGAAGAGAAATCGGCAGGTAGGACAGGCCATGAGGGCAGAGCTGAGCTGAAAGTTTGGAACTGGGGTAAGATGGGGGAGAGGAAATGAGGAAACTGGTGATTGCACGTTAATGCCTTGTTATTGAAGTGTTCCGAGGTGGAAGATGAGCCGTTCTTCCTCCAGGCTTCGGGTGGAGAGAGAACCGCGGTGGAGGACGCCCAGGACCTGCATGTCCTCGGAAAAGTGGGAGGGGGAGTTGAAATGTTGGGCCACAGGGCAGTGGGGTTGATTTGTACTGGTTCCCGGAGATGTTCCCTAAAGCGGTCTGCGAGGAGGCACCCAGTTTCCTCAATGTAGAGGAGACTGCAGAGGGAGAAAAGTATACAATAAAGGACATTGGTGGATGCGCAGGCTTTGAGGAAGCAAATGTGGCTGTGGTAGCGAGACTGTTTCAGTACATGGGTGAAGAGCATCAGGGCAGAGGAGATTATCTCCCATCCTCCTCTTTGTCCTATCACCTCCATCCCCACCCCATTCACCGAATATACTCTTTGTTACCTTCTTCCCAGTCCCACACCCACCCATTTATCTCTCCTCCATGGAGGCTCCCTGCCTCCATTCCTGATGAAGGGCTTTTGCCCAAAACATCGATTTCCTGCACCTCGGATGCTGCCTGATCTGCTGTGTTTTTGCAGCATCATCTAGTCTAAACCCTTAATCTTATCACCTGTACCCTTCACTCTACCAGCAATATGATGTCTCTGAACTCTCGTCGTCACACTGTTGAACTCATTTCACTTTTCAGAGATCCTTTTCCCTGCGAACAGTCTTCTACAGTCAAACTTTGATAGTCCCTGTCTCATGGCATTAAAGTTTGTTGTACTTCAATCATAAAAATGATTTTTTAATGGAAGGCTTATTAGTTGAATAGCAGTTTTCAAATTAATGGAATCATGATCACCAGATCCAAAGTATTGCCCTATTTTTACTTAACTCACTCGAACTGCCTCACTGCCAAATGAAGATCGAAATTTGTTCCTTTTCTCAGAGGAACATTTCCGTCTTGATAAAGAAATAAGTTCTTGAACACATTTATCAAAGGCTTCATCATCCAAACCATTAGCATTTTGTTAGTACCAGTCAACGTTGGGGTATGAAGTTTCTCCATTCGTGCAAACTTATTATGCTTCCATATATCTGAGATGACCCTCCATATTTGTTTTTCAATTTCTTTCTTACTGTTGCGAGTATGTAGAACAATCCCACCAAAGTGATCTTTAGTTTCTTATTTTTAATTTCTGCCGGTGTATTTTAGAGAAATGAGGATATAATACAATCCCAGCAAAATGATCTTCACTTCTGTATTTTTAATTTCTACCCTGATATATTCACTGGGCAAGTTTTCAAATATAGTTTGCCTAGTTTCAGCTATAATTTATTCCTTAATGAAAAACGCCAGCTCCCAACCCATGTCTCCTTTTCTATCCTGCATAACACGTAGCACCTGGGACATTGGATTGCTACTCTTGAACATCTATCGGCTAATCAATATAAAGACTCCCTACATTGAGTGAGAAAATCTTCCTGCTAAGATATTGGTCGTTTTCCAGTTTAGATTCGACACATCCTTTTTGAACCGGCCTTTTCTATTCCAATTGACATCCCAATTTCCCAAAACCCGAAATCCTTGAACAATACATCAGCTTTTCAGCCGTTAATTTTTCTCGATAACCTTTCGTTCCTTCCCGCGATTGAGGCTTTTTGCATTGGGAGTAAATCAGAAAATAAGAATTTTACTGAGGATATTTTCTTACTCGTCTACCTAACCACGGAAATTCACGCTATACTGCTTTAAGCTTTTCTCTAAACATGTCATTCCTACCAATATGTACAATAATTTCTGGCTTTGCAATCTCACCTTTAGCAATATGCTTGAAAAGTTCAGAGACGTTCGTAAACCTCACACCGGGAAACAATCTATTCTGAATGTACGTTCAATGCCATAGAATGTTATATTGATACCCCTGACAGAAGACTCCACTGTAGCAACTTTTCTACTAAATTTTGTCAAACGCCGCCGAAGATAAGAATCGTTCCAAGTGTCCAATGACTGGCGCCACTTCCATTTTCTTCAGAGGGACTCCGACCTACAACTGTTCCAAAGACTGAATATCCATTTGATGGAGAAATAGCCACCGAAGACATTTGAATGACATTCTTAACTTTCCTGACAATCTCCCATCTATCTGACTGCTTTTGCTGGATAATAACTTTCCTAAGTCGTTCAGCCATCTTTCTCTGTACCTTATATGTGGCTTTAATATGCTACTATTACTAATATTAACTATCATATCACAATGGAATGCATTTACAAGTATAAATTCATTTACGTATAATTATTAAATAAACCAACCGTTTAGCTAATTAACGAAATAAAAAACTTCCTCTTCAATAAATACCTTGAAGAAAAATGTCTCCTATAAAGGTGAGTATGTGTCGGGCTCTCCGTAATGAAAGCACAAACTTCTTATCTAACAAAAGAGTGATATGTAATTATGTTGGGATGGAAGTCATTAGTGAGATAGGTAAGTGTGTAGAGGCGGGATAGGCAGGCGTTTGGAAACTGGAGGTATGTAGAGAGATAGGAATGGAAGTGGTTTTAGATTAGGAGGTGGTTAGTGAAACAGGGAGGGGTATCGGGGCTGGAGGTGCTTCGAGAGATTGGGAGGGAGGCAGTGTTTGGAAGAGATTCGAGAAATGGAAATCGCTTTGGGTGCTGGAGGAGATTAGAGAGATAGGGAAGCGTGTGGGTCTGGATCTGTTCAGAGATAGTGACGGTTGTAGGTGTTGGAGATGTATGGGAGATAGGGCGGTGTATAGGTCTTTTGAGGTTTAGAGATAGGGAGGAGTGTTGGGTGTGTAGGAGGTTAGAGAAATCAAGAGGGATGTATGTGCTGGAGATGGTTAAAAAAGGAAGTCGTCAAGATTCTGCAGGAAATTATAATTATACAGCTGTGAATGAGCTGAAAAAGCTGACAGAGACGACGAAGGGCGGAGCACTTTGGAGGGGCTAAGAGAGATAGGTAGGGTGCAGGTGTTGGAGGAATGTACAGTGATAAATAGGGTTGCTGTAGCTGCTGAAGATTGTGGAGAAGCAGAATGTTACTGCGATAGAGATGGTTGTAGCAGCTGAAGTTGATGACAGGGAAAGATAAAGGATACAGATGGAAAGCTGAAACACAGATTTGCGCAGTGATTAACAGATAACACATTGTTGAAATCTGTAGAATAGAAAAGACACTGGGAGGAACTGGAACTGAATGACTGAGACCAGGCGTGGTCCAATCACAACTGCCGTTGAGTCAGTGTGAAACAGCATAAGACAAGCCCCTCGGTTGACAGGAAAAAAGCCCTGTGGACCCAGCAAAGTCCTACTTCCTAACATCCCAGAATTAGGAGAGCTGCCAAACAGACTGCTCAAGCAACAACGTAACACAACGAAGCCTCATGGTGTCAGATCAAACATTGACATAGAAACCTCCTGCTGACTCGCTTCCCTCAGCCTCATGGTGTCAGGTCAAGCATTGTTACGGATACATCCTGCTGACCCCCCCTTCCCTCAGCCTAATTGTATCAGATCAAACGTTGACACAGAACCCTTCTGCTGATTCCCCTCCTTCAGTCTCATTGTGTCAAATTAAACACTGACGTTGGAAGCTCCTGCTGACTCCCCTCCCTCGGCCTCAGGGTGTCAGATTAAACACTGACAGGGAAACCTCCTGCAGACTCCACTTCCTCGGCCTTATGCTGTCAGATTAAACACTGACACGGAAACCTTCTGCTGACTCGGTTTCCTCAGCCTCATGGTTTCAGATCAAACACTGACAGAGACATCTCCTGCTGACTCCCCTCTTTCAGCCTGATGGAGTCAGATCAAACACAGACATGGAAGCATCCTGCTGATTCTCCTCCCTCAGCCTCATGGCGTCAGATTGATCACTGACACAGAAATCTCCTGCTGGCTCCCCTCCTTCAGCTGGTGGATCATTGTTACCACCACCACCCCCAACAAACACACACATTAAATAATGTTTGGTGCAAGAATTGAGAGGCTGATAAAGTTGGAGGATGTAAACTGGGTGGGCCATTTCAAAACTACCACAAAGAAATGATCGGCCGCAGCATTGCTCAATGAAGAACACAGGATGGCCTGCCTGGAGCAACACCAGGTCCACCTCACTATGAGGTGAAGTTAGTAAACTGGACCACTTACTCGCCAAATAGTTTAAGCTGCAAGTGATCGAGAGAATTAACAAATCAGACCAAATCACTGCAATGCCGTCACATGCAGTCAGTGTGAATAGTGGTGAACAACCAAACAACTCTGTGGAGGAGAGGATCCACAAATATCACCTTCCTCAATGATGGAGGAACCCAGCACAACAATATAAAAGATAAGGCTGAAACACTCGCAGCAATGTTCAGATAGAAGTGTCAATGGGATGATCTATTTTCGTCTCCTGCAGAAGGAAGTCTTCAGGGAATTCGATTCATCTCGTCTGAGATTGTATTGAATTGAAATGAATTGCATTTATTGTCACGTGTACCATTCAGATAACGAAATTAAATAGCATAGATAAGTTAATAATAAGTAAACAGCAGCCAAAACCAAAACACAGTTCAGACTTTGTGAGTCAATTCAGTATTCGAACAACCGGAGAGTTGAAACTGTTTCGAAATCAGCTTGTTGAATGTGTTCAGGTTTCTGTACCTTCTCCCTGATGGTAGAGGTTGTAGAAAAGCATTGCCAGGCTGGGATGGTTCTTTAGGAATCCTGGCGGCCTTACCTTCCCAGCGGGCCTAGTAGGCTGATTCCGTAGAAGAGAGGCTGGCCTTTGTGATTGTCCGGGCAGAGTTCACCACTCTGTGTAACCGTCTTCTATCTTGAATCGTACATTTGCCATATCAGGTCACGACACATCCAGAAATATCTACGAGTGGCTGGAGGGATTGAATAATGCAAAGACTTAGGCATTGATAACCTTCCGTTAACGCTGTTCCTTATGGACTATAGCACTGGCATCTATCCGGACAAACACAGATAAAACATCAGACAATCAATGACTCCCCCATTGGTCTAATTGCTTTCATTAACAAAGAGATGTAGATGCCGTCTCCAGTGGTATCAAACAGCACGTCTCAACATGAACCTACTCACTGAAGTTCTGTTTGGGCTATGTCAGGGCTACGCATCCCCCGAAGCGTTTGAAGCCTTGATTTAAGATTGGAAAACAACATTTAAAAACAAAAACTGGTGAAGTGTGGAGTTGAGGCGAGAGTGGCTGCACCTAACATCATTACAAATTCATTTGACAATGTATGGTATCCAGAAATTATAGCAAAACTGGAGCAAATTGGAATGAGGGAAGCCTCTGCATTGGTTAAAGTTATACCTGGTATAAAGGAAGTTGATTGGGATTGGTGGAGAGAAGCCATCTCGACTCTTCTGAAGTTACCCAGAGGAAGTTGGTTCTGGGTAAGCCTGTAGATCAGAGATTGAAGGGTAAGGCATCATATTCCGACGGGACGATGTTTTCTCTTTGGTTAGGCAGTAATGTCTGATGGTAGTTTAACTGGACAGTCATCATATTTCAAGTAAGGGAGAAGCTGAGTAGGATTCATTTACAGTCACCTCAGGAATTGAACGCACATTGTTCACAATAATCTGCATTACAAAACAGCCGTCCAACTAACTCAGGTAAGCACGTCCTCACCCAGCTTCTTCGGGTATATATTTTAATATTAATCTGTTCAGACATGGTGTTACACACTTCTGGAGTAGGTGGAACTTGAAGCAAGCTTCCTAGCTCAGAGAGAGGGTCCCTATTAGTGACATACAAGAGTGTTCTCCGTCCTTGGCCCAACAGTCTTCAGTTGCTTCCTAAATGACTATCCCTCCACTGTAAAATCACAAGGGGGGTGGGGGGGGGGGGGAGTGGGGAGAGTGGTGTTCGCCAAAGATTAAACAATGTTGACGCTTTGACAAGATTCGCAATTACTCAGATATGTAAAACATGCGGGCGTGTACTTAGAAGTTTCAGACAATAATCACCTCTAACAGTACAGAATTGCACCATCATCCTCAAGCATTCATCGTCATCACCATCACTGAACGTCCGTCTACCAATATCCTGGGGATTGCCATCAACCAGAACCGGACTGACCATATGAATTCATCATCTACTCCTATGAAGAGCTTATGCCTCAAACGTCGTTTCACCTGTGCATCGGATGTTACCTAACCTGTTGTGGTATTCCAGCGCCACACTTTTCGATCTGCATAAAGTCATTAGCTACAAGAATCAGGGGCTCGGAATTCTGCAAAAATAACTTTCCACAAGTTTTCCGAAAACCTGTCCACACATTGAATGAGTGTGTGTTGAAATACCCCCCAATTTCCTGGCTGAATGCAGCTTCATCCCTCATCCACTAACACTCAGACGCACTAATGCCTGCCATCCAAACGGTGGTCTTTAGAAATTTACCGAGGCTCCTTACGAAATACATCTGAATCCACGACCATCAAGAAGGACAAAGACCGGAAATACATGTTTATGTTCAATTCCAAGCCACACACCATCTAGATTTGGAAACATGTTTATATTCGTTCAGTGTCATTGTTTAAAGTTCCCTCCCGAATGACATTATAAGTTTACCTACTGCACATGGACTGCAGCTCTTCAATGTGGCAGCTCACCTCCAACCTCTCAATGGCAAAGAGAAATGGGCAATAAATATTGTCCCATACACCATGAATAAATTAGAATGAAAAATATTGTCCAAACGTGCCAGTGCTGGGCACTGAGTTTTGGGTTCTGTGAGCGCAGGCTGGTTAGGCCCAGTCAGTACTTTGCTTGCTGTGAACAGCTAAAGTGTTGTGATGTTTGAAACAATCTGTCAGCCTTTCAGAGGCATGGCCTACAAAAGTAGTGTGACATAGAGACTGACATTCACAGACCACATTACTGAGCTGTGAGTTAGGCAGAATCAATTGAAAATGTACACATATCTGACGATAGAATGTTCAGACACAGTGATATTAATACCATGAAAATATTTGTGTATGGTTATTAGCACACAGTATTAATGCAAGGGAAAATCATTGTCTCCTTAAAACGTCCTTGTACGTAATAATAATTTGATCTTGGGTGTGGTAACGCGACTCATCATTTCAAAGCCCCTTACTGTGATTTGGGGACTGTTTCCATCATATTGTTGTCATAAAAGTGGACTGAATAAATGGGAGTAGTTTGCACATATAAGACAATCTAAAAGTGGATTTTATCAAGGGATGTCAAACCTTCAGTCAAGAGACATTGCTTTTAATGGTTAGGACTATGCTGCAAATGTTTACACAGAATTTCCTATGCCGATTCACCCACAAGGACGTTGGGCTGCGATGATGTCGACTAAAAATGTAGCTGTATAATTCTGTTTAGATACTGATGCTGTGGCGCTGATACACACTGGATTTGTTTAATGAGGGATTCAGTGAAATACGCCATGAGCTGCAGACTCCATCACCTTTATAATACCTTCATTTAGGATCGGGCCCAGGGTTCAGAGTTTAGGTGGCACACCAGAGGAGATAAACTTGCAAAATATGATTGTGGTCAGGTGATTTTTACAAATGTTGAATAGCGCTTGGACCAGCACAGAACCCTGTGCTAGTCCAAGAGTCAGTCTGGCCCACACATTTCCCTGTTGTTCAGGAATAACTCTATCTGGTCTGTTGTGAGATATTGTCTGAATAACTGTCCAGCTCCAGCTTCCATATCTCAGGACACATTTTGGATATGATCAGTGCTTTGGAGGGACTGGTGAGGCCCAGTAGCACTGTGTCTGAATTCAGGCTCTTTTTCAAAATCATTTTCAACAGATTGCTGACTGCAGGATAATGTGCTCATTAATCTGAACATGAATTAGCTGTTTACTACAGTCATTGGTTTATGTATATTCTGGTAATCTAATTATTCGTAACATCAAATGTTTTCAAATGGAAAACAATGATGGTTAGCTTACTTCAAAATATATAAGAAATAAAGTAACATTAATTGTTCCTTGTAGAAAATGTGGAAATAACTTGCTGTATATTTCCCAAAGACTAATCAATCAACAGTCAAACGTTGTCTGTAAACCAGGATTCTGTGAACAGGACTATGTCCTAGACAACAGCACCACCCCCTCTGGTAGGTTCTGTCCTAAACAGAGGAGGCAGGTCCTGGATATATCATCAATAAAGTGCTCAGCATTGATGCTGAATCCTGCTGCTGCTGGTCTGCTCTGCGGCAGCTTTGGAGGGAATCAATAATTGAGAAACCTATAATTGACCTCATCATCAACCGTCCACCTTTTTCAGATACACCTCCACATTTAATATGTGCATTTATTAAAGAATTCATACAGTGTGGAACAGTCCTTGCTGCCCAACAAGTCCACAAAGACCCTCCAAAGAGTAACCCACACACATTAGTCTACCCTAAATTTACTCTTGACGAATGTTGCTAACCTCCACATTTTTGGAATGTGTGAGGAAACCGGAGCACTCGGAGAAAGCCCACGCACATGCAGTTAGAATGTTCAAACTCCACACAGACAGTCTCCCCAGGCACGAAAACAACATAGGGTCCTGGCACTGTGAGGCAACAGTGCTAACTACTGAGCCACCATGCTGCCCCTTGTAAAGATAAGAACAGCCACGGCACAGTCCACGCGTGGAGGAAGGTCCACCGTCACAATTTGGCGAGATGTCCGTTAGATGCAGTTGGCCATCGGCAGCAGCAGAATGATACTCTGTACAACTCATGCAGTCTGCACGTCACAGCCTGACATACATCCCACTCAACAGTAGATATCAAGCCAGGGATCCACACTGAGTCAAGGAAGAGTGCAGAAAGACATGGCGGGAACAACACATGGCAGACCCAGAAATGAAGGGACAACCTGGAGAAACTCTTTTCTCTTCAGCAACAAAACACGATGACTTGCATGCTAAATAGCTTTAGCAGCAAGTAATGGACAGAGCTCAATTATTTCACAATCAATTGTTCTGATCTATCACTGAGGTCCTGCCACATGTGATCATAAAATTTAGTGGACAATGAAGGAGACCATTGGAGGAGGGGGCAGTTGTCCTACAATGAAATCCCAAGTTTTCGGAGAGCGCAGCTCATCATCGAAAAAATAAAGCTGATACATTTGTAACAAGCTTCAGGCAGAAGGGCTCAGCAGATGATCCATTTCGGCCTCCTTCAGTGGGCCGCAGCATCACAGACTTCAATCTTCAGCTAGTTTGATTCACTCCACACAATGTCAAGAAATGGTTGGAGAGACGGTGAACTGTGATTTTACTCCAGAAATTGCCACGTGTCAATCCAAGCTGTTCAATTTGATTAAGAATACTGATACTTACCAACAATGTTATAAATGGCAAGTATGTCCTGGAAACAAAAAGCAGGACCAATGCATTTCAGCCAGTTGTGAAGAAAGCTTTTCGCAATAATGTGATCAACAAGCAATAACCTCCTCAGTGTCATTTAGTTAGTGTCCCGTCGGGAACACTCAGCTCCTGACCCCATTGCAAACTTCTTGCAAAAGAGTGGAAGTCCAAAGGGGCAGTGACAGTAATTACTCTTAACATCAACACACCATTTAACAGGATGGGAGAAGAGGAACCTGAGGAAAATTATACTTATTCAGAATCTGCGGTAAGTACTCTCCTGATTAGAATTATCACCAGCAAAAATAAAAATGCTATCGGTGTCAGTAATTCGAACTCAAGGTGAGCGCGACAACGATTCCTCAGGAAAGTGTGTCCGAGGCTCAACCATTTCCAGCTGCTCTCTCCATCATAAGGTCAGATGTGGGAATGTTCATTGATTGCACCATCCCTGAAACAGTCCATGTTCAAATGCTTCCAGGTTTAGTCTAAAAATGGCAGGTAATGTTCACGACAGACAAATGCTGGACATTTATGACAATAAAGAATCAAACCATCCTTTGATTTTCAATCGCGTTACCACCAATGAGTCCCCAACACTGTGTTTTTCAGCATCCTGGGTGTGATAATTGAACAGGAACTGTCCTGGACAAGTCATATAAATAACACTGCCTCCAGGAGCAGGTCAGAGGCTAGGAATTGTGCAGTCAGTAACTCATCTGCTGACTTCTGAAAGCCTGTGATGGAGTACATCCCAGGAAAAACCCAGGACAAAACGAGCCCACTTCTATGAACACCAATCCCTTCCACTACTGAGGCACAATACGAGCAGTTTATACCATCAACAAAATTCACTGCACCAAGGCTTAGTAGACAAATCCTGCTAAACTCAGTGCCATCCAGAAGAACGAAGGCAGCAAGTACTTTGTAAAACCAGCAATCTGCAAGCTTGTTCCTTCATTCGGTCAGATGTAATGAGGTTTGCTCATCATTTTACAATTCTTAACTCCTCCGATCACAAAATCAGTCCAAATGCAGCAGGACTTGTACAATAGCCAGGCTTCGCGGCTGACAGGTGACAAGTAACATTCGTGCCACACAAATGTCAGAAAATGGACATCCCATCACTGAATCAGAGGGCTAAAACTATTCAGCATCCAAACGCGTTACAATTGTTGAAATCATTGGCACTAACATTCTCAGTTTTATCAAAGACTATCTTGCTGCTATGGTGAAAACGTCAGATCAGAAGTTAAGAATCCTGCAGCCAGTAACTTTTCCCCACCTTCCTCTCCATTACCTCCCAGGTTTCAGCTAGCAACATGTAATCTTCACCTGTTTGAATGAATGGACGCCAACAGTGCTGAAACTGTTTGACAGGACTAAAGACTAAACAGTCCACTGGAATGGTTCCTGTCCACAATCACTCCTTCCTTCCAACATCGACAGTTGCTTTCAGGTGTTCGTGCCATGACACTCCCCATACAGCACTTTCCACACTCATTCCACTACCATCAGGAAGGAAACTGGCAGCACTTAAGGAAAGGTGACCATAATTCATGACTATATGTAAGTACACTAAAGCATTCATCCAGACTAAGAAGTTTTAGTATGAATCATTCTAAAATGAGTCGGCTGAAAATGGATTTCATTCAAATGAACAGGAAACAAGAAAGGGAAAATAAATCAGAATCAGTTCAGTGGAAGGTATTCTGACGGGAGATTAAATTCGTTCAAAGAAAATGTGTTCTCCCACAGTGAAAACGCGTCAGGCTGCTAAATCCAGAGCTTCTTGGAAGTCGAGGAACACACAAACAGAACAGGAATGTTGACATCAGACAGTGCGGAGACAATAGCGCCGTAGAGCAGAGAGATACACGGCACGGAAACAAACCCTTTGGTCCAACAAGTCCATTCTGCAGAAATTCTTAACATAATCTCATCACATTTATCAACACTTGAATAATGTTCCTCTGAACTCTTCTTATTGATATACCCATCTAGATGCCTTTTAAATGTTATAATTGTCTAGCCTCCAAAATTTCTTCTGGTAACGCACCACATGCTGCGTGCGAAAGTTGCCGTTTAGGTCCCTTTTATATCATTGACCTCCCACCCTAAAAATATGTCCTCCAGTTCTGGACTGTCCCAGCCCAGGGAAAATACGTTTCCTGTTTATCCTATCCAAGTTCCTCAATAGTTTTAAAACTCTATAGGTTCACCCCTCATCCACCGACGATCCTGGGAAAACGGCCCCAGCCTAATTAGCCTCTCCTGAATACAACAGAAATCTGAGGGGAGTTTGGAATGCAAAGGGGTGGGGGGTGATTCCAAAAAAGAAATTAGGAAAGAAATACTGTGTTTAAAGTCATACTAGCAAGAAACGACAAGCAATCTTTCACAGATTTGTTTTCAAAGCAGAAAATGAAATTAAGTAAAAGAACATAAAAGGCAATCAATGGAAACCTCATGTCACTGTAGGAGATAAGTTATGGTTTTGAGTTTGAATTGAAGCCTAAATGGGCTATCATGATGAGTCTGGTAGAATTGTCTGAGAAGCACATTAGACCCTTCGCAATGTTACTGTATTGAGGTATATGACATCTGGCCATCGAGACAGGTGGCAATGATGTCAAACTTTGGGAACGATTAATGACAAGAGAAATTGTGAGCTCAGTCAAAAAGATAAAGGAGGCACATGAAAGAGTTTGGATCGGGGTCTCGAAAAACATAATAAAAATCAGGAAAAACATAAACAAGGATTTAGGAGGGCTAAGAGACACCATAAATTGTCTTTGAGAATCATGATTAAGGAACTTCCCAACCGGTTTGTTAAGAGGAAAAGGTAGCCATGAAGAAACGGTCCACTCAAGGGCAAAGGAAGAAATTAGTGCATGGATCTGAAGGAAGCGGGTGACGGCCTTAACGAATAATTTGCATCGGTTTTCACAAATGAGAAGGACATGGAGGATGGTGAGTCTTGAGATGGATATGTTGATATTCCAGAGCATTTCGAGATTTAAAAAATGAATGCTGTGCTGGGAGCTTTGAAAAGCAATGAGGTACACAAGCTTCCGGTTATGATGGGATCAATTCCAGAATACTGCGAGAATTGAGGGAATAATTTGCTTGACCATAGTGCACACTTTTTGCATGCAAATCAGTAACATGGGAGGTTGCAGAGAACTGGAGAAGAGCTAGTGTTGTTCCTTTTTTATGAAGTATAACACGGAAAATGCAAACAAGTTCTGGTCGTGAGCCTTATCTCAGTAGTAGGGAAAATATTCGAGATTCTTAGAGATATGTTTGAGTCCTATTTGGAAAAATATGGAATTTTATCGAAAGGTAACATAGCTTTATGTGTTGAAAACCGTGTCTCAAACAATTGATAGCATATTTTGAGAACGTGACAAAGGTGATTGATGAGGCCATGGGGCTGGATGCTGTCCATATGGACCTTGGAAAGGTCTTTGATATGGTTGCTTATGGCAGGTTCATACAGAAGGTGAAGTCAAGTGGGATTAGCGGGCAGCTTTTAAGATGGATACAGAACAGAAGGAACAAAAACAAAGTACCACGTAATGGACCTGAAAACAACAATGCTCACAGTTGCAATCACCAAGTTTGCTGCTTTCTTGGTACAGTATTTTGGTTTCAACTTGTGGCAACAGATGGCCACAAAGCGATCAATTCTACCCGTTGGAGAATGGATGATCTCTTTCACATGACTATCCGACAGGCCCCCAACAGTCAGCGGGAAGTGCAGCAGCAAATATGTCAGGAGATATCAGATATCTGTAAGAATGATAGCGTTGTCACTTTCCAAATCGAGAGTGGGAATGCGATAGTATTCAGAGCTTGGATGGGAGGAATTTTTTAACTATGGTCAAGAAAGCTGCCTCAGCCAATATGAAAATAGGCTAACTGGAGAAAGGGCCAAAACGTTGCCTCCCCTTCGGAAACAATTAGGGAAAAGGGACGGAGTGCAAAAGCATTTTATCAAAGAGACCACAATTCTATTGGATTGAAAATAGTTATGGAAATGAAAAGGCCTGGTCCTCAAGTTAAAGAGTAAAATTGGCCTTGCCGCAATCCAGATATTATTAGTCAAGACCTTTCAAACGTTAATTATTGGAGGCTATTTGCAGTTAAAAAGACGTGTGGCAAGTGAGAAGTTTTCAAAAGAGAGAAACAAAGAGAGTTCAGGGCAAGCATATTCCTATTAATATGAAAGATAATGCTGACACAGGGAGGGAATACTGGATGACTGTGCATATTGAGGCTCTGTTCAAGAAAAAGGGACAGATAACATATATTGTCTGCCGCATTAAATGAATCACTTGAATAACATTGCAGGTGTTGTAGTGCACTTAACACGGAACTCAGGAGTGCAAACAGGGGACCTGAGAAAGCGTTGGTGGATCGGGTTCATGAAAATCCAAAGAGAAACTACATGTATATTAATAACTAAACATGAACTTTTGACAGCATGTGGTCCCTTAAAGATCAATGGGGCCATCAATGCGTGGAACCACATGAAGTGGGTGAGAACCTAATCGACAATTTCACGTCATTGTGGAGAAAACCTGGTGAAATCAGGGAAATAAAGAAGGATGTCTTCAAAAGAGTCTCCATTACAGAACAGGACGTACTTGAGTTTTTTGAAACATATAAAGATGGCCTAATCCCTGGGAATTAATCAAGTACATCCCGGATCATTATGGAAAGCTCAGGAAGAAATATCGGAGCCCCTTAGAGATATTTCTACTGACCGCCACAATTAAGCCTAGAGCTTGGCTAATGTTGTGCCAGCATGTTATTTTAAAACAAGCCTCCAAATGCAAGCCAGAGACCCAAACACCAATTATCTTGATGTCACTTCTGCGTACTTTGTTGGAAGCGATTCTGTGGGACAGGAATCACGTCCATTTGTAGAGGCAAGCATTGATAAGAGATAATCGGCACAACTTCGTGCATGGATTGAGAGTGTGTTGCAGGAAAAGCACAGCAGTCAGACAGCATTCTAGGAGCAAGGAAATTGACATTTCGACTCAGAGCCCTTCATCATGAATGGGGTTCGGAGCCTCGGGGGTGGAGAGATAGATAGGAGGCGGCGGCGCTGGGGAGAAAGTAGTTGAGAGTTCAATAGGTCGATGTATGAGGGTGTAAAGTAATAGTTCGGAGAGGAGGGTCGAGTATATAGGTGGGTAGGAAAGTTGACAAGTGGGACAGGTCATGAGGGCGATGTTGAGCTGCATGGTTGGAACTGGGGTAAAGGAAATGAGGAAATATTTAAGTCCACATTGATGCCCTCGAGCTGGACAGTGCCGAGCCAGAAGATAAGGCATTCTTCGTCCAATCGTCGGGTGGTGAAGGAGTGGCGATGGAGGAGGCCCAGGACCTGCATTCCCTCAGAAGAATGGGAGGGTGTGTTGAAATGTTCAGACTGGGGCGGTGGAGTTCTTTGGTGCAGGTGAATTGGAAATGTTCTTTAAAGCACTCTGCGAGAAGGCGTCCAGTCTGCACAATGTAAAGGAGACTGCAACAAATACAATCAATGACATATCTGGAAGTGCAGGTGAATCTTTTATGGATGTGGAAGGTTCTTTTCTGGCCTTGAACGGGTGCTGAGGGGAGGGGTGGGGGCAGGATTTACAATTCCTGCGGTGGCAGGCGAAAGTACCAGGAGTTGAGGGTTACTTGTTAGGGGGCAGGGAGAGAGCCGTCTTTGCGGAAAGTGGATAGGGTTGGGGAGGGAATTGTATCCCTTGTTGTGGGGTCCATTTGTAGGTATCGGTGGATGCAAAGTACTATCTCATAAACATGATTGAGTTTGTTCAGCTCAACATGAAGATAGATGTTGGCAGAGCAGAAGACGCTCTCTACAGTTAATTCAACAAGGGTTTGGACAGGGTTTTCCAGGCGACACTGGTTAGTAAGGCTAGATCACATGGGAACTGGAAGAGCTCGCCAAATGGATACAAAATTGGCTTGAAGGTTGGAGGCAGGTGGTGGTGTTAGAGGCCGGCGACCAGCGGTGGATCCACTTCTGTTCATCAGTTACATGAAGGATTTTGTTCAGAATATTGGAGTCATTGTTTGTTTCCGGATGCCAAAATTAGTGTTCCAGTGGGTAGTGAATACAGGAGATCTTGATCATCTGTCCACAGGTCAAGGAATGAAAGATGGAGTTTAATTCAGGTGTAGGCTTTTGTAAAGATAGAACAGGGAGGACTAACGCAGAGAACGGTAGACGCTGGGCAGTTCTTTCGAATAGAAAGAGCACAACGGGTGCAGTTGCATTGCTCCTTGGAAGTGGCATCACATGTGGAAAAGGTGGTGAAAGCTGGATTTGGCACATTTGCCCTCATTGGTGAGAGAAATTTGTGCATGAGTTGATACATAATGCTACAGTTGTACCAGATGTTGCTGGACCTCTCTTTGGAGTATTGTGTAGAATTCTGATCATCCTGCTGTACGAAATGTTCTCGGAAAATGCAAATGTAGCAAAGATTGACAAGGGTGCTTCTAACACTGGAGGATTTGACGTACAAGAAGAGGCTCCATAAGCTGAAAGCAAAACGGGGAATGAGATAGCTGTGGCAGATAAGGTTAAGGAGAATGCAAACAGATTCTCTCCCGATACAAGTACAAAAAAGCAACTAGAGACACAATTTGGCCCTCAAACTTCAATGAGGCCATCCATGTGTGGAACCACAAGAGTTGGGCGAGACCAGAAATGAATAATCCATGCCAGACTGTCCTGTGGACAAAGACATTTAAACAAAGGGAAAGAAGCAGTGATGGCTTTTAAAGAGATTCCCATGCCTGAAGAGCTGTTGTTGGAGTTCTTAAAACATGAAGGTAGAGAAAGCTAGAGGTCCTGACCAAGTGTATCCAGAACATTGTGGCAAAATAGTGGCGGGAAACGGAGCAGAGATATTTGTGTCATTGTCCTTCGTATTGTATTTGGTGTACGTGACTGAGGGATGACATTATAAAGGTTAATAAAACCATGAGGGATATAAATAAGGGGAATAACTATGGTATCTACCCCAGGGTAGAGGAATGCATAACGAGAGGACATAAGTATGAAATGAGAGAGGAATACTTAAAAGGGATCGGAGGAGAACATTATCCACAGAGAGGATGGTGCAAGTATTAAATGAGCGGCATAGAAGTCGATAAGTTTACGATAGGTATGTAAACCGAGAGAGAAAATGCTGAGACAGGGTTCACGTGAAAGGCGTTTTCCAAATTCAAAGAGAAAATGTGAAACATTGGGAAAACATGGGGATGTCGCTGAATATGAGCACACCGGAAGAGGATGGAGCGGAATTTAATTAAAATTGCGTATCAGTGCATAGGTTTGTGACAGGAAATTGTGGGAAAGAGTGAATTATGTGATTTCTCTGGAATGGACAAAGTCTGCACAATAAGGTAGACTGATTTGTGCCACCTGAGATACACGGTTACAGGGTGAATAAATGGTGGAGCATAAATATTCAATGGCACACAACGTTTTGGGGTCTTTGCCAGAATGGGAAAAGCAGTCTGGCTAACACTGACAGTAATGTATAACAAAGATCTGAGCGAGAAAGCATTTGGTCTCAGTTCATGAATGAATGTCAGTATGGATGTGAGTTCTGGCTCCTACCCGCCAAGGATTCACGAATGAGAAAGGTTTTAGGACATCTAACAGCATCTCATTGCTGATCACTGCATTTAACTGGAATTAATTGGAATGTTTAACCATGGCATTGCAATAAGTTTGGGAATCCTCAGTATTCGTATAATCTTGGATAATCACATTAGCATGAGTAACATAGCAGAATGGGTTTTGGGAATATTTCTGTTAGTGTTTCTTTGAATAACACATTGTGAAACTGTCTAGGGACATAACGATCTCAGATCGAAAAATGTGTCATGAAACAGAGTGAATGAGTAATGTCACATGGTGAGATCCCCTGGGAAATTTTGATGACATGCAGTTTAAAGGAAAATAAAGTTTTAAAGAGAATCACAGAAAGCTACAACTAGAAACAAATTTGCCTTTTCCATGGGTTTGAGGGGAAAACTGACAAAGGGAAACAGGCTAAACAAAGAATAATGTCTGTCTGCAAATGATCATTGATAAAAATTTGAAGGAACAATGTAAATCACCCAACAAAATGATATTCCATTGAAACAGACAAAAACTCAGCATGAAATTCCCACTCGTCCCTCACTGACGACAAAACGGATTATAGTATATTATGAGGCTTGGAAGATCCTCACTTTCTCCTCGCTTGGAAGATCACCAAACATTACATTAAAATCTGAAGTGAGGGAGTGTTTTAGGAACAAATATTAAAGGTATTGCATACCAGCAGGAGGAGGGTCGGGGGAAGTGTAATCATAGTCGGGGTATAATGACATACAGAGGAAAAGGTAGAAGTGAAGGTGCTGGAGGTGGTTTTATTGTTGCAGAGAGTCGCCAGGCTTGACGGTATGACCAAACCCAAAGGAAATGCTGCAACTGGAGGTGTTTGCAGTGGTAGGGAGGGAAATATGTATTTTTATTTAAGCGTGTCACTGATTTTACCTGCCTTTTTTGCCCGACAGCTAATCGCCCAGAGCGCAGCTCAGTCTTGCCATGTTGCTTTGGTCTGAGGTCACTGTGAGCCAGACCAGGTTAAAATGTCGGTTGTCCATTTCTAAAGAATCCCAAACTTATTGCAACTGAACCAGATGATTTCTTCCTACTGATCAACAATACTTTTATGGTGGCCCCAATAGAGTCTTGTTTAACCACAACATAACATCCCAACTCCTACTCTCACTACTCTGATCAATGAAGAAACGGAACCCAAATGCCTGCTTCACTACTCTGTCCACCTGCAAAGCCACTTCTAAAGAACTGTGGACCTCTATCCCGAGGTAACATATGAACAACACGACCCCAATGCCAAAACAATACTGCCTAGTTCCGTCCTGGTTTGCTTCACTAAAATTGATCATTTCAAATTTATCGAATTGAACTGTATCTGCCGTTCTTCGTCCCACTATTCCAAAAATGCTGTTAATTCTTATGGATCACAGATAACCTTTTTCACTACCTACTATATTGCCAATTATAGTGTAACTCACAAACTTACTTCCTAGGAAACCAAAATTCTCATCCAAATCATTTATCCAAAAAACAAATACCAATGGACCCACGACACCGCTGGGCACATGCCTCCAGTCAGCAAATCAAAACGTCTCGCACCATCTTTGTCTCCAACTGTCAAGCCAATTTTATATCCGTTTGACTAGCTCCTCCGAGATGCCATCGCCTTTAACGTTGATCTGAACTCATTGCCCAGTCCACCAAACGGAACGTGAAACATGGAGCACAGTACAATGCAACCTTTGATCCTACTCTAAGGTCAAACAAACCTGCATAGCTTTTATTTTACTATACTCTATGTGCCTATCCAAGTGTCTATTAAATGTCCCTAACGTATCTGACTCTCCTCCCACCATTGACCGTGCAATTCAAATACACACCACTCTGTGGAAAGAACAGAAACCTGAAATCTCTCCGAAGCCCTCCAATAGTAACCCTGTTGTGATCGTTATTTCTGCCATGGTATAAAATCGCTGACTATTCACTCTATCTAAACCTCTAATCATCATGTTCACCTCTATCAAGTGGCTCCACAACCTTCCTCGCTCCAATCAGAAAGGCCTTGGCTCCCTTGACCTTTCTTCATAACAAATACCCCGGAGTCCAGGCAGCGTCATTGTAAAGCACGTCTGTAACCACTAAAAAGCTTCAACATCCTTCCTGGAATGATGAGACTAGAACTGAAAGCAATGTTGCAAGTCTGGTCTTACCCGATCTCGAGAGATCTACATCAACCCCACACCATTCTTAAACTCAATCCCCCAGCTAATGAAAGCCAACGTACCATAAGCCTTCTCAACAACCCAGTCCACCTATGTGGCAATTTTGAGGGATCAATGCACATTAAGCACAAGATCCCTCTGTTACTACACACCACCAAGAATTCTGCCTTGAGCCCTGTAATCTGCTTTAAAATTTGACTTTCCAAAATTAATCACTTCAAGCTTTCCAACTGTAACTGTGTTTGCCACGTCTCAGCCCAGTTCTGCATCCTATCAATGCCACGTTGCAATCTACAATAGCCCTACAAAGTATCCACCACTTGATCCACCTTTATGTCGTCAGCAAAATGACTAACCCACTCTTCCACATCTACATCCAAGGCATTTATAAACATCACACAGCGCAGAGGTCCAAGAGCCGGCCCTGCACAACACCACAGGTCATCGTGCTCCAGGCTGAATGCTTTCTGTCTATTGCCACTCTGTCTTCAATAGGGCAGCTCATTAAGTATCCAGACAGCCAAATTTCCCTGTACTCCATGCCTCCGTAATTTCTGAACAGGCAATCATCGTGTTTTGTAACATCCTCAAAGAATTCAATATACAGACCCTGGAGAGATGTCTTGGGAGGAGGAGCTTACACGGATAGACATGACTGTCGGAATTTACAGAGATAAAGGAAGGTCGTGTCTACTGGAGACGTTTATGGCTTAGAGAGTTCGGGATGTCTGAAGCTGACAGAGATAGGGAGTGTTCCAGGGGTGGTTACAAACAGAAGAATGTTCGAAAGGATATCACAAGGATCACTCTTTCAGCACGGGGCAGGATTGATGCCTTGAATCCCCTATGAAGTCTCAGTAAAGACCAGTCAACAGAGGTGAGTGCATGTCCCTCACAAGCTGGTGGCAATGAAGCCGAGAGCATTGCGTTTCCCTGTACAGTACTGTATCTATGCTCTGTTATGTGGGTCTGAATATAGCAGTCCGCTCGCCTCCACATGCTGTCTCCAGTGAGTGATTTTACCGACTGCAGGATTGACTGAAGGGTCCAGATCTCACTCTCCATCTCTCTTTGGCTGACCAACCGTCTTCCATGAGGGGATGGACGAGATGTTTTTGGGAAGTCTGTTGAGTCAAGAACGTTCTATGTACCTGCCGGAGACCGAGAAATAGGAAGAGTCAGAAATTAGACTGATGCAGTGAGTACTTTATATTCAATGAAGACTGCTAACTATCCTGAGTGAGCTGTTACATCAGAATGGGTTCATCTGGAACGGTGCTGGGGCCAGTGCTCTGGTTAATCATACGACCATAATTATGCAGAGACTAATAAACTGACATCGATGAGGAGAAGCACGGCTCAGGTGAAAGTAAATTCCAAAGTCTGCAGGGAAATTTTGAAATATTGGAACACCATGGGGATACGTCTGAAGAAAGAAACGGGAATGGCCTGAGTTTCACTAAAATTGTACTGAGCAAATAATGTTTGTGACAGGGAATTGTGGTGAAACAGTAAGCTACTGTTTCTTAATTTGAATCATGAAGTTTCTGAAAAAGGTTAATATGTGTATCGTGATTTCTATCTCATCAGGGAGATGTGGTCACAGGGGGAACATAAAGGTGGGGTAGTAATATGCATGGATACACAACATTGTGGAAGGTCAGGCAGAGTGGGAAGCAGGATGGGGAGCACTCATACTTACGGATAACAATGGGATGACCGAAAAATACGTGGCCTCAGATCATTAACGAATATGAACGCAATTTGTGACTCAAAAGTGTCAGAACACAGAAGTAGAAGGACACTGTTAATGCCAGTGTACAGCATTGTATTGAGGTACTGCATACAAGGAAATTATTGGAATTTGTGACAGAGGCACTGTGATAATTGTGACAGGATCCGCTCTTCCTATCTCATCATCTCATTGACGCTGAGTCACAGACGATGCTGTCTGTTCCCACTCGCAGGCAGAGTCTGGAGTTGGCTGATAGACGGATGAGGAGAGCTTCTTCTCCTGCTCCTTTGATGCTGCCTGACCTGCTGCGCTTTTCTAGCAACACATTTTTAAGCTCTGATAGACGGATGAGGTCTTCCACAAACTCTGTTACATTGGGGCAAAAGGTAGCCATGGGAAGGGATGGGCGTGGCGTTGGTGTGCTAGCGCACCCCTTGTGCTGTTTGCTCCTGGATTTCCTTTTTTTCCCCAACAGCAAGTCACAAGGTGATCGAAACGTTCCCAATGATCCAATGGCCCAGTAATTCACAGATTTCGACTGGAATGCTTCACTTGCCCACTGAAACCTTGATTGTATTGCTGGAGCACTTCCTCTGTCCACCTATGGCTCGCCGGCCGTTTCAGAGCTGGGGGTACAGCACCTGATTGGGAGTGTCTCGTGTCAGTAATGGAGACGATGTACCCAGCCCATTTCAGCTGATCGGAGGCGGTGTCTTAGTGCCTCGATGCTGGGGATGATGGCCTGGTCGAGGACGCTGGTGTTGGTGAATCTGTCTTCCCAACTGATTTCCAAGCTCTTGCACAGGCAGCATTGGTGGGACTTCTTCAGCACCTTGAAGTCCTTGCTTCAGACAGTCCACCTCCCAGAAACACATAGGAGGTTGGGTATCTCCACAGCTCGGTATAATTTGAGTTTGTGGTTGGATCTGCTATTGTTGTCCTCGAACACCCTTTCCCTCAGACGGAAGAGGGCGGTACCAGCACACTGGAGGCAGTGTTGGATCTGTTTGCAACACCTGCTATGGTCGACACGGTACTCCGGAGGGGTTGGAAGGTCCAAAGCCTCCCCTTGGACATTGATAATCGGGGATTCACTCAGCGATGCCGAGCCAGGATAATTGTGAGCCAGTTTTGTGGATGATCAGGACGAGACCCATGTTATCATTTGAACCCGTAAAGGTGCTGACAATGGTCTTGAGTACACCCTCAGATAACATCCACATGTAAAAATACCATCTACGTACTGCAGCTCGATGACACTGAGTTGGGGAGATTTTGGTTTTGGTTTTAAAGGCGCTGGGATTATGACTAATTTCTGTGAGGACTGGAGTTTAGCATGACTCCAGTGGGAAGCTTGGGGGCGGTGACGTGAAGCATTGCAAAAAGATGGATTGGGAACGTTGATGGGACAATGCTTAACACTGTTCCAAACAGGGCATGGGTTGATGATGGAGCCATTGGTCACTATTATTTATTCTCATTCATCATTAACACAAGACTTGGAGCGTTGGGTGATAAGAAGTAATTCAAATCGACAATGAAGATTCACACTGAGCACTCCAAGCTTCCCTAAATATCTGAAATTAAAAGAAAGCAAGCTACATGGGGATGAGGGGAGAATGGCCCAAGGACAACAGGGTACCGGGACTGAAATACATGGCTCTAAATTAACAGCAAGAAAATCTTCAACGGAAGGACATTTCGTTGACCTGGACAAAACTTCAGCAAGAAAGACCAATCATTGGACTGCAGCAATAATCGGATAGATTATCACGTCTCAGCAAAGAGTTGCCATTGTCTCCTCACTAAAGTTTTGACTTGAACTATGAACGTCGTTTCCGTTTCACATAACGGTGCACCTCCTTTAATGTATTGCTCATGAGACCCTTAAAATAAGCTTGTAATGCTGCTGACTTATTCCTTAACTTTTTTTAAAATAATGTTTTCAGAAAGCATTGGAAACATATTAAGATGTTTTATAAGATTACAGAAAGAGATGTTGGAGACAGTACCTTAGAACGGATCAACGATATGGCTAAATAATAAAAACCAGAGAGTCGGGACAAGGGGATAATTTTAGGGTGGCACATTGTAACTCGGGGACTGCCACAGGGATCAGTGCTTGGGCTGTAATTACCTCAAGTCTACATTAATTACTTGAACGAGGGAGGCGAATGCACCTAAACCAAGTTTGCAATGACATTATGATAGTCTGGAAGACAAGTCATTTGGATCATGTAAAGATACTACAGAGGAACATAAAGAACCTATGTGAATGTGAAAAAAATGGATGTTGCGACATAATGTGGGGAAATTTGATGTTGTGCATTTTGACAGGAAAAATAGAGTAGCTCAATGTTATAAAATGGAGAAAGAATGCAGAACATTCTAGAACCGGGTGATTAGCGGGGCTCCATCCATGAATTTCGAAAATATAGCATCCATGTGCAGTGTTAACGAGGGACAGCAACTGGAATGTGAGCTTCATTTCAAAAGGAATGTCGTGTATAATCCGTGTGGTTTTGCTGAAATCGTGCAATGGACTGGTCAAACTATGGCTGGACATGGCAAAAATATTTAACTCTATTTAACCACACAAATACAGATTGGCATTGGAAGCACTACACAGAGGATCGACTGCTTGGCCTGAGCATGGAGGAATTGTCGTCAAAGCCGTGGTTAAGTTAATTGAGCATGCACTATTTGGAGTTAGATGAATGAAAGGAGATTTCCCTCAGTCGAAAAGATTTGGAGCACTGTACAGAGTTCTGATCTGCATACCACATATTGGGAAAACTTTGGGAACTCAGCATGCAGTTTTGCTCACCATATCCCTCATAAAAAAAATAAGCACGATGAACATTTCTGGTCTCCATATCGCTCGGTAAGATCACACTTGGATATCTGTGCACAGTCCTGGATCTCCATGATCCTCTGTCAGAGGTTACTGCAGAGTTCACTTTACGTCCTTCAGTTGTTGCACACGTGGAGCACGATGGATAATTCCGCTTTCAATATTCCTCTATTTGACCACTCTGCACTGTTTTCTTCGATGTATCCTTGCTTCGGCCTATTCTGAGCACAGACTGTTTATAATAATGAATCGTAATAATAATGCTTTGTGTTTTTCAGGTTTCTACAACGGATGTCCACTTTCGGAGCAACGTGTAACCATACCTACTGTCGCGGAAGGGATTTTACACTGAAGGGGTTATGCGCCTCCAGCATGTTCTACTGTTTGAAAAACTGAGTAAGAGAAAACAGAGTGTGTCGCAGAGAGAGGCATGACTGAGATCCGACTGATGCTCACTGCCAGATCTATGATTCGGGTTCTGCTCCATTCCATCGAATCGATAGCATTATCATCCACTGCGTCCGAAAAGATTAAAATAAAGCTCGATGCATTGATCACTGCATCTTATCTGACTCGTATTTCTCACTGGAATCAGGGTGTTCTCACCATTACGGGGAGCGTTTGGGTGGGGCTGGGTGGTGGTGGTGTGGAGGGGTAATCAGTAAGTAGAAATGCCCTCGTTCACATCTTGTTTCTCGCTTTCCACTACAATGACCGTGTTATTGCTCAGTCCCAAACTTCCAGAGTCAAGCAACAGCATTGCTTTGTCTAACCAGCCAAAACTCGAAGGTCACACTCATCACGATGTCGAGAGATGTCCTGTCCCATCAGGGGGACGGTGTGTCTGCAACCCTTCGCACCGTTGAACATTCAGTACTAAGGAAGATGGCACTGTCAGAGTGCCAGGGAGAAAAGACTGTCACCTGGTCAGTGTTAACGAAGTGGACTCTGTCAGAGGGTCAGACCTGACCTGTCAGAGACTTAGTGTTGACGAAGGAAGCACTATTGCATGGTCAGCGCTGAGATTGTGGGCATTGTTGGAAGGTCGTGGGCTCTGCCAGAGGGTTTGTGTTGAGGGAGTGTTGCCTTGCTGGAGTGTCAGCGCTGAGAGAGTTCCATTGTCGGAAAGGTAGTGTTACAACAGTGCCACACTGGAAAAAGGTCAATTTCCGAGAGAGTAACACACTGTCAGACGGTCCGTGCTGAGGGAGCTCTGCACTGTGGAGGGTCAGTGCTGACGGATGTTCGCACTATCGGAGGTTAAGTGCTAAAGATGTGCAGTCATGTCAGACGATTAACGCTGAGGGTGCTCAACAGTCAGAGGGTCATTACTGAAAGAGTAGGCCCTGTAACAGCATCAGGGCTGAATGAGTGGCACACTGTCAGAAAGTAAGTACTGAGGGAGTGCCGGACTTTGGAGGTTCAGTGTTGAAGGAGTGAGCACTATCCTGGGACGTGGGGGCAGTGTTAAAGGAGCACAAGACTGCTGAAGGGGCTGTGCTCCCAGGGGCATGAATCTGTGGAATTGTTTACCACAAGGAGGAGTCGAGTCTGGGCCAGTCAGTATATTAAAGGCTGAGATGCAGAGACAGATGTTTAATCAGGAAGTGAATCGTGGGTTAACGGGTAGAAGCAGAAACTGGAGGCAAGAATGATCAGTTGAACCACGACACATTGAATGGCTGAGCAATCTTGATCGGCTGAATGGCCTACTTCTGCTTCTCTGTTCCTTCTCCACAAGGAACACATACATTTCCCAAATCTTGGTATAGACATCTGCCTGGGGCCCTGTGTAGGAACGGGTATCATGATCAGCAATTTGAACCACTGAAATTCAGATGCAGATTTTGAAGTGCCAAGGCAGTAAGATGGAGCATACCCAGATTGTATCAAATTTTAATGAAATAAGGAAGGCACTCAAATTCGTGGGACATACTCAGACCAATGATGCCCTTCCTTCTCTATCTTCATACGGCATCAACCAAAGTCCAGAGAGGTAACACAATCGGCCCTTTGTCAAAGTGGGACAGCGGTGAGTTGACACTATGCAGGTATCGTGAGTCCAGTCATTGCATGTTCGCACCACATATCACTTGGCATTGTACTGTTCTGAAACCCGATCGCAGAGTCAATATTTCCAGTTCCTTAATCCGAGAAAGGAGAGCTCGCTCATCTTGTTTCAAACGTATTCAGTTCGGAACAACTCAGCTCCAGCGTCTTTGGAATGAACTTGTGCAGAAGCGCTTATTGCAGGACCCCAATGCTGAATTGCACTGTGCAAGAAGAGTCTTCAGACAGGACCTGTTCGTCTTCAAGCAAACAAGGTTAAGAAGGGTACTTCATGCAAGTGTCTGAAACAAGAAGGTTTACAAGCGCGATTGAAAAACTATTGGAGAATAGACCAGCGATGGAGAATCTGGACTCAAATTTCAAAATCAGTATGATTAGAGCCTGAAATGAATTCGGAAGGATGGCGATCCAAGGCAGACAGAAACAGAATGAGAGAAACCGAGCAGAAGACCAAGTGAAAGAGGTAAACTGACATATAGAGTAAGAGATACAGAGTTTCAGACAGAGAGGCAGAGGTTGAACTCAAGACACAGTGTGAGTAGCAGAGAAATGGAGATGGGGAGAGAATGTGGGACAGACGAAGAGAATCAGAGAATGAAACAACAAGTATGAAATTCCCACTCACGTAAGGGACATAACACACGCCCTCCACCTCCTCCAAGCCTTCCATTTCCCCGCCCCCAACGCCTCATCTTCACCATGGACTGATGTCCCATGAAACCTCTAACCGCCATGACTAGGGCCTCCAAGCCTTCCGTTTCTTCCTCTCCAGACGCCACGGCCAGAAAACTTTCACTGACAAACTCATTCGTTTGGCTGATTTGGTCCTCACACTCAACCATTTCTCCTTCCAATCCTCTCATTTCGTCCAGACGAAAGGGGTAGCCCTCTGCACCAGAATTGGCCCCAGCTATGCCTGTCTCTTCGTCAGCTGCGTAGAACAGCCCATCTTCCGGAGTTACACCGGCAACACTCCCCACCTCCTCCACTGCGACATTGATGACTGCATTGGCGCCATCTCGTGCTGCCGTGAGGAGGTCGAACAGTTCATCCACTTCATCAACACATTCTACCACGACCTTAAATTCACCTGGACTATCTCTGACACCTGATTCCCCTTCCCAGGCCCCTCTGTCTCCATCCGCGAGGGCGCACTCAACACTGTCAGCTTTAACAAACACACCGACACCCACAGATTCCTGGATTTCACCTCATCCCACTCTACCTCTTTCAAAAATGCTATGTGGTATTTCCAATTCCTCCACCTCTGCCGCATCTGCTCCCATCAGGACCAGGTCCACCACAGAAAAGAAAAGATGACCTCATCCCTTGAAGGCTCATATTTCACCTACCATGTGTTTGAAGATGCCTTCCACAACATCTCATTCACCAACCGTACCTATGATCTCGACACCCACCCCTTCAACCGCAACAAGAACCGAACACCCCCGGTCTTCACTTGCACTCCACAAACATCCGCATAATTCGCATCATCCACCGAAACTTGCACCACATACAATTAAACCTCACCACCAAGGATATATTTCCCTCCCTACCGCTATCTGCATTCCGCAAAGATCGTTCCCTCCGGGACGAGCTTGTCAGGTCCATGCTCCCTAATGAGTTAAACTCCACTCCTGGCACATTCCCCTGCTACCTCAGGAATTGCAACCCCTCCTCACTCACCACCCTCCTTAGGCCGGGCAAGACCAGGCGCCTTCTCGCAGAGTGCTTTAGAGAACATCTCTGGGACAGCTACATCAATCAACCCTACCACCCTGTGGCCGACTATCTCAACGCCCTGTCGCACTCCGCTGAGGATATGCAGGACCTGGGCCTCTACGATCGCCACTCCCTCACCACCAACGCCTCGAAGAAACACACCTTATATTCTGCCTCTGGACCATTCAAACCGAGAGGATCAAAGTGGACTTCACCTGTTTCCTCATTTTCCCTGCCCACCACCTTACCCCAGTTCCAAACGTCCAGCTCAGCAAAGCCTTCGTGACCTGTTCCACATGTCAATCTTCCTTCACACCCATCCACACCCATCCCCTCCCCCATCCATCTATTGCACTCTCAGCCACCTTCTCCTCAGCTCCAACTCGTTCTCATTTATCTCTGCACCCCCGAGGCTCCCAGTCTCATTCCTGAGGGCTCCGAGCCGAAACGTCGATTTCCCTGATCCCCGGATACTGCCTGACCTGCTGTGCTTTTCCAGCAATGCACACTGAATTCTGATGTTCAGCATCTGCAGAACTGACTCTCTCCAACAGACAAATATTGGCGGACAGAGAGAAAGGCAGAGTGAATGACAAATTAAACGGGGAGACAGAAGATCAGAGAAAGACAGAAGCTAAGAGAAAGGTAAGGGATAGACGAGAGAGGAGGAGATACATAAAGTGAAAGAATGGGAAGATGGTACAAGACAAAATGACAGAAACTGGGTGAGAGTCATCGGATTCTTAGCTCATACGATCAGTCCATTTATTACTGCTCTCTTCCTGGTACCAGGATGGAGGGCTCCACTTCTCATTTGACCCTTGCTGTGGAGCTTTTGGAGATAATACCCGTGGACCTGGGATTGCAATTGGTGTCTGATTCATTTTACGCTTCGTGCTGTCCAGTCTCGGAGGACCTGACAGGAACATGACGCTAATATTCTTCTTCGTCCTTGGACTCCTGGAGCTGTTTCACTTCATTGCTATTTATTTGAAATGGCAATTCTCAGTTGGATGAGGCCAATCGACCCATCGAATCTGAACAATCACTCGAAACTGGCAAGATTAAAAAAGGGACAGAGAGAGGGGAAAACAAACACACACACAAACACACAGGCACACACACACACACAGACACACGTACGCATGCACGTGCTCTCACACAGTCGAAGGCAAACACATGGTCGGGCTTACACATACATACCCTGCACACACATGCATCTGCAAACACAAAATCATACACACTTACGCACACACAGACATACCCAGGCCGACGTCCTATATACACACATACACACACAAGCACACGCACCCGTACATGTCAACAGAATCACCACTACCCCAAGCACTCACACACCCACACCCAGACACAAACAGATACATACACATACATGCACACACACATCCATAAACATACATTCACAAAGACAGACGCTCACACACATCCATACACGAACACTTACAAACGTCAACAGCAGAAATAGCTAACTTGGTCCATTGCACCTACTTGAAACTTCGACATGATTAGTACTGATCCTGACATTTATGGAATGATGGGCAGAGACACACAAAAGACAGATGAAAATAATTGAATTCGATGTCTGGATGGAGACTGGAGAACAGAATACGTGAGACACAGAGGTTTGTTGGAACAGCTCTGCAGCAGTTTAGAGTTTGTTCGATTAACTCCTTTCATTCTCAATCTGTCCTGCTCAAGAAATCATGTTCAGAACCAAAATCTTTGAACACTTTAATGGGTGCTTGTTTGTAAAGATGAGCTCTGGAATCTTGTAACTGCCACAGCTGAACCAAACAAGAACTAACTTGAACTGGAAAAACATGACCTTTCCACTATCAATGTTAAGCTAGGCTTTTCCTAGTCTCACCGGCACCTCTGCCTTCACGAGCTCTCTTTTTAAAAAAAGGACAAAATGACAATCACGGAGTAGATCAGTGCGCCGTGGATGCAATCTTCTTTGCGGATGGCTAACAAGGAACGGGAGGGGAATATGTAACTCGTGGTGAATGCTCCTCTCGACGCTGATACTGGTGAGTGAGGACAAGGCGGACCCTACCGATCCTGTCGGGCAAGTAGAAAGGTTATAAGGTTGAAGTGAGACAAAGTCAGATCCGGACCCCAGCTGCAGTGCTGAGGAATTCTAGGTTGAGGATAAATAAGCACACTCCATAAGGCCTTCTTGTCGAAGGTGGCATCATCAGAAATGATGCAACAGAGATGGAGGAAATTGAGAATGGAATAGCGTATTTATAGAAGGCAGTGAGTGAGGATACATAGTTAAAGTAACTGTGCGTGTCAGTGGGCTTATACTGGCTGTTACTGAACAATCTGATGTCATAAATTTAAATAGAGATTTCAACGAAGGGAACCGACCAGGTCAGTGGTGGAGCACCTGAAGGTAAGAGAGGGTAGAAAGTGGAAGCAAAATAGGTAAACCTTTACAATTCCCAATGAGAGAGAGAAGCAATACTGATAATGTCGTTGATACCTCACAGGTAGATTTTTGGGTGTGGACCATAGTCGGACCGGAATAAGGAATGTCCCATGTACCTCACAAAGAGGAAGGCTGCACTAGGAACCATGCCTGAACAATGGCTTCCAGACCTCGCCGATCTGAAGAAGGTAAGGGGACCTAAAGAACAGCTCTTCAGGGTGAGCCCAAGGTGGGCCAGACAGAGGGGTTGCCGTGGTGGATGGGGCATTTTGTTCAATAAAGTGTGGTACGCCTTCAGACCACCCTCATGTGGTGGTGATGATTAGGCATTGCATGTCCCATTGTGAAGAGAAGCTGGGAGGAGCCCGACAACTGGAAGGTGTGAAACTGGAGTAAAGCGACAGAGGACTGGCGGATGTATGTCAGAATGAACCGATGAAGAGGAGAAAAACATTGAATCGATTTTGGAACAGACGTGCTCTGCGGAGCAAGAGTGGACAGAAAACACAGATGGGCAGAAGAGTTTGTGAATTTTAGGAAGGAGGCAAATGCGGGCTTTAGCGGGGTTGGAGACTATGAGCATGGAAGCAGTGGACAGGAGATCACAGGATGAAATATGTTTTGTGACTCTTGTAGACACTATGGTCTGATGTTCCATGTTGGAGTCACTGTCCAGTTGGAGAAGGCAGCCACTATCCAAAAGCTAACGTCGAGCGTCTGTAATGTTTGCTCAGTAGGCCAGACAGTAACCACACCACGCCTAGTGACAATCTTAAAAAAATAGTAGGGTTGAATCTGAGAACACGGAATGCAGTCAGTTAAGAGGTAGATTGTCTAAAATGGAGAACGGGGAACAGGCAACCTGAGGCGACGAATGTGAAGTTAAACGATTGCAATGAATTGGTCGACTACAGATGAAAGGTCAGAGGGCGTAATCCAAGCACAGGTTGAGTGTTGGAAGTCGGAAAAATCCTTTGTGGAACAGGGAGAGGATTCTTGCCTAAAATAATTGGCATGTAGGAATCCCGGAAGATCAGAATTCAGTGAGCGAAGACATGTTGTGATGGTGACATTCTTTTACAAGTTTATGTTTTCCTTGTCTTTTCTCAGAGAGGTGGTAAATACACTGGTTCCTGGGTGTCCAGGTTTAAAGTATTTAATGGCCAATTTGTTTGTATCTAACCGAAACTGCTTCAGACAAAAGGCATTCAAGTTGAAGAAGTACACTTGCCCAATGAAAGAGGAGTGGTCAGTTCTCCCAACTCAGTTGGTCTCCCGTTGATGTTTTTTTTCAAGCAGACAGTTATGAAGCTGCTGGACCCAAAGAGGCAGATCCATGCTGATCCTCCCTCTGTCTGACATCACTCCTGAAAAAGACACCTGTCTTTGATTCTCATTCTTTTATTTTTTAATAAAGGCCTGTTCAAAGGGATTGTTGCAGGTGTTTGGACCAGCTTCAT